>NC_088201.1:28247253-28929788 GCF_037126465.1 Ornithodoros turicata
GAAATGAGAGCAGCAAAAATCTAGAAGGATCTATTGCATCCAATTAATAGCCAAGAGAATACAAATACAACGCGCATCGATACATAACGTACACCACGCAAAACCAAGTTCTACATGTAGAACTTGGTTCCACGTGGGTATTATTTATCTGCACACACCCTGCAGGGTGTGCGCAGATAAATAATACCCACGTCGGCGCATGTAAGGGCCAGTTTTCACTTGGCGACGCCCGAGGCGGCGGCGTGAGCGGGCGGAGGAAGTAGAGGCGCATTTCCGCCGCCCCGTCAGCGCGCGCGATTTTCATGTTCCCACCACAGTGGTACACTGTAAGGGCCAGTTCTCACTTGGCGACGCCCGACGCGACGTCTCGAGCTGGCGGCGGAAATAGACGTGCATTTCCGGCGTTGGAAGAGGAGAGACGTCGAGCCAAAACAATTGCCATGCCGGTCTCTTTCACGACGTCGGCGAGAGGTGGCGAGAACGATACACTGACGACCAATAAGATGACAGAGAAAGGCCACGCCTCTTCAGTTTTCGTCTGCTTTGGGCGACGGAATGCCACTGTGGTGGGAACATGAAAATCATGCGCCTTGACGGGGCGGCGGAAATGCCCGTCTACTTCCGCCGTCCGTTCACGACGCCGCGTCGGGCGTCGCCAAGTGAGAACTGTCCATCGTCCAAAGCAGGCGAAAAATCAGGAGGCGTGGCCTTTCTGTGTCACCTAATTGGTCGCCAGCTGTCGTTCTCGGCAGCTCTCGACGACGCCGTGAAAGAAGTTCGGCATGGCAGTTTTTTGGGTCGACGTTTCTCCTCTCCCGACTCCGGAAATCCGCGTCTATTTCCGGCGCCCGCTCACGACGCCGCGTCGGGCGTCGCCAAGTGAGAACTGGCCCTAAACCGCTATCAGCGCACACCCTGTACATCGCCGTTAGTGTCCACAGTAATGAAAGCATGCACGTACGGCTATAAGTACTTCTTGTTACATCTATTACGGACGCGATGTTTACACGAAACAATCAAACTCCGATCCGACAGGGTTGATGTTGTAAAAAAACTCTGCTGAATGTGTTAGGGCCATTTCTCACTTGGCGACGCCCGACGCGGCGTCGTGAGCGGGCAGCGGAAGTAGAGGCGCATTTCCGCCGCCCCGTCAGCGCGCACGATTTTCATGTTCCTACCACAGTGGCAGTCCGTCGTCCAAAGCAGACGAAAAATCAGGAGGCGTGGCCTTTCTGTGTATCCTAATTGGTCGCCAGCTGTCGTTCTCGGCAGCTCTCGCCCAGAGCCGTATATTAAAAGGGAGTCTGGCCATTGGGAGGAGTCACAAAAAGAGGCTCGACCTGTCAATCACAGTTTCGTTCCTCTGATTGGTTTGCTTTTTACCAAGGGGGTCGCCATGACACCATACTGCCACCCAAAATGGCGACGAAAACAAACAGTGAAGCGGGGATTTCGTGACAAAAAATTTTCAGACTAACCTGATTTTACGCTGCAAATGTACATCCTAATATAAATTTCTCGGAAATCAGTTTCAACTTATGCTCATCCATCGATATCCAACTGAAAATAATACGTTTTGTCGTCGGTGTTAGGCCTAGTGAACACGGCGATCACAACGAAATCATAACAAAAACGGCGCTGTGCTGTACAATCTTATATTTAACAGCTGGATTTCATGGATATAAACATTCTTGCCTCTTATATTCCAACTATTCATGTAGATTTGTTTAAAAATCATACCGACAACAGAACGTGTCCCAGCAGGTGGTTCTGCCGGCAGCGGTACAACGACGGAAGCAGACGACAATTCCCGACGTGCCTTACGCTCCCTAGGTGGCGCTTATCAAATCTGCACCAACAATTCACTACTTTTGCAGATTGCGAGTGGTATCCATTTCAATCCCATCCAATCACAGGGGTGGCATTCAATGTATTGCGGTATTGCTCCGTAGACGAAAGCGTGCTGGGCGAACGCAATGCATCCTGGACAGGTCCTGGTCGCACGTCACGGCAAACGTCAAGGCACACGTGACCTTAAAGATGGCGGCGCCCGTGATCGGCGGCCAATCCGTTTGTAAACAATGCGGTTGTTGTTTCTGCGCAACGTTTTGGATGTCTTTCGATCACGGTAATTATTTTTATCCGATAATCTCGCAGTAAAACGCGCAGTTTTGCACATAAGCCCTCGTGCTGTTGACGACCTCCAAAGATGTGATGACAACCGCGCGTTAAGACTCACTGAGCCGATGCGATGTACTTAAACTAAGGAGAAATCGGCTACCATGTTGCGGAACAAGCACCGCATAGTTTACGCTGGCAAAATACGTTCATCTCTTTGTGTTACGACGACGGAAATATGTCGGTAAGAGGCAAAACGACATGTAAACAAAGTCACATGACCTCAAAATTACGTTTTATATGACGTGCGACCAGGACAAGATGGCAGTTTTGCCAAAAGCACCCGCTTGAGGGTAGTTACAACAATGGCGGGTTTATGTCACCCCTGTGCATCCAATCCACTTGCCACCCAAAATGGCGCTGCCCATGTTGGATAGGGGGGGAAATAGTGAGGATAGGCTGATTGATAGCGCCCCATATTTCAAGACTTCATTGGTCGGAAAGCTGAAAAAGTGGGTGGAGCTTCAGGTATAGGCATGACCCATTAATGGCCAGACTCCCTTTTCATATACGGCTCTGCTCTCGCCTAGAGTCTACTCTCGCCGACGTCGCGAGAGAAGTTCGGCATGGCAGTTTTTTTTTGGCTCGACGTCTCTCCTCTCCCGACTCCGGAAATGCGCGTCTATATCCGCCGCCCGCTCACGACGCCGCGGCGGGCGTCGCCAAGTGAAAACTGGCCCTTAGGGCTCGCTGGTTTATTTGCCACCAATTTGACGGTGATTCGATAGACAACCGCAATACTTCAATAGACGATTTTAAAAATATGCGCGCGAAACGAAGCAGCATGGGAAATTTGAGAGGGCACTGGCTCTGTCGTCTGCTTCGGTTCTGGTTTACCCCGGCTGACGCTGCTGCTGTGCACACCGGGAATGTTGTTGTTCTTATTCTACCTCCGTCTCTGGCCGTCTCGTAATGCTGTAGAACGCTTTCCATTTTGATGCCAATAGACGATTGTACATAGGGAGAAGCCGCAGCAACCCATGGAGGCTCCCTAATTTTACAAAGATGCGCGCGCCACCAAGCGTGCAGCGCAAAGCTGCATGGGAATTTTGAGCGAAACTGCTCCGTCGTCTGCTTGGGTTATGGTTTAGCCCGGCTGACGCTGTTGCTGCGCACATCGGGAATGTTATTGTTGTTCTTCCACCTCCGCCTCTGGCCTAGAGCTAGGAGCCAGGCAGATTTTTAAACTTTTTTTTTATTTTTTTCGCCGTGAGGTGGAAGCCGTGTGACTCGAACTACTGCCGAAAAGAGTCTCCTGTAGAACTTGGTTTTGCGTATCGTAACTTGGTATCAATGCACGTTTGTAAACCAGACATTTTTTTTCAAATTCTGGCCACTAATTTTGAGGGGTGCGCGTTATAGTCCCGAAAATATATGGTATTTTATATTTTATCAGTTTTCTTTGCTGTGATGGATTATTTTAGATTTTGTTTGATATTGATTGGATTCCAATTGATTTTTCGGTATTTTTATTTCTTTTCATTGGTTGGTTGCGCGTTATTGCCGATCGATCTGCCTGCCAGTGTGGCCGCATGTTGCTCTGGGGGACTATGCGTCTTGGGGCGACTTCAACGGAAAACCCAGGGAAAATGCCCATAATTTAATTTTTAATGTTTCCTTCTAGATTTTGTTGGATTTTAATGGATTCTTTTGTGTTTCCTTGCTTGTTCGATTTCTGTGGATTTTTGCGGGTGTTGGATGGATATTATTATCTTTCTGATTTTGTTGGATTTGATGGATTCTTTTGGATTTCTGTAAGATGGCTCATACGCAGGCAGCTGGTGGATGAATTTCATGATGAAAAATGCCTGAGCATGGGTAACCACAAGATGGACAACACAGAGCGGCTCATACCAGGCATTTGGTTTGAGCTGTTTCTGTGTCATCCACCTTTTCATTGCCCATGTGCGAGTTCTTCTCATCACAATTTTTTTAATTTCCTTTGCTAATTTCTGAGTTTCGTGGATCTTTCTGGTCTTTGTTTGGTGTCTGTCAGATTCTGCTATACACTGTATTTCAAGTGTCTGAGATTTCCGTGCATGGTAATCAGATTCTTCTGGATTTTTCATCTTTTGTTGCTTGATTGATTTTGCTTGCTGTCAGGCTTTTTGGGATGGTTAGGCTCTGCTTTACTTCCTGAGGTATTGATGAAATGCAACACAGTTTTATTTATTGGATCCCGGCTGTTCGTTTTATTCTATCTTTTGACCTGGTTGGTTTTCAGTTCAATTTTTCGAATGTATTAGGACTATTAATTGGCTATTGGTGGCTTCTTCCGGAAGTGGTTGGCTTATAATATCATGCATAGATCGCATCACATAATTCCTGAATCTGAGTCTATACAGAGTATGATTCAACATATGTTGGTAAAACGCAATGCTTAAGATTCATAACATCCAAACATTGAAAGTACGGTAGTTGATGAATACGATATGTGGTGCCAGTAGCGATACTCACACCCACAGCCGCTAATCAGAAAGGTGTTGGTTCAACTCTTGCCACTAGTACTTGCTGGCATTTTTGTCAACTGACATTTTTGTTTAAAGTTTTAGCAAGTTCTGATTTGTTTAAATCTGTTAAGAGAAATTGAATTTTGAGTAGATTGACATTGGCTGAAAGCAAGCGTGAATTTGTTTGGTAGTAAAATTAGTGTAGCAGCAAAAGTATCAGTGAGGTGTGCAGAACAACAGCATCTGTATGAAACTTGAAACTTTAGGCTGTCCTGACACACTACACCAAGTGCCATAAAAAGTGAAAAACGTAACCATTAACCATGTACGTATGTTATCAGTTCTGATGTGCATACCATACATACACACATCAGAATTGTAAGGTACAGCAGGGTACCCATCAAAGAGCATTTTCTTAGAAAAACATTTCTTGCACAGGTTGTTTCTAAGGGCATCGTACTGTTGTCTGGCCAAGAGAAAATGACTTCAACTATAAAAACATTTGCGGTGCCACTGTCACCAGAGATGGCACCTACAGCAACAGTCTTAGTTTACGACCTTGCCCGTGGAAGGGAAATTATTACCGATAGCCTTACATTTCCCGTCGATGGCGTTGCAAGAGACAAGGTAAGGAATAAGACCAAACAAGGTTTTGCATGCCTTTTTGTGCAGCGGTCCAGCAAAGCAATGAATTAACCTCGTGGTTTCAGTTTACTATGGTCGTGAACAATCGCAAGGATAAGACGGGTGATACTATTGAAATTGGAGTCTATGGTGAACCAGGGACCTATGTGGCTCTTTCTAGTGTTGACCACATTTTGTACAATATGCAGGCAGGAACTGAGATCAGCCATTCTGACGTAAGTGAGCTGTCATTTTCCACTTTCCCTTGTTTAGAGTGGTGTATTTCATTTTTATGACGAGTAGTCAAACTTAAATTATGTACATTGTCTATATTAGGTATATTGAACATGGTGGAGGACGCACAGGGACAAGGACGACACACATGAAAGTGTTCAACTAGCAGTTGATTTATTTGGGTGAGCAACTCTAGCCAGGAAAGTCCCGGGCAACAAAGGCGACCTCTAGCGGTGACAGGTTGACTGACCTCTGACTCACGTTGTTGGAGGAACGCTGTATGAAGGTTGCTTCTACAATCTCGCGTTCAAGCTTAGAAAGGTGTCTGTGTAGAACAGAGGCATTGTGGTAGAGAGAGGGCACATAGGGCAGGAGCATAGGTGGTCTTTTAGCCTGAGAGGCATATCATCTGACTGAGCTCGAACTTTTGCCCTGTGTTGGAGGAGCCGAACATTTAGACATTGTGACGTTTGGCCAATATATTGTTACCCACAGGATAACGAGAGAGAGTATATGACACCCCTTTTGCATGGAACGTCACAATGTCTAAATGTTCGGCTCCTCCAACACACGGCAAAAATTCGAGCTCAGTCAGATGATATGCCTTTAAGGCTAAAAGACCACCTATGCTCCTGCCCTACATGCACTCCTCTCTACCACGATGCCTCTGTTCTACACAGACACCCTTCGGAGCTTGGACACGAGATTGTAGAAGCGACCTTCATATGTACATCGTTCCTCCAACAACGTGAGTCAGAGGTCAGTCAACCTGTCACCGCTAGAGGTCGCCTTTGTTGCACGGGGCTTTCCTGACTAGAGTTGTTCGCCCAAATAAATCAGTTTCTAGTTTAACACTTCCGTGTGTGTTGTCCTTGTCCCTGTGCGTTCTCCACCATGTTCAGCCCTAACCAGCATGCTCTAGACATTCTCGCACTCCTATATTATATTGTGCAGTGCCATCAAGAAACTGCATTTGCTGTGGTCATGCGTACCGTCAAGAAACAGTGAAGAAAATTAAAGCAACAAACTAAATTTTATTATACATTTATTATTATCACATGGGGGAATTAATTTTACTGGAATATGTAAACAATTAAGACTGTTGTAGGTGTACTTCATGTACGCTGCATCTTCAGAACCTAAGAGTGACACAAGTAACTGCAACAATGACCTTGTTGAATGCATGGCAAAGACAAAAAAAATATTGTAGACCCTATATTTGTGTCCCATTTACCTTTCGGTAGTGCAGTGTTCTTTTTCATCAGGTGCTACGAAAGATGAATTCTTTCGATTCGGAGGGCAACGGTACACTCATGCAAGAGTGGCTCTTACGAGATGGGAATGTGGTCACATACGCCTGCTTTCCTGCAAATTCATATGGACTTGATGCAAACAGAACTTTTGAGGCAAGGCACCCCCTTTTTGCATCATAAGGGCTGTAATTCCCACAACTGGTGTAACTGATTGGCCCCGTTTTCATTATATAGTATGCTGGATTGATGGTTCTCAGTGACGCAAACATTACCAGGAGAAGAGGTGAGTCTTGGTGTGCCTTTCCGTGCAACCTTTCTGGGTGCACCGCGGTTATGTTACTGAAGTTACTTTGATGTGATGACATATGCAAAATATTTGTCCTATTTCAGAAGAATGCAACATTACAGCTGGATATGGCACTTGCTATGATGGTGCTTGTTATCGTTTGGCACGGCGTTGTGATGGGTATTTTGACTGTGAGGATGGATCTGATGAATCGGGATGTGAGTGCCTCACTGTGCCTTTGTTAGGTTGTGTAAAAACATAGTAAAATTGCAATTTTTCTTTCTTTTAGGTATGAGGGAAGGAGAGCTTGATATCTCTACCTTTGAAATGTACCGTAGGAACAGAATCGATCGGCATTATACAAATGCATGGCTTTGGAAAGACATCAACATTGGGTGAGTGAAATGTCTGGCACTGTGATTGGCACTGGTGCCAGCTATTGGCAGCCTGGTCATTCCAACAGGATTGGCCATATGTCAAAATTTGGGTGCTAACAGACTTTTGTTGCTCATCGTTAGAATGTGCTGAAATGAAGATGGTGAGGTTATTGTCTCATGCAAATACATAGCCAGTAAGAATAATTCCAAACTGTTTTGTAATTTATCAGTGTGGTACTGCAAACATTGAAAAATAATTATTCTCGCATCACATGTGTCTTGGAAGAGAAGTAATGGAGATCTTCTTCCTTCAAAAGGCAATGGACAATGTCAGCCATAAGTCGCTCTGCCTATCCGCAAACGAGATCACCCTCCTCGAAGGAGATTTGGGAGGCTAGCCTCCTTCTTGTGTGTGTCTATCATTTTGTCCGTGTCTCCCTGCGTTCATCACTTATGTTCGGGGTAAAATCAGAGAATATCAGGTGGCAGAGCAGATTTTGGGGATGGACAATATAAAGAAAAAAGAGGGCTTCCCACATTTCAGATGGACACAACAGGCCAAATGGCTATCCTGAATGTGCAGTGTTGGGCATTCTTCAGTGCCTGTATTGGTGGCTGAATTGGCATTTTGCCAAGTTCATTTTCTGGGTTTTTCTTTTCTTTTTTTTAAGTGATGACGATACAAATTTGGGGTTAAAATAGGTTTCACTGGGTTTAACTCTGGAAAACAAGGCTTTCTATATATGTTTTTGCAGGCCTCTTGGTCGGTACATATTCAATGTTCCCGTTCCTGATGTTCCTACGGAATGGAAGATTAGTGCCTTTGGAGTAGGAGAGTCAAGCGGGTTTGGTATCATGTCCAGGAGCATTTCAGTGAGTGTGTTCATTTATTACAGGCACTTTCAGGGATGCCAGGATCTGCAACCCAATAGACATACGAGAACAAAATTTGTGCATTCTGTGAATGTGTGTGGCGTCAATCGCATCATGTGCACAGTAGAGAGCCAATGCTTCTAAACGGCACTTCTTCCTTACCCTCTTGGAATTACGTAATAGCTGGAACAAAATGAGTTTCGGTCAAGGGACCTTTATGTCCTATGAAATACTGGGCATTAACGGAGTTTCGTAACTTAATTACATTGGGCATGTTGTGATGCTTCCCCATGCAAAACAAATTGGGAATACTACTGCCGTACTAGCTTGCAAATGCAAGTCAACAAATGGCGATTTTAACACAGGCAAAAAAAAAAGTGCATTTAGCAGGTTCCAAGTTTTAGAAGCACTGACAGCACAGAAGGACCACAAAATGGAATTTCGAGCTGCGCACATGGCACGCCGCATGCCATGCTGCGAATGAGCGCCGCTGGATTGCACTCGATAATGTAAGCGAAGCTTATAGATTGACTGCAGTACCAACGCCATCTAGAAGAGAAGGCCTCTCCAATATCCCCTCGCCCTCGCGATACATCAGCCTACTCAGATGGTTTCTTTCCAATGAAGCGCATGTCGTCTGCTTCGCTGGGACACCTCTTTCGTGTACGTAATTGGCCAACGCCCATCCGAATAGGATGACGTTACGCGGAGCTGCGCTGGCCTTCTGTCCAGGTGTTGTTTTTAGTACACGCATCACTATGCTTCAGATTACTTGTCATGGTACCTAACTTTTGCCATGTCAAATATCCAAGAATTCCACGAAATAATCCAGTGGTTTCACCTTGCTGATGTTGAATTATCGAGATTCTGCAGGGTACACTCACAACAAATTCATAATTTTGCAGCTGTAGTGTATAGAGTCATTACAAGCATATATTCCTGTTAGTTTTCCAGTGTCAAACCATTCTACATGAATGTGGAAATGCCAAGCAAGATTCGTCTGGGTGAGCAGGTTGGCATCCGTGTTACAGTATTCAACTATAGGCTTTACGAGACAGAGGTAAGGCTATCTAAGGTGCATATATCTGTTTCATCTGTACTGAGATGGCATGTGTCAAAAGGAGCTTTGATGGCCCCTGGCAATGAAGCTCCCCATTCATTTCCTCACTTAACAAAGTTCCATGGTTGATGAGAAAATTTATGAAAAAATTGCTCGATGCACCCTATTTAGAGACGTCCACGTGATGCCATTTTGATGTGTGCTTCCTTTTTTGTATTAGATTCTAGTCACATTGGCCAACTCTCCTGATTACAAGTTCGTGCTCGTGGGACCACTTGGACGTGTGGCATCTTATGCACCAAAGACATCATTTGGGGAGCACCAACACTTACTCTTTGTATGTAACAGAGCTACTTTCCATGCGTGTTGCTGTGGTTGCACAAGAGCATCTGTGCAAACAGGAACTCTTTTTGTTCCTGAGTGTGACATGCAAAAATTTCTTTATGTTATAGATAAAGCCAGGAAAATCAGAAGTCGTGTATTTGCCAATTGTTCCCGTTCGCATTGGAGAGATCAATGTAACCGTGATGTCCAAGACACAGATTGCAAAAGACATGGTTACACGCACACTTCTTGTTGAGGTAAGTTTCAAAAGGTAAAAGTGTATCATGGGTGAATATCATATTGATGTTAATCTCTGCAGTCTGATGGTATACCTCAAGTTCGTCACACTTCATTTGTGCTGGATTTATCGCAAGGAGCTTATTTACTTAAATACCTGGACACCAACATAACCGAAACTCCCATCTTTCCTTATCGGCGGGATCGTCTATATATCTTTGGAAGTAACAAGGCAACACTCTCAGTTGTTGGTAAGCCTCTTATTGGTTGCTTGTGCCAATAAAAAAGGGTGTGTATGTTTATCAGACCCTGGTACCTCTACGCAGATGTTTATTACAAAAAAAAAGTTATGACAAAATGTAATGCTTGTTCGAGAGTTATTTCTGAGTTATTTGAATTTCAAGAACCTTGCACCTTTGCCGTGATGTGCCGTCGCTGCAGCAACCAGGTAGTCATAGAAGAGTATCCTTTGTTCTTCATGCAAGTGGAACCTTGCCGTATTACCCAATTTTACATGCTCTTGGAATACAAAGATATTCTCTCATTTGCCACGTTCCATATAGTGCAAATTCTTAAGGACATGAACAATAATTGGTGCACAAAGTGCAGTGGATGATGTTGCAGTAATGCATGGTGATCCTGATAGTAGAATGGAGTCCCTTGCAGTCACATGTTTGTTTCTCATTTTCACTGAAAGTTCACAAGTTTCTGATTTGTGAGCCAATTTAATCTGCATCTGGCAGCTACAGTGCAAGTTGTGCCTTACAAAGCCTTCTCACATTTGGTGCACTTCACAAAGTAAACAGCTGCAAGTGCTAGACGCTAAACCAAAACTGTGATGTGAAAATCTAATGTAAAGGAGTTGAGCATGAAAGACTGCCAATCTAAGTATGCCAGTCTAAGCATACAAATGGTACCTGTCATGCCTGCTGTCATTCAGAACGACAGGGATGGCAGTCTCGTAGATCATTGGGTGACTGTTGCTAAGACACTCATTCCTTTTATCACTGCCTGTGCTCTTCAAACAGAACATCACCACACAGCACGGTGAAGGACAATCATTGCACAGAATTATACCGTTATCACCCCTGAGTTGGGAAAGCATGGGGTGTGCACCTTTTTGTGACAATTAACATAACTGTATAAGTGTCACAAAAAGGTGTATGCCTTCAGTTTTTCTGTTTGTTTTTTACCATTCAGGGGGCAGAACAATGTCATTTGGGATGGTGGTTTACTAAGAGTGTGCTATGCGGTGAAGTTCTGTTTTAAGAGTGTAGAGCTGGAGCTGGTATCGATGTGACTTCAAACAGATTCACCAGGCTCGAGGCAAACTTGTTTGACCCAGAACATAGCTAGCAAATTTTACCGCCTACTGTGTTGTGAAGTGCCTGAGGAATAATGCATCATCACATTTTGCTTCATTATTTAGGTGATGTAGTTGGGCCAGCCTTTCCAACAATGCCTGTAAATGCCACCAGTCTCCTCCATAAACCCATCTACTGTGCTGAACAGAACATGTTTGGGTTCGGAGCAAACCTATATACATTGTTCTACTTACGCCTGACGAACCAACGAAATATTGCCATTGAGAAGCAGGCTTTCAAATACCTCAATATTGGTAAGTCACTGGTCCACCAACTTTAATTTACAGGGGAGGTTGTCTGACGTGTTAAAGGGGTTCTGAAACCATTTCCAAACTTATGAACAAATCACCTCATAAATATTGATCCTATGTGTGCTGAACATGCACATCAAAAGGCTATGTCTCCACGATCCCACGTTACGAAGTTATTGCAATCTGAAGGTCGTGCGCTGAGCGAGCTCCTCCATCGCTCTCAGCTCTTAACCTCCTCGACCATTTTTTGAAATGACATCTCATGTTGAAGAAAGGGAGTGACTTCTTTTCCATTTCCATGACGACATAAGCTGTTGTAAAGAGGGAGACGGCCGCCGGAATGGCTTCGGTATGGTGACCTTTGGGAACTTCGGGCAAGCGCGCACACCTAAAACGTCACTTCCTGTTCGTCTGCCCATGTCTCTCAGCGCTGTTTGGTGCCACCGTCGACGGTGGCTTGAAAAAACTGCCGTTTTAAAAACCCAATAGTAAAAAAAAATGTTAAGTAAGGAATGTAGGACTTTGCATGTCGGCTCCATGGACTACAACGTATGAAACGGTGCCCAACATTTAGTGGGTTGCATTTGGTTTCTCAACCCCTTTAATACCTACATTATCTACTAGTATTCCATTCTGATTTATATCGGAGCACCTGCCGTTTTTGCTAATTTCTTTTTGTCTGAACTTGTTTCACCTGCGCTCCACAAAAAGTATGCTCCTGATACTAATTCTTTCAATATGTGTTCCCTTCGCAGCTTATCAACGCCAACTTACATACCAAAACAGTGACGGTAGTTTTAGTGCTTTCCGTTGGCACAGCAGGCCAAGTGTCTGGTAAGATAATTCCTGTGGAAAATATTCATGTTACTGCTCTAACAAGTACTTGAATCAGATGGTTCTCTCTAACTAGGCTGACAGCATTTTGTGCACGAGTGTTCTCCAAGGCAACTTTCCAAGAGTGGGAACATTTTCTCTTCATTGACCCAAAAGTCATCAACAATGCCATCAGTTGGCTGGTAGACAGGCAGGGGCCAGAGGGAGCCTTCCACGAAACATCTCTCTACACTTATGACCGAAAGATGGCCCTTGTTGTATGTACATAATACACTTGTTTTTGTCATTTTCTTCTAGTTAAGCCCTATGGAGGTTTGCATTAACATTGCACATGCACATTGAGCATGGAATTCCCCTCTGTAATAGACTCTCTATGTTGCAGCGAAAAGATATCTCGAAAATCATTTGAGCTGAGCGTTTGGAAGGGCAGCAGTTAGGTGCTGCATAACACAACTGAAAATTAAACGAGAGATAATGTATTATCTGTCTCATAGGCAATAGCTATGAGCATGCAGCAAAGATTATACATTCGAACAAATATTTTTATTATTATATATTATTATTATTTTATAGTTTTATATTTAACATCTATATAAATATTATTAGAAAAATATTTCAGGAAGGGTTCTAAGGGGGCTTTACATATGAGAGGAGGATTTCCCCCTCGTTGCCCTCCCCCAAATAATGCACTACAAAAGGTACCATTTTGGTGGGGGTTGAACACCCAAACCGCCCTACACGCCCTGGAAAAATGGATATTAAAGTGCTGCACTGCTTGAACCGGGGCTGTAGTGCAGCCAAACTGAAGACTCTTGATGTGTATGTCCTGTGCCGTCCTATAACGGATCACGGCTCACATCGTTGGTGCACACTTCGCAGGTGCATCCACAACTAGAACAGCAAGTCTTTGCAGTGTATCGAGGATAGAACAACACTTTTTTTTTCACAGCCTTTACTGAGATAGCTAAAGAGCCCTCAAAAGCTGTTAGCGTATGTCTGGGGTACAAACTAACAGAAGAAGATGCTTGCAGGAAATTTTTATGAATGTAGAGATACATAAAAAGCACGATCACGGAGGCAACAACTGCGTTGATAAATGAGAGGGCTCTCTCGCAACATGCTTCAACCCACACTTTACTGTTAACGCAGCTCAATTTACCACGGTGTAATATTTCTGTACATGCGAGTTTACTGTTGCTAAATACAACCGAAGACACTGTTGATGCAGCTGTATGTATTATCAATACAGTCAAACATGTTGTTGACATGGTTGCCGATGTTGGCGAACATCTGCATCGCGACAGTCTGAAGCACTTCACATCCTTGTCATCTTTATCACTTAACATCGAGGATGATACTATAATTAACTTATGTTACCTATATTGCAAAATCCACTGGTGCTGGACTCTCGCCCTCTCACTATGTCAAAGCCGCTTGATCCATGCCAAATCCAGCCCACCAAAACTCTGTCCTAAAAGCACATCTAAACTTTTTGGGCACCATAGGACTTCAGTCCTCAGTGTGAGGTGACTCATTATTCCATTTCCCCTGTACATTACCGCCAGCAATGGGATAGAACATTGCCCCTGGCGATGAAACTCCCCAATCAGCATCATTGAAATACTACAGTTGTTGTTGTTCCACTGGCGCAACACATTGAAGAGATCCAATTAAGCACACGTCTGTATGCTGCATCGGCACACACATGATTAGGAATGCCTTTGTGCTGTTTGTCACTGTTTTTACGTAACATTTGTTGGTTTGCACCTTTTTCCAGTCCGAGAGACCCGAAGACTCAGTGCGATTCTGCAACATATCTCTGACGGCACACGTGCTGATTACACTTGCAGATATTAAAGATGTCAGAGGCGTAAGGATACCACTCTTCTTGTTGCATGTCTTCTTACCACTGTTCAATTTCTGATTTCATAGTCTACGAGTAGCAGAGAGGTAAAATAAAGAAGCTGTTTCAGGACCTCGGTGCAAGGGTGGCCACAGCCCGTAGGGCGGCAGCTCACTACCTGGAGCGCATGTTGCATATTATCCAAAAGTTTGAGGATCCCTACGAGTTGGCCATCGTGGCCTACGCGCTCACGTTGGTCAACAGTGTCGACGGGCAGACTGCCTTCAACTTGCTGGATGAGAAGATGCGGGAGACGGGTGAGCGCTCATGCAAGGGGTTCTGACTACTTCTTCTTAGTTTGTATGGTTGATAATCATGGGTAATACTAATATCCTAGATGAGTCTGTAGCACGAAATCATGGAGCTTATAGAGAAGTTCCTGCACCTATCTTCGTAAACAATTTGTCTATCCTATCGATGGCAACATATTTCCAAAGAAGCATATCTATGAAATGTGTGTGAAGCATACTTACACAAGTGAATATTTCATACATAATGATTATCATTCATCATCCATAGTCAGCAAACCTGGCATTTTAGTTAATGCTGTTAATAGCACAGTGCATACTAAAATCCCAAGAGCTATTTTTGTTGTAAACAACAAAATACTAATTATATTGTGAAGTAGTCGTGTAACATGCGACATTTAGGCAAAGGAAGTCTGTAAACACTTCTTAACCCCTGAGAGGGTAGTACGTACTTGCATTTCCATCCCTTTCAAGGAAAATGAGGGTCAGGTATGAAAAGGCAGAATCCCTGCACACCCTGCTCACTATGTCAAATATCATATGCATTAGCCTTCCTTTGAATGTAGGCATTGCAGGGGTTTTAAAAATGGATTTTCTAGAAAGTGACATAAGCACAAGAATTCTCAATCATGTGTTTTTTTCAATGCCTAGCCCAAAACAAGTAAAAGCAAAAATAATGTTCTGAAATGTAACTTCAAGTTCTAAGTAATATAAAGGGCTATTAAGGTGACCACATACATATCTAAAAGTCAACTGTTCTCTTCAACAGCTAATTGTTTTAGATTGAATATTAGAAAATTGTCCACCTCAGATGGGTTCGTACTACAGTATGTTGCTGGCGCTGTTGTAAAGGCCCTTCTGTCGACCACCTCCAGCAGATGCCTCTCATGCTTTCTCCTCCGTTCTGATAGAGACAGAGCCTACATTTAACCCCTCCTTCCAAAATAGCACCTTGTGCTGCAGCACTAGCTAGGATGCAGATTGTGGTGCTGTCTTGCAGATGCTCTATGCAGGGTGTATTGCAAGCACCAGGCATCGAGTGCATTTCTGAGGGGCATTCAGTACGTTCTAAATCTAACACACAAGTAACTACTGTAATTTCCAGCGCCTAACGCATGTGTTATTGCGGAATTAGGCCTCCAGGCCCCTCCTGCGCATTATGTGGGGTACTTTTTGTGCAGCAAGGTTTAACACATAGGTGGAGAGTTTGAACCCGGCCAAGCACGCCAGCAACTTGGTGGCAGGGTACAAGTTCCTTAGACACACAGTCTTCCGCAACAGACATTATTTATTTATGTTTATTTTTGCGTTAGTCCCCTTAAACAACCAAATAAATGCAGTGTTCTATGTGCCGAAATTTCGGTGCACTAGGGCGTCGTTCATGATAGTTGTTTTACAATGTCATGAATTATGAGGAATTATCACTATGTGATCATTAATATCAGCGTGATGCTTCCTTGTTGTCTTTGCATGAGCACAGACTGCCTGCATTGTCGGCCAGAAATTACGGTACTATTAAGCTGTATTCGCACAAACGTTGTTCTGATCCGTGTGCTGTCCATTGTTTTAACGGAATCATCAGCATACACCTACAAATCCATGCATAGTACTACTATTTGCATAGCTTTGTTTTTTTCCTTTTTCCTTTTTTTTTTTCGTCAGTCACTTGCCAGCAGGGTCCTGAGATTACTTGGTTGTTCCAAGGCGGTCATCTGACATTTCCGACTCCCAGGTTGGCTATGTCGAAGTTAGCAAGCAATTCAACAACCAGAGCCATCCTGAGCTGAGCTTTCGCCTGGTGCAGGATAAACATGAAGTGCACCCCCCCCCCCCCTTTTTTTTTCCATCAGGAGCTCAGTAAACAAAAAATGTAAAAAGAAGAAAGAGCTCATCTGCTGAAACATTCTCTTGACGTCCCACTTTATTCACGACTGGCGCCCCTGTCGCAAAAGTGGTTGGCCCTTTGCCAACATCAAGCCAGTTTCAGAATGTCCCTGTCTCATAGAGTAGGGTAGGTAATGGGAAGAGATAGCTCGCAGCCACAAAGGAGAGAGTTTTACATCATGGCTTTGTTACCGCTTCTACCATCTTCAGGAGTCCCCAAGAACAGAGAGAGAAAAACGGGAGACAGCCGTCCCCGAAAACAAGTGAACATTTTAACAGCCATGTATAATTGCTCACTCTACTGACACGCTTCATCACCTCTATTTCACATAGCAGTAATGCTGCAACAAGTCATCAGTTGCTATTATGTTGCTGTTACCAGAGACATTGCTGAGTAATTTTTTGAGAAACAACCATTGTGACTATTGTTGGAATATTTGAGGCTCAAGCATATTTGATACTCAATTCATCCATATTGCAGGAGAGCACTTTATTGGCACAGCACATTGACAAATTCTTTGCCAGTTGCAATGTGATCATCCTATTTCTAGACACGGATATTGCAGAATATTTTTCGTGTGTTGGGAAGTTGTTGGCCAGACTGATGTAAACAATAACTTATGCCACCTATTGGCTGGCTACGGTATAGTCTGAAAGCTGTATACAATATCCAGGCACCAGTACAGTCAATAGTCCCCCCATGAGCCACATGTCAGCAGGCATTGTCTACTTCCAGTTTCAAACTACATGCAGTTGGCACCATTTTGATTTGCAAGGAGAAATGACATACAGCTGGAAGAGTGGTGCATACTTGATGTGTGACATTGTGGTGCCCCCATGAACACCTTTAAATTAGTTCCTTCACACCACAGCACGATAGAAGTGTGTGTATGCACTGTGCAATAGCATAAACATAAAACATCTTCAACACCTTCAGGTTCAGTCATGAGTGTTATAGATTTGGTGGAATACGTTGCAGGTGGGATGAGGTACTGGTCACGGGAAGCTTTGCCACCACCTGCAGTGGTCATCGAAAATAACCGTCCGTACCTGCAGCCTCGACTTCCATATACATATGATGCCTCCAACATAGAGAGCACAGCCTACGGGCTTCTGGTGCATGTGGCCAGGCAAGCGGTCATCCAGAAAGACATTGTCGACTGGCTCAATTCACAGAGGCTGAGCAGTGGAGGATGGGCCTCGACACAGGTATGCCATTGGTCCGTGCACTGTGCAGGATTTCTACTAAAATCATTTCCAGTCTTATTGATCAGAGCAGCATTCTTCTAGAAGAATTGTCTGTTTTCCTACCATGACAACTCATTGGGCATTTCTGTTTGCAGGATACACTGCTTGCTATGCAAGCCCTGTCAGAGTACGCTATACAGTCCCGACTACGAGATGTCACTGACATCACAGTGACAGTGGAGGTACCTTCCACACCTGGCTTTACTCGAAAACTACACATTGGAAAAGATAATCTATCGACACTTCAAACACTTACTGTGAGTAGGAAGATCTGCGTGTGTGTTTCAAGCTGTTTCGCTCACTGGAAGTGGCATGAGAGCCACATGTGTCTTCTGCTAATACGTGTCTCATTCCCAACATGCCATTGTCATTGTGTCTTTCTTCATTGTTTCACATCGTTGAGTTAAAAATTTCTTATGCTTTAAAGTGACTACCTTTTACCCAAGCACAATTGTCTTTCATGAGATCACAAAACACTGATGGAGGTGTTTCACCACATTTGGCTCTTAAACTAAACTGGCTCTTAAACTCTGGTCTTGGCACCAGCTATTCAAAACCATGGTGCATGAGGTGTAATGCAGATGCATTAGGCCGAAATATGTATGCAGCAGTTTGGTTGCAAAATTGCAGAGGCATGTCATCCACAGCACGGGACGTTAAACACAGTGTACCATGTGCCGAGATTTCAGCACATGTTAAAGAACCATCAGGTGGGCAAAATAATATTCAGAATGACCACCAAGGCATAGCTGATGATTACAGTTGTCTCACGATATAAACCGATTAATCATCATCATCAGTTACTTTAACTGATGAGACGACTATAATTTACCCAAGTACATGTACTGTATGTTGCAAAAACTTGCAAAATATGTTAATATCACCCAGGAGGTTGTGCCTTTTTTTTTTTTTTTTCATGGAGCTAGTTTCTGAAATTTAGAAATCATGCTGTCCAACTTGAACTCTATTATGCTCGTATGAGCCTAGACTCACTTTCACTTCACCTATTTTGTAACCTGGGTAGAGGTCTTCACTTGTAAGAGAGATTGTTGTGGATTTTGACATATTGTACTTTGCTTTTCTGGTTAAAAATGTGTTTGCTGTTCATTATGTATATTTTGAAAATGTAGTCTCATTTTGTGTATTTCTCAATAACTTTATTTGCAGATTCCAAATGCTTGGGGTGTTATCATTTTGAGGGCTCAAGGAGCTGGGCTAGCCATTGTGCAGTTGCATGTGGAATACAACATAGACACGTGGCCCTATCTAGTAACGCAGCCTCCTGTGCCAGCATTTTCCCTCAACGTCAGACATCAGTCCTATGGCAGAAATAGCTCACACGTTACCTTCCGTTCCTGCCAAAGGTGAGCCAAGAAGAAACTTTAGAATGCAATATTCGATGGCCTGATATAGTAGATGGACTTCATGCGTACTATGGAGTGTGTGCCAGAGTTTCTTACAGTGACCTGTTCCTTTCTGCAGTTGGATTCGTACTGAAGAAAGTGTCACTAGTGGCATGGCTGTGCTTGAAGTGAACCTCCCTTCTGGCTACTACATCCAGCAGCAAACACTTGATGCATATGTTCGTTCTGGAGTGGTGCGCAATTTACGCGAGGCACGCTACGAGGAGAAAAAGGTTGAAATGTTCTTTGACTATGTGAGTACTACTTTCATAATAATATGTAGTCTAGGAATCGCTCTTCAGTGGGCATCTTCCCTCATAAATCTGTCTCTATATATATGCACGCATTACCAACATTTCTAGCTGCATATGAGTGGCCAGCAAATAACCTGTGTTTTTGCAAGCAGCGTTTCACATTTCGTTTGTTGTTGTGGCAGCAGCATGTGTTGTTGGAGTAATCCACTATACTGCACTGTCAGGACATTGTAATAACTACTTACTGGACAGACTGATTGAGTTACTATGTAATTACTCCTGCGTATAACATGCACCCACAAAAATTAGTTGAATTTCAGAAATATTCAATGTGCACCAATGCATAACATGCACCATGAATATGTAAACTGTAAATTCTACATCACCATTAGCATTCACAACAATCAAAGGTTGTGCACCAAGTGTGAGTATTTATCACGGACGCAATGTTTACTTGAAATCAAGCAAGTAATTCTTGTTGTTTACTTGACACCATGAAAGTCAGATCCGACAGAGTCAGTGTTGTATAGTAGACTGCAGTCTTCTCGCGAATGTCTCGCATTTTTATCCTGCCTTAACAGCCTTCGCCTTCATAAAGTGCAGGCCTTCTGAAGTGAGTTCAGAATCACTGACACTTTGCCGTCATCCCATGCTCCTTGAATGCGCTTCACTACCACGGCAAGCCCGTCAACCCTGTCTGCTCTTCGTGTACTTGCGCTCACCATCTGTAATTCATTTCCCTCCCAATTTCCCCTTAACATGACACTTAAAAGAGTGACTTCACTTATGTCAAGCACGTGGACCAAGGCTTCGACATTAGAGGTTGCACTGCATCTCTGTAGGAATCACTCTTCCAGGAAAAAATCTGACATACAGTAAACCCTCGTGAACTCAAAGTCATAAAAAATGGGGGGGGGGGGGGGGATTTGAGATATGCGAAATACCAAAATTTTTGATGTAACAGTAATAAATTGTAAGAGTTATACATTTCAGTAAACTTACTTTTGTGGCGGAACTGCAATTACCCAAAACTACCACTTAAGCATGAGGAAAAAAAGTCACAAAACAGGCTAAATCACTTGGGGTCAAAAAACGTCTTGTGATGGATGGTTGGCATTGAAAACTTTCGTTCCAGTGCCAAAGATTTGCACTGCCTTGGCTGTGCTATCTTTGTAATGATTCGGGCACTTACACTGTCAGAAGTTTCCCAAAAACAGATAGCGAGACGTAATGGCAATTGACACTCGCTCACATGGCACCGTGAGAGAACACGAAAACAACAAAAGCACTGAAGGAAATGACGAACATGTGATGCTTGCGAGTGAACTGCCTTCCCCACCATCGTTGCGACCGCTCCGTGCAAAAACATGGCAATACCGGCCATCCCCCTGCAGAATGAGAAGGTGGGGCAACTGAAATCCTGTCTGCTGCACATCTGATAGAATGGTAGAAAATAACTTTGGCGAATGTCGGTGCAGGGCTGCTGTGCAATGATTACTCACATTTTTGAAATTTTTGCTGATAAGATTTCGAGATATCCGAAGTTAGTCTCGAAAACATTTCGATATAAGCAGTGATAAATGCATAGTAAGTATAGCAGATAATTCTGTGACGCAAGAAACCTTCGACTTAACCAATTTTTCTAGATATCAGAGTTCGAGTTAACGAGGTTCTACTGTATTACATTCACCGGTAAACAACGTGCGCTGCCTTTTTGGGACGCTTGTGCAATGTATAATGCACACATTATGCACAGGAAATATGGTATATTTGAAAATTCAATCAATTACAATTACCCTGGAGTATCCCAAATTACCCACAATATGATACTAGATGGATGGGTGATAAAGGAAAAAAGGTTAGGCGAAATGGGAAATTTGTGGAAAACCACTATCGTATGAAAACTAGGTTCTATGACATGAATAAGAGTTTGAATGTCCTATGTAGTGATCAGTATTCTTGTTGGGAAATTCGATTACCCTCTATTAACTTCAGCATAAGGATGAACTTCATTTCAAAATCAAGTAATCCTGAAATCAGGGAGAGGTCATAATTGCAACAAAACTTATTAGTCTTTAATGTAATCACATGCGGTAGACCCTCATTATAACACAGTCAACGTGACCGAAAAAATATTCCATGCATATATGAGTAATTCTGTAAAAACAGAAGTGACACGAAAAGTGACAGCACACTCGGAAGTGCGTGGAAACACAGCAAAAGCCTTAAAAGGTATTCAGGCAATCAAACCAACCTTGGTGATGGGCACTTTAGCAGCCTTTTAATTTTTATTGAAAAAGAGAGAGAGGAAAAAGAAAAGACTTTGGCTGAGTTTGCTGTATGGGCTTCCGCCGGCTAGCCTTCGCACTAAGCACAGGTAGCTGGCAGGACAATTGGAATAATCGAGTTTGAAATGTATGTATTTCGGACAGGATGGCATGAGGCTTCGAATAAAGTGATCATTCGAAAAAAGAACTATTTCATTAACAAAGGTATCTTTTTGTACACATGTACCTTCATGTAATGAACCGCTTCAAACAAGCACAACTACATGTGCGGTCGAATAACTTTCTGGAAGATAAAAGCTAAAAGCTTGTTCACAAGCACCTTCTGGAGGCATCTGTCACAGGAAAGGATTCAGCATTAGACACAAATAGGCATCGTTTTTGTCAATAAAATAGCTTTGGTTGAAGTGTGTGTCTTGTGTCTGTGTTGTCGCTCTTGCCGAGCACTGGGGGTTTTGTAGTCTTACTTTATTATTGATGTCTTTCAGTTGGATGCCTCACCAATTTGTGTCAACTTCACAGCACAGCGCTGGTACCCCATAGCCAACATGACACGTTTCATCTCCATCCGTGTGTATGATTACTATGCCCCAGGTAAACACTTCGTATTTTATGTGTGGTGTCTGCAGCTTTGACATGTTAAGATCCAATGACTCCCGTATTCTTTCAAAGCCTGGCAATGAGGCTGAAAAGCCACATGGTGTGCCACATGGTACCAATATTTACATGTCATGCATCATTCATTGTGTATATAGTTGTGTATTTTCGCACTGTGGTACTGTGGCGCACATTTTCTTGGCTCTGCAGCCTTCGGCACAAAGCTGAAGTTGATATTATGACATCCAACGAGAGGGGAAGAAAATGCTAGGAAATCTCAGATGTGGAAACTTCTGCTACTGGGACATCATGGTGTGCCACTCTAGCAATGAAGCAACCATTTTCATAATACTACCAGTTGTTGACCATAAGCAGCCATAATAAGAAGAGTCAGAAAATGATGAACATCTCGTATACTAAAAATTTGTTGTTAAAAGTCCAACATCCAGGAGAGAAATGCCATACAAAACGCAATTTCAAAACCTCATGGTGTGTCTTGAGCACATCATCTCTTCACTCAAGCTACAAGTGCAAATTATGTGCACTGTTAGACAAAATGGTAAGAAGTAAAACCAAAGCAACACATTTATACCTTCTAACCACAGTCTACACCCATTGGACAGCTATACCCCTTGGCAATTTTAGGTACGAGAAAGGTTTGTCTGTCTTGTGTACCGTGCACCATGGAACATAATCCCAGCACAGCTTGTAGCACCTTAAAGGAGCACAAAACAGGTCGACGAACATTCTCCAATTATTATGCCCAATGAAAGAACGTAGCTCAAGACATCCAAATACGAAATTCTTTTGCTTCTAGCGAGAGTCTTTAAGAGCATAATCTGCGCGAGTCTCTCCTTATCCTTGGTACCTGGTCACGTCACCATGTTCCAACGTATGGCAACACCGAATTCTAGGCGCTGGAGGTGGGGGAGATTTCACTATCCTAGCCAATGACGGGCCCCACTGAGACAAGCTGCAGCTCACGAGGGAACCGGTTGCGAGAACGTCGCGGTGACCTCGCGGAGCAATACAGCACTGAAAACATAGTGTGCACGTGAAATAGAATATTGAGGGTTTTTGGTACAGTTTGAACTGGCTATCTTGGATTGGACAAGTGGAAATATGTTTAGAATGACCTCACTTCTCCTATATTACAACAAAATTAATGTAAGCGTCCAGCATTCTAAATGGTTGATGATGCGCGACGTCAAAATGACGTGTCGCTATTGTCGCCTAGACATCCCAGGGCGGGGCATGAGGGCGAAAGAGTGCAGTGAATGTTCAGTCGGTTTGGAGCCATTAGTCGTTTTTTTGCAACTACAATTTTTTCAAAACATGCACTGTCGGCAACATATCACAGTGCATTTAAAAGAAGTGTGCCTCGTATAACTGTTTATTGCCCCTTTAATTTTGAACCAACCTTGCATAAAGAATGTAGCAATTAAGACTACCATCTTAAATGGTGGGTGCAGTGATATATGATAGCATATCTCGTGCTCCCCAAATGGACAAATGTGAAAGTCCTCCCTTACAGGGTCATGTGTTGCATTAAGAAAATTCCTCGAGCTGCGAGGTGTATAACAATATCTGTTCCAATGTGAGCATCAAACATCTGTGCATATTTTGCACCTGCATGGAAAACATAACTTGCACATTCCTTACAGGTCTGAGTCATTTTCTTCCTTGGTCTTATTATGGAGTTTTCGAATAGAGAACCATATTTTAGTTTAGTGCACCGAACGGGTCTAAAGTAACCGCAAATGAGGGCAACGCAAGAGAGTTTTAGTGTAGGATCTTTTTGTTACAACAGAAAATGGAAACTTGTTGTAGAGGCAGTAAATGTTTGTGTCACTCATCTACCGATTCTTGTTTTTCCTTGCAGAGAGGTTCAATGAAACCCTCTTTGAGGTGTACAATCTGTTTGCCCTCAGCATATGCCACGTTTGTGGGTCCTACCAGTGCCCTTACTGTCCAGTGTTCAGTGCTGGGCCTACCTCTGCTCCTCACATTTTGCCTGCAGTGACCTTCAGTGTAGTTCTTGTAGTTACATTCAGGTGGGTTTTGTACGGGCAAAGTGACTAGATGGTGAGTGATAAACGGTGCAAATGTGCTGCTGAAAACAATGCTTCGTGATCAAGATCCTTCGAAAGCCAGACACAAGCAAGGTTTTGCAGTGAAACATGTACAGCACATTATGGACAACAGGCCTTGTGAGAGAAATGTGATGCATTCTTTTGCATGGGCACTAATAACTGACGCTTCTTGCCGTGAAGTGCCCTTAGTTGCCAAAAAATTGTTACTGCATTGTCTGTGTAGACCTTATGTGTGTATGTGACTATTGCAAATACTTTTCTCTGGCCGTGTGCTTTCATGGCCCCTGTATCACATTTGTTTTTGTCCCTAGTACCATCAAGTACAACACCATATGTTACGCATGTCTCACTCTTTTTTAGAAACTGTGTGACTCAGGTGCATACCTGTTGTAGGCTCTTCACATTTTGTGCAAACGAACAAATAGCAAGCAGTTTTGATAGATCTGTTGTTATTGAATGCGCCAATGGAGTGCAGTACTACTGTCCTGCCTCTCATAGCAAATCTTAGGGATTTTGGATTCTGACCCTTCTTTTGTTTGTTGTATGTCATCATTAGCTTTGAACCAGTGGCAGCTGACAAGAGCAGCAGTACTATTAGTATCACCATGTGAGTGAACAAATATGACAGAGTCCAAAGCAGTATGCGCATTGAAGCATCTTATTCTAATTAACTAGAAGTCATGCCAGTTGGTAGTTGTCACAATGACGAGGGAGGTATTTCCACATCATGCACACCTACAATACCTGGTAAGGTAATTTTACCACACTGTGTCATATAGTGAGATCAATTCACCAGCATCACTCACTACTTTTTGTCTTTTGTGCTGCTTCCAGATTTGTCTCAGCGAGTGTTTACCTATTTTTCAGTACTTAAGATATTGATGTTTGAAGAGAAACACCCGACTAGAGTCTTGTCGTTTCACACTTCTTGTCAGTTTTCTTACTTTGTAAGACAGATACCCTTTTAAACTAAATTTTTGAAGTGGTTATCTGTTTTTGTTTGCGAACACGTTTGTGTATGCACGCTGAGCACATCCATAATTGTGATTTTATTTGCTGATGTGACATTTCTTAAAAGCAGGGAATGTCAAGAGCTGCATTTTGACATGGTAACCCTGTATGAACAAAGGTATTGCTCATAAACCGTTTGGACAAATGCACTAGCGAAGCATTTTATCCAGTTTACAAACCTATGCATTTCTGTTTGTATATTCATTGTTTAGCAGTACAGGAAAACTATACTGTCTTTGTCTAGAAAGCAGGTGTGTGTCTTCCTTGGCCACTTGTGTGCCCCCTTATCTAAATGTACAATATTTTCTACACATTGTTTGCGCTTTGTCATATACTGGTAAGGGCACTTTGCTGCAATTCATCCCATGAACCATGAGTATTTCCACAAACATCTCTGTAGCTAGCCAGAAATTAGGTTTCTTTGTCCATTGTACAGGGTGTCCCAGAAAACGTGTCATTGAATTATAACAAAAAAAACTACGCCACCTAGAAACAAGCGGTCAACGGCATTTGTTCTTACTAGGTTTTTGCCACCTCCTGGTGTGAATGCCATCTAACGTAAGTTTAATTATGTAAATTTTTGTGAACTGAACTCGGAAATTTGCCAAGTAAAGGTTACTTTTTTACCATACCAATACGAAGAGCATGCTGAATTTACTCAAATTCATGATAATTGACAGTGATATTCAGGAGCTATCCCATCGGGAAAAAAAACAGCCGAACATCACTGGTTTCGGAGCACCCCAGCATAATGCGCGACTTTTTGAGCGCAATCGCTGTCAGTCTGACGAAAGGAGGTCGCAAACCCAGCCCACAGAGTGATAGTAGAAAAAATGACAGTTCCTGAAATTGGGAGAGGGAAGGCATAATCTCAGCGGAAGCTGGACGTGATAAGCCATCCTGTGTTATCTCTTTCTAGGATACTGGTGTGGGCTGAGTTTCCAACCTCTTTCGTCATGAAAGTCTGTCACCAACAAGCCCAAAGGGATATTTTAATTTCCAACCTCCTTTTGTTGGACTGACAACGCTTGCGCTGAAAATCCTCTGGGAGCTCCGTAGAAAAGAGAACCAACGATGAACACTTCTTTAATGGACACTAGCTTTCATGTAGCAGACTACATTTCTTCAGGTGTAAAGGTACAACATATGATACATGAATATATACAACATACAAGATAAGCATGTGAGATCACTCACGTGCTCACTCAAGAACTCCGTAGAGCAAGATTTTTTCCGATGGTATAGCTCCTAAATATCCCTGTCAATTATCATTACTTTGAGTAAGTTCGGCACGCTCTTCACACTGGTGGGGTAAAAAAGTGACCTTTACTTGTCAAATTTCCGAGTTCAGTTCACAAAAATTTACATAATTAAACTTGCGTTACATGACATTCACATCAGAAGGTGGGAAAAACCTAGTAAGAGCAAATGCCATTGACTGCTTGATTCTAGGTGGTGTAGTTTTTTTATTATAATTCAATGACACGTTTTCTGTGACATCCTGTATATTCATAGGGCCATGTGTTTTCAGATTTTTTTTTCTTTTTTTTAGTGAAGAGGGGGGGGGGGGACAAATGGGGTTTTATTTCAGAGGTCATAAAATTGGGCAATATCAGGTGGGAAATAAACAAAAAAAAAAAAGAAGAAAACTTGCCATTCTGCAGTTAGTTCCAAGTTAGTTTTCATTGATTAGTTTGATTATTGAACTTGGGGGGGGCTGGTCTTACCTGGTTCAACCCTAACACATAGGGCCCTATATATTAATTAATTTAAAAGGGATAATTATGTTATGTTTCTGCAGTGCTGCATCTGCAGTATTACGTGACCTACTACAAACCTTTAAGGCATTTCAAAAGAGGATATACTAGCACTGGAGAAAAAAGGTTCTCTATAATGCATTGCTCAATGGAAATATTTTTAAGAGCTCTCAAGTCAGGGAAAAACCTGCATTTGTCATGTTTGTTGCCTCACTTGCAGGAGGGTGCTTACACCTGGAATGTCACATGAGTGATAAATATCTTCTCACTGTACAAGTTATCGTTTCAAAGAGAGACACTAAATGCTAGTTGATGTGTGACCAACGCAAGGATGGCAATAAAATATAAGATGTATATTATAAATGCATTGTGCTATGAACTTTAGACAGTTTTATCAAGGAGACATGCATCAAGATGGCAAGAAAGCAAAAGTATTTTTCTTTCACTTATTGTCCAATGTTTCCCACACATCAACATGCACAATAAATTTTCTTTACGATAGATACATTGAATACATAATTCTGCCACCAGCAAAAAATTTCAAGGTAGTGAAATACTTAATTTATTAGAACTGGAAACAAGTTCATATCGATCCATATTTAAGTTAGCCACGTTCATTCAATGAGTTCTACTGCTACTTTTGGAAACTCTTTACAATATGAATGAATCGGTACTGTTAGTACTACACCTTGAGGGAACATTTCATTTGATGCGTGGTACCAAATTGACATCGCATATCTATGAAGACTAGTGTCGCCCAATTGGTTTCTGAGACAATGAGTTGTTATTAAAACTTTTCCAAATTGTTCCAGATTCATTTTGAATGACTGGTATGAAATTGATCACTTGAACATAGACAATGTTGCAAAAAACAGCTGATAATTTTGCACACTATAGTGCAGGGCCTGTATACAAGTGAAAAGTGAACCACAATAGTTACATTAAAGCGCTTCTGAAATTTTTATTCCTGATCGCTTGAACAAAATAAATAACAAGTAGAAAACCACACTCAACCCTAGAATATCTAACTGAACACTTCAAGATGTTTGGTATACGTTCTTCAAACTATAGTTCAATGAAGAACATCCCCATATTGTGACAGATTCACCACTATGCCGCCTAATGAAATTCAAGTAAGATCTCTGCCAGCAGCGAAGAATATCATGGACCGATGCAACAGATCATCTGGTAGCCAGGTAAAGCCTATCAGGTGAAACCTGGTAAGCTAATGAGGGTGAATGAATATTGGCTCTAGCTGCAAACTTTTGGCCACCAATGTCAACATGGAACTCATTCTTCAGTATAAAGTCATTTGTGAGAGGCTGAGGCACACCGTGTTTGTCCCTGTTCTCCACAAATCCAAGGCAGACCTTGGTGAGCACAAGAACAAAGTAAGATCTCAGTTACTTACACAAATAAGTTATCTATGTCACAATGTAAACAGGCAGAGCCGTTTATCCAGGCAATATTGGTGGTTTTACCTGTGATCCCAGTGTAAATCCGTAGCAAGTAGTAGAAGTCATTCCAATGTAACGGTCTCCAAGAAGGATTGGCTCTCTGCCCCAAGGCCAAGGGTCACGTTCAGGATCATGCCCTTTGAGAAGTAGCTGCACATATCGCCGCTTAATCCCTTCTTCCTTCTGTTTCAACAGAGCCTCCTTCCCCAGGAATTTCTTCTATAATATAAGCAGAAATGCAGCAGCAATCAGCACAAAGGCAGTTACTCTCTAGCTCAGGTTTCAGTAAAAAGTCCGACCTGCATTTTCTCTGGCAGGTTATTAGTCGTCCAAGACAAGCTGATAACTTTTTCTGTGTGCATGCGGTATGCCATGAAGGAAGGCCAAATCTTCTTACCATCACCATGTTGCAGGTGTGCTAGCGATGTACACTTTAACCAACTACGAGTTGGGGGCCTTCATAACATGTCTGCCACTCTCATCAAACCAAAGTTAGAACCACAACAGTAGGAGATGATGCGATGTGACTGTCAAGTTGTAACACTTTTTCATGCAAAATCTGTGCAATCAGTCCATGAAGGACCATCAGCCGTGCATAGCAAGGACTGTATGTCACACTGTTTAACGAACGTGAGAATCGATATGTATTTGCACCGCTCTGTGGGATGACACAAGAGAAAGCCACCCACGGCCACGACTGCCACTCAACCAAGTGTGAGGAGCTAGTGCTTCGAGGTGGATGTGTCGCTGTTGACAACTCAGGAAGCTGACAGCAAATAGGGTGTCACATTACAACTTACTGCATGGGATGTTGTACATGAGCAAGGTGACCAGCTGCTGACACCTTTGCAAAGGTATGCGTGGAACACACGCAACGCATTTCAGATATACATGTACATCACAAAACGAAAAAGAGCCCTTTAAATAGATTAGTGATCATGGATAGAGGTGTGCACAGGTGCGGTTATACCCGCGGACATCCACTCTACATCCTGGTTTGAGATAGAAATATACAGTTTTGAAATCCATACAGATGAAGTGCGGATAAAACCGCACACCTCTGCAGTTCGTGCAGATGTCTGCTTTTTAACAACAAATAAGCATTAGTGTCTCTGTTGACGTCCTCCAAGTGGAGTTATAATTGGGAGCACGTAATGAATACAAAATGGTGTCAAAGTGTGTCATGCTGTGCCTTTTAACTGCAGTTTATTGGACAATTGTGTGTGACATAATATTCCTGAGTGGTTTCCAAGCTGGAAAGTGAACACGTTTGTAACAACATTTTCATCATACATTTTCCAACAAACATTTCCTACATTACATTTACATTTTTCCATTTTTTTACATTTTTTTTACATTTTTTCCTACAAATAGAATGACCTCAGATGTATGGATATACATACTCAATAACTGCGCAGGTGCAGATAAAGCTTTGTTAACAAGCATGGTTGCAGATGCGGATCTTACATGCATGGGTACAGTGTGGACGCGGTTACTGTCAATGTTATCCGCGCTCATCTCTAATCATGCACGTATGACCCTGAAAATGAGAAAATCAGCAAAACATGGAAACATTTGCCCACCTCCCAAATGGTTCAGGTGAGCCATTAAATAAGGAGAATTGAGGAATGTTCCTTCAGTGATTATTGCAGCAGAAAGTTTATCAGGCATTTGGTCTTCAACCTGTCGTATGAATATCATACACAGTATGACCATCATCAAAATGTTAACACTAACAGCAGTGCACAAGGGTGCACAAGAGTCCACCCTCTACAGCTTTCTAAAAGTATTCAACAGCACTCAAGGCCACCATCTCTGATGAGTATCCTCACAGCATGATCTCTGCATATGCAGCAGTAGGAAATGTACCGGTATACAATACCATGCTAAACCATGCCTAAAATGCCTAAACCAATCAGGCATCTTAAGATTTGGAGCGGAATAGGCCTGCTGGAGTTATGTCATCTCAAACCGTAAGCTATCAGCATTCGTTTAATACTGCATGTTGGATAGTACAACAACTGTGAAGAAAATGCATGTAACTGCATTAACCTATTATTTATGTACGTTATCTACTCAAACTTATCCATATTGATTTGCCTCAATTTCCATTTCAGGCAAGTCTACACATTGATAAATTGGAGAAATTAACTGCACTTACATGGAATTTCACTCTGAAGGCACGTCCACACTCGAAAGGGGTAGTTGTGCAATCTAGGTCCTTTCCCCAAAAAGCAAAGAACTTCTCGATGCGAAGTGTCTTCATGGCGAAGTATCCCGCTGGCAGGATCCCAAATTTTTTGCCTATCTCCATGATACGGTCATATACGTGCAAAGCAAACTGAAATAAAAAGAAACATACATCAAGTATATTCAGCAGTGGATAATGTTTGGTTTTGTAATGTGGGATATAATGTAGGCAGGGTAGGGAGAGTGAAAAGTGTACCTCGTTCGGAATGTAGAGAACCCAGCCTCTATCACCAGTATGTGTCATGTGAAGGACCCTTATGCCACTTGCACAGCCAATATTTAGTTGCTAGAAATAAAATAAAACCATTTGGTTAGAAAAATAAAATACAGACAGCATACGAGGTCCGAAATATTCTCAGTCGAACACAGAAATAATAAGCTAGCCTTTCAGATTTTTTTTTTTTTTTTTTGCAATATAATCTCTACAAACAGTCTCATGCACCCTGTCCAACACGTTGCAGTGCTTCCTTGTAGGTTGACTTGTCGAGGATGCTGAACAATGCTTCTGTGACACTGATGACATCCTCACTGCAGGTAAATATCTTCACCACAAGAGATGTTTTCAGCTTTGGTGTTGGAAGTCCCAATATCAAGGGATCGAATAAATCTGGACCAGCAACACTAATGAACCAAATGAAGTTTATGCTGGTGCCTTGCCATGGAGGAACAAACCTCCTTCTTGGTCATTTCTTTGTTTGCCAAATTTTGTGTGCAACGATTCCAAGTTATGGTCTGACTTTATTTGACGGAGTACACCACAGTTATCCTACTGGACTTCATAAAACAGGCTCCATCACTTTGCCAGCCAAAGGTGTTGCCTTCTTTTCAGTGCTGAAGACTCACTTTGTTTTCATCTTTTTTCACTGCTGTGCGTTTCACCTGTGGTCACAAGGCTCCTTAGAAAATCAAAGGGACTACATGTCAACCTGTCTTAAGTGCTACCCCACAACCTGGGTGCACACAAGCCTCATCTGGTGTCAATAAACTCAACACCGACATTTCACAGACATTCAAGAATTTGTGCTTCACTATAGATGGTATGAGCCCTTCATTCGGAATGGCTGTCACCTCGCGCTATTCTGCATAGTTTGATTCAGATGTCTAGCAACATCAAACTCTGAAATTTCTTGGCCTTTCCTTCATATACATTTGTTGACGACTCTCCACTTTGTGGGTCATATTTGAAACTCTGCCATCCTTCATTAAAGAGAACTGTCCACTTTTTCACGGAAGAGAACAACGGAGCAAGTGTTTCTGGAATATCGGTTGTGTCAGCTTTGATTTACACTGATGTCATCCTTTTCATTACCGAACTCAAAATTGACAGACCAATGTTCACTGTTTTCCATTTATTTGGAAGGAGTCCAGCACACATAGCTTAGCAATATGGCACTTGCTTCAGGTTAAGCCAGGCGATTTGAGTGAAAATATAAATTTCTGAGATTTATTCACCACTTCCAAGTAAGGCAGATGTCCTTTAAGTGCCTTTGCCCAAAGCAGTGCAGAACGATCCACAAGTTGCTAATTATCCAAGTACTGTAGTAACCACAGTATGCTCATATACAGTGAAACCTCCTTAAAATGTACCCGCGCAAGCCGTAGTTCCACTCTAAAAGTACTCCAGCTGAGTCCCCGTTGGGGAGTGCCATTAAACCTAATGCATTCAATAACTGCTTAGGCCGCAGTGGTTTTTCACGTACTTGTCAGTTAATCCGTACCGTTTTCACTTCCTGTCGTCCGCCTTGAACTTCCTTCTGCCCCCTAAAGCCTAGCCAATGAATGTGTGACCTTCATAAACTGAGAAAGGGAGAAAGCCACGGGAAAGCGTGTACCGTGTCTTGCAGCGAAAACGGAGAAACGCGTGGCGACAGCATAGGCAGCAAGTGAAACTAACAGATTTCTGCCAATGAGCATGAAATAAAGGTTAGGACTGTTTCATCCATCAACCGGCAGGTGGGTGCGTATATGCGCGATTTTCGGTTATGCCGCAGTACTTATTTTGCATCACCGCCAGGTACGGTTTAACGGGGTTCTGCTGTATTCTGAAATCGTTTGGATCATCTGCCAAAATAGCAACTGCTTTTAGTGTTTCCAGTGATTAGTGACAAAGAAGTGTTCTCCCATTTCTGCCCTCAACACTCCCTCTGCATGATCATAGTGATCCGATTGTTTCTAGTGGTGGTCAGGTTGATGTGATATATTGTGATAGTATGTCTAAAGAAGGGGTGTGTGAATCCGAATATTTGAAGTCGAGTCGAATATCAAATCAAATGGCGAAAACAATGCCGAATATCGAATATTTGTGCAAATTTTACAATACGTGCCTTTTGCACTAAAAGTTTGCAATTTGTAGCCTGTGGCTTTAATGTATTTTCTCCCATTAACTGTCCCAAGCAAAACACCTAAATCTTCTGTGGGTAGTGCCTACCCTTTCATTTTACATGATAGTGTATCGAATACAGCGTGAGCAACATAGTTATTCGGATTATTTATGATAGATATTTTGGTAAGAAAATCTATTTTGATTTCGAGGGCATTCTTGAAAGACTTGGGCTGACAACACTGTCTGAACTATTGGGCATAGACTTGATTACAATTTTTGGAAAGAGTTCTTCTTGGTGTCGTGGATTGTGCAGAATTACTGTCAAGCTGTGACAAGGCTATGACACTTTCTCAAAAGAACGCGAAGACACAAAACTATGTCTCTGTTCTCTTCGCGACGCTGAACTGCGCTCACATTCAACACTACTCGTTCAGCACAACCTAAGTAATGTGTGTGAAATTCAAAACCTATCTGAAATCTGATACAAAACATGGAGGAAATGCCTGGAAACTAGAAGTGCTAGAACTAGAACCATGAACAGAAACCTTGAACTCCGTAACATAGAGGCTCCGGAAAGAGGTAGCGATGCCGATGGCAGTCGGGCTGGTATTGGATTGACGTCTACGTCTGTGTGGCCAGAGAAAAATCGTAATCCCCTCAAGACCGTGGTTTTCGGGCGTGACCTTGTTCACCTCTAGCTTCGAGCGTAGTCCAATTCTACCAAACCTGAGGCCCTGTCGAACACTATGACGTCATTTGTTTACAAACAGGTCAAGGGTTCACTGTAATTTCTCTGTTTTGATCAACTGAGCCAGCCTTTTGCACATAGAAAAATTAGTAATGCAAATGCAAAAGGAGCACCATATCTCCACATATATTTGAGTGTCATGATATACAGAAATGTTGACTGGACCATTTAGGTTGAGTTTGGGAGTGGCAATGGCTGGAGTATTGTCTAACCCAGAGCCGCACATTAACACAACACATGCATGAAGCAGAACCTGCTGTGTCCTGACCACATACCTTCCATGTGAAGAATGGAAATTCCTTTGAAGTCAGTGAAGAATCGGTAAGCTCTGACATGAGATCTGGTGATCGAGGGCCCATGAGGCAAATGGCAGTGTACATGGAAGTCACATCCGACACTACAATGGGGCTGTCTCGAGGCACATGACGTCTAATCCACGTCTGGCACCGCATCTGTTGCTTAGTTGGTGCTATGATCATGTATCTGGGGAAGCAACACAGCCATTAGTGGTGACAACCTGGAACAATAAGTACATTGCAGCCATGTTGCAGGACAGCCCCAGGCACAAAGCGCAACACAGAGCCCAGAGAGAACACCAGCTTACAATGCAGTGGCCCTATCGTGTAAGCTCACAAGTCAGATTCCTCAGAGAGCCCATGCATGCCCATGATAGAGTCCACACCTAGCACTAGATATTGATAGTGTGTTCATTAAACATACACAGTGAAGTGAACATATTGCCAGATACCTCATAATTTACTAGTGACATGTTCCATCCATATCACAGTGAACCAGGCCTTAAAGCCAATAAGAGGGCCCTTTTATGCCAAGCATAAAAGGGGGGAAATTGATGAAGATAACAAATTAAGCTACCTTTATTACCACTTAGCGCATGCACATAGCACCTGGTGGTCTCTTGCGGAACTAGTGACAACCACCACAACGTGGAGTGCATAATCTAGACATACTGCATACCGAATCTGGTTTGTGCACAATCGATACTTTCCTGTCTAGGACCCACTACTTAGCACATATTTAATTATAACCATCTGGTACATCAAAGACGTTATCCACACAGAACATATTTATACATTGTAACAAATGTCACTGTAATTGTGTTTCTAAAAAATTTTTGTAAAACAAATACTATGAAAGAAATTTTCACTAAGTAAATACATAATCACAAGACCCCCGTATTCTTAGGCAAATACCACCTATTTCTTCCCTTCACTTGTAATAGTGCCTTTTTGAATACAAGACAAAAATTTGGGGATAGAGAACCTACCTAAGTGATTTGATTGTGCCTATACTAAATGACTCACTTTAGTCTTTAAAAATTGCCTAAATGGAATTTCAGCAGCATAAAGAGACAAGGCTCGTGGAAGGCATCACTTTACGAGACTTGGCTGTGTCATTTTGAACTCATTTGTTGCTTGAAAGGGCGCATTGCATAAAACTGCTCATAAGTAACAAGCTTGGTTATGGATTGGAAATCAATCACTGGTCCCTTACTATCAGTACTAGCATCATTTGTCTCATGAGACATAATCAAAAATCGTATGCTCATCCCACAAGTGTATCCATCCTTCATTGTCTTTGTTGCAGCACATCAGGTATCTATTTGTATATCTGGTCGCACCCTTTATAACACTGTTCGTATTGTTTGTGACGTCCAAGAGCATGTCGATAATGTGTCGAGGGGTCCAGTAGCTGATAGAATTGGGATGAAACTGCACTATATCTTGAGACATCTCTCTCTCTCTGATAAAGACCCGGGTTCCAATTTGCGGAGATAGTGGAATGGCAGGAGCCGGGACTGAAATGACGCTGTATATGACAATCTGCCTTCCAATATTCTGAACCTACTCCACGTGCTCCACTGAGTTTAGTGGACGCCTTACGCGGATTCACTACTTACAAGGTGGTGCTTAACCATACACGGCCAAGCATCACACACAAGTGTATTGAAATGGTGCTCGTGTCTTACTGTTGCCGCAACTTCACCTGAAGCACGACTTTTTTCTTCCCTGAGCAGCGGCGCTATGAATTTTTGTAATAGCCACCATCGAACCCGATTTGTAGCCTAATTTATAGTATATTAGAATTATTCTGAGCTTTCCTTCATGGATGAAACGGGTCACTTATCGTGAAAAGCATTGTGTTCGAGGCTTTCTAGTTCTTTGGACAAGTATCACGTAATACCGCTTCTGACAACCCTGATAATAAAAATGTGACCGCAGTTGACGGGCTGATTTTTGCCTTTCATGTGTCATCACAAGGGGGAAAAAAAACTGCTTTCCGCATGTTAACTTCGCTTGTTACCCCCACAGATTGCTTCTTCAGGAGTGTGGGTATATGTGAAAGAGACTTCTGGTGTTTTGCTTTGCTTTGTTTGGGTGCAGTTGGAACATATCACTTGAAGATTGCTGGGCATTTGTGCTGTGCTACGTGCAGGCACTAAATGCAGAATCATTAGCTAGGTGGTATGTTAAGCCTTTCCAAATATGTGGGCTCAATGTCGGAGGTGGCAGATGATGCTAGAAAACTACGTATTACAGTTACCTAAACAGGGGCGTTGTTAGCTGTGGCTGGTACATAGCATTACCAGGTAAGTCTATAGCTAGATAGTGGTCTCAGAATCTTTGGCAAGCACCAGCTACATGACATTTCAGCACTCAGCCTCTCAACAGGGTTGCCACATGACCAGTAGATTCCTTTATTGCTATGAACTGTCTATACTGCTGCAATAGACGATTTCAGGAAATCCCAGTGCTCCTTGCACGCGCGTTGCGTCCTGGGAGATTGCTGTCATGCGGAAGGGAGAACAGTAATGTAGTAGTGGATGAGGCAATCAAACATAGGACGAACACAACACAAGCCTCACAACGACCAGTTACATGCTTCAATTGAATGATGGCAGCTGAAAAACCCACTGTTGGTGCCTTTTCTTCAACTGCCATCATTCAATTCAGGGAGAACAGTCCTTCACGTTTTGTTTTTTGTTTTCGCTGACATTGACACCTCGTGGACAATCGTCCAAGAGAGGAGAAACCCAAACAGTTTGGAGATCTTCTCCTCCTTTCTGATAAGAAAGCTCCCATAGCTCAAAGTGGCGCTAAGCACTCTGGGATTTTGTGAAGTCGTTTATTGCCATGGCACCTTGTTGAGCTGCAGATACATGTACAGCATATACAAGATGTCTGCACTAACTATGGACAGCATTTTATAAAATAGGGAAGTGCTTTTTTTTTTTCAGTTACAATATATTCTAGGTCAAGTGGGCCACCTTATGGCTGCTCTAGCAACCTCCTGGGCCATTGTTCTAATTAATTTTAAATTATTAACCCTTTAATTCTGAAAGATAGCAGTTCAGCAAAATGGCAACATCTGTTCATTCTGGTGAGCTGATGCCGATGCCATTTTCAGAAAAAGGATCAAGCCAGAATAGCCATGAGGATACGGCCCCCGAAAAAACACCAAATTTTTAGGTAATTTTTGCCGCTTCACTAGAAACTTACTTCCTCCCTCGCCCTTAAATGAGGTGAGGACAAAAGCTGTTGCTTTTTTTTTCCCTCTGTCCATAGTTAGCATGGACAACCTGCATTTTTTTTTTCAATATATATGTTGAAGTTTGAGATATTCTAGCGGTCCACAGAAACATGTCTCAGATGAGGTAAGACATTTCTCACCTATTTTTCTCAAGTCTGATTAAGCTGCAGTCATTTTCATATCCACCCCACTCGTTCTGCATACCACTATTTACGATTGAACCAACAGGGATGTCGATATCATTGGAACACAGATACTGAAGGAGATCCACAGCTTCATTTCCAGGTGACTGTAATTCACATATTTTTCAATTAAGATGTTGAAAATGGAAATTGTTAAGATTTTTGTTGGTAGCATGGGATAAGACCTTGCTAGTTCAGTGTTTTGGAAAACGAAAATACGACATTTATTTTTTGTTTGAGCTCAGCAGTGCTGCAACATTTCTGTTTTGCCTTGATACTGGGTACAGTTGAAGCTACTTAACATGTCCAGAAAGTATGGTGAAAATTGAACGCCTGGATGGGTACAAATGCTGACGTTCCTTAATTTACTTTAAATGTGAGTGCCTCACCTGTATAAAAGGTGTAGTCATGCTAATTATTTTTTGTTGCCTTTCACAGCAATGTAGTGAAGAGGACAACCTCTCAGTGGGAGAGAACTTGCAGCAAGTCACCGAATACTCGTAGGTGGCGCAGGCACTTTACACAGTTAGCTTTATAATGATATGTCATGAGTGAGAATAGTTAATCTTGCCAAGCTGCCATAATATGACAAACGTCATAAACCATCGGCACAGCAAGTGCCTGGTGCAGGTGCAGGCGCTTAGAAGGCAAGGCTCACTGTAATGGTATGAGTACCACAACCCGTCTAGACGCAGTGAGGCATGTCAGTGACAATATGCAGGGTCTGACTTTATTGGGTTAAATGCCTTTCCCAGATTCGGGATAAAAAAATCGGGTGCTATTTTTGAAACTGTAGTTCGGGGTGAAATCGAGCTGTTTGGCAAACGAACGGCAGTTACTGTGCATATATTGGTCAAACATGCATACCTCACCATTTACAATGACAAGCACCACATCTTCTAACATAAGGTGTGCTTCACATACTAGTTTATTGTCGCAGTCAAGTAATATTTACATCAGGCATACGTACTAAATAGTGTGTGTGATAAGTGACACAATGTGATATGTGACTAGAACTCGGGAAGAAATCGGGTTTAACCTGAATTTGTCCAAAACTGATACGGGAGGGAATATTCGGGGGAATCGGGGTTAACCCGAAAAAAGTCAGACCCTAACTGTATATGCAGTACAAAAATTCATGTGACATGTCCATTCACACTAAAAGGTTTGCTGTATCCAGTGCTTTACCATACGCAGCAATACTATAAACAGTCTGTTGTACACAGTGGCGTAGTCAGAGGGGGGTTTCAGGGGTTCAAACCCCTTCCAAGATCGTACCTTTGGCAGTGCATTTGGGAGAGGGAAACGAGGATTAAATCCTCCTTCCCCATGTAAAGTCCCCATAAAGCCCCTCCCGAAATATTTTTCTGGGTACGCCACCAATTGTACATGTACCTGATGTCTTTTGCATTCAGGTCTCTGGCTCACTGTACTAGGTCCATATGTGGCACAATGATACATTGGCTGTTAGCTAAAGCTATTTTACCACTGTCTTATTAGCATGCACCAACAAATTTACACTTACCCATATTTCTAACTTTGTAAATGAAGAATAGTCCAGCATAGCAACGCGATCACGGCATGCCTCATACTCCAATTTTACAGCATCAATCCAAGGCGGCTTTTCATAAGCGGCTACCTTGGGAGACCTTCCATCTGCAAATATGAGTGCCTTAGAACATATTGCAGCATGTTGAACCTTCGTCTAGTGTGATATCACATTGAGTGAACCAGTACACCATTACATGGCAAACATGAATGAATGAAACACAGTTACCTTTGTTTCCAATGTCATAATAATGAGGACGTTCATATCCCATTGTCTGCCCAAATACTGCACCAGCTAGCTTTAATCGAGGATAGATGGGAGACATTCGAACCTCGCGCCCTGTTTCAAACTCAATGAATGGGTACCAGAGCTTGTAGTGCATACCTGAGATAAAATAATATTGATATATTGCTCGTAACATCAGCCACTCATGCAGTCATATTTCTTACATGTCCTTCATGAGTCTTACTTTTGTCAACTTGTCCTGTACTTATACATTATGCTAATATATTATTAAAATTAAATTTCTTGATGTAACCGCATGAGCAAGGCCAGTCAAGGACAAAGCTCCTGATAAGGTGTTAAAATTAATGCACATCAGTGACAGCAATACAGCAACGAAGAGCTTTCTTTCTTTGAGTAGGTGCTTACCAGGCACTTCAGTCATACGGTCTCTCAGAAATTGAGCATTGCTGTGCAGGCCTATAAAGCGCCTGATGTCAATGTCCCACAGGTCGAGCTTGGGCTCGCCTTTAGCAATCCACTCAGCTGTGACCTGCCCCAAGCCTCCAGCTGCTTCGATGCCAACAGACCTCATCCCTGATGCAACAAAGTAGTTTTTTACCTGCATGTGAAAATAAATAGCCCAAAAAGTGCAGCATTACTTCCAAAGAGGTATCCTCATGCCCCAGAACTGCTGATAAAGGAAGTGAAGCCAACAGAAGCACAGGATAGATTGAATGTCAGAAGGTCGAGAAAATGAGTTAAAATGGTACTTGTTACTGCAACCAAACGTGGCTAACCAATTCGGTATGACACATCTTGCATGCTATGACTGCAGGCTAATGTGCGTTGTTCCCTGATGAACGCAATACAGCACACCAACGAGGACAAAGAAGGAACCAGACAACACAGGCACTGACTAACAACTGAAGTTTATTCTGCGAACCGATGGAAAACAAAAGGAAAAGGGAGGGGAACAAGGGGAATACAATGATTGTTCCCTAATGTTCCTGCTTCAACGCGTTCTACTTATTAGTGTCACCAATTCTGTGCCCCTGTTCGGTGTCTCTAACTCTGATTACTTTAATGATATTCGTTGAAACATGACAAATCAAGCTATGTATTCCCACGTGTCCTTCTGAGCCACAACACTGGCAAACATGCAGTTACAAGTTTTATTTTTGAGGTTGATGGACCACGTAGCACCGTGTGATATAGTGCAAAACAATTTTTTTCTGGAAAGTGTTGCTATACTCAACATATGAGAATACTTGGCTTGTGTGGCAATTCTACAATCATTCTCGTTTGAATAAGGTAAGCTTCAGAGAATGTACGTGGATATTGCCCTCTGACGTGAATATGAGGGGAGCTAGAACTTTGAGGGAAGAGGATCCTCCTCTTGTCCCACTTGTTTAACCTCCCTGGGAAGCATACATCCTAAGGCAATGTGTGTGCTGAAGGGTTGTTTTGAAAAAAAATTTATGTCTCAGCCATGTTCATACACAGATCAGAACTACCACACAAGAAAAGAATAGCATGCATGGTAAAGCATGAACTGCATGGCCCGAAAAACGTCCGAATTCTTTCCGAACCGAAATTGGGACCAAACTATTTTCGGCGACTGGAGCTTTGGGCCGACTTCGGCATGACCAGTACGTATATATCTCCGTCGAAATCGGAAGTGTCAGCATACGAAAAACTTGGGAGGCAGCCAATGACAGGTTAACTGGAAGGGGAACCATAGCAACAATGACGTGGCAAATCGGTTGACTGCTGCAGTGTTGGCGACTTCTCCTCCTATGAATACAGAGATCTCATTGAGCTGGAAGGCCAAAAGGGGATGTTCCCCAAGGTCAGAAGCCTTCGGCCGAACTTTGGCTTCCAGTTTGGTAGCATGCAGTGATGCGCCGAAGAAAGTTTGGTCCCGATTTCGGTTCGGGCAGAATTCGGTTTATTTTCCGTGCCATGCGGTTCAGCGTTTAGACTTGTTTGCCGTGCACTAATAATGTCGATAACTTGTGGCATTGCATCACGAGACTATGATCATGAGAGATGCCATAGTTATGACTGCATGGATGATTTTTTCTCATCTAAAGGTTCATGGCACACTGTATTTAATATCCCTTGCAGAGGATAATGTGTCAAAGCAATTTGTACTACCATTAAGTTACTTGTGTCTTTGGTTGTGTATGAACTTGCAGCCTTGAGATCAGTGAGCAGACACGTTACTAGTTGATCTACTGAGACTGCTATGTATTAATCTTAAGGATTAACCCAAAGGATACGTGTACAGGTATAACAGAAACTCCTGAAAGGCATTGATTGAATTTTTCTCTTTTTTTTTTAAGTCAGGAGTGTAGGATATTTTTTACAAAGTGCAGGAAAACACGTAAAAACACATACCTCAGGTGCTTCACCAATAACCCAGCGCGAGTCTGGAGTGAAGCTCTCTGGACAGTTGTACAACTTATCCACCTGAACGTCAGCCAGGCTAGGAATCCTAAACAGCATCTCTTTCAGCAGGACACCTTTGTGAACCATGGAATAAAAACAATTTACTTTTGGTAAGTGGCTAGACAAGGAACTGCAACAAATGTAGACAAAGAGGGAATATACTCAAGGTAATTCAGAGCCCTAGAACATGCTACTTCAAGCTACATGTGGGATAGCTATCTGCAACATAACCCTCCATCTGTGCCTCATCACTGCTTACTTCAAAGATACAGCTAAAAGGCCCATACCCTACATTAGCATGCAGTTATTTGGTATTCATTCATTGAAAGGTCATTCAGCATACTAGCCAATTTTAGACAGCAAAAAAGCTCGACAAACACCTGCACAATGTAGCCTGAAATATAAAACAAATGTATTTTTGGGATGCCTTATGTAATTCTGGAACACATCATGACAGCATGAGTGATTTTTTAAAATTGGCTATTAAATTATCTGCTATTATTTTAATTGTATTTGCCACAATATTTTAATTTCCATCAAACTGGAATTGCTATCCTAACATGAGGATTTTGAAAATCTGTTATTTCACTACACAACGTTTTATTTCAGGTCATTACAAATGACATACAGCACACGACACATCTGAAGATGGGACTTGGGTACAACAAAACAACGGGGTTCAGGAAACGTTGTCTACTGCACACTGATCATGCTATTGGAGAGACTTTACTACTACTACTACTTTGTTCAAAGCATCATTCGTTGCAGTAATCTGATACTTGGATGCAGCTTAGCCTAAGACCGAAAACACACTACTGATGCAATACAAATCCGTAACTGGACGCTGTAATGTTATGGCGCCTTTCTAGTCTTTGGAAGGTTGGCAATACTTGCCTCATGTATAAAACAGTGGAGTTCATAGTGCTCTCAAAAGGAGCCCATGGGACATTAAGCGGTTCACCAAAATACTACAACTGGAACGCTAATTGTCTTTTCATTGTCCACCCATGTTGAACATATACATAGAGGTTATGGTGAAATACCAGCAAAGAAAGTTGATGAACACAGCTTATCTCTGAAAAGCAGGATATCTGGAGGTTGTGATTTCTTAGGTGTTTGTAGCTTATAAATTTTCTGCTGGAGGCAAGAACCTGGCCTGGCAAGCAAGAGCTTGCATATACATTTAGTGATCAACAACACAGATCATTGTAGCCTACCAGTTTGCCATTATGGAATCATTTCCTGGGCTGGGGAGCATAGACTACAGAGCCCAATGAACCAAAATGCTGTTACAAACAGTGACTGTCCATTAAATATGCCCCCATTTTACATAAACAGGTATCATCAAGGCCATTATGAAACAAATGCAGAAGTCTTTAAGAAAGCTAATGTGATGCTTGTTGACCCATCATGCAAGGTAATTGCATTGTTCAATTTTTCATAGAATTGCAGAAAAGCAAAGTCACTACAGACATGCGAAAGATCTCCCAGTTGTGAAGATAATTTCACCTAATTCAATCTGTACGACCTCAAGGTCCAAGTGTTTCCACACAAGTACAATGAGCATCTGCATCAATGGAGAACAAATCATAGCAGTTAAATCAAAGTAACAGCCTGCATTGACCCATTTGCATGCAATGAACTGGAGAGTGCATACTTTGAAGGCTAAATGCTAGCGGAGGATTTATGCTGCAAATGACTGTGGTTCTATCATATTTATACCACATGTATTGCTATATGGGACGCATGGTTTGTCAGCACAAAATGCAAGGTTATTAGTAATAACCTCCCTTGCTCTGTTTGTATAGCTTTCAACTGTTTCCTTTTCTTTCTTTTTTAACTCTTGTACAATATCTGAAAATTTTGCAAAGAGACCGGTTGGCATTGATGCTGGCTCAATTTTCTGCAGTATCCTATAAGGTCCTTTCATAAAACAGATAACAGGGGCATACAGAACTGGTCCCAGTCTTCAGGAAGTGTGCCTTGACCAGCCGCAGGTAACTCTCTCAGATCAACTGGTTTTGATTTGGGCTCAAAGCCACCAGCCAGGTAGCCACCTTTGTGAACTTTTATGTAAAAGTATCCGTCACAGTCATGAATCACTGAAATATCAGCATAGTCATTGAGTTGTATTGCAGACGATACAACCATACACTTTGCATCAAAATAAAGCTTTACCTGGCATGTTTTGGTCAATTCCTTCCACTGGCAATGTGTGCAAAAATTGGTGCTCACATGGGTATAATGGTACCTTGACATCTGGGCTGCTCATTTTCCCTACATGACGACCAAGCTAGACAAATATGATCAGAACAAAGAGAGCAAAATAAAATGCATGGATCACTACTGATGAAGACAGATAAAACTTTTGTGTGATTCTGAGTATTTATTTGCATCTCTTGCATTTAAGGTCATCCTGTATTCAAGAAAATATGGTATGTGCTAAAAACTAAAGTAATACATGCAGAGTCACTAATGTCTTTTAAATATGTTTAAAAACTATGCATATCTATTCTTCTATGGCCTCCCTACCTACACAACTTGTGAGGTGAGAGGGTTTTTTTTGTTTTTTTCGAAGATACCCAATAAAGAGAAATGCACTTACATAGCCAGCAGAATTCACAAAGTATTCACAGTTGATGGCACCCAAATTGGTTTCAACTCCCTGCACAATATCATGCTTTTGTGTAATAACTTTTTCAACTGAGCAGCCTTCAATCACTTTGACACCTGAAAAATTCAAATGCAATAAGCAAGCCAAATTGTTTACTGTGTAAGCGGTATGGATACACTGTAAATTTATGGACATTTTTGGCTCCTACTGATGGCAGTGATTTTAAAAATCTCTGAATCCAAGATGAAAAATAATAAAAGTGGTTACAAATAAGTGTTTACATTTCTTAATTTAAGATGAGTCTAGAGGAGAGTCAAGAGAGTCAGGGAGTCAAAATCAGAAAGCAGGCCAAAGGCTACACCAACAAGATGACAACTATCCGAGACATTATGAAATAGAAAATCTGCGTGCAATTCTTCATTGACTCTTCTATGTACATTCCTTGCTAACTGCCACTCAATTCTGCAGCAAAACGAAGAGCAATTGATCCTAAGTGTACCTGTGCTTCACATTTTAAAGAAAATATCACCCTTTCTTCACGGTGTTTATCCGACAATCAGTCATCTGACATCAGGTTGTGGCATCACGATCACTGCTTGAGTGAGTGAAATACTACTTCTTCATAATTCCAATTTAGAAATACTTTCTCAGGTCACAGCCCACAACCAATATAGCACTATACCGTGTAAACAAAGTTAGAAATCTGAGCGGGTTGTTGCAACACCACCTACAAGCAAATCATGATTAATTAAACAATGTGACGTAGTCATTAAGAGTCCACCAAACACAACCGTGCTTCGACGGCCGTAGCTACAGAGACGTGCAGAAATGAACCGCAAGGGCAGCCACTTGTAGCCACAGAAACCCCGTGTTTGAAATCGTCAGCAGTGATTGACTGAATCTCGACTCATATGTCCACATGGCGAGGGAGGCAGAGGAGGCATTAAGCACATCTTCTTTATCTAGGTGGTGATGGTTGTGCTCTGTTAAAATTTTTGACAAGAGTACCTAAAAACCAAACTGCTAACCACAACAAACAACAGTTACTAGAAAATGTGGTGTAATGCTCAATAGTTCACCTCAGCTCACTTGAGCAAGTGTACACATTCTACTGAAGAAAGTGCAAGACATGCACCAATTAGAAATTCTGACACATTCCTGGCCAAAACGTAATCCTTGAAGAAACTGGAACAATCTGGATAGTCAACTCTTGACTCCCCTCCTTTGGAAGTTTCCTATACAGGAAATCACTTCAGTGCCACACGTAGTCCTCTTCTGGAATGCATGTGAAACATACCCCTGCACTGCATTCCCATTGGCACTCGTAAGCATGTGATCTCTCCCGTGCTCCTTCACTGGCGGAGATGCCAGGAGTGATGTCAGTGAGCTAAGTGATGCTCAGTAAGTCAGATCAATCACAAATCAATTACAACCACTATATTGTTGATTTTATCAATTTCTAAAATTAATTCAAAAAAAGTCCAAAGTCCCATGAAAAGCATGATTTCTCCAGAATTATCAACTTGCAATATAGCACTCGATTTTGCCCCCTAATTCAGAAAAAAATAAATTCTCTAAATGAATAGTTCTAGGTACACACCTAAATGGCTAGCCTGATCCGCAAGTACTTGACATACAGCCGATGAATCTGCAACACCGTCCCCAGGCACCCACAACGCCGCCTAAAATAAAAGCAAGATTCAGGAGGGTTCATGGCACAACAGACAAGTTTAGAATTTCAAAAAGAACCAGCTTTTAGTGGTAAGTTTGACAGAGGCTTTTTTTTTTCCTCCATCTTGACCACAGTATTTCAGAATGTTGATTCTTGATGTCTAATTTGATCATTGCAAAAACCAATCACACAAAATTACACATGTGCTTCTTATGTTTTGGCTTAAGCGGATATAGTCATTCCCGTGTGTATTGCAAGCCACACCAAACATTCAAGAAAGGGGATGTAAAAGGGAATGCCCCTTTGTCCCAAAACCGTTTTGTTGTGCTTTAGCACTTTAGGGTTCTATGTTTGGCAACTGTTGCATGCTTTGACAGGTAAACATGACTGCTATACGGCATCATATACAATGTAGAACTAAGTGACATAAAGCAAGTGAGCTGGTATAAGGTAATTGATTGAGACATTACCCTGAGTCTGGGGTAAAGACGAAACGGATGACAGAACAACGGGATGCAATGAAGACTCGAGTTTTCGTTGCGTCCTGTTTAGTCATCCATTTCGTCTCTACCCCAGACTCAGGGTAATGTCTCAATCAATTACCAGATACAACACCATAGCAGTTATGACAGCCCACGAATATGACTGCAGCCACTGCAATAGTTCCAGAAACTGCCTCTCAGTTGCATGCTAGGCACAGTGAATAAGTTGCACTATTACTATTATAAAAAAACACTGTCGGACCCCGATTTTTCGGACATGCTCGATTATTCGGACTCATTCGCGGAACGGCCGCGGGTCCTATAGAGTTGATGTATAAAAACGTCAAAAATTTTGGACGCCGTGCTGTCCCGTCGCTCGATATTTCGGACTCTGTTTGCCCAACCAGCAAATTTCTCTCTTGGGATGACAGAAAATATTGGTATCATCCGAAATTCGTATCAAAAGAAATCAACCAACTAAAATACTGAGGCAAAAAAATAGGCAATGATTGTTCATTTTCCATTCCTCTGAGTAGAAGAGGTCTGTTGTAACGCTTTTGCGTCTTCATTTTTAACCAACGGCTTGATTCAAAAGGCCCAGCACCTGCTGTCCGCCCGCGAGTTGCGCGACAGCGCTGTAAAGCTAGCTTCACCTAAAGCACTCATGTGTTAGGTGAAGCCGACTTGCGGACTTCATGACGGCGGTGCCTCTGTCAGTGTACAGTGACGAAATGTCGCTTTGGGAAATAGAAGCTGATGTTATCAGGCAGAGCTGGAAGCGCGTTAGGAAAGCATCGACAAAGTTTTCCAGCCTACTAGTGCTTAGTAAAGTTTATGTTGAAGGAAAATTCGTTTTTTTGGACAGCTCGATTATTCAGACTTTTGCGCGATCCCCGCCGAGTCCGAAAAAAAAAAAAAACAGCACAGCATGCAACATTGAAGCACTACAGAAAGGTGACCTCCACGAAATGCGAAACCAAGTTTCACATTATTTTTGTGAGTAACCTTCATCCTAAACATAATAAGCATTCCTCTCCTAGAAACTGACCTCAAGTGCATCTGTAGTTATGTTTGGGGCTTTCTCTTGTGCTTCTTTTGGAGAAATGATGTGGCACTCTAAATTTAGTAGGCTAGAGAAACAGAAGAATGAAAGAAGGATCAAACGTATCAGCATACCTAAGATGTACAAAGAGACGCTCAAAAATAACTTTTGGCCTTTTTACACCAAAGTAGAAAAATAGGTCCTGTTTGCAGACAACTACCAGGCCAGGACTTCTACCTACATTACATTTTCCAAATGTGAATTTGCATGTATTCACGTTGCTCTCAGTCCTGCCAATGCAGTTCATAACAAGTGACATTTTCTGCATTGCATGTAATAAGGAGCAGCTAAAATATTGTTCGCTTTCTGGGGAAAGTGATGCAAATGACCCCCACAAGGGCTGCAGGATTATGCTTTCAGCCATGGCAAAACAATTCATCTTCTAGCCGAAAATTAAAAAATCAATTACGATGTCCCTCTAAGGAAAATTGATTGCACAGTCCATCATCCTTGGTTCCAGTAGAAAAAGAGAGCATTATTTTATTCAGAATACATAGCGATAATTAAAAAACTCACGATGCCATTGCCGCAAGTCTTTTGAAATAGAACACCCTTTCTTTAGTCCTCGCAAGGTAAAGGCTGCCACATTGGTTCCATCCTAAAAGATATAAAATGAAAAGCATTACAAGGAAAAGTTCTTCCAGAGAATTTGTTCGCCTGGTCCACCTAATGACATTCAATGCAGTCCATGTGTAAACAACGAAAGGTGGTTGCATGACAAAGCCAATGCCGGTATGGATTTGTGAAATGCTGCTCTGTACAGGCTTACATATATTCCCTCAGTATGTAAGCATGTAGTTACTCAAGCAGGTACAGCTGTGTGAAACATTGTCATGTTCAGTGGCAAGCAACAAGGGGAAACAAGCAAGGGGAACAAGAAAGACTAAAGACAAAAGGGAGACGGTACAGGCAAGCTGGTATGAATTCATGGTGAAGGGCTCTTCTCTGTTTCATCATAGCAAGGACTGTTGGCTGATTTCCCATCAAATTACATGGAGAAGTCCCATCAATCCTGTAAATCTGGAGCATTTTTATATAGGGTGTTCATTTATTATAAAAAAAAGCTACGAGAGCAGCATAGATGACATTTTTGCAGGTGCATTCTATGGCCAGGCAGACATGCACTCGAAGAGAGTATCTAACAACAAGATGGCTAATTATCCTAAATTCAATAATTAACTCTTTAATTAGGGAATTTTGGGCAAAAGCAAGATAGCAGAATAGGAGACAATTCCTGCTGAAAGCCATTCTATCTTTGAAAAATCCTGATCACAATGCTGAGAAGATAAATGCACGCAACAATGACAAAATGCAAACCCTTAGATTCACTTCTAAATATTCTATATTTTTTGCTCAAAAGCTACTCTGACAAAAAAATTAATTTCACCGCCAATTACCATCACATATATTAAGTTCCCTTATTGCATTGCTGGTCATATTTGTGGCTCCTTATGAAAATGCATACCAGTTTCCAAGCCTTTATCTTGAAGTTCCTTGTATAGGTTGATGCTGTATCGACAAACTCTGCTCTCAATGGGCGTTGCCTTGATCTGGCCCAACAAACCCGCTCCATGCTTTGTTGAGCCGCCTCCAATCCTTTAAGCAAAAGTACGGGCAGATTTGTACTAAGTTATATCACATAACTCATGGGTTCACTTGACAATGCTTCCATATCACATGACAAATGTGCACAGCACAATATTCTGTTATCAATTTTTTCAAATCAAATCCAATTCAAATTTCTTTGTGTTATGTATCTACATACACAGTTATGAGAATGTAAAGTAAACCAACCTCAAAATTTTAAGACTCGACATATACTGTAGAAACCTTCAGCAATCACTCTGTATTTATTTACAGCTTGAGGCCCAAACACAATAATATTAATTTGAAATTTGACATTGCGAGACAACCACAATCATGAGCGATGCCACGGTGGTCGGTGGACTTAATATCGCCCTCAGGGGTTCTTAACTTGCGCTGGAATCTGAAGTACATAGCCCCACGAAGGACAACATGTCTAAAGAACTAGTATTATGCAGTTAAGTTCCTGTTGGTAGTTCCTGGTTTTTCCCACATACGTTTAATATAGTGCCATTATATGCAATGTCCACGAGAAACCTCTACCTTTTTACCGCTAGCAACAGGGTAGAGTATCGCCCAGGGGCATAGCCAGAGGGGAATATCGCAGGTTCAACTCCCCACCCCCAAATCATACCTTTTGTAGTGAATTTGGGAGAGGGAAACAAGGGGGAAGTCCTTGGCTCCCCCACGTAAAGTCCCCATAGAACCCCTTCCAAAATATTTTTCTGGCTGTGCCACTGGTATCGCTTGTGGCAATGAAACAACCCACCCCAACCATCATCGTCACAATATATTTGTTGTTGTATAAGTCGAACCTGATTTCACCCCAAATTTGTTAGAAGTATTTAACCCGGACATGTTACGCCCTAATCACATAAAGGAGTTGAAGAGTGGTAATGTTACTGAAACAAGGGGGGGCAACTCCTCAAGCACAAGATCCTTGGACAAGGTGGCCTGCTATCAGATGATCAACTCATACTCGTGCACACCTCCATAACATGATAGCACACCAGTGTCCAAATCAAGTCACTCTGCAAAAGCCAGAAAAGCAAGTACTATATGAACACGATGGAAAGTAACTATTCCGAGGCTGAAACACAAATGGATTGAAACACACGTTTGTGTTCCACCCTCAGAACAGTTACTTTCCATCGTGTTCACCAGATGCCGCTGCCTCGTACTTGTGTTGTATGTGTGTGTGTATGAGGAGAACTGTAGGAGAGAATGTGAAGAGAGTGAGTTTATGTCCCGTTAGTTGAATGAGGCCCCTTGGTAAGTCGTTCGAAAGCATAATTGGTTAACACACCCAACCGGCATTCGAGAGACGCGTGGTTCAAATCCCGCCGCTCTCTGGCTTTTACGACAACTGCCATATTTCAAGTGTTATGTGCTGTGTAGCCATTTCAAACGACTATGGAACAGCTTGCATATATATTCCAATATGTAAGGTGCATTTTTTTTTAATGGTTCGATTGTAGGATTGCTCGAAAAAATGCTATCAGGCTGATGTAACAACGAAAGTCTCTGCAACTATACTTGGCAATACTCAAAAATGCAGGTTTGTGGCTCCCGCTCCACCTTGTGCTACAGCATCTCTTTGAATAATGAATGGTCCGTATTCTCGGCGAAGAAATCAATCTCGATTTCTTTGTGTCTTGCCTGTCATTGGTAGTTACGCGAAGAAGGCGTGAAGAACAGAAATGAATGTCACACGCTCTCGACCAATAGGCAAGCTCTTGATCTTGCAAACTTTGTGATAAAGTACACTCTTAAAAACAAGCTTCACCTCATAGCACGCTCCTAGCCGACCATCATCCCGAATGACATTGTTCTCGAGCCTGATTTGTTGATAACGGGAGGCGTATGCCTCTTCTGTACCGCTTATGCAGCACATAATTGGTACAAAAAAAGCGTACACCTCCCGTTATCAACAAATCATGGGCGAGAACGATGTCAATTGGGATAATGGTTGGCTAGGAGCGTGCTATGAGGTGAAGTTCGTTTTTAAGAGTGTACTTTACTACGAAGATCGCAGGATCAAGTGCTCGACTATTGGTTGAGTTAGACTCATTTCTATTCTTCACGCCTTGTTAGCGTAATGACCAATGACAGGCGAGACACAAACAAATCGAGATCGATTACTTTGACAAGAATAGGGCCCCTGTAGTCAATGTTACACCAAGACCCGAGAACCTTTGAAAAACCACTTGAAATGTTGTTGGAAGTCAATGTAACCTTTAGGGGGAAAACCCACAAGAAAAAGAGGGAATGACAATGATTGGGAGATGCAAAACTAGATAGACAAAAGAAAAATTTGTTTTGTACAAGCCACATAGCAACATATCAAATGGGTACTCACGCCCCCTTTTCCAGAAGAACAACATCTGTAATTCCCTGATCTCTAGCCAAGTGGTATGCCACAGAACATCCAACGACACCTCCACCGCAGATCACTACTTTGGCATGCGTTGGTAACTCGCCGTGGTAGGAGATGCCCCTGTCGAGCTGTTGGTTAACACACCGCAAGTAGCTAAACGAGGAAGGATAGTGATGCCTCCCATGCGTTAGTGACCTCAGCGTCGCCTTGGTGCGCACAGCTGTCTGGATATAAAATGTTAATATCTACTTAATCATTTACCATTCATAATCTCAACAGTGAAGCAGCAACAGCGAAATAAGTGTCTTACAACATGTCTCTACGTATATATCAAAATTTTTGCTGCTGCAACTTACAGTAACAGCTGTGCTTGCCATTTGCGTTATCCACAGTGCCTATCCCGCGGACCAGACCACAGGATTAGCGCAAGCTTTATTTGTAGAGCAGACGAATCGAAACGCAGTAACAGAAGATTCGTGTTCCCGCTATTCTGTTGAACATGACGTCATGTGTGTACTGCGTGTGAGATGAGAATGCCCGTCCATATTCTAGGGTACTATCCCTGTTCCCGCTCTGTCAGCTCTGTACGCATTCCCATGGACAAAGGACAGGTCATTTAGAGATCTAGAGCAAGAACATACGTATGTACAGGGTGACAATGCTAAAACGAAAACGGAGGAAGAAAACCATCACCTCGATCCCCTCCATCATATGGACATGCTCACCCCCTTATACGTCCTTTGCCTTCCCCCATTTTGCTCTCTCCCAACATGCCCTTACATCTTTCGGGAAAAAAAATTGAGGTTTCTATGGCAAATGCAATATTTATTCAGCTCATCTCTATCACTCTCATACTTTTTATGTTATGCGAACGCAGCATGATTACTGTTTGGACAGGCACATTTCAAATTGGTAGACAGAAGGTACAAACATTTTCCGCTAGGTGAGTCGTGAAGTACTTTTCGGAGCGCCAACAAACTCTTGCTCTTTCTCTTCTGACCGGCGTGAAAGATGGCGGATGGTACCTTGTACACGTGGAAGGACAACTTCCGTGCTCAGAAGGTCCTGATCGCAGCTGAATACAGCAAAGCACGGATTGAAGTATGCTGTGAGGCCCCAGATTTCGTCTTCGGAGACACCAACCATTCTGCGACGTTTCTACAGAAGTTTCCGCTAGGTAAAGTACCTGCTTTCGAAACAACCGATGGTCACACACTTACCGAAGCCAATGCTATCGCCTACTATGTGGCTAATGACCAGCTACGTGGCAAAAATCTTGTGGATCAAGCCAGGGTCATTCAATTCCTTAGCTTCGCCGATAACGAAATCCTTCCCCCGGCATGCACGTGGGTCTTCCCCTGTCTCGGCGCCATGCAATACAATAAGCAGGCTACTGAACGCGCAAAAGATGATGTCAAGAAAATCCTGGCTTATCTAAACTCTCATCTGCTCACTAGGACATACTTGGTTGGCGAACGGGTCACACTTGCTGACATTGCGGTTTTCACGGCATTGCTCTCTCTCTACAAGCTTGTCTTGGAACCTGCCTTCCGTAAGCCATATGTCAACGTCAACCGTTGGTTCGACACACTGTGCCACCAGCCAGAATTCAAGAAGGTTGTCGGCGACGTCAGTCTTTGCGAAAAGATGGCTCAGTTCGACCCCAAGTTGTACGCAGAGATTCAAGGCAAGGCGAGCAAAGACAGTGGCAAGAAGACTGAGGTAAAGGAAGCTAAGCCTAAGGAACAAAAGCCAAAAGAAGCAAAGGCCCCAGAACCCGAAGATGACGTTGACGTTTTGGCAGAACCGCCTAAGCCAAAGGATCCATTTGAGAAGTTCCCTAAGGGTACCTTTGTCATGGATGACTTCAAGCGTGTCTATTCCAACGAGAGTGAAACTGTCTCAGTACCTTACTTCTGGGAAAAATTTGACAAGGAAAATTACTCTCTATGGTACTGTGAATACAAGTACCCAACTGAGTTGACACAAGTCTTCATGAGCTGCAACCTAATTTCTGGAATGTTCCAGCGATTGGATAGGATGCGAAAGCACGCCTTTGCAAGCATGATTCTCTTTGGTGAAGACAACAATAGCACAATTTCAGGAGTCTGGGTATGGCGAGGACACGACCTGGCCTTCCTTCTGTCCGAAGATTGGCAGATCGACTACGAATCGTATGACTGGAAGAAGCTCAGTCCAGACGCACCCGAAACAAAGAAGCTGGTAGATGAGTACTTCAAGTGGGAAGGAGAGTTTGGTGGCAAGAAGTTTAACCAGGGCAAGATTTTCAAATGAGGCCATCCGCTTTACCTCATTTTATGGGGTGGCATCTTGTTCTTTTACGCCATTTGTCTCAATAAATTATGGCTGCTTTGAAGTGTCTCGTGTAGCTTGTAACTTATTTTCTAAGTCTGGGACTAGTGCCTAATTTAGCACTTCTTTGTGCAAGTCATGTTCAGCATCTTGCATTCACCTTTGGCAAGTGGCACAAAGGTGAGTGCTGTGCAGTAGCCACGAAGGCTAATTACCTCTTTATTGAAGTTGTTTGATTGCAGAATGCATAATTTGCAAATTCAACATTTGCTTTTTACAATTCTGCAAAGGTTTGTTCCTGACAAGACAGAATGCTGTCCTAGGTTCAAGAGGGAGGGCTGTAATGCATATCTAGGGCCTGTCAGTACAGAGGAGTTTGTTGGTGAGGACCTCAACTAGACATGTACCAATTTGATAATAGTACTGTAATATATACAGGGAGCTAGAGCCCCTATGACTTCACGAACTAAGGCTTCAGTTTGTAGATGAACCCGTTTGGGACTACAGGGAGCCTGTGTATAAGCTTATCCTTCCTGCGGAAACCTCTTGTTTGATGTTAGTGCAGTTGCTAGTGCTGAATGTTTTGTGGTCTTGTTTTCATTTTGATGCCGATTCCTCGTCTAGGTAGATGGATAGGATAGCCAATTAATACAGGTTCTAAAGAAATGTTAGACTGGCATTCCAATTTTCCAACCCTAATTTGCTTGTTACATGAAAAAGGCCACTGGTACATTCAAATGTAGCTTTGTACCCACTGGAGAAATCTCTTGGTACTTAAAAGATTCCAATGAGTGACATCTGAAAATGTCTAAAAACATGCCTTTAGCATGCAGCTAAATTTATATAGATAGTACAGTAAATTCAAGTTTTAAACCTGTAATGCAAGACTATGATCTGTCAGGTGTTGTGAACTATAAAGGTTGTTCAAGATTGATAAAGAGAAATTAGAGCTACACCAAGAGCTTGACAAAAATCGGTGAGTAAATGTAATTGAATACAACTTTCGGAGGACAAAGTGCAATCCTTCTCGGGTCAGTGGAATGTGCACCAGTAGCAACTATCATGCTGGTGAACAGTGTGCCTGTAGCTGTGGAAGAGCGATGCATAATCAAGTTCCTTGTGAAGGAGAATGTCAAACCAGCTGAGATTTTGCAAGGATTACAGGAACAGTATGGGGAACAAATGATGTCAAGGGAAAGAGTGTACGAATGGTGCAGGCAGTTTGGCGAAGAACGGGATATGGTGACAAATGAACCACACGGGCACGTTCGTCCGACCGCAGTCAAGCCAATGAACATCGCAGGTGTTGAACAAGCCATCCTCAAGAACTGGTGAGTAACAGTTCGGGACATTGCAGCCCAGCATAATATTAGTGCCGGCAGCGTGGAAACAATCATTCACAAGCACTTACTATTCCACAAAGCCTGTGCAAGATAGGTTCCCAGACACCTCACTTGTGACCAGAAGGGAGTGTGCATGGCAGTTTCTGAGCAGCTGCTGAAACCAGTTTCAATCCGAGGTGGATGAATTTTTGCAATCAGTCATCACATACAATAAAACCTGGATGCATCACTTCACCCAGAGACAAAAAGAAGCAACATGGAATAGCGACATAAGGCTTCCCCACCACCAAAGAAATGCAAGCTGCAGCCGTCTGCTGGGAAGTCCACAGGAACTGTCTTCTGGGACATGCAGGGTGTCATCCATGTGGATTTCTTGGAGCAAGGGGTCACGATTAATGCCCAATACTACTACACACCGATAAAGGGTGCCATGTGAAATGCAGTACGCAAGAAAAGGCCTAGGATGTTGTTCGGAAGGGTCATTCTTCATGACAATGCCTGGCCTCACATGACGAATTTGACAGTAGCAACCCTGGCCGGAATGTGCTGGGCGGTTTTGCCCCAAGCGATTACCACATGTTTGGGCCCCTTAAAATTCACCTCGGAGGAAAGACGTTCCACACCCAGATGAGTCCTCCAGAAAGATGCCCTGCAATGGCTACAACAGCAGAGTCCAGATGCGCACAGTGAATACTTTGAAAAACTGACATACTTTGGTGCTTCCCAAATTTTCCACAGTATTTAAAGAAATAAGTCTTGGTCATCCTTGAACGACCCTCGTACATTGTAAATAAGCTTTTCAACTGTGCAAAATGGAACGGCTAACATATTCTGCAGCATGAACATGATGTGTAAGGACTGAGAACAACCAACACTATACAGTTTTTTTTGTTTGTTTTTTGCCTTTACAGAATTTTTTTAAAAAAAGCAATTAGAGCAGCATAGATGTTGCTTTTGCAGTTGAGTTCTATGGCCAGGCGGACAAGAAAGTGTGCAACGACAAGACGGCTAATTAGAAAACATTCATTAACTAACTTTTTAATTAGGAGATTTCAGGCAAAAGCCAGATAGCAGATTGAGAGACTGTCCTGGTAGCAAGCCATTTCACATTTAAAAAATTCTGAAACACGTGCATGCATTAAAATATCCATCCCCAAATTTTATAAAAATTCAGTAAAGGCTAAAAAAACACCCTGTATTACTAATACCAGCATAAAGTTGTTGCAAGAACAATGACTATTAACAAAGTACTGACTGTGCATTTTCGTTTATTGCAGCTCCAAAGCTTTTACAAACTCATGACTACAGCCTTAGTTGCTTGGGTGCCATAAAAACTCCTGTAGAAGTAAATAGATTCCCTCCAATCATCATCAGCAAAACTGTGAAGCAATAAATAAGCCAACAGCTTTCACTAAGCATTCGAACACACTATACTGGGTGTTTCAGTTAAATCCCCGGGCTAAATAATTTGCGAACAGGTGCACCAATCCACAAACTTTCTTTTTTACAAGTATCTGTCCGATACCACCTACAAGCTGCGCACCGTGTGAATGAGTGGGAAGCGCTCATTATTTAAATAAAAATTCAAATGAGTTTCGTAAAAAAACAACTTCTAAAGCAGGGCGCTGTCAGCATTAAAATGGGTACTACCCCTTTTGGGACCTTCAGTGGACACCTTTTAGACCAAAATCTGCCACCGAAGCGGGTAACTTGTTGCTGTAATTTTGTCGCGGCTGGCCGCGGTGAAGCGCAAAACGACGTAATTCATTGGTGTAAGGACATAATTCATTGGTGAGTCCGGGAGTGGAAGAGCGTCCTTTTGCGCTTCACTGCAACCAGCCACGACAAAAAAATGTAAACCAAAACAAATTAATTACTGCAACAAATGACCCACTTCGGTGGCAGATTTTTCTCTAAAAGGTGTCCACTGAAGGCCCCAAAAGGGGTAGTACCCATTTTAATGCTAACAGCACCCTGCTTTAGAAGTTGTTTTTTTACGAAACTCATTTGAATTTTTATTTAAATAATGAGCGCCTCCCACTCATTCACACGGTGCGCAGCTTGTAGGTGGTATCGGACAGATACTTGTAAAAAAGAAAGTTTGTGGATTGGTGCACCCGTTCGCAAATTATTTAGCCCGGGGATTTAACTGAAACACCCGGTATACACGCAAAGGTTCTGCCCATTAGCGAAGCTTATTCTGTACAGAATGGTTGAAAGTTCCACTTGAAAGTCTAAATGCACTTCACTGACGTCTAAATACAAGTGAAATTGCTGCAGTGACCAAGCAAATGCAATAAAGAAGTTCTGAGGATTGCTCCCATGCTCAACCTAACCCCTCATACATACTCCTTTGAAGGTGCTTCAACCAAGAATATGCCAAGCATACCTGAAAACAGTATGTGACAGTAAAGTCCAAAATTTTCATGGAAAGAGCAGCAAAATTACGTGATTCTGACATTATTCAAGGGTCGGCCAAACCGGCAAGTGAACATTATTGGAACATTAGACTGATGGAGGCACAAAAAGAATGTGGAGCCCCTGTCAGGAGCATCAGAGTTGGTGGCCCATCTTGAGGATTGCAGTAACTGCCATCCACTGTTCAAAGAAACCATTGTGCTGGATAAGGTGTGTAACCAAATTGCCCAACTTCTGGTTGAGTTCAGGGAAATTACATCTAGGGGGAACTGTCAGTATCCCTTCCATTTCTCCCTCATCATCTGTCCGGAGATTGTTGGGATTGGAGGCCTTTTTGGTCATACAGGTTAGGAGGCCTACAGGCCTCCTAACTTTACAGGCTTTGTTCCTTTGTTCTCTGAAGTTATCTCAGCAGTCTTATCCAAATATCCGAACACTCCGATTATTGCTTTTGGCGACTTCAATTATCCTATTATTGAATGGCTGACCTCGGTCTAAAGTTTGGCCTTTACAGCTAGTGAGTGAACCAGCCCATATAGCCTGTGCAAAGGCTAGTACATTGGATTTAATATTATCTACTGATTCATTCATATTTGAATCCAGTTTCTGCATTGCTTCCCTCAGTGATCATAGAGTTCTTTTCGCTACTCCGCTCCTGTCCTGTCCATGTAGCAAAAGCATGATTAAAAAATTATATAGGAAGAAAAAACTATTGTTCTGACGGGCCAGGAGCACTGGGTCAGAGAAGGTTTTCGCTGAATGTTGCAATTGTGCAAAGCAATATAGTAAGTACGAACTTCGGAATGCTAAGCATCACTACTTTTCCGGGGATTTTCCCCAAGTTGCTGTCAACCAACCCACAGAAATTTTGGAACACGATTAATCCCAGACGTGATCATATTTCTCTAGTTGATTAGTACGGGCATTCCATTCCTGATGATGTAAGTTTCAACATATTTAACCAAGCCTTTGTCAGTGTGTTTGTTGACAACACATGTGCTAACCCATCTGGTATCCGCGAATATAATCTATCGCCAATGCAGGGTATTAGTAGTATATCAATTGAGGGCATTATAGTAAATGTCTGTGAACATATGAAATTATCATCATCCTGTGGCCTAGATGGAATCATGAAAAATACCAACTCAATTTCTGCAGCATTTTTATCTCTAATATTATCTCAGTCACTTAATCTAGAAGTAGTCCCGCTTGACTAGCACCTGTCCAAAATCATTCCAATTTTCGAGAAAGGTGACAAATCGTGTGTCCTCAATTACCATTTTATATCCCTGACAAGCGTGCCCTGCAAGGTGCTTGAACATGTTATCTCTTCAGCCCCATCTTCTCATCTTGAGTCTAACCGCTTTTTCTATGACTACCAACACGGTTTCTGTAAGAATTCCTCCCGTGGCACTAAGCTTTCATCTTTAATTCATGATTTGCAATATAATATGGGATGCCAGACAGAGAGCAATGCAATCTTTTTGACTGTGTCTCTAAGCCGTTGATTCCGTTAGCCATACATATCTATTATATAAATTGTCCCATCTAAATATTGACCCTAATGTGCTAGTCTGGATCAGAAGTTATGTGAGTGTGTGTTTACAAAGAACATTAGTCAACGTTTCCCTCTCTTCTTTTTTGCCTCTAACCTCCGATGTGCCTCAAGGATCTGTACTAGGCCCTCTTCTCTTCTTGATATTCATTAATGACATGCTGGTCAACATCTCCTCAACCATTAGGGTTTTTGCTGATGACAGCATTATCTATTGCTCCATTTCTTCTGAGACCGATTCCATTGCTCTTCAAAATGATCTAGATAGTAAGTATATACTACTGGTGATCTAAATGGCTTCTTTTTCTCAATGTTTCTAAATGCTGCTCACGTTACTTTTTCATGACTAAAATGGCACTCAGCCCGCAGTTACCGACTAGGTTCCTCTCCTATTATTCAGTCTAATACCTTAGGCTTGAATTTAAGTTCTAACCTCTTTTAAACTCACCACATTAGCACTAATACTAATGAAGCAAACCACTCTCTTGGATGCCTTCATAGAAACATAAAACTTGCTCCACCTTTCGTTACACACCCAAGCATATATTACCCTAATACGACCACAGTTAGAATTCAACGCTTCTGTCTGGGCCCCCCACTATTCAAACCTGAGAGACACACTTGAAGCGCTACAAAATCGAGCTATCTGTTTCATCATTAACAATTATCGGTTCCCCATCTAGCATCTCCTCTCTTAAACTTGTTGTTTGGTCTACCGAACTTCATGCGTGATGAAAAATTTTTTGCCTCTGTTTATTTTTTTAAATTCTATCATTATCCTAACATACGTCCTCCTTACTTACATCCTGCGTCATATTTCTCTCCTAGGGTTGACATTCGCACTAAAATCAAATGCCTCCCTGGGAGAACACCAGCAATACCTATATTAATTTTCCCTACACACAGTGATTGATTGGAATGAGAGAGTCACAGACTATAATGTGCTACAAAGGTTGTAATAAGCTTATCAAATAGTCATGTGTTGCCACAAAACATTGCACAATAGGTGTGCAACTGTCACTGTTCAAAGAGAGACAATGTATAGTTTCAGCATGCAAAAAGTGTTAAACCAGAAGGAGTGTGTCTCTGCCAAGACACATGCAATTGGTTGAATCCACAGCCTCATGAGACTCAAAACAACAACAAGGTGTCTACCAAACTGTAGATTTCAAATTCTCTGACTTTTTCAGGTTTTAGGGGACTACTTCCAGCAAATTCCCTGACCAAATCTATAGGGAACTTGATATCTCCTCCTACATTTTGATACAGATCACTCATAAAAGAGATCATTTATTGAATAATTGAACAATAGGGATAACCCAAACAGACAGAATACAAATACGTGTTTCTCCTTACTGCTTAGTACATGTCAAACCTCTGTCAGACGGACACACTTACAGCCTTTAAGGTAGCAACATTAAGAAAAGGCCGTAGCTGAAATACGGCCTTAATCCCTAGGAGGCTACCAGACAGTATCCGTGAAGGTGTTTCACCGATGTTTTCTACACCGATAAACACATCTGCGATTGTTGAAGGGAATGTAGTGAAATCACACTTGTTCTCGCTATGAGCACTCTGAAACAATTTTTGGTTTTCATTTACAAATACAACAGCAAACAATATTTATTTTGCGATTTAGCGATTTCGATGCTTTGTTGTGCGCGCGCAGTTTTGGATGCAGATGACACGGAGCGCAGTGGTTCAAGGGTATCACTACGAACTGACGAGATATAATGGGAAGAAAAGTGTAAAAATACATCAGAAAAACTTAAGGCCTTGAGCATGAATAAAGATGGCAGAACATTACATCTCATAAAAACATTTTATTCTGAATTGAAGGAAATCTGCGCCATCTTATTCATGGTGTTTGCTAATGAGGCTTTGGCAGCTTCGGGGGAACGCTGTAAACTGTCTTATGGGAACTCTGTTGCCCTTATATCTCAGTTTCGTTGCAAAGGCCGTATGGTTGACTGTCTGGCAAGAAGTTAATGACTGTATGCACTTAAGGCCCTAATTGTTAAGGCTGTAAGTGCGCCCGTCCGACAGGGGTATTATACCCCTGTCAGACGGGCACATATACGGCCTTAACGGTCACGGCCGTAAATGCATACTGTCATTAACTTCCTGCCAGATGGTCAGCAATAAGGCCTTTGTGATAAAAGTGAAGTAGAAGGGCAACGGCGTTCCCACAAGACAGTCTACGGCATTCCAGCGAAACTGCCCAAGCCTCGTTACCAAGCACACCATAAACATGATTTAGCACGTTTAATTCAATTCGAAATAAAATGCTTTTTACCCAACGTAATATTGTCATCTTTTTTTTCGTGTTTTTCTGGCGTTTCTGCACTTTGCTTCGCTTTTTATCCCATCTGTATAAGAGGTACGTTTGTAGTTACACCCTCGAACCACTGCACGCAGCATCGCACCGTGTCGTCTGCATCCAAAAAGTCAGACGCCACTCAAAAAAATATCCAAAGCACTTAAAAGCAAATATAGTTTGCTGTTGTATTTTGAAAATACCAACAAAACGTTGTTTGCATGTACTTTCAGTAAGAAAAAGTGTGATTTCGCTACATTACATTCAACGTTCACAGACTTGTTTATCGACGTGGACAGCAGCGACAAAATGCCTTCACGGATACCGTCTGGTAGCTCCCCAGAGCTTAGGGCTGTATGCAACTTACGGCCATTCCTTAATGCCGTAACTTTAAGGGCCGTATATGTCCCTGTCTGACAGAGGTATTAGATAGGCACACTTCCAGCTCAAAAGTTTATGGCCTTAAGTGCATATGGTCATTAACTTTTTGCAAGACGGTCAGCGATACTGTCTTTGCGACAAAACTGAGTTGTGAGGGCAACGGAGTTCCCGCAAGACAGTTTACGGCATTCCCTCGTAACTGCCAAAGCCTCGTTACCAAACGCCACGAACAGGATGGTGCAGAATTAATTTAATAAGCATTTAATTCGAAATCAAATGCTTTTACGAGACGTATGTTCTCTCAACTTTGCATGCAATGCCTGATGTTTTTCGGATGCATTTTTGCACTTTGCTTCTCTACCTCATATGTTCATTTCATAGTAATACCCTTGAACCACTTTACTCCGTGTCGTCTGCTTCCAAAACTTTGCCACTCAACAAAACATCCAAAGCATTTCAAAACAAATCTCGTTTGCTGTTGTCTTTTTCAAGTTGACTAAATACCAACCAAACGTTGTTTCCGAGTGCTCATGGAGAACAAATGTAATTTCACAAGCCCCATTGGAGGTTCACAAATGTGTTTATCGCTATAGACATAATCAGCAAAATGCCTTCACAGGTACCTTCTGGCAGCCTCCCATGGTTTAAGGCTGTATTTCAGCTAAGGCCTTTTTCGCAACCCCATTAGTCTTAAGGCCCTAAGTGTGCTCATCTGACAGGAGAATAAGAGAACAGATTATTATCCTGTATTTTTATCTGATTTTTTTTTTAAAGGTCACATATTAGTAAGGCTGCCCTACTTTTTCGCCTCCAAGATTGTCGTATTGGTGAGCTGTTCTCGCGGCACCATTGCTGCGGAGCGGCCACTCAACCACACAGATTGGCACTCGTGATTCGCTGCATATCATCATAGCAGTTGTCTGCGATTTTCCCTGACTTCAGCTAATTTTTGGCAGCTTCCCTGACTTCTCCAGTCGCATCACCCTGACAATTCCTGATTGGTTGGTTGACACCCTGAACAATTATTAGGGTTGAACTTTCAATGTCAGTTGTTTGTTTTGTTTCTGTGCCATCAATCCCACGAACAATCAGAAATCAAAAAAGATATTTTGTCAGAGATCATACTGAACGTGGGATCTTTGGCAGGTCCATAATGTGGTAACAACCAGGTTCAACTTTCACCAAGCTGACAACATAAAGATGAGACAGATGGCAACAGCAGTTGTGTTGAAAGGTACGCTTTGGGGATGTGACAGGTTGCACACATATAGTTTGGAAATATCTGGCCACCTTCCCATATTAAGTGCCATTGCGGACTAAAAAGATTATACTTATTTTATTTCGCATTATAAATCAACCTCGCTCACAGACTCCATATTCAAAATATAAATGCTGTCAGTGAACATTACACGCTGCCACGAATTTTAAAAAGAACTCTCAAAACTCCATGGATTCAGATTTTCCAAGAGTATGTGACATCATCGAGAGTTTGTGTCTCTTTCCTAGCAACAGCGTAGGCATGTTTTCTTTTCACTGAACGCTGGAGGAACAGCTGCCAGAAGCTTTGGTGAGGAGACGAAAATTGTCCTCAGGGGAGCAGTCATCAAACATGTTGACAGCTTGATCACCACATGACACGATGAAACTCCTCAAAACTAGAATTACATTTGAATTTTTTTATACTTCTGCTTCATATAGGCAAACAATTTTTTAGGAGAATACTGTGCGAGACACTTGCACTGCAATGGCACAAATTCGGTACGATTCTGAAGGCACAAGATTTAGTCTGCAGCGTCTTACTCTAGACATAACTGAAAAGCATGTCCAATTGTTTTTTAAATTCTGTGTTAGCACCGCTAAGCAACTGTGGCTATGAGTGGTGTACAGATGTGGACAGATGGAGAGAGGACAGCAGGAAGGAGAGTGGGACAGTGTGGTTAGTATGCGTCCTGTGCTGACTTCAGGGGGAACTGTGTCGACATTCGTCTGGAAAGTATTCAGAAAACGCAGGGAAAACTTGAGACAGCATAGCCGGTGGCAGGATTTGAACCCACCACCTCCCAGTCTTCAGCACGACTGCATGAGCGAATAATTATATTAAAGTAGCACAGAAGTCATTTTTAACACCCTGCTTTCTCGCCAATACTGAGGCTTCTTTTTTTTTTTTTCTATCTGCAGTCGTGTTTTGCACCGCCCCTCTTGTGTCTCGACTGGTCACTCTCGCTAGCAGATTATTCTTGGTGGCCAATGAAGAGTCCTCTGCCACCTGACATCACGAGACGCGAGGAGCTGCTGTGCGAGATTGTCGCCGCTGCGTGCTCTCTTGCAAAGCAATTTTCTCTGTAAATTCGCACTTCCCAAAGGAAATATTTTGCTGGACAGTTCCTGAAGGTAGTATGCTCACATGATGCAGTAAAGAAAAATATATGTTCCAAGTCCCTTCCATGCTGCTTTAAGACATAAACCACAAGAATTCACCTTCAGTGTGAATGCAGCCTCATTCAGTTGTGGTGGTTGGCTCTTCTGGAGAGGATCAAAGTGGAAAGTGGCATCAAGGAAATATGCACAACTTTCAAGCACTGAAGCACCACTGTGTGAAGTTCAGAGCACACGGCAACACCTGAATGGCAATACAAATTATATGGTAGCCAGCAGCTAATACTGCAAGAAATCTACTAAAACTAAAAAGTTTTGAGTAATGACAATCACCATAAACATGGAAGCCATCATCTTGCTCAAGAGACAAGAGAAAGGGCACGTGGCAGCATTGAAGCATGATCTGTAACAACAATATTGCGTATTTTGTGACACGCGCATTATTTTTATGGATGATGATTAGGGTGTTTCATAGAGATTGGTGATACTCTACTCCACTCTTCGCAGTTGTTTGGTGAAAATATAATAATGGGCCTCGGGCAGATCCAGGATTTTTCTGAGAGGGAGTTCAGCCTGGACAGCATTCTACATGCACTACCTAGAGTCAATTGAAGCACAATGTGACGATAGAGATTGAGATGGGGGTCAGGACATCCGACCCTGCCCTATAGATCCATGCCTGATGGGCCTCACTGTAAGGACTGAGGTCCTATATCGTCCAGACTGCATGCAAAAGAAAACTACTCATGTGCGATAGTAGAGCCCTGGGGCGGAAGAGCCCTTGTTCGACAGAACTGACCAAAAACAGCGAAACACAGACGAGAACAAAGGGACACATTACAAGCACTTGTATCGTGTCCCTCTATCTTTGTTGCACTGTTTTCAATCAGTTATGTCGTACAAACTAGCTCAGCTCTGCACTATTGCCTAGTCCTTGTTCGAAATACTGGCACCAGCGATTTATCCAGACCCCCCCCCCCCCGTAACTTTTCTTACTTCCTGGACCCAAACCCTTCTGTGCAACCCCCTAACCCTGTGGGGGCCAGTGTTCCCCTTCCAATAGTGTAATCGTTCGTGACTCCTGTGATTTGCCTGACCCACCCAGTCTCAAAAGTGTTTAGGAATTAACTAAATATTAGCTTGAGATACATGTCAGCAATGATACATAAAGCTGTTACAACTAACTGTAGTAATGACCGCCCCCCCCCCCCCCCTCCGCCCCTCCTTCCCCATGTTTGCCACATAAACCACTGTAGCGTTCTATGGACACCTGCCCTGTTAAAAAAGGGACTAGGCGAAACTGAACCTGAACAACTGCCTGGCACCTGCCGATCCGAGGCATTTGTCACGTGCATGTGCTTTGATGTTGCGTACAAATATGCACTGTTGTCGCCAATATTTACAGCATCTAACATATGTTTTCATACGCTTTCGTTGTCCCGTTAGTACTTCCCCTGTGTTCGAAAGTGAAATACATATAACATTCAAACAAACTCAAGCCCCAACCCCAACATTTCGCAAAACTAGCAAAATCGGCAAAATCCAGCGTTTGTCGCAAATCCAAAACCGACCCAGGCCAATGCCCATGCGGCAGTGCAGTGCAGCGTGCAGCTACCAACCGATCAACTAAAGATGCTAAAGATCACCAATCACGCAGGCAATTCTTTTTTTTTTTTTCTGACTTAATTGCTGGACGTGCGCTAAGTTTCTTTCAACAAACCTTGTATAAACTTACTGACATTTTCTCTTTTCTATCTTTCTGTCAGAGCTCTGTTTTCTATAATACTAGCGCGCCCTCTTTTTTGCCAGCCACTTTTCTTTTGAAAGTGTCAGTGCTACTGGAAGGCACCGGGCGTCTTCGTTCTTACGAGGTGTGTTGGCTCGTACTGCCACGTATCAGTGATACATAAGTGTTTTCAACATAGTACAGGATACTTGTAAAATCAAGTATTTTGCTCATTGACAAAGATGCCGTTAAAGCTCGATGTTAAGCGTAAGCTACTGGCACGCTCAGATCGTGTGAAGTGCGTCGATCTCCATCCCACCGAGCCATGGATGCTGGTCAGTCTTTACAATGGAAATGTTCATATATGGAATTGCGAAAGTCAGCAACTGGTAAAGACGTTCGAAGTTTGTGACCTGCCGGTCAGGGCAGCGAAATTTGTTCCGCGCAAGAACTGGGTCATAACTGGTTCTGATGACATGCAGATACGTGTCTTCAACTACAACACTCTAGAGAGAGTACACATGTTCGAAGCTCACTCGGATTATATCAGATCTATCGTAGTCCATCCCACGCAACCTTTTATTCTCACGTCCAGTGACGACATGCTTATCAAATTGTGGAATTGGGACAAGCAGTGGGCCTGTACACAGGCTTTCGAGGGTCATACCCACTATGTCATGCAGATTGTCATCAACCCGAAAGACAATAACACATTTGCAAGCGCTTCTCTAGACCGCACTGTCAAAGTGTGGCAACTGGGATCAGTCACCCCCAATTTCACATTGGAGGGCCATGAGAAAGGTGTTAACTGTGTTGACTATTACCATGGAGGTGATAAGCCATACCTCATTTCTGGTGCTGACGACAGACTTGTCAAGATATGGGACTACCAAAACAAAACCTGCGTTCAGACATTGGAGGGACATGCCCAGAACATAACTGCAGTATCCTTCCACCCAGAGCTGCCGATCATCATGACAGGCTCTGAAGATGGAACTGTTCGCATCTGGCATGCAAACACCTATAGGCTGGAGAACACACTTAATTATGGCCTAGAGAGAGTGTGGACAATCTGCTGCCTTCAGGGTTCAAACAATATGGCCTTGGGTTATGATGAAGGAAGTATCATAATCAAGTTGGGAAGGGAGGAGCCTGCCATGTCCATGGATAGCTCAGGGAAGATTATCTGGGCCAAGCATTCAGAGATTCAGCAGGCAAACCTGAAGGCCATGACTGACACAGAGATCAAAGATGGTGAACGCCTCCCATTGCAGGTGAAGGACATGGGTAGTTGTGAAATCTACCCCCAGACCATTTCTCATAACCCCAATGGTCGGTTTGTAGTGGTCTGTGGGGACGGCGAGTATATCATCTACACAGCAATGGCTTTGAGGAACAAGAGCTTTGGCTCAGCACAGGAGTTTGTATGGGCACTGGACTCTTCTGAATATGCTGTCAGGGAAAACAGCTCTACCGTGAAAATATTCAAGAACTTCAAAGAGCGCAAGTCATTTAAACCAGATTTTGGAGTTGAAGGCATATATGGTGGGTACATGCTTGGAGTAAGGTCTGTCAGTGGCCTTGCATTCTATGACTGGGAAACAACAGATCTAATGCGCCGCATCGATATCCAGCCAAAGCACGTGTACTGGTCTGAAACCGGTCAGCTGGTGAGCATTGCCACGGAAGATTCCTTTTTCATTTTGAGATACGACCAAGATGCTGCAGCAAAGGCCCGTCAGACAAAAGAAGGAGTAACAGAAGATGGCATAGAAGAGGCTTTTGAAGTTTTGGGTGAAGTGCAGGAGTCAGTAAAGACAGGGTTATGGATTGGTGACTGTTTCATTTACACGAACAGCGTCAACCGTCTCAACTATTATGTTGGTGGAGAGATAGTGACTATCGCTCATCTGGATCGTACCATGTATGTCTTGGGATACATTCCTAAAGAAAGTCGCCTGTACTTGGGTGATAAAGAGCTTAACATAGTATCCTATTCCCTCTTGCTCTCCGTGCTTGAGTACCAGACGGCAGTGATGCGGCGAGACTTTGAAATGGCTGACAAGGTGTTACCAACCATTCCCAAGGAGCAACGTACCCGTGTTGCACACTTTCTCGAGAAGCAGGGATTCAAAGCACAGGCCCTGGCTGTCTCCACTGATCCAGAACATCGATTTGAGCTATGCTTACAACTTGGTGACACAAAAACAGCTCATCAGCTGGCCACTGAGGCACAGAGCGAACAGAAATGGAAACAACTGGCTGAACTGGCACTCGCACAGGGAGACTTTGTGTTGGCTCAGGAATGTCTTCACAATGCACAGGACTTTGCAGGTCTGCTTCTCCTGGCCACCTCTGCCAGTAATGCTCCCATGGTAGCCAAACTGGCTAAAAGTGCTGAAGCAATGGGGAAGAACAACATTGCATTCTTGGCAACATTCCTTCTTGGGGACACAGAGAAGGCACTTGAGGTCCTAGTTGATACGAAACGCTTCCCGGAAGCTGCTTTCTTTGCAAAATGTTACGCGCCAAGCCATACTTCGAGAATCGTCAAGCTGTGGAAGGCAGAGCTAGCCAAAGTGAGCGAGAAGTCTGCACAATCCCTCGCGGATCCTGAGGAGTACGAGAACCTTTTTCCTTGCTTGCAAGATGCTATGAAAGCTGAACAGTACCTACGCCAAAAAGGGAATAAGAGAAAAGCATCCCAGTTTCTCACCATGGTTCCCAACCACGAAAGGCACCCTATTGAAGAAGCAAATGCCGCAGAAGCAGGAGGGACTTTTGCTTACCGACCAGATGCAAAGGGCGATGCTGCGCAGCAAAATGTTGGAGGGCAAGCGGACAACACTTTGGAGCAACCATGCATAGATCTGGAAGAGATTGATCCAGACCAGCTAGAGCAAGAGCTAGAGAACGACCTCAGTGGGCTTGCTCTGGATGAAAATATTGAGAATTTAGAAGTCAACCTGGATGAGGACTTGCTCAGTGATGACTGAGTGTCAGCAGAAGATTCTGTATAGATTTATGTTTTGGCATGGTTACCTTTTTCATTTAATGTTCATCTTGCATAAATTCTCGTGTTTTTCTTTCACACTTTGAACTGACAATAAATGTGAGTTCTCTTGGACCAAGACTAAAAAAATGCGACTGTTCGATAGTGTTGCTTAATACTTTATGAAGCGTCCGAGAATTTGTTGACAGTATTACTGACACAATTTTGAGTGACCTAAGGCAGTTAGTGCACTGACAGACTTTGTCAATGTCTCAAACATGATATTTGAATAGTTGGTTAGGTGGCTGAGTTGGAATGAGTATTTTGTATCAGTGCACCTAGATTGCCAAGGTACTCAAGGTAGTCTTTTAAATGTACGACTTACGAGGGTGGTTCCATAAGTTTCCGGCCCGACCAAATTTTAGTAGTCATAGAGACGAAACAAGTTTATCACTTTTCAACATAGTCACCCTTAACTTCAATGCACTTTTGACACCTTTCAACCAGCATTCTTATACCCTTGAAAAAATAGTCCGAAGTTTTGTCCGCAAAATGCTGGAAAATTGCCTCTTGCACCTCACTATCGTTTTGAAATCTCCGTCCTCTGAGATCTCTCTTCGAGTTTGAGAACAGGACGTAGTCACTCTGTGCCAAGTCTGGACGGTAAGGTGGGTGGTGGATTTCTTCGAAGCCGCACTCCTTCAGTGCAGCCTTGGCAACAGAAGCCGTGTGGACAGGAGCATTGTCCTGGAGCAACCGGACACCTCGACTCAACCTGCCGCTCCTCTCTTCCTTGATGGCGTCTTGCAGTCGGGGCAGGAGTGAAGCATAAGAAGTCGCATTCAGTGTGGTGTTCCTCTCTTTGAAGTCGATTAGGAGGATCCCGTGACAATCCCAAAATATTGTTGCCATGATCTTCTTTGTGGTTTGTGTGACCTTGGCTTTTGTTGGGGGTGCTTCTCCTGGTTTGCGCCATTCCATCAACTCGTTTTTCGAAAGGGGATCATAAAGCACCATAGTCTCATCCCCTGTGACAATTGACTTCAATATTTCTTCTTCGTTCTCTTGACAGAGCTCCAAAAACTCTTTGGCACAGATGACGCGCTGTTGCTTTTGAACTGACGAGAGAAGTCGTGGCACCCATCTGGCACTGACCTTTTTCATGTGAAGGCCCTCGCCGATGATGCGAAAAACGGTTGTTTTGGAAAGCCCCAGCCTTTCTGAGATTTCCTTCATCTTCAGACGCCTGTCGCTCAGCACTTCTTCCTCGACAAGAGACACATTTTCTTGTGTCACCACTTCCACTGGACGACCATCGCGTGGATTATCTTCAATGGACTCTCGCCCCAGTGGAAACTGCTTAGCCCAGTCTTTTACCATTGTGTACGACGGAGAGGCTTCCCTGTACACGTTGTCCAGTCGCGCTTTAATTTCTTTAGGCGAAAGTCCCTCTTTTATCAATAATTTTATCACAGTGCGGTACTCGATTTTTTCCATTTTAACTGAAGAGTGCACCCTGGCTGTTTGAAATGCCGCTCTCCAACCGACAAAAGCATGGAGAGGGTTGAGGGTGGTGCTCCGGCCCTCCAACAGATGGCGCCACGTGTCTTTAATCGCATTTTCAAATTCGCGCGCATTTTCTACCTCGGGCCGGAAACTTATGGAACCACCCTCGTATATGCAAGAAAAAAATCTAAGCAGTTTTAGTGCTTTTTATTTTGCCAATAATCGTGTCTCATGTGTTTTGAGGATGGAAAGTACTATGGATGAATAACAAATGCGCTGCAAGATATAGGAAATTTTTACGTTGCACACGTGTAGGTATTCTTGAGTCATACTTTATTTAGGGGAATGGCAAAAATTGCCCTTTGAGATTTCCCAATGGTTATTTGCTTTTCATGAGAAAGTGAAGCATCAATTCTGGAACTTGTTCTGCTGTAGAGCAGTAGTAAGTTTTTCAAACATATTAGGTGTGCATATGATGTAGAAGGTTCCAGTGGTTATAATGCTTCTGTGCACCTTTGATACACTGGAACTGTGAAGTCAAAAGAGGGTAGGTATCGGGAAAATCGGTTTTGCCGCAAGAAGTTCAATCAGTGGTTTACCCAGAATTTCGTCCTTGGGGAGGGGTGTCTTTACATGCTTCTGACAAAATATTGCACAATCTCACAAATTTTAGGGGGTCTCCTGCAGATTTGGGGGGTGTTGGGGGGGGGGGGGGGGGGGTCTTTATAAATCACTGAGTTCAATGCTACATATAGATGTACTTTTCTTTTTCAAGTATACAGGTATTTTAAGTTTCCACATTTGAATTAGCAAGTGTGAGTGGAACCTGAACTTGGCAACTCCAGACAACTTAATCCTAAAATACTAGGGAAAAGTAACTAGGTAAGGTGGCTTGCACAGAAATTATGGTAGTACTCCAATACAGCAATGTGTAATCAAATGCCAAATGAAATAGTGCAAAAATATTAATATTCACAACATCACCCCCAACGTCAGTAATTTGTGAGGTTAGTACAACTTTCAGACAGTGTCCTGAGCCGACTCTCATACTGTCAGTAATCCTACACAGTAAGTCATACAGTAACTGTCATCTGTCTGGCACTACGTACTCACATTCCAATATTGTGTCTGATGCCTTCCCAAAGAAGCACATAGTTTAAATCTTCCATGCACTGTGGCTGCACAGTTGGAATATGTGATAAAACACTGGGGAAAATAACATCCTGGATAGTGTGGCATAGCAAACAATTTCTGTATCTGTACGGCCCATTCTACTAGTCATTCCTTGATTCACCATAGGCTGCATATGTATGTCATAGCATGCTTGTTCATAAGAGGGTAAAAGCTGCAGCCCTGTAGATGTGATTGGAAGTTCTTCAAAAGCCATGACTACTGCTTGTAGTGTGGCTAACCTGAGCTGCTGTGGACGTAAGTGAGCAGTATCGTACCACAGTAAATTGCTCTAGATGATTTAAGAAGCCAGAACAAACATATTGCATCTTTACAAAATTTCCTCATAGTAGCAGCTCATCTTGTAACATAATTATTTTGCAAGGTATAGAATATAATCATTGTTAAACACAAAAGACATATATAAAGATAAAGGGGGGCTGTTGCTCATCTGCATGTCCCAGTTGTGCACTATATTTTCATATTACTTTCCCCCACCTCAACTTTGTAACCATCAATGATTTTATGCTATAAAACAGGCCTGGATGAATTCCTCAAACATGTCATATTCTTGGCATGTATAATCATTTCACAATTATTCAAAATTCTCTGGAGACAAAAAGGAGTAAACTTTAATACAAGTGAAAGCATGTACCACTACAAAGGACTTAACCCTTCACCTCCTTCTTTTTAGTCTCATCCATTTTCTTGTCCTTCACTTCCTCTTTCTTGCTCGATGTTGTCTCCTTTTTTTCTGCATCACGATTGGCAATTTTGTTGTTGATCAGGTTGTGGAGAGCAACAACACACCGCACAAGAGAGGCCAGGTACACAACCAGCATCTGGTCATTTGTTTTGATGTAAAGTGACTTGACAAACTCAGAAAGACCAACATCTGGTAGGAGATTGAAGATGTCTTGCAGCTGATAGATGATTGTATGATTCACAGGAAGGTTACCTGCTACCACCTACAAATTTATTAAGCATCGGGTTTATGGACTTCAAGGGCTGTTCCAGCAATACAGAAGAATACTCACTTGTTCTAAGTACTCCTGTATGTGGTGTACCTGTCCCTGAAGCCCCTTGAGACCCATAAGTTGGTTGGTTATCCTCTGGGAAAGTGTGCCGAGAGTGGTATCCTTAATATCCCTGCAAATACAGAAGCAAGAAAGGGCAAGGTTGTGCGTTCACTCTGTTCTTCCTCAAAAAGTGGTGCATCTGCACTAATAGTAGTGTATGACATCATCTGTTGTATGAACAAAATCTTGCACAGTATCCAATTTTTTTTTTTCGTAATGTATTATTGGATAATCTTTTGTACGTCGTTTCTCTGGAGCAGCTGGAACTGCCGCCATTATATTAAACAACTATGGTACTCCAAATAAAAGAACTAAGAAAAATATATCTCCAGTTTTACTGCTCTGAATGTAGCACCAGTGCACAGATGATTCATACCACATTCCCCATTCCTCCATTGAGATAAGACCCACGCTTCACACTGTTGGTGCAAAGAGGTGCAAAACCAGGCAATGGTATGATTATAAGCTAATTATAAATTCTAATTTCTTCAGCTACAGCATGGTCATGTTTGAATTTACCTCCCTGAATAACACCCTTCATACTACATGGAGCCTCATGCTGCATGCACCTAGCTCTCAAAACCAACCTTCGAGGCCATCAATTCTAATTTTTGACCACTTTACGTTGCTGGGCTGAAATAATTTTTCTAGAGCTGGAAATCACATTATGCTACTAGCTATAAATATGCTCATAAGGGGGGTATATGTTGATTATCCTTACAAGTTACACACTGCGTATGCTTATGTGTTTCTCGAAGTTAGGAAACTGATAAGCCACACGATTTTTACGTTCCCAGACAGTATCCCATTCACACAGATCAGGTCACAAGATACTCACTCAAATGGCTGTTCAAAATCCTCCTATGACACAAATTATACCATATCTCACCTGAGCAAATGTTCCACACCGACCTCTTCAGCTTCCTCAGCTCCAATTTCACTGGGCACATGCTCAAAGGTCTTGGTTGTTGGTGTGCCGTCCTACAATTGGATACAATGGCAATGGTATAACACAGAAAGACAAGGAAAGAATTGTTTACAGAGACAAATTTGCTTCTATCATGTGGTGAAGAAAAAGTGAAATTCAGGCAAATGTCAATTACATTCTCAAACAATCATGTCCAAAACCTACATTCCTGAAAATAGAAGCAACATAAATGCAGACATCATCCTATCACTTAAACACAAATTCAACTCGTTGTCTTGTGAACGTGTGAACAAAATCAGTTAAGAAAGGCAGTTGCAAACACAAGCAAATGAATCTTAGATGTTCAGATTCCCAAGAACTAATGAGTGTTTGCTCAAAACATGCAGGCGTGTCTGGTAGAATTCACAGTTTCTCGTTAACATTTGCCACAAGCCACAGTTACAATACAGCATTGTATTATCCAGAAACAACAAATTTCCAGTGGCATACTGGAAGTAGCGCACATAACAAACTCTCAGAACTTGGGAAAATAGTTGAGTCCTTTGTTGTTGTTCTTGTGGGCCTGTTCCAAAAAAGGAGACAGAGTCTGATCGCATGGGCAGACGCACGGTAACTGAGACAGCTGTCCCGTGCTGTCTGCTTTTATTGCTGTCAACCAGACGATGGTTGTAGCGCTGGGAATGGCCGCTACACCTCTGATAGCAAAGAGGAAGTGAGATAGCCAATCATTATATGGGTGATTTATTTGGGATCAGACAACCCTCTTTGGTTCTTTCATTTTGATTGTCTTCAATTTTTATGATTGTGACAACAGACCTGGATAAACCACTGGACCTGGACTTCAGATTGCGGGGCTGCCAACAAATAAATTACTAAAATGTGTACTGCACAAGCTACAGCGGCTCTCAGGGCAGTGCTGCTTTGGCACTTTTAGGCCATATCATTTACCTTGCATGCAAGCAACCGATGCAAGACTTTTTTGTTATGTTTTACATACTGAACTCGAACCTTATCACACAGATAAAGAGGTACTCTGCACCATATTTTTTATGCAAGTTTGCGGAAATTCTCGAGAGTACAATTTTGAACAAATTTTGCTGCCTCGTTTCAGGGAAAATATATGTTGCACGACTCTTTCCAAACGCTTCATGTACATCATGCGAAAAAGAGCAAAACAAATGATCACTCCCCTATATACTGACCAATGATTTCCATGTGCATCCATGTGGCATGTTTCATGGCCATAAAACAATGAAGGGCCATGAAAAACTACTATATTCATTTTCCACTCAGTTGTAGAATCATAGAATATGCAATATTCTTACCATTAGAAAGGTACAAACAACAAGCGTACTTTTTTCCGTAAAAATCTGGTAGGAGGGGTTTTTGAGAATTTGGCTTACAAGCTTGGTGTATTTTTTCGCGGTGTTTGTGATTCTGCCTAACATATCTGCTCTATTGTACCACATGCGTAGAGCCCCTAGCTTTCCACAAATCCATGGAATTGGCCATGTTTCGCGGAACCTGCTGTTTCCCTCAGAATCAGCATATATTCTACATATTTACATATTATAGAATTTTGTAAGGACTCCATGGCTGAACGTCCGCGACAAAACAAAATATGACAGAAACGCCCGGAGAGAAACTGACAGAGTTATGTCTAATTTTCTTTGAACACCGAAAAAAAGCATGCGGGGTGAGTCGGTAAGCGATTTTGTGAGAACGTTGCAACATTTTTTTGTTGCTTGGTTTCTCTTGCCCGTGGAATCCCACGGATTTGTAAATCCCACTTTGCAGAAATGTTAATTTTCCATCGCAGAAAGCTATGGGCTTTAATCGTATGTCTCACTGATGTTTCCCTTTTTCTTGTCCTGGAATAAACATATATTCCCCACCACCTTACATCATCTAAAGCCCTGCAAAAGGTATCACTGCAAAGAGATGAAGTTTATTTATGAAGTTTATTTATGAAGTTTATTTGGTGCTCTGGGAAATGAAGCAGGCATGTCAGAGCAAAACTGTGCTCTGTAATGTCTTGTATGTGTGTCTGTTTTTTTTTCTCTCTTCGATTTTGTGTAACGAATGTGCAAGTATACTTCATTATTTTTGCAATAAGGTTCCAGTCCAGTACATGTAGCCTATACCAAGAAAGGTTTTGCATCTGTTTGCAAGGTGAGTCATGTGGCCTCAAAATGTTCAGTGGGGCAGCACTGCCCTGACAGCTGCTGCAGCTTGTGCAGTGTGTTTTTGGTCTCTCTCTCTGTCATCAGCCACTAAAATCTGCAACCTGGGACCAGGGATATCATTCATCATGAAGGTGGTGCTTCCACGCAAGAAATAATTTTAAAAAATTAAGAACCAAAGAAGACCAGCTTGCCCGAAACGAAATTACCCCTACAATACAATGCTTCAAATCCATAGCAGACACAAAGACACTCCCATCAGTGAAGTGGACAGGGTGACAAATGCTTGTAACCTTCCATAGACAGACTTATGCTTTCCCATTTGTGCTCCAATTGTGGCATGGTACCATGTAGGTGTTCTTGCAAACCCAGTAACAACATCAATTCAGGGTCACAAAATGTTTTGCAACTAAAGGAAATGCACACCTTGAGATTACGAGTGTGTGATATTGCCTAAGTAGGTCATAGTCCAAGTCCTGCATGTGCTCAGACAATGTTGGCATAAAATTGGAAGAATCGTTGGCTGCAGCATGACTCACATGCTGCTTATAAAAGGTACAGGCTTGTCATGACAAGTTTTTGTGTCGACAGGTTCCAATTCCAGCAATTCATTAATACTACTTCCATATATTTCGAGTCATGACAGTATTCATGACGAGAAGCGTGTGAATCTACTTACATCGTGTATTTCTTCAACTGCAATATAAGCTTCAGTTGGCAGGCCAATGGACAAGAGTTGAGCATCGATAATAACGAGTACCTGAAGTGAAAAGTACAACCACATGAAGTCCAGAGATCGTGTAGTGCACATTAGAAATTACTTACAGAATTACTGCAATATCTCCTGATCAGCTCATTAATTGGGATGTCACTGGGGTGAAGGTTGGGGCCTGTGTGATACCATCCAACAATCCGCTCACGAGCTGCAATACATAACCCAAGCAACAAGTTTAAGAAAATATGAACGTGTATCATTTACACAACAATTATGTTGACGGCTTAGAGTGCACACCCTGTAGACATGTAGCCTCTGCTGACCTACTGTAAGCACGTGAGAACCTATACCTGTAGATTGTTTTGTCACCCAAATTGATATTCTCCGAGCTGTTCGAATTGAAATGCAGCTTCTAAATTACTCTTTTTCACTTCCTTTGATAACCTGTGCTGGTCTGTGTGCACACTTTTGTGAGGCTACACTTACTGACACAAAGACTTTTGAGTGCCTTCCGGGTGGTTTGAAATAGGTGGTGAGTGATAGCTTGCATAAATCCATCAAATAATAAATAAAAACACAAAAATGCATTTTGGTTACATGCACCATACAGAAGTATTTTGTATTCATTTTTAGATACATGGGAAATGTATTTATGCCGATCCCTGGTTATATGAGTTACTGTCGACTGATCTACTCATCTGCCGTTGAAACGTTCTAGAAAATCAATTACTCCATAATCTTCATGCTGAAACCATTAACCCGCTGAGAGCAGAGTAAACGTGAGTGTACGCTACACACATTCAAGAAGTACTGCAGCAGCAACTGTATAAGGTATGGATGCTACTATAGAACAATGGTATTTGCTGGGGCAGCACCAGATATAGCTAGAGATGGTGCAAATGATGACAGATGAGCAAGTGGACCTCATGTAGACAGCACAGACTTCATTCACACGTGAAGTAAGGTACTTGCATACGGAAATACAGGAGAGGGCATTTGCAGTGTGGTGTATAAAAAATTGAAGTCACACCAAATAATGACGGTGCCCTGCTCTTTACATATTTTTAACTACACTTCTTTGTTTGCCTGTGGCTCCGCACCACTTTTATAGCCTGTATTCCTGGAGTGCTGACCGGTAACTTCTTGAACAGGTTTTGCTGCTTTTCAGAGTTCTTTGTGCGTGCACCGCACTAAATTGTTTGCGGCATGCAAACTAACTCTCGCGTTTATCATTTGCACGTATCATTAGAAAAAATGAGAGAAAAGAACAGACAGAGACCGCAATTCTTGTTCTTTTCAAACCCACTGCTTAATAAGGTATGCGCAGGTCCATTTGAAGAAAAATCAACTTACCGTTAACCTTCTTGAACATTGCGTACATGTTCTCCAGGTAGTCATGGTCCAGAAACCACACCGATTTATCCTTCTCATCTTCATCAAAAGGTACTGTTACGAAACAAGTTTGAGATGACAAAGGTCAATATAGCCTATATATGTTTAAAAAAAAAGGCAAGTATACGACAGAAATAATAACGGACGAGCTCGTACAAGGCAAGTACAGGGGAATAAAGACAGACATGAGACCTATAACGGAGAACCCAACGAAAATGACAATGCAGTTTTGAGTAGCCGTCCCACTCCGACGCCTGTTTATGTATACATATAATCTGCTGCCCAAAATTTATATATTTCATTATCACAGAATGCTACAAGATTGTTTGTAAATCCTGAGGAAACATTACCCGCAAAGCCATTGGAAACATCTAGGACGCCTTTCTCCTTCCAAGAGCCAAGCAGGATCCCCACAACTCTTTCTTGGTGACCGATCTTTCCCATACGATTGAAATGATCTACGACGCTCAAAAGTACCAGAGGATGAACAACAACCTTCGAAACGGGAAGATCTATACCAGTCATCCTGAAAAATGCGTAATTTAAACGTATTACTACAGATAAAACCCTAAACCGACAAACACACGGACTTCCAAACCCAAGACCGAAAGGCGCAATGTTACCAGATGACAGAATCGGAGCCCGCCGAAACGGGTTGGGGTATGTTGCCAAAGGCTTTCACTAATAAATATATTCAGTGATACGGTTATGAAATGGAAATTACGGTTAGGAATGAAAAATAGCAGATAATTTACTCAGAGACAATCGGTGCTGCGTTTGATGATCAGGCAATGAGTGAGGCTTTTCATGTGGCAGTCATGGCTGGGTCCCCTGTAGACTTTTTAAGGATCACTCTAAAGATCTGTGCCACAGATTCTGACACCGCATACTCGAGTTTATGGTGAATTATATGATAATTAAGGAAGTTCACGATAAAGTCAGTGTCGCGACCGTCTCAGATGGTCGTGGTCGGTGTACGGCCGCAGAGCCGTCGCGAGGCGAGTTTGCGCCCGGGGCAGGGCAAATCTGAACCCCCCCCCCCCCCCTCACTGCCGTCAGAAGCCTTGTAAACAAAGAAAAGAAAACGCCCATTTATGCACGCCGAGGCCGTAAATTCGAATTCTCTTCATTCCTATACTCTATACCACGGACCCTTGATAGCTACCAAGGGACCGTGACTGTCCCACCAACCTGCTAGGGCTTGCCGTTCGGCACCCTCTCTGGCGGGGGCGCCCGGGGCGGCAGCCCGTCTCGCACCCCCGTCGCTACGGCTCTGTACGGCCGGGTGCTTGTTACACAGCACGTCCCCATTGTCTTGACGATCAGCGATACAACATCATACGCAAATGACAAATCACGCACCCTCTACCTCAGAGAAATTAGAAAGATAAGAGAACAGAAACCAAGGTTCATAGGTTTATATCTATAGAATCTGTAGCTTTGTGCTGCGGTCATGTCAGATTAGTCCTGTTAAATATGCTTTCGGAACGCATATCTATAACGCGAATAACATCCCAAGAAAGGAATTGGTTTCGATTTCATGACACCACATAAATACACTGTTTCATGTTGATTGTCGTTCCCCGAACGCATTGGAATAGGTCGTCTATCAATACCAGTGAGTGACGTACACACCATGGTAAGTGCACTTTACCGACCATACCACGACGTACTAGAACATTGGACAAGTTGTTCACGGCGTCCGCTGCGAGGGGCGTTGTGGCTAGTGGTTTGCTCAGCATTTCGTCCTTAGGGCAGTGGCTGATCCAGGGGGAGACTTCCCTCTCTCACCACCATCACTACGCGCTCCGACAAAGAACCCCCCTCCCCAAACCCACGGTTTGGATCCGCCCCTGCCTTGGGGGAGTGTTGGGCTCCGCAAGGGGGTGTATTTAGATGCTTTTGACAAAATATTGCGCAATCTCACAAAATTTTAGGGGGAGTGTCCTCCAGATTTTGGGGGAGTGTCAAGGGGTTTATGGGGGTCTGGATAAATCGCTGGTTGTGGCCACCCCCGCAGACCGACGTACCGCTCGTGACCATTAGTTGTCTCGCGACGTAAAGACACGAATTATATCACGGGTACATTGACTAGAAGTATCGCGGAATCGGTTCGAGACCCTCCATTTTGATGCAGGGAGGATGTTCCCCAGGATGAAATCTCAGGATTTTAGGACGTGAAAAACAGCCGGGAATCCCGGGATATTCCGGATCCGAACACTAGTCCCGATCGAAATGCCTGCATTGTAACCAGATTATTTGAAATATGCTGCCAGGCGAATTCATTTATCGCAAAAAGCGAGCCTGCGAAAGCCAGATGTACTCATCACCAAGGTTTACAAGCTTGCTCGAATGTTTGGCTGCCGCGGTGTTTCCACGAGCTTCCGAGGTGTACTGCAACTATTTTTGTGACACTTCCCCTTACTAGTACGTATATCGATTTTTTTCCGACCCCGCTGACTTCGCTATAACGAGGGTTTACTCCAGTTGCAATTGCTATGTTCCGGGTAAGTAACTACCCCCCCCCCCCCCCGCTTATTTTATACTAGTGCCAGTTAAAACAACCCAAGTGCCAACCAAATTAATCCATGTGCCATTTGACCGCAGTCGTGTGCAGCAACCAACCAATAGCCAACTAACAACACGCACTGGTGTTCACAAGAAAGTGTCACTGCTGAAAAGAAAGAAGAAGAAAAAAGCTCACACATCAGGATCATTACAGTGCTGTTCAGGATTAACACTGGCAATTTTTCGCCCACTTCAAGTAACTCCGAGTTGAATAAAAAGACACACGCCCCTAGACACGCCGCTAGCGAATGGATTCTGCGCGTATTGTTATCAAGCTGGAGAACTACCGACGGAGGTATAGCCGACTTTGCACAGACCTTACAGTCACGTGCTTACAGTCCTACATGCCAGATAACAACACTGCTTTTTTAATCCGTGTTAGCGCCGCGAAGCAACTGTGGCTATGAGCGGCGTACAGATGTGGACAGATTGAGAGAGGACAGCAGGAAGGAGTGGGGTGGGGGACAGGGGGGTTAGTATGAGTCCTAGGCCGACTTCAGGGGGAACTGTGCCGATATTCGTCTGGAAAGTCTTCGGAAAACCCAGGGAAAACCTGAGACTGCACAGCCGGTGGTAGGATTCGAACCCACCGCCTCTCAGTCTTCAGCACGACCTTGGCTACCACCAACGCGCGGGACACATATATATCCGTAGGAGGACGAAGGGTGAGGGATGATATTTTTTTATTTCAAAAATTTCTGACATTGCCTTAGAAGGAGGCGCAAAAACGTGAAGGAAGAACAAAAACTGCAAAGTGCACAGCAAGCCATCACAGAAACATCACTAGTGAGACAGCGGTTTCAATACAAGTGAGAAAAGAGTGCAAGGAGTAACTTTCGACAGCTCGACAGGATAACATACTATTCCAGTCTGCAACAACGATGGGAAAAAGAAATTCTGCAAACAATTAGTGCGACAGTTGTACTGTTCAATAAATTGGCAGTGCTTGCTACGAGAACATCCCCGTTGGGACATACTAACGTAAAGTCTGATGGGTTGATACAGAGCCGTCGCGAGGCGAGTTTGTGCCCGGGGCAGGGCAAATCTGAAGCGCCCTCTCTCGTTGCCGCCAGAACAAAGAAAAGAAAACGCTTATTTGCATTGCAGAGATCGTAAATTCAAATTCTCCTCATTCCCGCTTTATACTGTCCAACTAACCTGCCAGGGCCTGCCGTTCGGCGCCCTCTCAGGCGAGGGCGGCTGCCCCTCTCGCACCCCCGTCGCTACGGCTCTGGGTTGATATATCTGTGCATATTTATAATTAGGCATAACGTTTTCAGACGCTCCAACCTAACCCTATAGGCTAATGTGGAGACCCCAGCCACCTCTAAGATGTGTGTTGGAGAATCATACCGATAATATTTGTTAAAAACAAGACGTATTATTGCTCTTCTTTGAACTTGTTCTTGTTGTGTATTAGATTAAGTTGCATGGGCGTACCGAGAGGGGGCGTCCCTCCCCCCTGGAACTTCAAGGTCACTTGTAAAAATTGTGCACTCTTTATTCACTAAGATGTCATAATAAAATGAACCTCTGGACACCCGCACAGAACGCAGCATCCGTCTTCAGGAAGAGAGCTGAGAGTGTTGCACGCTTTTCAGCCCCCTCAGCCCTAGAAGAAATTTGCCACCACCCCTGAAAAAAATCCTGGGAATGCCCATGGTTTGTAACAGTATTAGGAAACCAGAGTAGCAATCGTTGTAATGTGACTGACGTACGTACGTCACGTGGACCAGATAATACAGGTTGCCCTTCTACTACAAGTGGCCTTTGGTTCGCTTGTAGTTCACCCAGACTACCCAGAATTTTCTCCTGATCCTTGTACTGTTATCTGGTGATGCCATCGGTATTCCGGGTCCACCATTCTTACTGATCAGGGAACTGGCGTTGGGGTTACACAGATATGTCACGTTGGAAGCACTTTTGAGATGGACGAGAAAACCCTCGAAAACACGTGCAAACCGGAAACTGCCGTGAAACTGCCCTGGAATCGCGAAATTAAATACTCCATCCACTTTGATGCCAATACACAGCTCTGGTCTCCTTTCAAATCCGCGTACGCGGTGGAGGGAGGCAAATAGGTGCCGGTCTTTCATATATTGGAGAAGGGCCCCTTAAAGGGCGAAACATATGTACGACAAAATGCACGACCCGTCGTGCGACGAGTCGCACAGTTTCGTGTCACGAGTTGTCGCGTGCTGCATCAGCAGACACATGGGCGGCGACATCCTTACGACATGTCGCTCTGAACCGCCGTGTTGCTGGTGGTGCTAGAACAGCGCGGCCAGAGATACACTCGCTTACACTTTATTTAACATAACGAAATGTGCTCACAGTAAAGGAGAACAATTTATTCCTTATTTCACGTGTCTTTCAAGGCGCAACACGACGAAATCAGCCACTGTTTGCATTCAGAACACACACTGTCCGCCATTTTTTCTCGGATCCATCGCATCTACCAGAGAGGCAGCATCATTGGCTGCTTGGCTCATGACGTCACTACATCCGCACGACAACCCGCCGGTGGGAGCGGAGATATCTGAGCAGTTGTGTCGCGCTGCGACTTGTCGCAGAGCGCTGCTGCGACGACCTATTTCTCCAGAATCAGTCCCAGGATGCTTTGCGCTGCGACGCGTCGCACGACGGGTCGCACATTTCGTCGTACATGTGTCTCAGCCTTAATAGCGCGGTCCGCCACCGGGTGGGCCGTGTCTTTGAACGCGCGGCCTATAAAGCGGTCGTCGGTGCAGTATCATTTGCGGTGCTGTTCACGGGAAGATTTTTTCCGAACTTTGCAGACCCATGATTCGCGAAAATTAATACATCGCGAATAAAAATCCGTTTACAGTAGCTTAGTTTCGAAGTCGGCATGTTTTAGGGCTTAGTACACTTCTAATGTGGTCGTCCCAACGAAGATCACCTCTGAACTGAAGTTAACATATGACACTACTGCATAAAAAAAGAGCTGTGGCCAAAGACAAAATAGTGGATAGTGGTAAGGTAATGGAAGAGGTTTGAACGAATTGACGGTAAGTATGTCTTTATCCATGTTGGCAGTCAACTCCCAGAACGTGAGCTGTGCATAGAAGAAGACGAGCACGTTCGAGCGCGCGGTGGGCGCGGGTATGTCCGTGTCGGCGTGGTTGGTGGTTCTCGCCGCAGGGGCTGCCGCTGTCGACCCCCTAGCAGAAGTCCTCTATGGGCGACACCGTCCACAAAACCGGAGGGACGTCAACTACATGCAGGTCCGTCTTGGAGATGACAGCGCGAGAGACTATGGTGACGACTACCCTTTCTTCGTACGAGGACGGGATGATAATCGTATGCCGGCTATCGATCCACCGAAGCAGAGTCTGTGGGCTAAGATGTTCCAGTCGAAAGACGATTATGAAGAATATGAGACTACTCGCATCTGTATCACGGTTCGCCCGACGCCGAAGGTCACTCCGTCGACGACACCTCAGGTAATATGCTACACCCCAATTATAGGCAGGAAAGGCTCGAGGACTACCACTAAATTCACGAGGAGGCTCGAAACGTCATCGAGCACTAAGCGCCCGTCCACTACTACAGCCGCACATCCACGTACTACGTGCGGCCGGCCTTCCCACAGCGGAACTCGAACGACGGAGCACACACATGAAAGAAATCTGGTACCCACTAAATATGTGGAAGCGCTGGAGCTTGGTACTCGCATCCAACTTCATGTGCCCTTCAATGATTCTGCAAAAAGCTCGACGAAGTTACATGGCTTCGAAGGACGCAACTTAACTTCCACAAGAACGACATTACTTGACCACATCTGGCATATTACGCCCCTGCATTCGCACCCGAGTATCACGCACCCGAGTATCACGCACCCGAGTACCACGCACCCGACTATCACGCACCCGACTATCACGCACCCGACTATCACGCACCCGAGTACCACGCACCCGAGTACCACGCACCCGAGAACCATGCATCCGAGTACCACGCACCCGAGTACCACGCATCCGAGTACCACGCATCCGAGTACCACGCGCAAGCACAACGAGACCAGCAGTCATCCAACGGTCAAAGCTGCTACGCCGCTCAAGTTGGACCACAGCTCTACTCACAGGCACACTCCGACTAGCACCCAACGGACGCACTACGTTACTAAGACACTCAAGACAATATTTCCGTTTCTGAAGACTACAAAGCATCGAGTGGTCGGAGGCTGCTACGTACCCACAACTCGAAGGACTACGACACGTCGAACCACAACGACGCGGAGACCTACGCGTAAACCTGTGGGATGCGCAATAGAAACCACTACTACAACGCAGGCCCCCGTGGACGAATTTCTTGCTGCGTGGGCGTTTTACCGTCACCATAACTCCCAGAAGTATCCAATTCGCAAGGAGTTTCATGACGGTACTATGAAGCCGTACCATAAGCGAAGCCATGCAGTCGAGAAGGCCAATGAAGATGTGGTCGTACTTCTACCGCCCTGGCTGCAGAGGCCAGCTCCTATTGCACCTGGAATGGCATTCTTCGTACCGCCCGACGCACACTCCAAGAGAAGGCGTGATACGAGACCCCTTCATTCGTGGCCTCCAGGAGTGGTCAGACAGCACCAGGACAGACAAAATTCAATCGATAGTGGCAGGACGTCGCGAAATACGGTATTACAATGAACAAGGATGGTGCAAGCGGCAGGTTTCCCTATCCACGCGACACAAATAAAATGCCCTATTGTTATTCAGACAATAAACAGAACTCCCACTTTGTTGCAAGTTAGTGAATACTCTTCACGTACAGACGATGCGCCCGTCCGTGCGTGGTGTGTGAGTGACAGAAAAACGAAAGTCATGTTTACACCCGACTTTGGTTTCACTGTCACGTAAGCGTGAAATTATAGTGAACTATCGCAGGTTGCCGGACATCACAAGGGTATGCAACCGAGCTAAGGACTGTTTTCAACATATGCTTTTCAGAGCAGAGGAGGAGTTCGCTTGGCAGAGGAGAACCTGCAAGTTGCTAATAGTGTCACGATAGTGAACGCGCTGGGATTTTTTATTCTATGGTAGCGCCGCGAAGCAACAGTGATTATGAGCGCCACACAGGCATGGACAGAGGGCAGCAGGAAGGAGTGGGGGTCATGGGGGATAGTGTGCGTCCTGGGATGATTTGCTTGGTGGCGCAATATGCACAGGTTCAATGGTCATTGGTTTTAAATGATCATTGAAGACTGCTCAGGAACCTCAGCAATTCCCATTGGCTCTGGAACGCACGTGACCTCGGTTAAAGACTGCCAGTCACGTTACCTCACCCGCAGCCACCTCGCTGGGGCATGCCGTGTTTTTTAAATTCCGTGTTAGCACCGCGAAACAACTGTGGCATGAGCGGCGTACAAACGTGGACAGATGGTGAGGGGACATTAGGAAGGAGTGGGGGTCTGGGGGGGGGGGATACTGTGCGTCCTGGGACGAGTGGCTTGGTGGCGCTATATGCGCAGGTTCAATGGTCACTGGTTTTAAATGATCACTGAAGAGTGCTCAGGAACCTCAGCGCAGCAAACCATATGCATCCCAGGTACATCCTGGCGATATAGCAAATTGGATGTTAGGATATCCATGGGAGCTTCAGAGATAGCTCGTTTACGTAGAAAGTACATGCATGCGACTGCCAGATTCCTTACTGTTTTCACATCCCAGAACCGCACATAGACATCTATTTTGGATATTTGGATGTTCCGGGGATATTTTAAAATTTATGCTATTTTTGTGTTGAATCAATTTGAAATTGATAGTGATTGATTGCTATAGCAAATGAATGCTGCACACACTAATTAAACAAAAAGGCATCTACTTTTGGCAGCACACCCCAATTGGGGAGGGGTGCCCAGCGACCTTTCGGCCATAATCCAAGACTAAATGCGGACCGCGCGTTAATAAATGTGCTTTCGCCTTTCACCGTATGAAACGCAGGCCCCCATTTTTTGTGATTACTAGATAAATTAAGTAGTAAACCCAAAAATTTTCCCCGTTTGTTTACGTCATGCCACTAAGGGTCACGTGTCCTAGATGTCTCCGAAAAATAACGCGCACTTGCTCCTTTCTTTTTACATCTACCAGATGTCCCAGGGATATAGAAAGTAAGACACTTTTCGAAGTCACATTGTGGAACGTACCAGTAACGTCGCATAGACGTGGCGGACATACGCGACGTGTGCGACCTTTGTGCGACGGACCTGGGATATTTCTGGTTTACTGGGCAGCAATTCCCATTGGCTCTCGAACGCACGTGACCTCGGTTAAAGAATGCCAGTCACGTTACCACACCCGCAGCCGCCTTGCTGTGGGCATGCCGTTTTTTTAATTCCGTGTTAGCACCGCGAAGCAACTGTGGCTATGAGCGGCGTACAGATGTGGACAGATGGTGAGAGGACATTAGGAAGGAGTAGGGGTCATGGGGGATAGTGTGCGTCCTGGGACGAGTGGCGCTATATGCCCAGGTTCAATGGTCATTGGTTATAAATGATCATTGAAGACTGCTCAGGAACCTCAGCAGTTCCCATTGGCTCTCGAACGCAAGTGACCTCAGTTAAAGAATGCTAGTCACGTTACCTCACCAGCAGCCGCCTGGCTGTGGGAGAGGCATGCAGTTTTTTTTTTTTTTTTTTTAGTTCCGTGCTAGCACCGCGAAGAAACTGTCTATGAGCTGCATACAGACGTGGACAGGTGGAGAGGACAGCACCACGAATAAGGAGAGGGGGCAGGGGATATTGTGCGACATCAGGAGGAACTGTGACGACATTAGTCTGGTAATTCCGCCGGAAAACCAAGGAAAACCTCAGACAGCACAGCGGGGATTCGAACCCGAGCCACTTTCGAGTCTCGCCGTGGAACGCGATCATCCTAACCACTATGCCACGGCTGCTAGTACATGCCGTGATGTATGCGTTTATTACCTCCTGTGTTATAAAACATGGGTCGAAATAAAAACCAAGAACTGCTTGCAAATAGGTGGCTATAAGGATGAAAGTGACGATCTCCGATGTGATCATTCGTAATGTCACGTTTCAACCTGATAACCAGGGAGTAATCAGGTTCTTGTGGGAGGCATTAAAGAATTGTTTTGTGTGGTTATTGTTTTATAAACAGATAGAACGATAAAGTGACGAAACAAAACATGTAGACCCATTAAAACATGGTCTCCAAACCTTTATTTATTTATTTTTTTGTCTTTAAGGAAAAATTTCTCACCTTCCACACTTGGATACCTTGTGCACACGCACTGTCATCTGCATTCGAAGGATCTCCGTGTTTTACTGTAGACATGTCAGGTTTCTGGATATGCTCCAAGAAAATGTCTCTATGCAAAGGCGGGAAATGTCGGCGCTACATTTGTTCCGCTCGATTTTTGTCTTCCAAAGTTGTTGCCTCGAGCACAGTGGAACAGAGCAGCCAGGCTTGGTTCAACATAACTATGGAGTCAAAATCGCGCCTGTGTAACACACAGTGGCGTTCTCCCCAGCGCAAAGGATGACCACCTTAGAGAGAGTACGAGTATCAAGACATCCTACCATAGACCTGTTTCTGTGGGCCAGGCGGCGCGAGTGAGCAACGTCAGCGCCCCAAAATATGCAACACGGGGTAGTTTAGCAGACGAAGTGACACTTTCAAATACAGGGTCTCGAGTTGTTCGCACTTGGCAAGATACACCGCTTTTTCTGTGAATTTCCTACAAGTATGGTAGCTCTCCTTGAACCCGCCGATGAAACTCCCTACAGTTTGGATCCGTGGCCGCTTGGGCCTAAAATAGCGCTGTGCAAACTTTGCTGCAACCACTGGCTGCAACAGACTGTGGCGACTACAAGGGGAGGTGACACCCAGTGGTGATACGTGATACCATCGTCATATCTACAAAGGGGGAGGAGGCATTCTCCGCATTCAGGTTCTGTCGAGGTGGCCGCCGCGGCGCTGTTGTCGGCTCTTTGCTCTTTGATTGTTTTCTCGTCGTCTGCTATTGCGCGCCAATTTCGCGCTACCCAAAACTGACAATTATTGATACGGGGCCCTCTTGCCAGTTTGTACCACTTTGGATATTCCACGTCGTTCATGTGCATATGTGATACATCGGGACGGCGATGCAAAACCACTGTTTCGCCCCGGGCTGCACGTCTGGTTACGCGTCGTCAAGGAAGTCCGGGAAACGTGTAAGTCTCTTTGCCGTGCCAAAGGATCCGGAGCGCTTCGAAGCTTGGAGACGGGCAGTTCCACGTGCTGATAAAGTCCTCGGGCAACATTCAGCAATTTGCGAGCTCCATTTTGACGAACGGTACATAGAAAGGTTCTACACCCACACTATCAATGGCGAGACTGTGCAGATTCCACGCGGCCGTCCAGTGCTGACAGATGATGCTGTGCCCACCATCTACCCAAATGTGCCGTCATATTTATCCAAGAAGCCACCTCAGAAGAGAAAGTCGAGGACATCGACCGACTGCTTGCCAGCCAAGTCTCGCCGTCCTGCTAACGACTTCCAGCTTGGCGATACATCTGCAGCAGTCATGAAGAAAGCAGCTTCAATGAGATACCCTGCTCTAACGTACCACCTGTTCCCGATGTTTGGAACTGCACTCTGCCCAGTACATTCTGGACAAAACACAAGATTGCCGGAGTCGACATTGCAACGTCACAGCCTTCACTGTGTGCGCCTTAGACCGCCAGTGTCTCTACTTCGAGAACGTAGTTTTATTCACAACACAGGAAAGCACTGTTCGTGCGACCGTCTTCGTACAAGCCACACAGGTGAAGGACGTGGAGGTAGCTAGCAACCAGGCGGCTGAAGAGCTACCCCAGAACGTGGATACAATGGTACCTTGCAACGGGTTTGCTGAGAAAGGAGAATTCGAAGGAGCCTCAATGCGCAAAGAGAAGACGTGCGACAACAAGAGATTTAGCGCGACCTGCCCAGGGATTGCCCAAGCACAAGCCATGCCCTCAGTGCAAATATACAAGAAAGCTGCTTGTCAACCAGGCCTCTTACAAAAGAAAAGCGGCAAATGTGAGAGTTCGAACCACTTCTTATAAAATGAAGCTTCGGACCGCTCAACTGGCCAGACGCAAAGTCAGCATCGTCAAGTTGAAACGCAGAGTACAAAAGATGACGCAAAGGAATGCGGAAATAGAGTCTGCAGTTTTGGAGGGTAGAATCAAACAGATGCCCATACGGCAGCAACAGCAAATCAAAGCATGCCTCACTGCGTCGAAACGGAAGGGGCACACAAGGGATGAAGTATGACAACGAATGGGTTCTTGAATGCCTTGTGATGCGCATGAAAAGCCCTCGCCTTTACGAGCACCTTCGAAAAAGTAAAATCATGACCTTGCCTTTCCGCACGTCACTCCGTCGGTATCTCAGGAATTATAAAAGCGGGTATGGTTTGAGTCAGAAGATTTTCACAGCGGTGGCAGAGAAAACTAAGACCATGGAGCCATTCCAGCGCAATGGTGACCTTCTGATTGATGAAATGAAGTTGTCGGAGAACCTTAGTGTTGCATCTAATGAAAATATAGAAGGTTTTGTTGACCTGGGACACCTGACCACGGAAACCCAGAAGACCCTTACATCTGACCATGGGCTCGTCGTTATGTACCAGCCCTTCACAGGCAACTGGCACCAAATCATCGGCGTTTTCGCATCTCACAGCAACGTCAAAGCGGAGACCCTCAGTCAAATAATTTTGGAAGCTGTGATTATGAGCGAAAATGCTGGGCTCCACGTAGACTTTGTCACGTGCGACGGAGTGGCATGGAACAGGAGCATGTGGCGCGTATTTGGCATACCTGGAACGAAAACCGAAACTGTCTGCAGAAGGCAGCACCCCAGTGACCCACAACGGCACCTCTATTTCGTGTCTGATTTCCGGCACCTTGTCAAGTGTGCAAGGAACAGCTTTGTTAAGACGGGACTGAAGTCACCTGAAGGTCGTGCTGCTGTGGACCATTTAGACTGCGCAAGGAAATGTGAAAAGTGCGACACAACACTGAAGGCAATGCCACACGTGAACAACGCTGTCATTCGGCCCAATGGCTTTGAAAAGATGAGGGTAAACTATGCGTTCAGGATGTTCAGTGACGAAGCACTTCGAGGGCTTTTTTTGTACAAAGAGCAGATCGACAAGCAGTACGACGATTCCTCTGCCACAGTATCCTTCATCGAAAGGATGCGATCCCTGATCGAAGCGATGACGTCCAGATGTAGTGCAGCAGATGCACTGAGACCAGGAAGCACGCGTGAGCAATGCATCAAGGACTTCCTGAGTTACTTAGACAAATGGGAACAAGTTGCTGGGTCACATGGCTACTTGAGCCGGAGCATAGCTGAGGGGTTCCGGGTGACACTTTCCAGCACACTGTGTTTGCGGGAGTATCTGACAAGTAAACTGAACTACCATTATCTGATGACATCCTGGCTCAGCCAGGACGCAATCGAAAGACTGTTTGGAATTGTGCGACAAATGTCTGGATCGAATGACCACCTAACACCGAGCCAATTCTTCATTTCCATAAACTGCTTGAGCTTTCAGAATCTCGTAAGACCGTCAAGCAGTGGAAATGTTTCACCAGGTCTTCTGGAAAGCCTCTTAGGAACAGACAGTGCTGAAAAGCAGGCAGCGTCTCAGAAAAAGATTGATGAGCTCCTGGATGTCGGAAACCTCGCCGAGGTACACGACATACTGAGTGCATGCAACATCGAGCATAACGACCTGATCAGGCAAACCAGTGACGAAAGGTTGATTTTTTACATTGCCGGTTATGTTGCATGGAAAAGCATTGCCACCACGAAGTGCACAGAGTGCTGCCAGCAGCTTCTACGACAAAAAGATGGGCCAGTGCCGCCAGCTGCCTCTCTCACCACTGCCGTTGACAAGGGAGGCCTGATCTACCCTTCTGAGGCGCTAAATGCCCTTGTGACAGCACCGGAGAACACTTTCACACATTGCTTCAGTGTGAGGGAAGTGAGGGGTGAGAGCCTCATGGACTTTGTATCCTTCCTCCAAATGGCCAAGCTGACCACTGTTGGCTGTACCGACCACGCCACAGCTTTGACTAACAAGATAATTAAATTTTATGTCCTTACTAGGCTTCACTTTCTAGTAAAGTCCAAGAACTCGCAGCGTACCGAAAAACGTGCAAGACTAAGGCTGCTTAAGATGAGACGTGTTCTGTAACATACTGTGTCTTTCCTTTTGTTGTTATGTTGTAAGTGTATTGCCTGGCTTGCTCAGTAAACCACATTTGCCACTTCTGCATGATGATCACATTCCTTCACGGCAGCGCCAGTTGCACATCTGTGCACTTACCCCACAAAATCGATTAGTTTGAAATGGCTCCCCATTGTGTTCGTGTTCAAAAGTATATGTTCACAAAAAACTAGCGCAAAATTCCATTCCAAATAGCCACAAAAAAGGATATATCTTCACTGAGATTTAAAAATGGCTACCGCCAGTGGGCTTCCAGTGATTTCACATCAGATTGTGGGATTCCCCGTTTTTGGGGTGGTGGTGAAACATTGGGCTTCCCTCTCTCCCCTCCCCACTACGGGCTTCGATAAAGGACACCCTCGACCCCCCTTCCTGAAAGTGAGGGTCTCGATCTCACCCTGCTCCAGCGTACAACCACAGGAGACACCTATCGTAAAATTTTGGTTCCGTGAAATATTTGCCAAGTAGGCGCTCCAAAACTGGAAAGTTAATCGCTTATACAGCTCTGCTTCTATCCGGGCCGCGGGAAAGCAGTACAAGTAGAAGTAGAGTGAGCAAGACGGCAATGACTTCATCTAAACTGTACACAGAAAGGTTAAGGCACAAAAAATATGACAAGTCATGTTCACACACTTCATCTTTTGTGTATGAATCAATTATGCATGCACTGTAGCGGAATGCATTCCACTTATGCAGACTCGGTCAGGTTGACGAAAAAACTTTTGCCACTTTTTATCTTCAAATGTCTTTTATTTTAATATTTTCTCTGTACAAAAGGGCCACGCTGCAAGAAGGACACCCTTGTAACCAGAATATGGTCTCGCCTATGCAGGCAGAACGATATCACAGCACACAACAGTAGGCAGAAAGTCTATGCAGAAAGTTACAAAAATAGAAACCTCACATTTCCTTTTTTAAGAAAACTTTGCTTTATCTCATCTTACCATAGGACCAAGTCATCTCACCACTGTTAATTCAAGGGAGAAAGCTGGGACGTATCCGAACACCACTACGCTTGAAAGATGAGGACTCTGAAACGAAATTTGCTTTAAGATACACTTCACCTGCATGGCACAGACAGGCTCTAGCATCGTTCCTCAAACTTTCCTAGTTGCAATCTCACTGAAAAAGTGGTCCACCGGATGTTCCCATTTTAATGCAGTACTCATTAGGCACAGCATTCCTTGCAGAAGCAATAAGAGTGCTTCTCGTTTGTAGCAGGTAGACTATCGTAGGTTAGCGCAGTGTTTAACACTGGCACCAAAAACAAAAGAAGCCAAAGCGGTACATGTAGCCCAGTGCAACTTTGCAGACTCACAAGAATGAAGAACGATGGCTCTACTAGGCACAAGGAAAATTTTAGATGTAGAAGCATATTTACTCTCATGTAGGTTGACACAGTTCTGTATATGGAGCACGAGGCCACCAGCAGAGAGATGCAAAATGGCATCAACCCAATATAACGTTATTAAATACATGATCAGCATGTGTCTCCATCTTGTACGGGGGGGGGGGGACCCAAAAGAAACCGGAATTGTCCTCGGGAAGGCGGATTCCTTGTAATACAGGCTTCCACCACTAGCTGAGAGTTTTCCGAACTGTTTTGCACCAGTGCACCTGATGGCGTTGTTGTGCAACGCTGCGTTCTGCTGCAGTTAATTCTATTTTTAGAACCCTTCAACGCGTTTGCCTATTTCATGACGGCTGATTTGCACAAACAACGTGCGGCAGTGAAATTTTGTTTCCTGTTGGGCAAAAGCGCATCAGAAACGGCAGTTATGCTACAGACGGCTTACAAGGAGGCTGCTTTGAGCAAAACACAAGTGTACGAATGGGTTTCTCGATTTAAACGAGGCGAAATGTCGATTGACGATCGACCTCGTTCCAGACGGCCTTCGACCAGCTGCACTGAAGAAAATATGACAGAATTCGTCAAGTCGTCTTGCAAGACCGCCGTCGGACCATTGATGAGCTTGTGGAGTTGACAGGGGTGTCGTGGAGCTCATGTCAGCCAATTTTATCGAACGCTTTGCACATGAAACGAGTTGCAGCGAAATTTGTGCCTCGACTGCTCACACCCGAACAAAGGGAGAATCGCATGTCTGCGTGCTGTGCGTTGAAGGACCAGTTGGAGACGGAGCCCGACTTTCTTTCTAAAATCATAACCAGAGACAAATCTTGGTGCTACGGTTACGACCACGAAACGAAACAGCAGTCTAGACAATGGAAAACAGCCAGTTCCCCACGACCCAAGAAAGATCGACAAGTGAAGTCGCATGTCAAGACAATGATGATCTGTTTCTTTGATGTGAGGGGGCTTGTGCACTCGGAATTTGTTCTGCCGGGTCAAACGGTGAACCAAAGCTTTTATTTGGAAGTTTTAAGAAGGTTGCGCCACGATCTGCGGAAGAAACGTTTTGAGTTGTGGCAGTCAGGTGACTGGTTCTTTCACCATGGCAACGCACCTGCCCACACCGCGCTGAGTGTTCAGCAGTTTCTAACCAAAAATGGCTTGACCCCTGTGCCCCACCCTGCCTACTCACCTGATCTCGCCCCCTGTGACTTTTTTCTGTTCCCCCTGATGAAGAAAGTCATCAAAGGGAAACGTTTCGCTGATGTCGAAGAAGTGAAACAGAAAACGGCACAAGCACTAAAAAGCATCAACGTCGACGAGTTCCAAAACTGTTTTGGGCAGTGGAAAAAACGTCTGGACAGATGCATTGCATCAAAGGGAGACTACTTTGTAGGTGTTTGAAGTTAGAGCATGCAACAATAAAAACACAATTTTTTAAAAAAGAATTCTGGTTTCTTTTGGGTCCCCCCTCGTATATGCAAATGCTGCGTAAATGTTTGCAGAATCTCGTGGTCGACACAGACACCTTGGACATCAGAGTGACATGGTGAGGTTCCTGTTTTGCACTTAATCTTTTTTGTTTGTTCGTTTTTTCTGGAAAACAATGGGTCTTTGACTCCATATACTAAGACATAGTGCTGTACAAGTTTCCAATACTGATCAGCCTCAGCCTGAACTCCAGCAAACACTGCTTCTTAAAGTTACACAGCAAACGGTTTTAGTATAGCATTCATCCTCTGTTATTAGCACACTATTATGGATTGTGATGTTATGGTGCTCCATGTTTTTCACCCGCATCAAGCTGCTAATTAAAGCTTTATAACGCTAAATCTGCCTCTGAAACCCAACGTTTTACTTTCATACTGCTTAGCACCAAAAGAAAACACTTTCCTTCTATCAAATTGTCAAAAATTACTGTTTTCTAATGATGACACCATGTAACAAAGCTAGTTAAGACCCCTACTTTTTGTGAAAGCAAATCCAGATTCGGCAGTTTCTAACACAAAATTCTGTGGTGTTAAAGAGACCACGAAATGATTTTCGTGAATTCAGAGTACTCTGCCGGAAACATGATCCCTCATTATCATACACACATCGACTTTTAACCGTATTCAATACACTGGGGGCACAGTTACCACGCTAAAATAGCAGGGCGTGACCGCCGGATACATGTCTTAAAAGCGGGCTTACGTTATCAACGTCCAGTCCTCTCAGCCGATTGTGGACGACTGGAAGCACACCCCACGGTACCACGTAGGTGCATGGTTTAAGTTTGGACAACAACGACGTCGTATATGTGTCGTCGAAATCAGTAGAAATATGGTAAAACACAAAATGTCAGCGATGGAGAAAGAGACTATGCGACGCACGCAGCGTCTAGGAATCGTTCCGTACGCAGCAGCTACCCAAAAGGACACCGACAAAGGCATTTCCTGACAAAGCAGCAGCTCAGAGAGGGAAAACGTGCTTTGGTAACCATGCTGAGGTGAGTTGACTGAGTTAACTCTCTAGTTTACTCGACCTAGTTTTGGAACCCAGGTACTAACGTCACCGAGTAATTCGACCCGGTTTTGAAACGCCACGTCGAGTAGAATGCTACTTCCGAGCTAGGTCGAGTAGGTTTAGAAATGTACCCACAGCCAAGATGTCAGCCAATTGCCGGAGATGATTTTGAAACAAAGGTTTTCAGTGGCCACTAGTGGCTGCCCATGTGGCTTATGGTAGCTCATATCCATGACTATGGCAGCTGAAAGCACAGTCGTGATTGGCAGACTTTTAATTGTTTTGACACGACCACTCGAGCAATAGGTGTCGATCTCTAGATGGTATTGATGTAGCCATGCACGCAAAAGAGTTACAAAGGAAGCGCGAGAGGCCATATGGCAAAACACGCACCCATAGCACCCATGCCAATGCGGTATTTGTCCCTTTTTAAATGCAGAAACTGATTCTGCAGGACAGTAGAGGATAAAGGCCTCTGCTGTGCAAAAGTAGTAGAGGCCTTAACCATATTCTCGTCAATTAGTAATACATTGCTTCTACAATATACTTGCGCTATGGGTTGGCCTTTCAACATAGATCTTTTAGTACAAACGAAATGTGTTGACCTATTAGAGAGTAAATGTAGCAGTAACATTATGCAGATATGGAATACCTGTTTTTTGGTCCGGTGAAGTATTTGTGGCCTGAGGCAACCTGGAGGCTGTGAGCGAGATGTACTGGGGTTGCCTTACTAGCTTCCCTCGTGTTGGTGCCTCTGCTGGATCCCTACTGCAACCCAGAACATAATTATTTGCTATTCTACAATCTTAGTGTCACTGTACAGCACAACGAATAGCGAGGCATTTTAAGATATCAACAAAGTGCCACACACAACAACATTAGTACCTGCACAAGACATAACTCAATCACTCACGTCACATCTGTATCAGCAGAAAAATAACTGCAATATGTGGTACATCAGCAGCCAGGCAATGCCCGGCACATTTTCTTCCTTGACGTGAGTAGCCATGATTTCCACAGCAAATTCCACACTGAATTTCGACGCCCACGGAAATAAGCCAAAGTGAGCACAATAGCATTGAATTTTACACTGAACAGCAGCCTGGATGAAATTCTAACAACCAATTAGTAAGTGAGTAATTTACACTTGCAGTCTGCTACTTGTAAAAGCAGCAACCATCACATGCAGTTTGGAGCATTGGTCATAATTAGGGCTTCTCGTTTTTGACGATTATATTTTCCGAGGTATGTATTACAAGGTAGGGTGAAGACAGGTGACAAACAGAAATCCTGTTATCTCATGATGTTCAATGTTATGATTATCTCATGATGTTCTCAAGAGCCCAATTCGAACTTGTCACTGTAATTTGGTTTAGCACTAATTTTTTGTCGCGTTTCAGGACGTCTCGAAAATTATAAGTCAAAAAATAAGAAACCCTAGACATAATATACTGTCCCTTTAGAATACTTCTTATGGAAGCTATACCCTGGTTCTTTTTTTGTGTGTTTTGCAGGGGTGCAGGACGTGTTCTGTGCGGTCCCATTTGTGGCAGATTCTAACGATGTTCCTGTTTCTGGCCTCCTACGCTTGCGGTGTGTCAGACGACAAAGCTTTCCCTTTGAGCACTGATTAGTTGCAGCAAACTCAGGACAGATTAGGACATGCTGTTTCTTGCACTGCCAGAGTAAACAGTAAAGAATATGAGCATAAAAACACTTAAAACACCCTGAAAATGTTTCAAAATTGAACTTTTTAAAAAATATGTTTGATACCAAATACATATTAGCCAACAAGTCTATTTGAATGTGAAAACCAGTCCCACTAGTGTACCTTAACTCCTTGAGAGCAGTAGCCACGGACAAAATCTATGCAAATCTCTGCATTAGTGTTGACCTTCACGTGGCGGTATGGGCATGGGTCCATCGTGCAACAGCCACGCAAGAAGAACGAACACACTGGCATTTTATCTGGAGAAACACGATGCGAGAAAGGGCACTTGGATACACGGCATGTGCCCCTAAGAAACCTGACAAATAAGAGAAAGAGAAATTTCATCAGAGCACTCCATCGCTGACATGCATGTTGTAATGAATACACAACATTGACAATACAGTGAAAACTGGTCAGAATGACATATCACAGTATCATTATCTCGGTTTCCATAAGGCACCCTGCGGCCTTATGCATTTTTCGTTACAGCTGCCAAACTTTTGTGGTTACAGATTAACTTTAAACATTCATCCAAAGTCGTTGAAACACGAGAACACAGTGATAACAACAGCCAGATGTTCATGCGTTTCTGCAGTGTGCGCTCTCAAACGTTCTGTGGTGACAGTGTTCTATAGTACAGTCAAACCTCGTTAATATGACACTCGTTAATACGACATCCCCACTTTATGTCCCTTTTTCTCGGGCACCGATCCCTCCCAATGGCCTCCGCATGCAACTCTTGTTTGTTTATATGACAATGACTGGTATTTTCCACACAACTAGGCGCAAACACTTCTACTTTAGCCTCGTGACTGACCGTTTGTCACTGAACCGGCGGTTCTCCTGACCTATAATGGCCAAATCGTGGCCTCGTTTTTGGGGTGATTCATGATGTGCTTAAAAGAGCAATGTCCTTGGTCATAGCACGGTCTCTCAATACTCTCTCCGATCAGGAAACTCCGGCGGAATACAATGGAGCGACTTGCTTAGGGTCCGGAGGTGTCGCGCGGGGGCGCCAGTGTTGATCGGGGGGGGCTCTGTCCTTCGTTAGCAGACGACGGAGCCATAGGGCTACATGTGTTCAGTCGCCAACTGGAATGGGAATCCGACAGCTCGACAGTTCCTTTGCCTCTTCGTTGATTCATAATTGCGTATCAGCATGCCTAAGACATGCTGTGTAACTGGCTGCAACGCAGGGAAACGGATTTTTCGTTTTCCATCGACCCCGTTGAAAGAGAATGGTGGAAACGAGCAATTCCACGTGTGGAGACCGAAAGCTTCAAGTTTGACTTCCCGAACACAAGGTCGTGCATTCTGCATTTCGACGCCACGTACACAATTTGCTGTTACATGTACAAAGGCAAATCAGTCAGCTGCTCTGAGATCATGCAAAATACCCTGACTGATCCAAGATCACCCGCTTAGTGTGGTGTTCCGGTATTAATCCTCGGGAATAGCAGGCTAGGAAATTTCAGGGGAAGGGGAGAGCCAAGCCAAAAGATATTACAGTTTTGGGCATTTCTTGCTGCTTTTTGAAATACAACATAAAAACGAAAATACAAAAAAGCATGAAGCACAATGTAATCCTTCATTTTTACACGACTGTAATCTGGAGCAACGTAATCCATATGTGACAAATTAAGCAAACACAAAATGTAAAAATGAAAAGTTTGTATTTTTCAGACGTTACTTCATTTCACCACGTAATCCAATCACAGATTGTGATATAGAACGATTATTAATTGCCAGTGAAGGAAACAATATTTCAAAAAAGCACTAGAACCATGCACTGAGAGAACTGAAGTGACAATTGACCAAGTCATCGTGCTGCCGGTCGCGATGTCATAATGTGTGCGAGTCTGCATAGAAGCAATGGTACTTTTTTTTAACATTCCACGTCTCTCAACAATTAATTTTCTACATCAAATAAGCTTTTTTGGTAAAATGTCAGACACTGGGACTGTTGATGCTGCATCCCGCTAAAAGTGCTAAAATGATGGTAAAAAGAGGAAGACACACATATTGCGCTATCAGTTTTCGTTCTCTTACTCTCATTTTAGCGCTTTTAGTAGGGTGCATTTTTTATACTCTTTTTGTGATTTTTTTTGGAAGTCCAAGTTTGGGTACTTTAGTACTTGATAGGAATGTGCTGGAAAAAAGCACATTAAGCACAGTACACGATTTGAAATGTGCTTAAAGTAAAGTAAAAGTACTGAGAAATGTATGTTTTTTTAAATTCCGTGCTAGCGCCGCGAAGCAACTGCGGCTGAGAGATGTAATTGAAGTACTACTTGAGTACTTGGTACTTCTCGTTCACTGGCTAGGAGAAACGTGTGTCGCACGTTCGATCTTGAGTTGCTGCAGATTAAGCCCCAGGGTCTTTCTTTCGGAGTATAAAAGGGCCGAAATAAAAGAAATACAAAATAAGGAAGAATTAATGAATATAAATTAAAATTTAGCATTTACATCGTGTACAGCAACTTGTATGCGGCTGCTGATCACATCTTACCTCACACACCATTATCCGTTAACTGCTTGGTCAAAGTGACCTGCTGCAGTCATACGGCATTCATCGACCATGTCTGAGAAGAAACACAAACAGGAAGCAGACAGATTCAAGGAACGACCTTGCACCTACAAGGATTTCGCCGACTGGGCCAAGAGAGAGTTATTCCAATGAAACACTTAGGATGGCTCTGTGATTCTTTAAGCAGCGCAAGCACATACAGAATATGCTCACCATCGACAGTGTAATCGTGTCCTTAGAAAAAATGACGATCGAGAAATGCACTAAGCAAACATATTCGTCAGACTTTTTCAAAAATGAAGTGTAAAATGCCTCATTATTTGTATTCTGTTGCAAGCTTACGTAATTTTCTACTTTTCGACGTTTACGTAAAGGGTATGATACGACTCGTAACACTTGGTGTTCATTAATACTATGACAACTTGCTTTATGGCCAAAATCCCCAGGAATGGCTGTGGTGATATTAGAGAGCTTCGACTGCACTTCCTAAAAGAGACTTATTCTAATTTGGGAATTTAGACCATCAAGTCACCACTGTACATGACAAGGAAGTCCTGTACATTAGCAGAGTGTGCACAGATTACTGTGCATAACATGCATGATGGATTAGAAAAAATTAGAACAGGTTCTAGTTAGACACCACAGATGACATCAACTTTCAAACAGTGCATATCAAGGTGCTTTCTACAGTAGACATCACTGCCTCTACATATTGCTCATTAGCATAATTTCGGATGATCGTCAGTGTACTTACAAGGGTAACATTTTTTACTCCCATGAGGATCAATCTGACTTATTATCACTCACTGCATTACTCACAACTGAAAGGCTAGGCCAAAGGGCCTTTGCATTTATTTGCAATCCTTAAAGGCTTTTACAATGCCAAACGCATTACTTACCGTGTACAGACAGCGACTTTGTCTGGGTCATGAATGTAAGTGCATTTGTCTCCTTTGTTACAACGTCCAAATCGATTGAAGAACATGCAGTATCTAGAGGCTCTCGAATCATATTTTCGGTGCTTCGCACAGCGTACCTGGCTTAGGCTTCGGTTTATTGCACGACTGAAAATGAAGCATATTGTTCTGTGACACAGCATTCATACAGACCATTTTTTCAGATATACCGCAATTTCACACAAATATCTTTCCTTTTGTCATTTGAACTGCACATTATGCCACTTTACATGTGTGCCTTGAGGTTCTTTGATTTATTGAGTGTATTTAGGTTGTTCACATTCCCCACCACGCAGTAGCGGTCCCAATTGGCTACCTTAGGGGTGGAGTGAAAGAGAGTAGCTTTCGTGAAGATGGGAGAATCATTATTACAAGCATGACTTGGTAGATGGGAACAAACTTGCAAGAAGCACCTTGACTACCTGAAAACACTCATTATTAGGGAAACGCAGATAAATTACAGTGCGGACTGAAATGTTGCTTGGGACAGACATTTGGGAAGGAAACACTGTCCCGGCACGATTATCAGAGAGGCATTTCAATATGTTTCAAGAGTGCTCAGCCATCAATGAGTTTTAGTGCATTGTACGCTATCGCCTTTGCGTATGTAGATAGCGTTTGTGTTTCTGCATGTGCGCAAAACATAGAGAGAGCTTTGCGTATTACGCAGATCCACCACACTATCCTTTATGTATATCCACCATGTATGCAAAAACGATCGTGCACGATGCACTAAAACTCACTATTGTCATGAAGCAGCAGAAATTTTTGGCTCAATTTACCCTGTAGTTATAGCCTGGCACAATCGGACAAGTAGGTGGTTGTAATACGCTCCAATTATTGTAGTCTTAGGATGAAGGCAATGAATGTATAGTATACCACCTTCACCCGCAAAAAATGCTGTTGTGACCTTTCTTGCAGATACTATCACAAATTTTGGGGGGCACATGGGCATCATTATGTTTTCATGCAATGCCTCCTCCCTCAGGAGGCCAGTGGTAACCTTTCAACCTGCATCACCAAATGCCCATAAAGGGAGTGCTCACATCAGCATTTCATCCTGGTCAACATTTCATAATGACAACCCACTCAATTCCTCTTAATTGCAGGCATCAGCATTAGTGGTATTCAGCTCTAAGAAGCCTTCAACATTCCCGAATGGGTTTCCACAGACGCAGTGCTAATACCCAGTTCTGTACAAACCTTAAAGGGAGAGTTTGCCGACTGACATCGTTTAAATAAATGCGTCCGGCAGGAGCATGTGACTCCAAACAACTCACCCGCAAGCCCTTTCACTAGAAATTGACATATTTCCAAAGTTATTCGTACGTCACGATAGTCGGCAACGACAAGCACCTACGGGGAGGAGCAATTGGAGAATCTCTTTATCAGCTTGCATAATGATTCAGTGGTGTGTCAGCACAGTGTCCTCTCCAACACATCTTCCTCACATATTCTCTCCAGCGGCCCACAAAGCTGCCCTGAAGTTGTGCATACGTCTTTCTGTGCGCGAATTTCAAACCTTGCGGATTTCAATGACTTCTACTGCCGATAATAAACTGCAGAGCTTGAGCAGGCAAAAAGTGAAGCAGGGATTTGGCAAGTTGGGGAATACACTACCATGGAAACGAATACCTACAAGTTGATGCTTGGAGAGTGAAATATCCCTTTAAGAACAGGCACACATCCTACCCATGTCTTCCCCTTCATGGCCCTGCCTGCCCTTCATGGCCCTGCCTGCCCTGTTGCCCAGCCTACCTGCAGTTCATCTTCTGACAACTTCCTACCATGCTTAAGGAATAAGGCTTCAGAAAGCATACTATTGCTTTGAACAGTGGGAACTTTGTTCTCAGAAATGAGCAAAAAGATTTCTCCTCCCTCTGCCCCTAGTCCACGAGGTGCCAAGGGCAGCGAAAACAAAACATGAAGAGCTATCCTCCCTTCCCAATGACAATTAGAGCCCAGGAGGCAACACATTCATGTGGTGCACTAAGATTTCTTGTAAAATTGTCAATTCTGCCCAATTTTGAGTCTCATACAAATGTGCAATCTACACATAGACACACACGTTTGTGCATTAATGAATACTGGCCAGTGTTGTCCTTCCTTAGTAAAAAATTCAATCGCTTCACGAAGCTAGATGCTGTTTTTGTCCAGGACATTGCCACCTTGTGAAGTGCAACGCAGTGAGACACAAAATTGAACATCAACAGGCTGTAATATCATGACCTTATTGAACGTCCCTCGTACAAAGGGTCTCTACCTACCCAAAGAGGATGGGGGAATGCCATTTTCGAACTGATCCATTGTAAGTCACTGCACAACAATACTTATTTTCTGGGACACCACAAGGCAAGGGACATCAATAACCATAAACTGGGACAGGCAGCACTTACAGGGACTGTGGTGCACAGCCAGCCTTACAAAATAGTTGATGGTGCAATACCCTTCTTGCACCCACGCACTGGCAATCATGTCAAAGCTTGCTGCTGGGACATAAAATACTGTGTGTAACGTGAACCAGCATACAGGACGAAGTAGTGTCCCAAAGGCCCAATTCTGCTGTATAACAGGCATGTTATACATACAAAATTATAGCTGCACTTCCTTTACACTTTGCACAAACAAGTGTCATAAAGCATAACAACCTAAAGATTCTGACCTCAGAAACGTTCTTGTTTCTGACGAGGGCGTTTTGCACAGCATTCCTGGTGTAGTCTCTACGTAAGTCTTGCCACCAACATCGATTCTTTTCAGAGGAGTTTTGTGAACTGCAGGACAGTCTGCAATGCGCTGCAGAGTCTTTCCAGAAGGATCCAGGGAGTAGGTCATCCCACGCACAACAAGCACTTTAGCTTTATTTGGTGAACCTTGAAAACAAACACAAATGTGTCATGATGCTTGCCAACCAAGTAGGCTGGACAGCTCACCTTTGTTATTGCGATGGTACTTCGATAATGCTTGCCGGTGAGTTCGAAGAAGTTTGGTTTCAAATGATCTGTAGGTGATGTTGCCGATGTTGATAAAATGAGGCCAACGTGGACTGACCTCTGTGCTTGTGAAACTGTTTGAACAAATGTTTTTACACTGCATGATCTACAACTGCTTTCTCCCACTACATACCTCGCACTGGGCCTTTTTTGCCCTCGATAGTAATGAGTCTTCCTGTAGGATGCTTGCCAGAAATCCCTATGCTTCATGCTACTGGACCGGTTTGCTGGAACAAACACAACTTCGTGACACATATAGCTTGAGTTTTATGTGCAAGTCATCCATAGTGAGCTGCTATCCGCATTTATCACTTTAACGATTAGCTCAAATTTTTTGCAAAATGCTGTCACTGATGAAAGGAATAAACATTGGTTCCTAGCACCTATTGCCTCCTGATGACCCCTTGGTTGATTCGGACAAGTAAGGTTAGCACAAGTTTCACTACAGGCACCTGGTTACAAACACGACATAACGCTAAGGAACCAGACCAAAACCTTCGGCACCATAGCATCAAATGGAAATTTATCTACATCCACATTTTCCATGAACGAGCGCTTTATAAAAAATGAAAAACTAAATATAGTCCATCCAAACTTCACACGCAAAGCTTCCCCCGCCTCCTTTCTTATCATGCATTGTACTATGAAATATTTATACAAGGCCAGTTGGTTTTTAAAGGGGCTGCAATACTTTGTCCCAAGTAATGTAAGTAATAAATGTAAAAGACAGTTATATCTATCAATGTGAACTTGAATTCCAAGTATTACAGCAAAGGAGGTAATGGATGCATAGTAACTACCAAAACTCATCCAGCTACGGCATATGGTCTGCCTGTAAGGCAGCCAGAGGAAAGGTCACGAGGACCAATAAGAATTGCCAAAACTCCTCTCACGTCATTTTTTTTTTTTCCTTTTCAATAGAATTCCTTAGTCCTGAAACTCAGACATGCAGTACAATACGTGCTCGATGTAAATGAACCTGATATAACGAATTGTCACAACTCCTTTAACAAACAAAATATGTGACTACTACTGGTTCAGCACCCCACACGTTCAAATCACATACTCAAAGAATGTGCGGGAAGAATTTTGCCCCAAAACGGCACATGCTCGTGTTTATTGCATGATGCTGGCTCACCAGAGCATTTCCGTTTTGCAAACATACGTTAGTCGAACAAAAAAAACGATTCCTCCAAAAATTGATGCCTATCGTATACATTAACTTATAAACCCTTTCAAATGAAATACTGTTCTCTGAATTTCATACACTGTCCACTAACATTGACAACCAATGTCCTGTATAACCAATCAATCGCAGGTGCTAAATACCAGAGTTCGAGGTAACTCGTTACTGTAACTTAGTTCCTTTTTTTGGTAACTTGGAACTTAACTCGGTACTTTTGCGCCGTGGTAACTTTTAGAGGAACTCGTTCCTTTTTCAGGTAACTTTGCCAAAGTAACTTAAGTTAAGTTCCAAGTTAATTTTAACTCGCTTTTCACTCACGTCCACATATTTTCTTGCTTTCTCTCCGGTTCCTTCATGGCATTTTTTGCCATGAAACGTGATATTCAATAAATGACAGTATTTTATTCAGGAAGTAAGAACCGCTGCCATTGAAATGAAGCAGAACCATTGTGCACCCACAGGGAGTAAGATACAAAGCATTCAAATAGACCTCTATGCGGAGAGAAACGTCATCATGACATTGGTAGACAGACTGAAACCGAAACAAATCGGAAGGAGAGGGCTAGGTTCCACGAACGGGCACTTGTTCTCTGCCTCCCATTGAAAGAACAGCAGGACCAAGGGTTGCGTCCCTATAAGGGACCATATTGTAATCCCCTCAAGACCGTGGCTTTCGGGCGCGACCTTTTTCACCTCTAGCTTCGAGCGTAGTTCAATTCTACCAAATTTGTGGTGCTGTCGAACACTATTACGTCATTTGTTTACAAACAGGGAGAGGTCTATTGTTGGACATAAACGAAAAGATCTAAGCATGTCGCACTCCTCCGCAGGCAACTCAAGGTCCAACTGAACTGCTCATGCGCGCTGCACCTGCATACTGCAACTTTGTGTCCTAAGTAACTTGGAAGTAACTCGTTCTTTTTTTTTTAAGTAACTCAGTAACTGCGAGTTACGTTCCAGGCTGAAGAACTTCGCTATTAACTTAGTTACGTTTTCCACACGGTAACTTAACTTGTAACGAGTTCTTTTTGACGGGTAACTTCTCAATCTATGCCTTTCTCCCCCATTGAATTTTGCCTGAACTTGAACTGCTATCTTGCAAAGGATGACACTAGTGTGCCATTCTTGCTTGTGGCATACATCCTCATTAATGCAAGCGTACATAAAATTTATATACAAGCGTATATATTTATGACAATTAACAACAAGCGTATAAAATTATGAACAAGCGTATAAAATTTATGACAATTCACTCTATAAACAAGTTTCGCATGCATAAGCGTGATGCTATCATGTTGCTATGTTCGAACTACAGTTATGAAAACAAAGAATACATACATACCATCACACTTCTTGAAAGGAGATGGCCTCAGCGAACGGTTAATGTTGTTTACCTTGTACTTGCGCACAATACGTCTAGCACCCATAAATGTCAGATTTGTGTCAGAGCATTTAGATGCATGAGCCTTCGTGCTATTAAGAACCAGTTTATACTTGGACGCCATGTTCATAGGGCTTCCAGACCGTCCTGAAGCAACAGGGGATGCCGAGCTTTTGCGATAGCTGTATCTTGCACGAATTGAAGGTTTAAGTAGTGCATGTGAACAGCTGAGGAGATCAGGAGACTTTGCTGGCAAGACTTTTGGTGATACTGAAGTTTGTTGCTGAGGTGGTGTGGATGTTACACTGTGAACCTTTTGAAGCTTGTACCTGCTCTTGGCAACAGTTAATGACAACCTTCTTCGTGCTTTGGAAGTAGCAGGTTTGGGCAAAGGCGATACTGCAGGTTTTTGCATCTTCACTTTGGTTGGCATGATTTCGAGTGAACTCGAGATGTTAGTTCCACCGTTGCTCGTCTGGGCTGCTTGTGTGAAACTACCCTTATCAACGGGTCTGTAGACTAAGTTCTTGAACGCCTTTCCTCTGCACGACCTCTGTGTTTGATAGTTCTTATGCACCTTGTAATGGTTATTTGTCCCTTGGTTTGGCTTATGCTGTGCACTTGACACATGTTGATTGTATGTATGGCTCTCGATAAGTCCTATGGAAGAAAATCTCTCATGTATATTGCCTGGAACACTATAAGTGAGCTGGATGATAATTTTCAGAAATGCACTTTTTAGCTCTGCAACGTGCATGCGAGAAAGCTAGAAAAGCAACCTGCAAATTGTGGCATGCACAATGCAGTTAAACATCCAGGGATATTCCCAGGATTTTTCTCTCAGGAAGGGATTGTTGGAGTCCCAGAAGAGTGGTGGAGGTGGGGTGACACCTATATTTGCCTTTTTATCTGACTTTGGCCTCGCTGGCAGGCGTTTTGAGAGTGGGTTGCAAGATTTGGAGGAGGGGGGGGGGGAAGGCATTAGAGGGGTGCCGGGAAAATCCCTACGCCTTCTATCTCAACTTGTAAATGGGGAGCGGACAGTTGCTCACTGGACTATGCTCACCAAAAACTGCTGAGGCCGGACAATTGCTCACCATAGAACCATTGAAGCTGGACAATTGATCACTGTCTCTTTCTCCACACTTATATTGCGATTTTATTTTGTGTTTATGGTGCTTATATACTTGACTTTTTATGTTATCTGAACTTCTTTTTTAGGTTTCTAAGTTGCTTCAAATAGACCTAGGAAATCCAACAGTAAAGAGGGTGAAGCGAGAGGTAGTCCACTTGCAGGCACGTCTGAAGCGTTTTTGTCAGGACTACCTGCGTTCATGGGGTGTTCCTATGTCATTTTTTTTTCAGGGGGGGGGGGGGGGGGAGAGCAAAGTGCTTCCAGGGGGACATAGTGTGCAACCACCTCACCTCCTTTCCTGGAGACAGATGCTGTGGACTGTGTGGGTGTTCACAGGTTCATATTATTATAACATCTAAGAGAAATCATGATGTATGAATAAAGAGTGCACCATTTTCACAAGTGACCTTGCCCCCACCCCCAGTCTCGGTACGCCTATGCCTGCGTCACCAGGATCTTCCAAGACGCATGCCGTGGGGAGATTCATCTGCTTCTGAAGCCATTACGATGATGAAAATAAACACCATGTGGTTTCAAAAGCAGCACGTGTCTTTGGGAGCAGGGCTTTCTTTGTCCACGAAAAAGATCTAGAACTCGCAAAATGGCAAGGAAGCATGCAGGCAATCACATATAAGTGCAGTGAAAGAGGCGGTGAGCAGTTGTCCAGTTTCAGTGGTTCTGTGATGTGCAACTGTCCAGCCTCCGCAGTTTTTTGGTGGGCAACTGTCTGGTATCCCTTGTAAAGCAATCTATGCAGTTTGAGAAAATGTGGGCATGTGCAGGCAGGTTTATAAGTTGCAATTATAAAAACACAGCGTCAAAAACGAAAAAAAAAAAAAAAAAAAACTCTTCAGACCAACTCTGCCTTCTCACTGAGCTTTGAAATAACATACGATATGCCATACTTGTTGAACAGTGACTTAGTAACTAAGCTCAAAGAAAGCCTATACGTACGAGAAAGGAATATGTATTCCCTCTTTAGGTGCTCAGCCTCGCTGTTCGCTGCAGCCATTCTTCAGAAATGCTAAGTTCGCTGCGCACGAGCTAGCCGAAATCACAGATTTGGTGGTGTGAGGTTCGCGGAGTTTGGCATGTCGTGGAAAAAGCTTTCGAAACAATGCTACTGCCTTTCCAAAGAAAAAAGGAAGAATACTGACAGGCCAGAGAGAGAGAGGAAAAAACTATATACAGCTTTTGGAAAAGCTTGACTAACGATCCAGATGCTTCGAAAAGAGCACAAAATGCACAAAACGGGCTGCGCACAGAATTCTCAACTTTAGAAATGAAGACTATTGAATACAAATTTCAAGTTGCACAACGAAATTAACATTTCCATTGCAAAGCTACACAGATTTATGCACATTTAGGACACATACTACGCGAGGCAGAGACGTCACACACTGACGTCAGTCGTCAGCAGTGGTCGTCAGTGGCGACAGCAGCGCGAATCGTTGGTAGTAGCCCCGCAACGAAAAAGAATGAAAACAAAACGTATAGAAAAAAACAGAGCCTCAAATACAAAACAAGAACCAACACACCAGTTGAACAGTCGAACAAAACACATAATGGGAAGAACCAGAAACCGAAAACGAAACAACCACAGAAGCGGACGCAGCGCAATCTTGATAAGCTCAAGAAAAGGACAATAACTGAAAACTCCTGAGGATACTATACATATTACCTCAACTAAGCACCAAAAACTTGTGTTGTGTTTTATTTTGTCTTATTCTGCACCTCAAGCAGCTATAGGGTCCAATGGAGAAATGCCCGGTGTTCTGTAAACTTTTGTCCAAAGGTGTACATGGCCTCTTCGCATCGCTTCTTTCGGAGATCTGAGCATGGAGGTTTCAGTTTCATATTCACACGTTTGTTTGCCATGAACGAACGGCGTTTATGAAACCATTCAAGCGCTCTTGGGCAAGCAGCCAGTACACGCCACAGCATATGAATATAATATTCACTGAGGAAGGATGATTTTTTTTTTAACATCTGTATCAGATAAGAATTCCATAGCAAAGGTGTTGCATATGGATCCAAGGATCCAAGCATGGATCAATGGGTAAATCCGACAAACGTAGATACTGCGATTAGTAATGCACCTCCGGCAACTGCAATGGCACCCCAGCGAGAGCAAAAAAATCCCATATGCAATTCCTCCTTTTCTTTTGCATAGATCTTTCAGCACGAGTTTTGTTTTGGAGCAATACGCTGAATGGCTGCTGCAAGATTAGAAACGGAATTCATCCAATAGCTTCTCTGCCATTCTTTGTACTCTTGCTTCGAGATACCTGGTATTTGATGTACAGGGTGGGTGCAGATAAAGTAGCCCCGCATGCATGCACGTATAGCGCGTTGTGGGGCTATACTTTATCTGCACCCACCTTGTACATATGTTAGATAAAAATGAAGGCATTCTAAAACATGCAGAGTGTTTCTGTGTCTTGCCCATTTCGAGTATATACACCAGCTGGCTTATAAGTATCACTTCCGTGTTCAACATTAAGTTACGGAAGTAACAATAATAATAATAATAATAATAACAACAATAATAACAATAATAAAGTGGACACAAATAGCATGTTTCCAGAACTGCTGAGGAACATTGTACACTCTATACTGTGTACCACACTGATAATTAGGGCCCAGAAATTTAGGCACTAAACCGATGGAAATAGGCAGCCAATAGGCCCTCAAAAACAGCGAAAAAGGCAATAAAATACAAAAATAGGCACGTTAACCCAGTACACTCTTTGGCTTTGTTGGTGCTTCAGGATGCTCCATCCAGGAAAAAAAGGCTACGGTAACGTACAAGCTTCGACTTCTTGTACACGAATGCTGAGGTGGCCTAGAACCACGTGATATTGAATACTACATTTAGTTCTCTGCCCTCAGAGGTCTTGAAAGACCAAGAAAGGCCAAATGTTTTGATCAAATATACATCAGCCCCTTCTAGCAACCCAAGGTACTGATGGAAACCAAACGAAAAAAAAAAAAAGTGCAAACGCACAGGAACGAAAAGCAAAATGCAGCACACAGCATGAGACTGAAAGGTGCACTCACACTTGCACCTCTACAAAAGGGCTGTTATGGCATCTAAAAATGTTCAAAAAGGCTACAATTTAATAGAATTGATAAAGAGGCAGGCAACCCCCAAAATATCGCATTTAGGCATTTATAGGCAAATGCCTAAAACTGCGGGCCCAACTGATAATATACTACCGAAATTTTATACACTGACTGATCATAAAGCCCTCTTCTGCACACTATATACCCAGACGACCATCCGAGGTGGAATGCCCTTTGGAGATCTGTCCCGAGCGCCAATGCAGCTCAGCGCAAATACATGTATCAGCAATGTAAGAAAAAAGTCTCATGTCGTCCAGTCATGTTTTTCCCGTTCGTGTCGTTTTACTCAGACCCAAGGAAATATATTACCACTGTTATGTTAGAAACTGGTATCTGAACTCATTGCATTCACACAAGTATAACAGATACCACACTGAATGAATGAAGTACAAAACATAACATTGTCGCACTGCGTTTTCAGAAACGTATTCCAGGTATAACAATTTTGTCAGGTGCAATAGTACACTGCAGAAATTTCATCTTTTTTCCCCCCCATCTTTATACATAAGTAGCTTTTTATTTTGCACCACAAAAGCGAACCTGAATTAAAAAGCGGATGACACCTGCTTCATCAATCAGTCTATCAGCGAGCCACTATGCAAATGATTTGCGCTGCGTCTCGAGGGGCGGCTGAAGTCCCTCAGTGCAGGGGGGACGAGCCCTAACCTAACCTAACCCAACCCAGAGGAGCAATTGACGTGCTTACTAGAAACAACTCGTCCATGCAATCCTATGACTGTGGAGGTCGTAACGCATATGGGAGGGTCACCTCACATTCTTGATTACCTTGAAAATAATGCGTTTGAGCAACACAACCTGAAATGTTGGTTGATTGTCTGATTAGCCGAATAAGACAAATAGATAAATAAACTTTGATTTTTTTAATTTTTGCTCTCGTCAAAAGCGCAATGGTTTCGTCTGCAAAGGATGTCATGATTGTTGCACTAAAAAAGCTCTGCGGAGTGTTCTGGCCATGACCCAGGCAAAGACAGCAGATGTGGTACATGAGTCATCAAGCACACCAGCGAACTGCTTAAAGACTCCTCGGTACAGGATAAGAGTTTCCCTTTCTAGCCTCGAATGTTTCACTGCGTTGATCAAAAACAAGTCGACGTCCTTTGCTGGAGCGAAATCTGCATTTTCCTGTATCGTTTAAGCAAGGCTACGGAATGGCGTGTCACTACAGGTCCGCACATAGAGTATCACATAGGTAATTGGGTGGAGAGCACCTATTCAGGTGTTCGCTTTCACTCTGCAGAGTAACAGAGCTGAAAGTGAGTCTGTCTCGGATGACACGTACCGATGAAAAATGGGATGGCGGGACCCTCAGAGCAAATGTTCAAAGGGGGGGTCTGCTCCCTCTGCGCCCACCTTCAAACGCCCCTGCAAAACTTCCTTAAAAACCAGCCATGAGTGGTGTGGCATGACCAGGGGCGGATCCTGGATTTTTCCAGACGGGTTCTAGTCTAGGTTCTAGGTCCTGGGTTCTAGTCTAGGACAGCGTGCTACATACACTGCCCAGAAACACCACCAAGAAACAAAGCATGATGTAACAAGAGTCTGCCAATCACGACCATGCTTCGGCAGCTGTAGCCATGAAAACCAGCCGGCATCAGCTGCACAGGTGGTCACTGACAGCCTCAGAAAGGTCCTGTTTGAAATCATCCGTGACGACTGGCTGACATCCAGACTTCATATGACCATGAGTGAGGGGACGCATTAAATGGGCGTTTTATATCTCAGTGGTGTTGGTCGGGACATTCGGACCCTCCCCTTCCCTCCCCTCCAGATCCACCCTTGGGCATAACCTTGGTGGCCCGGCCCGGTCTCCTGGTGCGACGCAATCAGATCCGCATGACGTAGAATCGGCATGCCGATCTGCCAAGAGGCCTCATCCCCGCTGAAAAATTGCCTGCTATGGACATGGTGCGGCGGTGCTTGCATCACTAATTCACTTATGAGGTCTCCGAGTCTTGTACAAGGGTGCATGTTATTCCTTGCACAGGCCGCCACAGCCAAAAACGAAGAATCTATGGAAAGGGCCTTTTACAAAACCTTGACAACATTTCATCAGAATATTTGTGTTGCACTATTAGTATTTATTCTGCTGTTCAACCATAAGAACATGGTTATATAAGTAGGATCTGTTTTTCGGACATGCAAAATCCTGCATCGACACGAGCATTAATGTATCACAAAAAGATGGGTTACATCAAGAGGAATCATTATCAAATAGAACCAATACGTAGTTAGAAGGACCTCTCTCTTCTTTTTCTTTTTTGCCTTCACGTAACTGTGCATTATTGGGGAGAACATTGTACAAAGAGAACCCGACAGAACAGAGTCCTCAAGCACCTATAATACTAGCTTTGCGTGCTTTGAAAGAGCATGTAGGAAATCACAGGGCGCAATTCAATTGGTGCATGAAAGGACATTGAATGCAGTAGTATCTCCTCCAAGTGCTTTGATGTCGGCTTCACGTGCAAGTACTTGCCACAGTTGTTCCAGTTCTCGTTCCAGGCGCCTACGAGGAAGTACATACATACAAATATGAAATTCTTTTGCAATGATATGCTTTTACAATTGTTTTTGGAGGTCACTGGACTGCACTGGTATACAGGAATGAAATACATAGTTCTTTATTTCATTATGGTTTAAATTTTACTGTTTCTTTGTTCTTACTGGCTTACCAATGCACTCCTAACCAGTTTTTCTGTAGTATCATTTAAATCCACAAAAGTTTACTGCAAGTGTGAATAATACTATCTTTCTTTCTTCTTGAATTTAGGAGTACTACACTAGTGCAGAGCATTCCAAAAAGTCTGAGTGAAGTCATTCAAAACCAAAGGACTTGGCACACATTATAAGCTGCTTCAAAAATAATGGTTGTTTGTTGTGATGTGGAAGTGTGGATACTTCTGGTAGAACAGTGTACCAGCGAATTGCTCGCAAATCTTTCCACGGTACCAATATTATATGCACTTTATAGCATGCAGAGAAAGAAATACAACTCCGTACGGTATGTAGGCCTTCCTCATCTTAGTTTTGTATAACATAGTTATGCAGGAATGTGTCATTGACCAAGTAGCTAATGTAATGGTCCTGTTTGCCAGTGATATTAGAGTGGCTTTAAGTGTTTGGCAGCAACTTGCCTTTTCTCACCCTGGACTTTCTCCAGCTCTTGTTGCTTTTGCTCTACTTTGCCATGAAGGTGCGCTACCTGCTGTTCGTATTCTTCCTGTAGGTTGCTCTCCATCTCTCGCCTGGCAAAATTTCGTATGGAAACATAGAAGGGTAGAAAATCCAACAAACCGGTAAGCAAATGTTCAGGGAACAGCTTCAGGATAGCGTGCCCAGAAGTACAATCTCTGTTCAAAATATCGGGACCTCTCATCCTGAGGCCATTCCCTTAACATATGGATATGTTTTTCTTTTCTTGAATAAAATTGTCGTTTTTTGTTTTTCTTTTTCTTTCCACATCGGCAATAGTACAAAGGTGTGTGTGACGGTACCTGAGATGAGCCTTGCATGTGTCATCCTCTGCCTGGTCATGCATATTCTGTAGACAGAAAAGTCCTGCCCTATTACTTCAGTAACTATGTCAAACATTGTAATTAAAAAAAGCACACTACAGAAAAATATGTGATCAACAGCATTTATCTAGAGGTAACTTTTGCCACGTACTACGGGCGATTTTGCCAAACTATGTTTTAAAAAAAATTTAATTTTTTGAATTGACTCCAAAATTTGCCAAATTAATAAGTAAAGTTTTCTTGCCCGAAAGAGAAAGCGCATTGCGGATTTACCCAAATACACCATAATACATGCTACCTACTGCAATGGCAACAGTCGCAAAAAGTGTGTTAAAATGGTTGCTTGAAAAGCGCGATTGTTGGGCTGCGCTCAGTTTTCCTTCAAGTTAATGCAAGAAGCGTCTGAAGAAAGCCATGACCTGCATGAGAAAGCGGAACCTGCTCAATTCCCTCCGAATTCTCAATTTTTCACGAACTATTTGATATCTTACAGAATTATGTAAAGATTTCAATCATTCTGCGAAATTTTTGCGGGACTGCAATGCCTGACACCACTGATAATGCTGGCACTTATACAGCTGAACATGCCACAACAAAACAGCAATGCCTGGAGATAGATTGACAGAGTTGAGTCTAGTTTTTTCTGTGCACCGAAAAGTTACGAAAGGCTGGAAAAGCGTGCAGGATGAGTTGGTATGCGATCTTGGGAGGATGCTGCACTTTTTTTTTCTTCCTGTTTCCTCTTGCTCGTCGAATCCCGCGGATTTGTAAATCCCACTTCGCGGAAAAGTCAATTTTCCACCGCAGAAAGCTAGGGGCTTAATGCATAATACGTATACCTATTTCCTTCTACCTGTTGTTTTAGGTAACTGTAGCGTTATAACTGTGTTCCCATTATCAGCGGAAGCATCGAAAAGGAAATTGAAAAGGCAGATCTGTGGTCCTTCTTGCATCTCTTCTTGATGGCAAACTAAGCGCGGCTCAGCAATTGTGCTTCTCAAACTGTCCATTTTTGTGCACTTTTCCAGCTGCTACTATTATACTAGGTAACATATTATATTGTGGATTTGGGTAAACTGACAATGTGGTTCCTGATTCTGGCAAAAAAATGTGCCCTTCACATTTCAGAGGTACACTAAACTTATTTTAAATAGAACTTGATAAAAGTACTTACACTACGTGGCAAAAATTCCTGAAAGGAGCCCAGAAAGCCATCTCAAAGGTTTTCTTTTTCGTGATGCATTATAAAAGGATGAGACTAGATTTGAAAACAAACACAAAAAAAATTTTATATGCAATATTATTCTTAGCAGAAAAAAAAAAAAAAAAAAACACACCTGAACATTGACGCGCATGTTCCTGCTCAACTCTCTCTGCAGGGCAAAACGAGGAGGAGGAAAAACGTAACTGCGGTGATGTCATTACGGTTACCAGAGAGACCGCGCTCCAAATTGGGCCGGCCCTTTCCATATTTTTTTTTGTTTGTTTCTCCCCTAGTTCTCTTACTGTGTAGCAGATGACGTTTCTCTAGACAAATTAGCAGGCTGTACCGTAATGTCGTCAAAGTGACTCCGGTGGCTAGTTGCGGGCATTGCCACCATTGCACACAGTCACGATTTTTAGGATCGAATTCTGCGATATTTATGCATCTGTCGAATGAATCACTTCGCATGGTACATTTTAGTAGTCAGGTTTGATTTTAAAAAACAAAGTAGTGACTGAAGCACTTTGTGTGCTTCTTGAAAGATAAATGCCATTGATTGTATATTTTTTTACACAGTTACTGAAACACCCTGACGTATGTTTTTCCATGAAAAGAAATGTAACAGCTTTGGAGTTCAGAGTTTAAAAAATGCACTCCTGATGTTGCAGGAGTCTGCATTTCCCTGACCTCTATTTGAAAAAGGAATTTGAGTGATTGAGCATGCATCCAGCAATTTTTTTTCTTTCAAATCTCACTGAAGCGTAGGCTTCTTTTCCTGAGAGGCATTTTTAGCTGCCCCTTCAGGTGTGCTCAAGGGGGGCATAATGATGAAAGGAATGGCAGCCAGGGACAAGGACAAGGAAGTGCACAAACTAACTGCTGACTCTCAACTAACAGAACTACTTGCTGTACAGGCTTAAATACAAAACAAGTTGGTATATAAAAACTAGATCCAAAGAAGGTGACACCAAAACCTTATCACAATCGGAAAAGGGCAACAAAAAACTAGATACGCAACACACGCTGGTTGCGATCCGGGCACGTCCCAAGATATTCCATCTCGGCTGATAAGAGAGCCAAAGAAGGTGTACTCACACAGTGATCTTCTTCCGATGTTGTGATTAAGAAGGCCTCTAGGACTTCTCGAGCAATTCGTGCTTTGAACACACCCTCTATTGTGGTATCACTGAATAGCTAGGAGCACCCAAAGGTCCTGCAGTGAAGAGTCAGGTGTCCTGACGGAGTGGTGCTCTGGACCAACGCCCTATGTTCGTTAGGTCTTGTGCTGATATAGCACCCGGTCTGGCCTACATATACTCGCCCGCATGTTAACGGAATACAGAAGACCACATTCTGCCGGCATTCAACGGAAGCATTCTTGTGCGAAATCTGGCAGCCTCTTTTTGCAGGAGACCCATGTACCTTAGCACAAAGAGTTGGCAACTTAATGGGTGCCGAGAGGACCACAGGAACGCTATGTCTCTCCCACTTTTTTCACGTTGTGTGACATAGTGTGTACATACGGTATGGATACAGGTCAACCTGGTAATCTATCGTGCTTCTTCTTAACCACACCTTTCAACTTAGCCAAGAGCGTTTCAGATATGTCATATAACATTCCTACCGGGTAGCCCCAGTTCATTTGTGTGCTGCCTTGTCCTTGTCCCTGGCTTCCATTCCTTTCATCATTATGTTCTGTTACCAACCACCCCGCATTTTGACACTCGTTCAAGGGGGGCAGTTGAGGACAGACACATTGCTTCCACATGTTGCAAGTCAACCAACATGCTCTGCATCTTCTTGTACTTCCAAGCCTTTTCTTGAAAAACTGCTTGAAGTTTCAAGTTTCATACTTTCAAGCACTATTAAGCATTAGTGATGCAAAACTATCGATAGTCTTATGAGAATCGAACTATAGATAGACTATCAATAGTCAGCTATCTGAAAACTATCGAGGAGCAGATAGAAACAGAAAAAAAAAATGCCTCACTCGTACAAGTTTTACAATGCAACTCAGAGCAGCTTTTCCTCCTACGCTGACCTTGAGCTTCTCATGCCGCTCAAACGAACTGCAAGCTCATGTGATACGCTCTGCACTGGATTGACTTGCAATGGTCTCATGAGCACGTACGATTTTATGATGAGCATCTTGTTTCGCTGCTTGCAGTGCATCATTCATACATTGCAGCTAAACGGAAAGAACTTGTGTCGCACGTGACTAAGTTTTCGTTTTCACCGTGCCAGTGCGAAAACCAAGATGGGAACGAAAGCATCGATAGTGAGAACCAAATCTAGCTATCGATACTAAAGAAAAACAAAAGAACAGTACTATTGATAGTCAATTACGTAAGACTATCGATAGTTTTTCAACACTATCGATAGTTTTGCATCCCTATTAAGCATGCCAAGAAGAATTTCACAATGCAGAGTGTCAAACCAAGGAGTTTCACCACTGCCTCCTGCATAGTAATATGCTATCTAATGTAGACCATAATAAATGCTACAAACAAGAAAATTATGCATTGACCTCACCTTTAAATATTTGTTGAGCTGATCAAAATCAATGTTATTCCTTGACAGTAGCTCCATCATTCTCTGACACTCCTTCTCCTTTTCCTCGTTCTATAACATTTCCCAAATTTGATAAACATGTGGAGGATATACTGAGACACATCAACAAAATCTCCTGAAAGGTACTGCCACGTGATGCCACATGCGTGACTTCTGTTATAGGTAGACAAAACCTCATCGCAAGTATCTTTCTAGTACAATGAGTTGGCAAGTAAAGAACATTAGCATGCGAGCAATCCGAGAGGAACCCCATAGGGTTTGAACATCCCATGAAATGTGGGACTCACATGATCCTTCACACTTTAACATAAAACAGAATTATAGTGAAGACAACCAAAAATGATTCAAGGAAGGTCTCATTTTCACATCAAGAACACTACTTGCTAGCGATTGCTTAAGAATTGATAAGCACATTTTACTCAGACCAGAATCTCTTCATTACCTTTATTTCCAGACTATCTCTTTCTGACACTACTTGGTGGGCCTGAAAGGAAAAAGTCCCGTTGCATGTTAACTTGCCGTGATATCCGTCCCCTGCGGTGGTACCCACCGTAGCAAGGAGAGACGTAAGCAAAGCCTGCATTTCTGAATCATCATTCTGCAGTTCTTGGAGATGAGTGACAAGTGTGTGATTTTGACGTACAGCACGTCTGTAGGCACTGGAAAGGGTGCCATGGTCATTGCGCAGCCACGTTACTTCTTCCTCTAATTGCACAAGTTGCAGCTTCAGCTCACTGCATTCCTGCTCTGCTACCTAGTGGCACAGAATTTGTCATCATAGCAAACACTTGGCAGAGTCTGAATATGGGATGCTCATTATATCATTTTATTTCAGCATTTCTAAATGTGTATTTCAGCATGCACAATGTTTTTTTCGGGTTGAATGCCTTTCTCAGATTCGGGGGGTAAAAATCGGGCGCTATTTTTAACTCTGTAATTCGGGGAGAAATCAGGCGATAATTGTGCCTTCGGGTGTTATCGGGTCTTTTTGTTTCTCCTCTTGTATATTAGGTCCTTTCCTAATCTCTCTTTTTCTGTTTGTTTGTTTGCGGGATCGTGACCTTCCAGCGGTAATCCCCGAAGGCATAGACAGTGTTGACACACATGGGTGTATTGCTGGGAACCTAAGTGACCCATTCTTACATGTGTTACACGTGGCGACCTTTGTTCGTCTTCAGTAGAAACGTCACTTGAGGATTTCATAGTGACTGGAATTCGGGGAGAAATCGGGTTTAACCTGAATTGGTCAGGTCAGTTCGGGGGGGAATAACCGGGTGGAATTGGGTTTAACCCGAAAAAGCCACTACATACGCATGAAGCATTACGTCACTGAATGACATTAGGGCACTACATGACATCCCTTTGTATGCAGTCACACACCTGAATGAGGTCACCAGAACCAGGTTCTGTGATTGCCCACGTGGTATTCTATCACAATCATTGCAGTTTCATCCTTTATGTCTAACAATCTGAATATGTGCTGAAGACTGTTGAAGCAATTAGTCATGCAAAGCATATATGTGTATGCCTAAATCAGTCTGTGCTAAAGGATCACTGTGCAACTATCAGGTTGAGTTCATGATCTTGATTAGTCAGACTAAGAAACTCCCCATGTGACATGCATACTTCCTAAATAATTGACATGTGCCTGTCCCACACACAGGGTGCTTTTCTAGGCCTTTGTATCCACCTCATATCCACCTTTGTACTTTCTTGTACTTTGTAGTTCAAGAAAAAAAGAAAGAAAAACTCTCTCTCTCTCTCTCTCTATATATATATATATAACATACACATAGCATACACATATATAACATACACTTTTTGAATGTGCTATAAATGCTTAAAATGAAGCTAGTCAGTAAGTTCTTAAAGCACAACTCACAACCACCATGTTTGTTACTTTTATGATAGCTTCCTCAAGTGCTATTCATCTCAAGGGGTTCTTTTCTATTAAAAGCAGTTGGAGTTCACATTCTAAAAAGGTAAGGATTAAAATAGCATTTAATACAACCTACACATTACAGGTTACCATCAAGGCAGCACACACCAATCAAAGTAATTTTTAATATTCCAAGCCTGTTTTGCACTGTTGCTGACTTGCATTTCAAAAAGCTTCTTACATCAGACAACAACAGTACTGCACTAGCTGCATGTACAACAACAACTTTACTTAAATGATAATGAGAGAGGAGTTTGATCGCCAGGGGCGATACCCTGCCTCATTGCTGGCGGCAATGTGGTGAAATGGAATACTGAGTCGTCTCAGAGTGAGGACCGAAGTCCTACATGTAGTGCTGGGAGTGCATATAGTGCTGTAGTTCTTTTGCTGTTATGTCTGTCCTGGACTGAGACTACTCTCCCGATTTTTCTTTTCAAGTGTAGCTTGAACACACTCTTGAGAGAACCGTCACTCAGCACTCATGCTCCTGTATCTGTCACGGTTGCCTCTTTTGTCCTGGAGCCCGTGCTGCTTCATCCTTTCCCTGGAACCCACCTCACACCTACACTTTGATCCCCTACCTGACTGAAATCATTACAAGAGATTTGCCCATCTGCCACTTATCAATGTCAACCTCATTCTCTTCCTCATGGAAGCAATGTGTACCTCAGTCACAAGTATAGCTATGCCTCGAATGGGGTAGGAATACAGCAGCCTGTGGGTGACAGCAATGTCGCACATCACGCACCTACAGTTTGGTTCTCTTTGCAGAGACCTGAACTGAGGTCACAGGCTGAGAAGTTCCTCAGCACATCTTGTCCGCCTGAGTGTTATATTCTTGCTCAGTAGGACTGGTGTAGTGGAACACCATCTCCCCCTTGGGGCATTGAGAACGTCCCTGGATATTCTCTAGAGCTCAAGCATGCAGGGCAAAATTTGTATCCACATGCACTTTTGTTTGGGGTGCCTTTTGGATATATATGACTGTGGAAGAGGTTGGGCATATCATAAAAAGAGGTGAAATGTGCGAGGAAATCCCAAGTTATGCATGCGGGCTAATTGAGAGCACAGTTGGATCCACAAAATTACGTGAATATTTAAACACCACAGCATGCTATAAGATTTGTATGGAATGTAACAGTCAACGGCGAACTTCGTTGAAATACGCCGGACGATTGTGATGTGATACAACAATAAAATTTTGGCAGCATTAATTAATTCCTTTTCCAAATCTATAAAGCCTCCAGTGCTGGGTAAAAGGACAGGCAACGCAACAGTTTGGTGCATGTGTTGTGTCGTACAACCTTTTATCGATTCCGATGTGGCTACCCTGTTCATAGTAAGTGTAGCAGGAAACACCCTTTTCATTATTTTTGTTTATTCAATATGCACAAAATTTCTTGAATTTATATGCAAAGCTGTAAACATTCACACACCCCAAACATATATGAAGGGTGTACATAGGGTCTGACTTTTTGGGTTATATTTTTCAGCGACATCGGGGAGTAAATATCGGGTTATATTTTGCTTTAATAATTGGGTGGAAATGAACCTCATTAACTCAATTCAGGTTGAATCGGATTGAATCAGGTGTAAATCTTCGGTTTTTCTCGGCATAATACGCATGACACAACAGTAGACACAGAGTATCAATAGTTAGTTCATGCATCTAAGAGGAAGCAGGGTCTCTGTTTTGACAGTTTGTATAAGCATCTTTATGCATTTACAACACAGTTTCCAAAGTTTTGTGTTAGTTGTGATAACTTCGGATCCCCTGGTCCAACAGTAGGGAAATATCAGGTTGAACCCTGTTATTGCTGATTTGGATAAGGAGGTAAATAACAGGTACAATCGGGCATAACCCTAAAAAGTCAGGCCGTAGGTATACAGGATGGCATGCTAGAAAACGTCAGTTAGAACACTTCAGAAACCAGCAGTTCTGTAAATGCCATTCACACCTGTTTCAGTGAAAGACAGATTTGGTGGTGTGATATTTTTGCTGAAATCTTTCGACAAGCCATCTGATTTTGATTGTAAATGTGTTATGAAACAATATTTAAAGAAAAAGGTAAAGCTTCCAATTGAATGATGGCAGTTGAAGAAAAGGCACCAGCAGTGGGATGTGCCTTTTCTTCAACTGCCATTATTCAATTGAATGTATGCAACTGGGAGTTGTGAGGCTTGTGTTGTGCTTGTCCTTGTATGTCCAACTGCCTCATCCACTACAATGTTAGGTGAAGCTTGCAAAACAAATTTCTGCAAAACTAAATGTCAGATGTATATAGGCTACTATAGTGTGTGGCAAAAACTGAGGTTGCAAATTTTAATGACATACAACCTGGTTTTCCAAAATTAACATCTCCTTGGGAAACACCTTTTTTTTTTTTTTTTTTTTTTTTTTTTTTTTACATTCAGCAGAATTTCCTTCCTGAAATACCCAAGAAAGGGCTCTCAACTGTACAGGAAGTTTCAGGAAAGCACCAATAAGTGAACGCATGAATTCTCTGCCATTCTGGATACATAACATCAAGTGGATTGCACTTGGAAAGTTTTGAGATATAAAAACAGGGCACTATTACCCTCCCTAAGCTCGTAACCACTTCTATTGTTGGAGAAAGGTACTGCATAATATCAGTAAAAATGTTATAACAAGATTGGTGTGTAAGTATTGTGCTTCACCTGAACTTTCAGGCCCAGGTTTTCCTTGTCATTCTGGTACTTCTGCTTCAGTTCTTCCAATAACCTAAAGAACAGAGAAAAAAGATATTTTCAACACTGCTAGGTTCTGTTTTCTAAGACACTTAAACAATCACCTTTGCTGATCGAATAGTGGTACCACTAACGCTGCTATCTTTAACTGTAAGTACTGCTAAGAATATACCACAGCTCTGATAATGACCACAAAATGGATGTCATTGAATACTGCGTTGTGACGTGTTGAAAATTACGGACTAAGCCAAGAAAGATCCCAGGCAAAAATAGTCAGCTGGAACCAGTAAGGGCTTCAGCTGGTTCTAAATGGTACTAGCTGGTATGAAGTGCTGAAGTTGAAGTGCCAGGGAAACTACCGCTATCTCCCGAGAAAGTGGATACGATGGCAGGTAATCGACTTCCTTGCTTTACTCCGAACAGCATAATTTCTTGGTGTTATTATCTGTGCTCTTTTCCGTTCTGCTTCCACAGTTAGATATTGAAGGAGGAAGAAGGAGATGACTATGTGTAGGACAACAAAACAGATATTTCACGCTGAAAATATCCAAGATGTTCTGAAACAGGAAAACAAGCAGCGCATGCTACCTTGTAATGCGGTGCCCTTCACGTACAGTATTGAATATGGCATAAATATTTTGATGTTAACGCAGACTCATGTGTGCGTGTGAGTGTCATTTCGGACCCTGTTCCACTTGAAGTCCACCTCAGGTGGAGCAGGGCTCAAGTAGATCCATCAAGGCTGGTCCAGCTGCATCCATCAGTACGGTTGCAGCTGGAAATTGTTCCATGAGCCAATTAAGGTGGAACCTGATGTATTTCTATCTGGTTCCAGCAGGGACAGGTTCTAGCTGGGAATTGTTCCATAAGCCAGCTAAGGTGGAACCAGTTGAATTCCCAACCCTTTCGCCCATATGTAATACCTATGAGTACGAGCAGCATCCGCAAGCTTTCATTCTTTGCTCTTCCATTAAACCGTTCACCCACACCTACCTTCTGCTTCCCTTTTTTTTTATCAACGTCAATACGGCATACAAACGACACTGCATTTAAAATATGAATTGACATTTTTTGTTCACATATTTGGTGTCAGGAATATGAGTGATAGTCGATTAGAGAGGTTAAGGGTAGTGCAGACTATTTTCATGGTGTTGTGAAAATGAGGCACCACGAGACAAATGTCCCAGAGAACAATCAAATGTTTAATCAGCCAAGGCAATGTCTGGCACTGCTTGTGCATGAGGCGCATTGTTATGATCATAACATTATCATAACTGTTTTTGCATGATCACCAGCTACATGCTGCAAAACAAAGAGGGCTGGGCATCCAACAGACTATTGTGTCATCAGCTTGACCTACTCATTGGTTAGAAACAACAAGACCAATTTGGTTCCAATTCCAGTGTGTATCAGAAATCAATACGAAGCAATTGAAGTATGCTTTTAAAGTAATCATCAGCTCAAACCAAAAACAAGAAAACCAAACCAACCTCCAAAAAAACATAAGCCGTAACTAACTGACAATTGAAAATAATCTCTTCAAAGGTCAATTAACATTTGTCAACAAGCATGTCACTCTGTTCTACCTAGGGCAGTGGGCAAGAGAAGATACATACCTTTTGACTTCCAACATAGCGGTGGTGTGGAACTCAAAAGAAACAGAGTTCTGTGTACTGATAAGCAGCCGGTCATGCTCCTGTTGCAGCTTTGCCAAGGATAACTCTAGCTCTTGTTTCTCTTTCTCCAGTTGGCTCACCTGCTGGCTCAAATGGTCCACTACACACAAAGGAATACCAAAGTTGATTCAAATATTTTTGAAGAGTACGTAGTAATACATGCTGAAATCCCATTGCAGTTTTTATAAAATGCATGCATCAAAACTAGAGCTGCCTGTTACTTAAAGGAGTACAGAGGGCCATCCAAAAAATTTTCAGATTAAGACGTCTGATGAAAGTGTGTGTGACATTTTACCAAATAGAGCGAAAGGTTTTGATGTGTGCAATTTGTTTCCCAGAAAAAGCTCACATAAACATGGCTCCGCGCGTTCATCCTTAACTCGCCACTGCAGGTATAACAAGGATGAGGAGGTATGATGCCACGTCACCAATGACGTTATAAGGAGAACTCGTTCTCGTTCACTGGTCAGTGGGGGCCAGCGCCCTGTCCCTTTGCCGCCGTAAACCAGTTTTGCCAGTTCTCCCGGATAATTGGGGATAGAAGGAGCGGCCAAATCAGCCGAGCCAGGAGAAAGGCTTTTTCAGAACCCCGAACAGCCGAGTAAGAGACGACAGTGGAGTAGTAGACAACATTTCTCTAGACAAATCAGCGAGCATTCTCCTTACAGCGTCAGCGGGAGGTTCCAGGCAGATCACAGGCTGGTGCTGCTCTTCACCACCGTTGCGCACGGTCGCTGTTTGCGGCGTATTTTAAATTCAATTTCTGCGATAATTATGACTCTGTGGTGTGAATTACTTCACATGGTGCATCTTACTGGCCTACTTAACAGTTTTATAGGAAGAAAACAGGGTGTTAAAAATGACTTCTGTGCTACTTTAAAGAGACAGTCTTGTAGACCTGCTCAGAAAGCATATCATTCTATTCTGTATCATTGATAATGCAAAAGTGCAAATTCTCTAGCCTTGGACGGCAATGGTTATTACAGTGAAACCCGCGTATAAAGATATTGACGGTAATCGCGAATTCCATCGTTATACGGGGTACATCGTTAGACGAGGGTTGACCTAAATAGCGCGTCCCCCGCGTGTAATAAAAGAAAAATAAAACAGATGCTAAAAAAACGCGAAGCTGTGTGACATCGCACTGGCTTGTGAGAACAGCGATCAGAACTCGTGGAGGGAACCAGGAAACATATCAGTAAACTTCTGGCAACATTACAAGTCACCATTCCGCAAGTTGGTTTCACCTAACGCCTGCGTGCTTTAGGAGAAGCTCGCTTTAGAACAATGTCGCGCGACGCGCGGGTGGAAAGCACGTGCTGGGGCTTTTGAGTCATCGCGCGAATTTGAGCAGCACTGGCCAAATACCGAGACACAAACGCGTTACCACCGGCCTCTTTCACTGACAGTATTGGAAAATTCGCTGTCTATTTTCTTGCCTCAATTTTTATTTTGGTTTAATTCTTTTAATACGAATGTCGGATGTTACGAATTTTTTCCGCTACCCCGTGAGATTCGTATCATCGACGCCGCGAGGTTACGCGGACGGGACAGCGTCCAACATCGTTATAAGAGTACTCAGAACCGCGGTCTCCATCGCTGTATGCGGGTCGTTTCCCCATAGAAACAATGTATATTTTGACGATACCATCGTTTTACGAGGGATATCGTTATACGCGGGTTTTACTGTATATAAAGTTGCAAGCAAGTTGAGATGTGCACCTCACGTTCAGGAAGGGGTCAGCAAGGCACGTCTATGAGGCAATAATTTTTTGCTAGTTCACAAGTTTTTTGCAAAATTATATCTAGTCCATAAAGTCGGGCTACTTGAACACCGAGCTTGGTGAAAATAGCATTGCTTTTTTTTCTTCTCAATTTTCTGAGCCATCAAATGAACCTAGGAGCATCGACACAGTCTCGGGTGAACGTAGTGGGTATGTGTGCACTGACAAGTTAGAGGAGTTTTGTTTTGAAGCCAATCCAACTGTCCTCGACTGACCACGTAATGTAATCTAGTGAAAAGCTGTCATAAAATGTCAGTAACTCATTACATATCACTTCAAAGTTAGCTCTATAGACAAGATATAAATACGTTTTGAGATAGATGCTCTGGTCGATCTGGGTATGTTAATTTTAGCTGTAATTAGCAATGGTCACTGAGTCCTTCCTCAATGATATATTATTGATTAATTTGCAGTTGGACATTAGAAGAAGATCAAGGGTGTGTGATGCATAAGGTGGTGACCTTGTTGTAAGATTGGTAACATAATAAGACGAAACATGTGCCATTATTTCTGATGAAGACGTCGTTGATATTGTCGGTTGCAATGACGACAGCCGTGAATCAGATGATGACACTGAAGAAGCAAGTGTGGTGACACTCCAAGAGGCCCAAAATGCACTCAGAACTGCTTTGTTTTTTGAGCAAAACAATAATGTTCCACAAGTTAATGCCATAATTAACAGCTCAGGAGAACTTGGCGCTTATAGTAATCTTGCACAAATGAGCATGGACGGTTTTATATGCAATACAGGCCTCATGGACAGCTGAAAATATAGTGTTTCACTTATCCGGACGCCCCACTATCTGGACATTTTCGCTGGGAACGGTCAAGCACGGATAAACAGGGGTCGACTGTATAAACGAACATTCTCGTCTGCAATTTTTTAAAAATTCTTTACAGATTTTTTGAAGAAAAAAATGCTGCTAGAGCAGCACTGATATCATTTTTACATTTTTATGCATCAGGCAGACATTCTGTTGGAAAGCGTATGTAACTACTGGGCGACTACCTACCTAAATTTCATTAACCAACTTGTTAGTTTAATGTTTTTGAGAAAACCTTCTTTGATGAAAATCCTGAAAAGAGCACGTACTTGGAGATATAAATCACCAAATTTTGCTATGCAAATGAGCCGGAACCAGAACTACACACTTCTTGAGTGCAGAAACGACCACCTTATCTTAGCAGGGAAGTGGTCTACCTACCTGGCCAATATATCAGCACCAACTCCAATCGGTCCAATCGCTCCAAAGCGCATGGCAATCCGACTTGCATGCACGTCACTCTTTTTGTGCTAGAGAAGTGCGCAGTTCTGGTTTCGGCTCGTTTGTATAGCAAAATTTTGGGATTTCTATCTCAAAGTACATGCTCGTTTCAGGGTTCTTATATACAAAGGCTGATTTAAAATGTCTAATTAATAAAAAAATTATTAATTTTAGGTATTAGTCATCCAGCAGAACATATGCTTTACGAGAAGTAAACATAAGTGCTCTACCTCACACTAAAATCAATATCTTACCGTCATACTTGTATTGAGACTGTGCATCTTTGAGCTGTTCATAAAGGTCCCTCCTTTCCTGTTCTACTGCCTTCACACTTGCAGCACTGTAAAATATGTACCAACCATGTTCTTCACAAACTGGCAAAATAGAGAAAAACTACTCACCATTTTGCATACTGCTTTAACTTTGCATTCTCTTCAGAGACTCTTTCCACACTCTGCTGTAGATCTTTCACAACATCCTGTCAGCAAGTATTTGAAATGTAGAGTGTATTAGAAAAATATTATTTACAGACATACATGTACATTAATATTATAACGTACTCGTACAACTGCATCACACACAATAGTACGACACCTACAGCTGCAACAAATGAGCACTCGAAAACATTAGATAAGAAGTTTTAGAAATGCTTGATGTCAGAACCCTACAGAGCAAAAGAGTAACTTAAACAAAGAATGTAATGCAAGCAAGAGGGTGACACTGCTTCTTAGCAGAACAAGGCACAATGCCACACTTCTTGAATGCACAAATGATGTTTCTTGCATGACACACGTTTTACAAAATGAAGCATCTCTAGTTTTGATTTTAGCCTTCATAGCTCTGTAATGGCTAGGCTATTTCTTCAGAAGAGTCTGAGGATAAATGAAAAATGCGGTCATGCAAAAATAAAACAAGGAGGTTGTGCCAGCATTCCACACAGACTATGTTGTCCAAAAAGCGTATGGGAAATAGCAGCAATATTCGCTTGAACTCACATAAGTGATATGCAGCCTTTCAATGCATATGTATGCAAGCTAGCGCCTTGTACACCAACTCTAGAATCGCTTTACTACACATAGCAGAACCTATAGAAGGCTATAGCGGATAGCCTTGTAGTAGCATGTGGTTTCTTCTGTGCATTCCAGTGAGGAGCATTGTAACTTGTGTGCCACATACATATTAGCAAAAGAATATATCAGTACAGATTTCCACTGTGCAATAAAAGGCCAGGAGGTTTTTGTGTTAGTGTACTGCGTGAGGCGATCGAACACTTCAAGCTTCACCCTTTCACTGCTCATCATGTGATAGGCCCCACTTACACACGTGAAAGGTGAAGCTCTTTATCCTACTTATCTTTAAAAACCAGCACCCATAAACGAAAAATGTTTCTAAGTTGGGGTACTAAATACATTTTCATGAAGGAATTTGGAAAATCTGAGACTTTCTAGTCATAGGAAAGTATAAAAAATATGGTAACTTAATGTGCAGATGTTTATCCACATACAATATTGATAGACACACACATTAATACCTTTCATTAAAGGGCCATGGTTGAACCCATCAAGAATGTGTGCATCAACCGTAGCAAGTAACTTTAGGTCATTCCTTGTAAAGCTTAGGAAGCGTAAGCATTAAAAAAAAGAAAAAAGTAAAGATTAAATGAAAATCTAGCATTGTTCACTTGTGAGGGCCTTCAGAAGCATAGCTACCACGTCATAAAGCACCAAGACGACTTTTCATTTGGGGTTGTTGTGACTAACATCTTCCTGGTTAAGGACCCTACCTGTTGTAAACCAGCCTTGTCAAGCTAGACTTGGCTATCTGGTTAACCATTATAGTAGTAACTAACTTAGTCATCAATTGTATGACATGGAACATGAGAGTCTGAGACATTGCAATCAAGCTTGGAGGCTTTCTTGAAGATAAGGAACACCCACTGGTCTATTGCATCCACTAAAAGGGAACCAGGCACTGTTGTGGCACCCAAGATTCTTGTATTCGTTCTAGACATTAAAGCATCATGTGCTCCAATACAAGTGCAGCAGCTGTGAATGAATAAAAATTGCCTCAAAGTGCAATCCCAATGCAGTACTTTCTGCTCACGTCCAGTCAGCAAATATAACATATCACAAATTTAGCCCGACAATTGCTTTATCTAAAGCCACATGATGGTACATAGTGTAAAAGATCACAAGGGTTCCATGTTTTTTTTTACTTCAATTTTAAAAGAAAGCTGATAAACATATATACATTTTGTGAGTATTCAGTTTTAGCAGAAAAACACCAATTGCATGTACTATTGACAGAAGGGAAAGTGCACAGACTAGCTGGTGCATGTACTATGTAAGAACATGCGCACCCTCTAACACTCCGGCACCTACATGCTATGGACTTGTCTTGAATCTTGCAATGTGCCTCGATTGTTGTAGCCTTTATTGTATGAAGCATTTTCTGTGGTCCGTGCGAGAGCACCCAGATATTTTTGACAAGAATTTAGGCAAGTATGCCCGCATTCTCTACAAGATTTGTCGAGTTCCAATTTTAGATTACACTGCCCTCTGTATATTTAAAAAAGTTCCTTAAGATTTAAAACAATTGCCATAGTTTCAGTTCAAAATTGCAAATTATCAGTGGGTAAACAAAGTAGACACTATGAAGTAATGAGTGCTAACCGAAAGATTTATTGGAAAAGTTAACCACCTAAAAACATGTGCCATATTCCTCCTATAATCACCAAAAATGCAGAACCGTCAAAATAGCACACAGTTTGTCATCAGATTGCCTAAAAGTAAGGCAACTTGGTTTCATAGTCAATTATAGAATAGACTTCTTTTTAATAGTAATAAATATCTTTCTAGTACACATAAAAGCTGAGAAGCATATCAACAAACAGGAAAAGAAACAAGTGAAAGGATAGAAAAGTGAAAGTGATAGAGTGCTCAGTTCATCATTCGCTATTGATCTTGAAGCTGTATATCAAAACTTCTTTCTAAAGAAGTTTCTTAAGAAATGCAAGGCATGCATATCAGTTGCAAGCATACACTTTAGCAGCAAGCTCACCGAGATGCCTTCATATTGTTTGAGTTTGGATGTCAGAGATTTTACTCTGTCCTTGTATGTGATGAGTTCGTGCTTCATAGCATAATTGTCTTGGAGCAAGGAAGCCAACTGCTGGCAGTTGCAGCCTTCAGAGTTAGAAATAGCAGGAGAATGCTCAATGTTATGTAGCAGAGCAGAAAGGGAAGGGGCTACATGATGAATACTACCTAGTCCATTTTGAACTGCCTTGGATTCCTGAGATACTTGTAGTTTCCATGTTGATGGTCCATCAGGCAATTCTTTGGAGCCTCTGGAGCCATAGTGCTCCTTTTGCTTTCCCTTTTTACTCTGCAGGAGCAACAATGGAGCCATAAGTCACATAAATGGGTGACGTGAGAAACCAGTGCACAAGCCCGCATATTGAATAAATTTCACCACAAATGTTATTTTGTACACACATAGAATGATGTAACACAAGGCATGAGCATATCTGCATGACACTTTGCATGGCAACTCTTTCAAACATGGGGTGCAACTTTGCAAGTGTTGTGCGCCTAGGCTGCGACATAAAATTAGATCTGAATTCAAGACGACAATGCATGCCTAGACGAAAAAGTGACAAGATTTTTTTTTTATGTCAGGGGTAAGTGTCAATTACCGTAAGTTTTATTTATCAAGCAAGAAACCACCACCTAAGCATATACCTGGGTTTCAGTTCCACTTCCAAGTCTAATATTTTTGCATAGCACACACATAATACTAACATTTTAAATATCTTTCAGTAAAATTTACTGGAAAAGTGATTTGCAAAAACTTATATTTGTAAAACAGGTTTCTGGCAGTGCTCGGTTTTACCCCATCTTTCAGAAGTCATAACAGAAGTCAATATTCAGAAGTCAATAACAGGTCATACGACAATCTGTGAATGGTACGTTCCAGTGCATTCGTTGTGCAAGGGGATATGTTACGGAACACTGGGGTGTCGCGTTTCTCCATTGGAGCGACACCCTTGCACCAAACAGGAGCGGACACGCATATTGAGAGACGGATAGAATAGTTGGCCATTTCTTATTCGATCTCTTCCCATATAGCTAGCGGGGGGCCACTCCGATGAAGAAATACGCCACTGCCGTGTTCCGTAAACTTTTGTCCCAAGCTGTACCAGGACATAAACAAAGAAAAAGGGCAAAGAACAGCTTGGCATACGGGATCAGGCATGTTCTTTTAACCCCACCTTCGCCATTTGCCTTGGTTGTCCAAGGTCTACCAGTTCACACCCATGCCCAAACACAATGAAAAATGCTATCTTTGTAGTCTCTGTCCTCTACCACAACCAAAGTTGCAGTATTTTAGGTCAAACCCTTTTCTCTCCCAAGAGACTCTAAAAGAAACTTCTAACCAACCTGGCACGATGACCTTTAGGGGACCTGTGGATGCTAGTACAGGTCATGTGGAAATTGACTAGTACATACTTCATGTTTGTAGCTTGCAACCATTATTACTCAGGGCAGCAAGCAGTTCGGTTGAGATGTCGCTGCTAAAGTATTTCAAGCTGAGTGCACCATTGGACTGTGTATATAGTGCAGTGCATATCTAGTAGTAATAAAGCTGTAATTACTTTTTAATTTGTTTATGATTATGTCTGATAGGTTAAAACAGTTTCCTGGGCATAGCTAAAGCTACTGGCATTCTACAGATTGCAGTCATGACTGAGCGTCAAGCACCGAACGCTTTCCGCGCCATGTGACCGTAGTTATTCGCGGGAACGTAAATTCGAATTTGAAGGAGCACGCGAAAAACGAAAAAAATAATTCTGAAAGAGAGAGAACACTTCTACATTATTTCTAGCATTAATAATTCATATAAAAGTGTAAATTCATTTGGACGTTAGTACGTGTAGATGCTACTGTAAATTGTAATGTTCCAGGATAAATTGATATTTTTAAAAAATATAAGAAAGCATGTGTAATAAACAACTAAACATTTAAATACTATGTCTTTTTTTTTTTATATATTTTCAGGACAATCTTGAGTTTTGTGTTTCCTTTGGTTGCATCAATGTGCCTCCCAAATCTGGAGACAGCATTGCTTGGAGTTGGGATTGCTGAAACACAGCATTTACTAAATGATATATGTACTGGGAATTCTGCTCCACGCACCCATTATGACTGAATAAGTTATTGAAAAAGCATCTCCCAATCATCCCTTTCATTTGGTGGGATGTCCTTTCACAACTTTACATTCCATACCAGAAGCTCTGAAGAAAACAGAACCTTGCCTTCATCGGTCGTGTGTACAAGGCCTCAAGTTGTTTGGGGGGGAGTGGTGGAGGAGGAGAGCTTGGGCTTGATCCACACTCATGCTTGGGCTGAATGGTCGAGTACCTACATAGCAAAGCTAGACCTGGGACACCAATCCACAACAGCAACCAAACAGCTTCTGTACCTTGAGAAATATTTCACCAGAAAATTTGTAAAGCACTAGTAAGCAAAATAAATTTCATCTCCCTGCTGTGTCACTAACCACCTCATATGAATGTTGAAAAAAGAAAGAAAGAAAAAGGCAACAAAATGAACGCAAATGACTGACCAAAAGCAAGGGCAGCTTACAAAGATTCCTCCGGCTGATCCATGGCATCACTTCGATTGTCAAAGGTAGGATTTGTGACGATGTTGATAGGGCCATGTCGCTCTGGGGGCACGGGGATGTTGACAGCGATAGGACGTCGAGGACTCTTGCCCGGAGAGGGTCCACCCATCATGACACGACCGTCAAAAGGTACTGCAGGCACTGCCATTAGGCTTACTGTAGGTAGAAGTGCACACGCTAATGAGGATTTCAGCAGCTGAAAAGAGATATCATAAGGCAAATGTCATTCATTCTGATATTTTACAAGCTGTTGCGTTCCATTAATACACTGTTTTACGTGACACATGCACACTTCTGATTGAAGTTATAGTAAATACATTGTACTGCACAGTCGGTCTCGAGCTACATTAATGGCCTTTTACTCCAGAAATGGAATACTGCACAAACACATCAATATAGTTGACAATTTTACAACAATGTTACTTTCCCTAGGCTTCATACAATGACAGAGGTACTATGTCAGAAACCAGAGCTCTGTATGTGTTGCAATTAGAGACATGCCAGGAACCCCATTCAATATGACAAGCTTGGGAAACACTGATACTATCACAACCAAATCATGACATAACATTACCAGAGAACTGCTTAGGTTTCACTGTATAAAGTAGTAAGTCCCCTAGCAAGCATTCCTTTTTGTGTGTGCATTTGTGATATCAGTCACAAAAACTGTCTCGTAGGATCAAATGAAAGGAATAAACATCCATAACTAAAGAGCTTGGGGCCACAGAGTGCCAAGTCAGACCCGAACAACTTCAAGCAAAACAAGTTTTTATCTTTGGGAATCGCAGAGGAGACCATATCAAATGCTATACTAAACTTCTATTCCTGATCAAAGTAAAATCGCGCGCCGGCGCAACTAGTTTCTGGATAGAATGTTAACTACATTTCGATTTCTACCACTTCATTTTTATTCTACACGAAGCGTTTTTGTACAAAGAGATTGTAAATGATATGCGAGACGTTTATCACACAACCATGCTTTAATTTTTCTCGCGTTTTTTGCCCCCTTGTACTCTTCGAATCATCAGTGATCGCCACACATTACCGGCCCTGTAGGACAATGACCGCACTTTTCTTTATCTTTACGTTTATCAATATTCCTCACTCCTCTATGAGAGCTGCAGGAATGAGCCCTGGTTCAAGGCCCTAAAGCGTATTGATTCGTTGACTCGCCAGAAATCTCGAATGACTAGAGACGCACCGCATCTTTCTTTCATTGAATCGTGCTAAAGAGCAATGGATGAGAAAAATGCTAAAGAGAATGAGGCATATTCTGTACGAAGCTTCTCGTAGAATGAGATTTGCTAAATACAGTGCATCCTAACGTGAAGCCTGGGAGCAGCAGTAGCTGACAACCAATCGATCGTTTTACGAGGGGAACGCACCTTCAACAGCTTGTAAGCATTCGTGAAATCACGTAACAGACATCAATTCATGCTCCGAAATGTCATGTCCTAACGTCGTAACATTACCACAGGCTAAATTATGATAAATAATGCCTACTCTTTCCTGTGCTCGCTTGAGCTTCTTAGATGACAGAGCTTGCGCAAAACAAACAACTCTCTCCTCCATCACAACGCCATGGGAACGTTCTTCAGCCAAAGCCGAAGCCCAAGGTCTAGCCGGTCTAGCCAGTTTAGCCAAAAGCGCCAAAAGTTTCGTGGTTTCGCCGTTTCGCCGGCCGACACTAGCGCCGGATCATTGTGCAAGGTGGTGCAAGCAAAGTGCAAAGTGGCAAAGTAGTCTCGTCTCAGTCGGCTTTGAAGGCTATGAACGTGCAACTGCGTGCAACCGAGCGAGCGGCCGCCAGTTTCAAACGGCTTCAATCCCCCACCCCTCCACAGTTGTACAGCGTGCATAGTCATGCACTTACTTGCAGTATCTGTGAGAATTATCAGATTGTGTATTGGTTTCTTCAACAACAGATCAAAGACAACCGTCAGTAATGCAGAGCGAAGTTTGATACTATTGCAGAGGCCAAGATTAATACAGCATCGAAGTATAGGCGTGGGCAGCTTATCCCTGAATTTGGAGTATAGTAAAGGAATCAAAACGAGGAAACGATAAACACGAAATATTATTTGTTCTGTCCCTACGTCTGCTCCACAAGCCTTAGTTGGGGGAGTAGAGATCCTGCTCGCGTCAGATATCACTAGCTCGCTCACGTACTCCTCAAATAGGAAGTTGGATTTTGACGAAAAAAAGAAAGGCAACGGAGATCAGTATTTGCTTCCTGTCATTGACTGCATTCCTTGCTTTTATAATGACATGCTTCTCACCAACTGATATGGATTCCACATTGATTGTGCTACAAAGAGCAGCATTGTATGTCAAGTGGCAGGATATAGATGGGCGATATCTGGCCTGATAAGCTCAGGTTTCCGCGCGCCTGATGGGCGTTGCCACACTTCTGCATAGAGAGCTTCTGAGTAAGAGGTATGAAAACTGTTCCTATCATCATTGTTTCGTTTCGTTATTTCTACCTTGCATAGATGTAGTGTATCGTTTTTCAGCAAAAACACTATTTACGTGGTTCTAAATCTACCAGGCTGCAGGGATCCCACGTCATATCTTGCAACCCCCCCCCCCCCCCCCCAAAAAAAAAAGCTCATGATACAAATACATTTTATGTGAATATTCGCTGCAGTAGCCAGCTGATGCTAGCAGAGGGTGTCGCATACCCACTACAAAATTCCGACACCCCTAGAATGAAAATCGTGTGCAAATCCCTGCCAAGCTGAGCCAATCAATTGCAAAAAGAGTGATTTCTTGCAATATCCAGAATACTGACTTTGTAAAACAAAATGCATCCTGTCATTATATGCGGCGGCATGTTTTCCATTCAAGATGAAGCCATGACACTAAAGATTGATTTTCCTCATACCCAAAGCAAGCTATGGAGCCAACCCTCCCAGAATCTTGCAATTATTTTAAGCGATTCCGAGCTCACCAGATTGCCCCCAGTGGTTCAGTTGTAAACATCTCCACTCACCAATCCCACAGTTGAAGTTGAACCTTCGAACCTTGCTGAGGATGCTACATACCATTTAGTGTGATGCAATTTGCCTAAGCATGCCCTCAAACATGGATGTTAAAAAAGTGTGCTGATATCCAAGGACTGCCCACTGTTGGTCATGGTCACGGCTGAGTCGTCCCACGACAAATGATCCAGTCAGGCTGCACTTCTGCTGCACATCTTTCATATTTTTCATATAATTTTTGCATTGAGGCCCTGTGTCGCTAAGTATTTGCAAAAGTGGCATCTCAAATACTTTCTCCAAAGTTTGGGAGGACCTGATGGGTTGTATGAAGTGAGAAAAGAGGTCACTATTGTGATGTTTGAGTGTTGTTCAATGAGAATTGGTTTGTTCGCATAGGGTGAATGGTTGTTGTTTCATGCTGTCTCACACAAATTTGCAGGTCATTTTTGTGTAGTGCAGTGTAGTGTAGTGTGCTGGCATAGGTGTAGAAATGAACATATTGACTAATGAATGTGACATACGTTGCACTGAAGTGACCTTTGTAACATGCACACTCAGGCCAGTGTAAGCTTTTCTGCAATATGGCCAGTGGAATTCACCATGAGATGTGCATGGTTTACTTGAGTGGGGTCCAGTGAGTCGAAAGGCGGGGTAGTTTGGGACAGTACATATTGAACAAGGAATAGCAGGCGACAATGGACACGAACCATACAAACCAACTGTTGACTCTCAACTAACAGGATTTTACTTGGCATAACAAAAACAACTGAAACAAAAACTGCATACAAGGAAACCAAAATATCAAAAACAGAGTATCTTGGGACGTGCCCAGATCACAACTAGCTTGTGTTGCATATAGAGATTCTGATGCCACCTTCCTTTGTGATAACGTTGTTTTTGCCTTTTTGCTTTCCTTGTATCCCATTTTTGTTTACCAACTTGTTTGTATGCCAAGTAAAATTCTGTTAGGTGAGATGTCAGCAGTTGGTTTGCGTGGTTCCTGTCCTTGTTCATTGTTACTATTCCTTTTTCAATACGTCCAGAGAGGTAGTGGACAGCTCATACTGCCCATACACTACAGAGACTACAAAGATAGCATTTTTCATTGTGCTTGGGCATGGGTGTGAACTGGTAGACCTTGGACAACCAAGGCAAATGGTGAAGGTGGGGTTAAAAGAACATGCCTGATCCTGTATGCCAAGCTGTTCTTTGCCCTTTTTCTTTGTTTATGTCCTGGTACAGCTTGGGACAAAAGTTTACGGAACACGGCAGTGGCGTATTTCTTCATCGGAGTGGCCCCCCGCTAGCTATATGGGAAGAGATCGAATAAGAAATGGCCAACTATTCTATCCATCTCTCAATATGCATGTCCGCTCCTGTTTGGTGCAAGGGTGTCGCTCCAATGGAGAAACGCGACACCGCAGTGTTCCGTAAACTTTTGTCCCAAGCTGCACCACCGCATACTATAGTGCATGCTCTGACAGCTGTACGAAGAAAAAGCACCTGAAATTCTTTTTCAACGTGGAGAACTGTATTCATGTCGCCATAAAGTAATGTAGAAATATGAATAAGCAAGACTTGGCCAGAACTTTGCAGTGAAGGAGAATATTAGTAAGTTATTCTAAAGGGCTTTATAATTGTACAATCCAGAGCTAATAATTAGAGTCATCTATTCAGACACAAACTTCCTCAGGACTAAGAGGGTTGACATCACTGTATATCTAACAACTCCCATATAGCAAAGCAAGAAGGTGAAGAGTGTGTTAGTTAGCGCTGAACATGGTCCCTGTTTTGTGTACGTTCTTAACCATGTTCAACTGCCAAATTACGAATATCATTGTTCCCTGCAAGTTTGCTCCAGTCATCTTCTTCTTCAATTTATTTTACTTTGTGGCAATATGACCAGAATAATATAAAATTATAATATGTACATTACTTATACTCATGTGCACTTGAGTGAGATATATGATCCATGTAGGAATCTACTTTCTGTTGCAGCAAATATGGGTGCAGGCAGTGGTGGCAACATCCTCTGGTCCCTTATCTGGCTCTTGCTTCTTATCTTTGTTTCATTAATTGTGGCTGGATTCTGCAGTTTCCTGTTCATCATCTTGTCCATTTTCACTCCATGCATCAAACCTCTTGAAGCCGTCACAGAATTTCTTATGAAGGGAGTCACCTTCCCTCACACCTGCTCCTTAAACATGGTGCATGGAAAGTCACTGTGATGTCGACGCACCAAGATCAACTTTGATACGCACAGATATGACAATGCTAAATACAATCTAGGTTTAATAAAACCTACCTATCTTCAGTGGTTTTTCTACACTGCATGGAACCTATCATATAGGCAGGGCCCTGTCAGACAGTGGTTTATCCAAAATTGCAAACATGGGGGGGTCATTATTACGGTTGCGTCGTAACAGCTTTATGTATTCGTGCTGACCTGCAAAAGTTGAAACAACACTGGCCCCCCTGTAGGGGCTATATGGGAACAACAGTTAAGGGGGTGTTACCAAAAATTCGGGGGCAAGAGTGTCTTAATAAATCATTACTATCACACTAACTGGTGTGGAAGAAGTGAGCAAGCCTTCCATCCATTTAATTAATACAGTGAGGAGATGCATATGACTGACATTCTTCATATGCTCACTTAATTTCATTCATGCTCACTTCATTGCATTTTTACATTTAGTGTAAGGAATTAACATACAGGGTGGTAAGCAGTCTCGTCAGAATTGTCTCAAGGTGCAAAGTCGTGCAAGTGTTGCTCTCAAGGAATTGTTTGTGGTTAACCTGTTAATATTAAGCAGGATTTCTTGCTTCATTAGTTATTTAGCCAGCAAACTGAACATTTTAAATAAGGAACCTGCTAAAAATCTAAACAGCCTATTTTTAGAATCAGATATGCAAAGATCATCCCAAAAATAGTTAAAGTAGTCGAAATATGGCAGTCGTCGAAAAAGCCTGACAGCAGCGGGATTTGAATCGCATCTCTCGATTACCGGTCGAGCACCTTGACCAATTCAACCACGCTGGCATCCGTTTTCTGACGACTTGCCTGGGGGCCTCATTTGACTGACGAGACATGCATTCACTTTCTCTCTCCTACAGTTCTCCTCCTTTCACACACGTGTTTGTCCCTTTGTACGTTCCAGCCTCAGAACAATTACTTTCCATCATAAAAGTTCGTTACACTATTGCATTGTGGAGATGCACCACAAAGTCAATAACAAAATGGCTCTACCCCAGCTCATACAAGAACTACTCATGCCAATACATTACATCTCATACCGAGACTACTCATGCCGGGAGAACTCTTATCAGGATAAATCATACCAAGTGAACCCATATCACACTCATCTCGTTCCAATTCAAGTTGCACCGGGAAAGACCATATAAAGTAACTACTACATTCCTTATCCTCCAAGAGGCGACCTTCAGGTGAGCTCTGACTTGAAGGTCGCTTTTCAATGGATAACGGTGTGTATACTCGTGTTCAACTTAAGAAAGAAATCTAGTCCGTCAACTACATACAGCTTTGGAGATAAGGACATGCAATAGCACGCCAGGAGAAATACTACAGCGCCACCACGCAGCGTGGTGGTGGTAGTGCTGAAAGGGCTCGTTCTTGTTGGCCTCACAGAAGTGGGCAACGTCACGACTGACGCTCTGGGAGGAATGCATCCTGCTCCGACTTCTAAGGAGTGTGCCGGCATATGTTTGACAGCATCTGAGGAAAACCCAGGAAAAACCTCAGCCCGCACCGGGATTCGAACCCACGTACCTCCCAGTCTCGACGTGACATGGCCAGTGCGCTAACCACTGAGCCACGCGAGCTGGCTGGAACCACGCAGCGTAGTGTCATGTGGCCAGTCTTAACAGCCAATACGGGAGTAGAGTGAGTATGATGGATTACATTGTCTGGTGGAGGAGCGAGCGTAAACTCTCTGTCCAGCCATCCTATCTGCGGCGCAGTAATATCTTTATATCTGGCGGACTACATTTCTTTTCCTTCTTAAGTTGAAGATTACTATAGTTCTTTTTCTGTTCGCTTGAAAGCTCTGAAATGGGGATAAGAACGTTGGTGCGCTCACCTTGTGTCACGTGGTACACTTTCGGGTTTCATGGGGCCAAGAAAAAAACTCCACACAAGGCTATAGGAAACATTTGCGATGTGTATTTCTCGTCACGCTCTACAACTTTGTAATTCACATCTCTGCCCTAAGACGAGCAATTAAAAAGTTTGCTAATTGCTACTATCAGCCACCACGAAGAAATACAGGCAGTTGAAACACGTGACTTCGCACAGTATTCTGCAGTTTTCATTCACCTATGACGCACCATGTTTTTTTTAAGATCCAGGTGCACGTTACACACCTGGACACCCTGTATGCCTTTGAGGCCAATTTCAGTTTAGGAATAGGGAAAAGTCAGATAGGGCCAGATCTGGCGAGTATGGTGGGTGCGCAATTACAGTAACTGATCTTATAAAGTAGCACAGAAGTCATTTTTAACACCCTGTTTTCATCCTATAAAACTGTTAAGTAAGCCAGTACGATGCACAATGCGAAGTAATTCATACCACTGAGTCATAATTATCGCAGAAATTGAATTTAAAGTACGCTGCAAAAAGCGACTGCGCGCAACGGCGGTTGAGAGCAGTACCAGCCTGTGATCTGCCTGGGACTTCGCGCTGACGCTACAGGGATCACGCTTGCTGATTGGTCCAGAGAAATGTTGTCTGCTACTCCGCTGTCGTCTGCTACTCGGCTGTTCGGGGTTCTGAAAAAGCATTGCTCCTGGCTTGGTCAGGATTAAGGGACAACGCAAAGGGACAACGCGCTGACCCCCACTGACCAACCCCACCTAGATATAGAAAGCCTGCTTACTCATCGACGTGATGCAACAAACTAAGAGTCAGCCAATCAGTACTGTTTTCAACGGCCATAGCCATGGAGACGAGCCACCGTCAGCCGCATGGGCAGCCGCTGTAGTCTGCGAGTAGTGAACGTCCCAGCGTACTAAATGGGTAAACAAAATAAAGCGCAATACGGTCCCATATTTTTCTCAACACTCATTTTCTGGAAACATGTTGACCTTTTAGCCACCGGGTTCAACCCTGTGAAATTAGCTGCAACCATGTGGGAGTTCTTGAATTCACAGAATGGCAAATCGCGGTAGCATACGAATTCTGACTTCATGTGACCACGTAGCGAAGGAGGGAGAGGAGGCATCGAGCAGGCCTTCTGTATCTAGGTGTTGTTGGCCATCCTCCCTTTGGGCCGTCATCAGGCTAGTGGTGGCCGCTTTGGAGTGAGTGTGCCAGAGGAAGACATTGCTGTGAGCCATACTGTACACATTTCACATTATTTCATTACTTGTCATTCTCAAACTTAATTGCGGATCTGTTTGAAAAATTCCAAAATTCGTGTAAGTGCAAAATATCTGGCAAACTTTGAAGTTTCACTGCACACAAGCTTTTCATTGGATGGTGGTGTTTTTAGTCCAGAACACAGCCATTGGCTCAAATAGCTCTTGTACAGAAAAAAATCAGTCCTGACCAGTGATTTCCCCAGAAATTCACTGCTGGGGGGCGAGGTATGTTTGGTGAAGGTTCCACTTAAGGAATTTTCTTAGACACGGAAAGCATCGTGGCACAATGGTGACGTATCTGCACAGCTTTCCCGTTTAATTTGTACATGTTATTACGTTAGAACACAGTACATTAGAATACAGATTCATTATGAACGGCATCTCAACATTAGATGCATAATCACATGACCTACAAAGAAAAAAGACTAGCACCTTGTCTCATGAAGCTCAATGAACACCTAGCAACGAACAGTGAAAACCTTAGAGGAAAAAAGCAGAATACCTCGCTTGATTGAGTTGGGCGCAAATGGTTCTTGATGATCCACATTGAGTTTGCGTGCCCGCACGCATTTTTGCTCGTATATGTGCGCAATATATGCATTGAACAGTCACTTTCAAATTATTTTGGACAAATGCATGGTATGATCATCTGCATGACTGTGGTCCTACAGCCCAAGTTTGACAGTACAGGATGTAATTTGCTGCGCCGGACTCTCTACCAGAACGTGTTGGTGGCCGAGCTGGGTGGGGTCACCAGAGAAATTTCAGGTGGGGTGTTACAAAAATGCAGGGAGGGGGGGGGGGAATCCCTGGTCCTGACTGTTCGGTAGACTGTATCAGTACCGCAGCCAGAAAACTATTTCTGGAGGGGATCTACGAGAACTTTACATGGAGGACAGGATTTGCCCTCATTTTCTCTCTCGCAAATGCACTACCAAAAAATATGATTTCGGGGTGTGTGAAATCCCTCGAAACTTCTGGCTATGTCACTGCTATGTATGTACGAGGTCTATAGGGTGTTTTTTTTTACCCTTTACAAGATTTTTGATAAAAAAAAGCTATGAGAACAGCACAGATGTTGTTTTTGCAGTTGAGTTATATGGCCAGGCAGACATCCTCTGGAAGAGAGTATGTAACTACAAGATGACTAATTACCTAAAATTCATTAATTAAGACTTTCATTAGGGAATTTCAGGCAAAAGCGAGATACTGGAATGGGAGACAACCCTCGTTGAAAGCCATTCTATCTTTTAAAAATCCAGATAAGAGCACATGCCGTGAAATATCCATTGCTGAATTTTGATATGCAATTGTAATAGCGCGTCTCAGGAGCGCATCACCTTCGCCTACAGAGGCTTATCTGAGCGGGAAAGTGGTTTATCTGGCCAGCAGATTGGCACCCACTCCAATCATCTCCATCACTCCAAAGCACGTGGCCCTCTGACGTGAAATTAGTGCTGTGCCCCCTGCATTTCCGGTGATTTTGTAGTTTCATACTTTCATTGAGAGGATGTCCGCCTGACCGTATAACTCAACTGCAAAAACGACATCTATGCCGTTCTCATAGCTTTCCTTGTAAAAAATCTGCAAAGGGTAAAAATAAACACCCTGTATATCTGCATAAGAAGAGCAGCATGCACATTTGTACCTGTGATAGTCATTTATTGTAAAGAAATGACAAGGTGTTACAGTGGCAAACAAACAGTCCAGTCCATCTAGGTTTAATTTGGTTTTGCAGTTTCGATGCTACAAACTATGCTAAGTTTCTCTCACATTTTATGCAGTAAGAGCTTCAATAAAGGAAACGGTGAGCATTTATGCCACCTTGTAATACATGTATGAAAATACAATGTTACAATATTATGGCTGTGCAATGGCCCCATAGTAAATCATTAAGCATATATTTCTATACAGTACATGTATTTTGCTTTTCTTTTCTTGGAAGCTGCACTGGCAGCACACAGCATAGTCACTGATAACTGGTGTTGCTCCAGGAGTTACTGACGCTGGCTGTATGACAGGAACAAGCGATACAAGATGGATGCTGCAGCCGCCACACCGACTGGAATGAGCCAGCTCATCCAGGAGCTGCTAAAACACACAAAAATACATGCCATGACTTATATTATAGAGACCCCTGGCCAAGTTTTATTTAAATCGAGTTGTCGGAACATCTGAATAAAATAAAATGAATCAGTATAATGTCCGGTACCTGTTAAAGGGGTTGAGACACTTTGCCTCAAGGTATGCCGGATAAATGTGAAAGACAATTATGTATTTGCATCGCTGTGAACCTGCATTCCATGTTTCACATCGAAGGACATAAGACGCGTAGAAAACCGGAACTGTGGATATCGACCAGCTCTGACATCACTGTAGGAGTCTCTGCCGCTGAGGCAGAGAGAGAAAGGTCACATGCTTACGACTACAAACAGGAATAACCTGAGCTTTTCACTCTACCGACTTGTATACATATTCGAGGGTTTATACACAAAATATTTCATGTAGAAAACTTTTTTTTTTTTCCCCTTAATACCCTGGCAGGCAGTACAAAGCGTGTTTATAATGTAATGAACCACATCTGTCAAAACACCTTTACTGCATTCTTTGTGCTTTACCTGTGGTCCTGGGATACCTGCTAGGACGACCTGCTAGGACGACTTGCTAGGACGAATGAAGTTTTTTGATAGAGGAGTCCTAATGCACTTGCATACTTCAGAGGCAATTCTTCTTTTATTGTATTCTTTGTATTATTTTTTATGTATTTTTATTTTTTTACTAATCTTGTCATTTGTCAGTGGTTTAATGATAGCAGATTAATTTGTTGATGGTGTATCTGACAAGTAATAAACGGTTTCTAAGTAACCATAATTTAATTCCCTTAAAGGGGGTTGCAGCATGAGTTATGCTAGATAGATGCAAAAGATGGTTAATTTCATCGATGTAAACCTGCACTCCAAGTTTTAGCGCAAAGGGGGTAATAGATGCGTAGAAAACCAGCATCACGAACAGTGGCGTCACTAGGGGGGTGCGGTCCGCACCAATACTGCAGCTTCCTCCCTTTCTCTGCGGCACGATGACGCCAAAAACAACACGAGGAACCTTTTGCGAGGGCATATTATTTTTGAGTGTGGTGTAATATGTTTATTTATCGTGAATCGCCTGGTACGCAAAGCTATCCGTTAACGGAGGCATGGAGGAGGAGGGGGGGGGGTAACGCACAGAGCTCCCGCACCGAGTGACGCGTACCCTAGCAACGCCACTGATCACGAATACTGAATCTCATCCAGCATGCCCCTGTGAGGCTACCATGAGAGAGGTCACATGCCTACCGGAACCAATAGGAACGGCTGAGGCACTCGCGCCTCTGACATCAAACCTTAACGAGAGTTTATTCAACGGTAGATAAAATTTTTTTTTTCTCAATACTCTGGCATGCTGCTCAGTCTCCATAATGAACCACAAATGACAAAGTGCCACACTCTTTTAAGAACTTTTACAATGAAGAAAACTACAAAGTCACATGCTTTGTGACAACTGATAACCCCTGGTGAGTGTTGCAAGTACACTCATTTTCTGTTGTTCTAGGCATTTTATCAGATTTCCGATTTCTATCGTAGGATGACAAGTTGTGACTAAAATTTTGTGGCAATGCAATATAAAGCTACAAGAACATTTACTACAGGCAGTACCTCTACTGATTTGTTAAGGAAGTAAACAGACAGTCTCACCTTCTAGATCAAGCAGTCCACAGCTGCAGCTTGTAGATTTTTTATTTTATTTATTGTTTGCAGATTCTTTTGTGGTTATTAATAAGGATGAACATCCAATTGTTCACTTTGTCTCATAAATTACTTTAAGCTTTAAAAATCAATAGAAATTACTGTAACACAAGGTAGGCGTTACTGTTAGCTGAGAATGTCATCCGTGTATGTTACAAGATCTTGCACGAGCGAGTGATCCAGATGGTGACAATGCGAACTTGTTTCTGTAATTCCACTTCTTGTGTGCCAATTCATGTCCAGATGATATGCACAGATGGAATTGTGGATAACAGCACACACTTAGAATGTAGCTTGCAGTTGTAAAAAAGTGTACCAAAATGTGACCACTATTGCTAGCAATCACCTGGGGTGCACAGTGACGAAAGATGATGCTGCATATGAAAAACTGAGCTGTTTCATCCAATGACCCAGATGAAAGGAGGAAACAGTTATTGGGAGTAAACTGAAACAATCCCAATACGTTCAAAAGGGTGTTCAGTCCAAGTGGTGAATTTTACCTGAGAAGCAAGGCATGAATTGACATACCAGAAGGAACCTCTGTAGAGCGTACCACAGACAAGTCTCATTCAAGAACTATTATATGTTTTGAAAATGAGGTGACAAGCAATGGCATTGTCAAGACTGCCAAGAGAAGCTATGGTCTAGGAGGCTGGGCAGGAAGCCTCATGACAATGGCATATGTAAAACCAGTAGGGTTGTTGTGGTCGCCAACATTTGTGTTATTTCTCCTTGTACGAAACTAACGAATGATCTGAGTGGGTTGCATGAGGCATGTCACCAGCAGAACGGAGAGAGCCCAACACAAGTGAGTTAGTGTATTATGTTCCTGCATATATCGCTACATATCTGGCACTAGAGAAGCTATTGGTACTGCAGGTGGTTGAAAACATGACCATGATGCTAGTCCATGAGACAGGCACAGATGTTATGTGTGCATTTCTCGCATCCCATACTGAATGACAGCGCAATACATCTGGAACTGTAGCATCAACTATCTTATCAAAATTATTTTCTTGTAGGCTCTGTCATGAGAACAGGAGCTATAATTGGTGGTTTCAGATGATGTGATCGTAAGTGATGAAATGACTGCCAGCAGAGGGAGTGCTACACCTGCTCCTCGGGCTGCGTTTCCACAGGGCAACTTTTCCCAGCAACTCGAAGCAAGTCAAACCAACGTCTTAAAAGCAACTTCGAGGCCACGTTCACACGTAGCAACTCTGTAGCTCCACCCACAGGCAACCTTACGGCAATCAGAAGCTGTGGGTTCAAATCCAACCGATGGGGTCTTTTGAAAGACACCTTTGATGACATTACCAGAAGAGGCCGGTAGACCAAATCCTTTCACAGATAACCAATTGCAAATGCGCCTCAAAACTGTTAAAGTCTTGGGACCAAAACGATACTTAAACTTTTCTGAAGTTGCTAGTGGTGGTGACAAAAAAATCATTACCCTGTTGATTAATTTCTCAGCAAGTGGACTGCTGGTTGTTCCACCAATAGTTGTCTTTGCCCATTAGTGCATACCTCGAGATTGGTCAGAATCTGTTCCCCCTGACTACTTTATTGGGCAAAGTGTTCCAGGATGGATGGTATCACCAACAGTTTTTGAATATGTTGTGAACTGCTTCTACGTGGAAAACGGCAACAAATTCCCAGTTTTATTCCTTCTCGACAGGCATAAGTCACATATAAGTGCAGAGTTACGTTCATTTTGTGTTTAAAAAAAGAATTTTGTTGTTCTGCCTCTATCCAAATGAGACGCATATCCTTCAGCACTGCGATGTCCGTGTATTCAGACCTTTAAAGCAGCAGTGGAGAAAAACTGTTATGAACTACAAACAGAAGACAACAAAGTTGCTTTCACATTCAATGTTCACCCCACTGTTCAAGGAAGCCTTTGATGCTGCCATTAAAGTGGATTCAATTCAAAATGCCAACTCATGCGGGATATTCCCTTTCAACCCTGATGCAGTCGATTATGAGAAGTACCTGAGCAACTGTCACCAGCAACGGAAAGCTGTATGCACACAGAAGTATGGAGTTGAGCATACAGGTGGCGAAGAAGAGTCTTTTGATGAAACCTTTTTGATGAGACTAGAGCACGAAATTCCAGATGATCTGCTACAGACATTCAGAACACTGGAGGACCATAGCATGCCTCCTTTGAGCAATAAAGTGTTCTAACATTTGGAGCAAGTACAGAAATTAATATCTAGTTTTGAATGTACCTGGACAGGTTGATAATGATTATGATCTATTGTCTGCACCTGAAGGCCTGCATACAAAATTTTGCAGAACAAGAAATATGTACAGGAAACATGTCAACAGATCCTGATAACTACAACAACGATCATGGACTGGAAGACTTTCACTTCGAAGGTTTAGTGAAGTCACACAGAGCGAAAGTTTTACCTAGCCCATCGACATCACAAATGCCATCTGGAGTGGAAAAAGAACAGATTTATGAAAATCACATCTTACATGGCCAGAAATGAACGACTCCAGTAGGAAGAACAGAAAGAGAAAAGCATATCCACTTGCCATAAGAACGTCAAAATGGAAGGACCATTACGGAGCATTAAGGACCATTACATGAAGTAGGAAGAGAGAAAGAAGAAAAGAAGTTTCAAAGGAAGCGAGAAAGTGCAGCACAAAAAAGAGAGAGAGAGAGAGAAAAAAAAAAAAAAAAAAAACTCCACACAGCAGGAAAGAAAAGTAGCTGCAACAGTCCCAAAACAGGAAAAGCTTAAAACACCTTGCAAGAAATAAAAGGCAGTCGAAGAACCTGAAACAAGTACTGATAAAGATACTCTGCATCTCTCTTCCGGCTCACCAAGCATAGCCTCGGAAACAAAGACAGATAACGAGGATAGGCCTACTGATGTGAAATCCTTCGTAATTATGGAACAAGGCGGCAAATATTTTCTGGGTGTCGTGACTAGAAAGACAGATGATGATGAGGTTGAAGTCAGCACAATGACAATACATGGTCCACAACTTTGGAAATGGCCGAAGGAGGAAGACAAAATTTGATATAGTGAAAATGCTGTTAAAGAAATCATGTGCGCTCCTGTGTCACTGAACAAGCGTTGTCACTATACCGTTCCAAAATAGAAAAGCACAGAGAGTTGCAGGTTAAGGAAATTAAAAACATCCTGCAGGTGAGATCATAGAAGCTCTATGGTCATTAACTGGACTTCAGTTGTCCATTCAGTACAGGTCCTCCACTGGCATTTGCCAACCAGACATTTTCTTTTCCTAATAAATGTGTTACAGATTATGGCTTTGAAGTTTTTATCTAGGCCACCAGTTACCGAGCACCAAGTGCTTTGCATTCCGATAATATTTCTAATACAAGAACACGAAACCTTGTTCAGAATCTTATGAAAAGAACAATCCCCTTAAATGGTCATTCACTGGGCTGCTCACCCTATATGTAATTCGTTACATCATGCAGACACTGTGCTACACACCAGAGCATTGAGAAGAAAAAATTGTTTTTCTACATGTCATAGTCAGAGAGATAGAAACCCTGGCAAACACTTTGGCATCCAGCTCTGACGTCAGAGGAGCAAGAACCTCGGCCATTCCTGTTGGTTCACATAAGCATGTAACATGCCTAAAAGGTGGAGATGCTTGCTGTGATGTCACCGTTCGACCGAGTTCTGGCATTTCTCAGTGCCGATTTTCGATGCACCTACTACTCCTTTGCTTTAAAACTTGCACTTTGCAAATAACCACCCTTTAGACTTATTCCACGAGCCCTTTAAGCAACCTAAAGCATTGCAGGTGTGTGGTCAGTACTAGAACTCTAGTTCAAGATCTGCCACTGTAAATTCCAGCATAATTTATGGGGTGCAAGGTCGAAGATCGAGACTGCCACCAGTAGATGTGACACAGGCACAGGGAAGACCTTACTTAAGTCTGAGAGCAAAATAAAATGTGTGAGAGAGAGCAATTCTGGTGGGCTGCTATGAACATTTTTGTTTCTCTCACGTTATCTGGTTGATTAATTGGATAGTTATAAAACACATGGAACTAGTCAAAAATGATGTACAGATGATGTACAGCACCTCAGGGTGTGCAGTTATATTATAGAGTGCCAGTCTACTACAGTTAGTGTGGTAGTGTAATCTATGCATTGTTATCTTTGCCCAGAGTACAGTGGTGCCTAGGAGGTGGGCACTGTTTAAAATAATTTAGATCACAATTCTTCTAATGGATTAGTTGACTGCTTTGTAAACCTACTTAGCAGTCAACTAAACCATTAGAACAGTGGTTCTCAACTTTTGTCATTTGAGGGAACCAGTGATCGTGCCAGCACAACCTCAAGGAACCTATTATACTGGGGCAACTGTGTAGAAGTGGGTGAGCACACAAGATGTTGTACAAGTAGCAAATTTTGTTCAAATTTAATTGTCTAATTATTTAAAACTTATTATTTATTACTTATATTTAACACCTCTTATTTAAAAATTACTGAATTGTTTATTGTTTAATCGCAAGATAGCACTCGAGGTTTGCCAGATTCATTCGACTGTTTCACAGTACCCCGCAGATAATGTATAGGGCCTGACTTTTTCGGGTTTTATTTTTGGCCAAATTCGGGGGGTAAATATCAGGTGATATTTTTCGTTCGAAAATTCGGGTGTATTCGGGTTAAATCCGGTTACGGCATATTCTGTCGTCAGGAATTCGGGTGTATTCGGGTGATTTTTTTTTTGCTTAATAAAAATTTGTCTTAACATGGAACTAATGTCTAGCAATGTTATCAAACTTTATTTTAATGCGCGCTTACGGGTGTGCCACGCGACCCGGATGTTTTCGGGTAGATTCGGGTTAAACCGGAATTTTACAGATTTCGTTCAGGGGGTAAATATCGGGCGGATACGGGTTTAACCCTAAAAAGTCAGGCCCTAATAATGTATTGTGGGCTGCCACTGATACTTATACATTCCAAGTACACGTAGGCAGGGGAGTAGCTCTGAAGTTTCTTTGAAGTAGTTCCTACTTTCCAAGTGCTTGTAATGCTTTCGAAACGCAAGAGAAAAGCAAAAGCGCAGAGGAATTGTCGGGTTGAGCTGCTTGTTGAGCCAATGTCTGTCTGTGCAAAAGTCTTTGCAATAACTGTGAGCCGCTGCAACCTGGTCCTGCGATCTCTATGTCAATCCCAATGCTAAAGATCAAATGTCAAGCAATGTCCCATAACAAGGCTCTCCGGAGTGACCCTTGGTATGTGATCAAGTTACACTCACAGGTGCCGAACAGTGCGCGGAACCCCCGAAACACTGCATTAGAAGAATTGTACTGGATTGCCACTGTACTCTGAGCAAAGATTACAATGCCTGTTCAAAGTACCATATTTCCATAGTAGTTGCCGGATGGAGAATTTTTTACCCATGTACTGCTGTGCCAGATTACCATAAAATGTATGGCCAATCAAGGGACATCAGCAAGCACAAGCATGCATCGTAATTTCAATGGTGCTGCGTGAAGCAGTTCGGACTTACCGCCACCATGGGCTGTAACAAGTATTTCATGCTAACATTCGCAGTACTGTATGCAACTACATTCTCAAAAGCCGAGCATTAGGGCACTTTAGAGTCTCTACTTACGGTTGTTTGTTCCTGTGGTGTGAAACAATCTATTACACATGTTACCTATACTCCTAGTTCACTACATACAGATGGTTTTGCAACCAAAACAAATCAAAAATTAAAAAATGGCTGTACAAATGAGCCAAGCCAACAAACAAGTGAGATAAGCATATTCAGAGCATGAAAAAAAAAAAAGCAACAGTCAAATCTTATGCAAATTAGACACAAATTGAAATGAATACCTTTCACTGGGTGCGCCTGTAGTCCACTTAGTCTTCTCCTGAAAGAAACAAACATATTTTACAGAAACGATGTGTTGCCCTGGCACGATCTCTCAGTATGAATTGTGATATACAGCCTTTTACAACAGCAACAAAAGGGAAAGAAAACTAATACAATGATATGTCTCTTCACAGTTACTGCTAAGTTAAAGGGGTTGGGACGGTTTCCTAGATGTGGTTCATTACATCATGGACACATTTTGTACTGCACACCAGAATACAGAAGAACAAATAATCGTGCTTCTACGTGTCATACTCAGGGACATACAAGCCCTTGAACACAGTCCCAGGCAAAGCGCAGACGTCAGAGAGACTTCTCATGCGCTGCCTCACTGGCGGCGGCGAGGGCTGTGCTGTCAGAACCGCAGGAGTTTCAGTATTCGTAGTGCCCATTTTCTCCGCTTCTATTACACTCTTCGCTGTGAAACATTCAAAAGCGTGTTCACATTGGTGCAAAGAAGCGTCTTTTAAGTTTATCTGGCCCTATATATAACCTAGGATGACCTGTTGCAACCCCTTTAAGTGCTGCAACTGACTTCTTAGAGAACTGTTTGGAACCCCTTCCCATACTTTGCATGAGGAATCAGCTATAAGGAAACACACTACATGTACGTAGTATAACCAAATTTGCCAGACAGAAATTTTTTAACATGAAGCAAAGCTGTCACACAGCACAGCATGGTCAGTCACAAAGTTAAAGGAAGTGCTCAGAGCAGCAGCTTCAAATACTTTCTTTTCCTCCTAGATGTTCTTAGTGCAAGGACTTATATATCAGTCTCAAGGGCACTTCAAAGGGGAAGAAAATCACCTTGACTTGCTCAATTTTTTTCTTGTCTTCCTGGAAGGAAAGAGGTGCAACACATCACTGAATGCAATCTGCACAGAGGGCAAGGGCTGCATACTAAAGGCTTCCAAGTAAGTTGGAAATGGAAGAACATGAATAGGAACATGACCACTACAAACAGCTGTAACTAATCCCTCTTACTTCACAGAGTTCTCCAATCTGGTACTGCTTCATGAGTTCCCTGGCATCAGTTGAATGACCTACATCTTCAAATGCTTCGGTTGCATGTTTTCCTGTAATAACACTTGCAATAATCACTAATGAAGTGTGCAAATGGATGTAACTATTCTGGTCATCAGAGGTTCTCTGATTATCAATGTGTGGAAGACATGGTCATACCAGCTTGTTCCAAAAGAACTTCTTCCCCGCCAGGATGCTAGATAAAGACAGGGCAGAACTATGTGAGGTTCCCCACAATCTTTTTTTGTACAGTTCCATCACAATTTAGTCACCACATTGTTGTAGTCTACGAGACCTAATAATAGATCAAGTCAAAACCTTGATGTACGACTTCGTATGACCAGAATGACCACAGTAGTCGAACAGGCCAACTTAAACAGTCAATACACATAAGGTTTCTAGTGTTCATAACACTATGTCGGCCATTACCTGCTTCTTACCTCCATGTATAGACTTAATGACACCCTTAAAAATGCAATGGGAAGAAGTGCACAGCTGAAGTTCACAGCTATTGGCTGCCTTATAGAACAGTTGTAAGTCCTAAGATCTATTATAACAAAATGATACAGAATATGAAAGTATATACCACCAAAATAATGTTAGCAGCTGTAATATCAATATATTCAAGCAAAATTCACCCACATTGTAACTTACAACTGTTGGGATACAGCCTACTTAAATGTCTATCAATTGCAGTACAACATATGTATTGATGTAACGCATATTTATGTGAGGGACATACACCAGTTAGAAGCTATGGTATGGGTGTCACACTTTGTGAGCGATCCCCTCACTTCTTATTCTCCCTCGTCCTCCTCGGTGCCCTACAAATTTATATCTGTACTACCTGCCAATATACGTAGGGTCATATTTCTTCTCCGAACTGTAATCTAGCATGACAGCACTGTTTTAAGCACAAAATAGGCAACTGCAGATACATTTCGCCATTTACATGTTTATGCCAAGATTCACTTTAAAGAGCCGCCCTTCAATCAGGTTTGAACTGTCCAGCAGCCCCGGGGGACAGTTGGGAATGCACCTTTGCCCATTCAAATTCTCCAGTAAAGGCCTCACCTATCAGGTGTAGTGATATCCTTCAGAAGAGGAATTGATAGGAGGTGTGTAAAACCAGGTATCAGTACTAAGCTGACGAGGTACAAATGACGTCTATCTGTTCTATTCCTCATGTAATATTATCAGAATGCATTCACATCACGCTCTTTGTACCAAAATAGCAACTAAACTTGTTTTGACACACAAAATAGCGCGCTCTACGAATACAAAAGGCTCGCACGCCTGCTTGTAAGTGAACTTATTACAGGCCCAATACTCACACACACTATGAAATGCACTTTCAGTACGCACCTCCAAGAGGCTGTTTTACCTCAGTTTTATCGCTACATTCCTGCCACTTAAACCCGCAAATGAGCATGAAAAAGGAGTATCTGTGCAACTGATAAGCCAGTCGTGGAAGTCATTTTGTGGCCAAACGATAGAGGGAAACAAGCCGAATTTCACACCGACAAAAAGCACTGACTAGAGCTGAGACTATTTGGAAGTGGTTTACACCACGCCCATGTGTTACAGAACATGCAATTTCGTGTCGCTTTGCTTGGAGCGAAGCTTGGAGAAACGGTAGTTCCTGGGGTGGCGAGCGCTAACCTTGCCACAAAGCAAGTTTTACACTTTCTCCAACTTCCTTGTAGAGTACCGCGCTATTGCACTTTTTCCTTGGACAGAACGCTGTAGCACAAAAGGCACTGACGCAAAGGGCCAGTTTCTACGGGAAGACCGATTACCACACAATCACATGCAATCACAATCGTGCCTAAGGCGCAGGAAATGCTCGATTATCATCAATTTGAAGCTACACGATGCGGGAAAGAGTCGGCATGACAAAAACTGATAAAATTTGTTAGGGCAAGTGATCCATGAATCACCGGCTCACTAGGAGTTTCGAAATCCCACAGAGTTCTGTAATTCCCAAAGCCATTCGAGGAGAGCTTACCTCATCCATGAACTTCGTTACATCGTACACAGAATTATGAATTAATAACCAAGCAGAGTTCTTCTCGTTGTGCTTTTCAATGTCCGCCAAAGTGAAAACTTTCTTGGTAGCAGCCATCAAGATGAATTTGACTGGTTCACGATTTATCAACCACGAACCTTAAACCCGCAATTTGTGCCACACGACACGACTCCCTACTCTAGCAACTACAATCCTAAGGTACAACCAGTACAACTGGCACAACCGGGTACAATTGCAACAATTGGAGCTGTTCAAACGTTGTTGGCTAATGCTAGAGCTAGTGCTTTGCCTGCTGCGCCACGTGGTGTCGGTAACAGAAAGTAGTCAATCTTAGTTACTTAGTTCCTGAACCTAAACCCTTTTGAGACAGGACGTGCGCTTGTTCAAGCACCTCAGGTATGTCGTCTGAATATCACTGGGTACAGTGGTACAATACAGTCTCAAGCTCTGTTTTACGCTGTTCACCAATTGTCCCTCTAGTGTCCGCATCCTTCGCTCCCGCTCTCGTAGATGGCGCTTGGTGCTTGCAGTGTGCTCTGCTTCTATTTTTCTAGCTATCAGCTTCTACTCTATCACTGCGCTCTGCTTCCGGCGGCCGTGGTACACACGTGGTACATGCCGTGGTGCCCTGGCGATGGGATTTTCCCTGGCACCTACCACCTTGAACTTTCATGTTCACCTACCACCTTTTTTCAAGGCGCCTACCACTTCAGCTACAACTTCGTGCAGCTACTACTTCGCCTGTGGTAACTTACTTGTTTCCTGCCCTGTTTCAAAAGGGATAAGCGAACCTGAACCTACACCGGGAAATCTCAAACACATTCTTGTGGAAGTACTGAACTACAAATTGACACACCTTGGCACAGATACGCTACCAAGTCTTTGACAGTAACTTAGTTACAAGTAACTATAGTTACTGGAAAAGTAACTAGTACTTGTAACTATAATTCCTCTTCCTAGGAAAGTAACTGTCTGCTGTAACTAGTTACCTTTCTTCAGCACTAGCTGTCGTATTGTTTTGCAATAATTTCGGAAGATTACCACATTGGCTTTCTCCACCCGTTGCTGCCTGTTATTCGTGGCTTTGTGTCTCACACAACTTCCGTAGTTCCAAAGAAAATGGTATAAAACGGTGCAGCTACCACTACATTCAGAGGAAGTCCTCAACCTGACTCCTGGTGGCACCTCACCAACCTCACTATGTCGGGGTGTTGCAAGTACCCTCGGACTGACATACGACGCTTTAGCCAAAGGGCTCGAACTAAGGCAAAGTTCATTTTGGTACAATGTAAAACGGAACGATTACTCTGATTATAAGAAAGCGGTTCTGTGGTCAGCGCTTCTAAGTGCATTATGGAAGAAGCGTTGGTCACGTGTAGTGCCCCAGTTGAGCGGCTGTTCGGCATTGGTATGGATAGTTTGGAATAAAGCAGGGCAGACTTCGATAGACAAACTTCGGGTAGTAGCTGTTGGGTGTAACCTGCACAAGTAGTTGATATTGCACTAGTGAATAATGTAGAATAAAAGTTTTTGGAGTCCTTTTTGCCACTTTGGATAGTAACTGTAAAGTAACTACTTATCATGTAGCTTAACAAGTTACTATTTGTGGAGAGTAACGTACTTGCAACTTTGCTGCTTTATTCGTGTACTAACTGTAACTAATTCAGTTTCTTTTTCAAGTAACTTTTCCCAAGACTGCAAATGACACAGAAGTTATCATCGCGATACCGAAAACTAAGAACAGGCACCTAACCTGCTACTATGCTACTCCACTAGTGACATGCTATTATGTCACTCGCCCCGTCCATAGGGGGAGTGACGCTCATACCTGCTGCTTTTGTGGTGCTTTTGACCTTTCTGGCCTCTGTTTGGGGAGCTATTAGGGCGTGCTAGGAAGCCAGTGTCATTTTGCTCCTTTCAAAGTTTCAGCGGGTTTCAGTTCCTCTCGTATGCTGCGCGCTTGAAACCTGAATAAAATGTTATCTGATTGCACATGTGGCCCGTTTGCACAAAAATTGCGCGAGGAACCTGACCATACAGAATCTTACTTTAGTGCAGCCCTAAGCTATGTTATCTTGCAGCGTGTGTCAAACACACTGTCAAAGCCGTGGATAAGGGTTTTCCTTGTGTTAAGTTCCTAGCACAATTTTTGTGCAAACAGGCCCTTCTCCTCACGGGCCTCCTTCTTGACACAGACTATGCAGTGGGAAAAGCTTTAACCTGTGGCATACTTCTGCCCATGTTATAGGTGCAAGCCATGTGGCACGAATACATAAATTCATTAATAAATACATGAATACATAAATTCCCGCACTTAGATATGTTTTGCGTATTTACTAGCCATTTCTGTCTAAACTTGAACGGCTGCATATGAGGTTTCACGAGGCTCCAGTTACATTACAATGGTTGGTCAGTCATTACAGGAGTAGGAATCCTACCGTACAACCAACTACATATTGTTCACAGGGTATCATTCATATCCAACATTACGCCATCCCTTGGACATCACCTGTTGCACTGGTAACCCAATAGGACGGCAGTATATGCTTCTGCCTGGACTACCAACGCTTAAACAAGATTACCCATATTGACCTTGGTAATACCTTCCTCAAAATAGATGATGCCCTCGATCCCCAGTGGGACGCCACTGAAGTTTCCTTTCTGGATTTAACGTGGGTATGCTGGCGATCCCCATGGCGAAAGCTGACAACAGACTCTGCACGGCACTGGACCACTCATACGAATACACCACTCTGCATGGCTTATACAGGTCCATGGTGATGCTCTTTGAGCATCACCATGTACTGCCATGTAATGCACCATCTACTACTTTGGAATGCTTGATGGATATTGCTCTTAACTGGCATATTTGCCTTTGCTACTTGGACGTCGTTGCATATTCTAATAGCAAGTTCCGTTAGCCATTTTCATGTAGCGCAGTGTAGGGTGCCGGTGTGGGTTCAGATGGAAATGAAGAGTGAATGGAACGACCAATGGAACATGACACACGTTGCACTGAAGCAACCAGTGCAAAACTGGTGCCTTGCCCCCCCCCCCCCAGTCAATTCTGTGAAGGGCAGGCCTCCCCCTATTCTGACGTCCCTATTACAGTGGATGCATCGACTTGCATTCCAACGCCAATGCACATTTGCGGTGCCTACCAAAAAATGCACTCACTATTCCCATTCTTCACTGCATTGTCCTGGCCACTATAGCTGGATTGTTCATGCTCACCTTCTGCCCTTGCGGCCTCATTTCATCCTCTCTCCGTTTGTGCCGAGCAACTGTGGAACCCCAGTTTTTAAGACAAGCATCTCAGCATATAATAAGCTTGTCGTAGCCCATGAACTACTATAACACATCACTACTACTGCACATCATGGCACGTCAGGGCCAGTCAGTTCTGTCAAAGCAGCCCTGGACTTAGGCCATGGGTTGAGAAACTCTCCAGCACATCCGGCCCTCCGGGACATTCCATCATCACCGATAAAGACTCACGTAGAGGATGAGGAACACCTTCTCTACAAGTTGTTCCTTACTGGACAGCTTATCTTATCAGGATCATGTGCCAAAACTCATACAGGATACCAAAGAGAGTATTGAAGTTACTGAGTAGTAGCAGAAAGAAGTAACTGAATAGAGTATACTTAATACTCAACCTTGAAAAGTATTTCGAGTAGAACACTAAAAACTCACAATAGCAACTCGTTACTTTTAAGATACTATCGAGTTACAATTTGTGAAATTTCCTGTCAAACAAATAGGAACAAAGTGAAGATAAAAATGGATACCGCTTCGGATGCTTTTTTCTTTTCCCACGACATCATTTTGGTGCATGCTCTCCTCCACAGACATTTCGTCCGATAATGATGCTTGTGCAGATACCTGATGCTATGCTCAGGGAGCTATTTTGATCAGCTGTTCATTTCAGTTATTAACTTTTACAGCGATTCTTGCTTGCTATGGCTCTACGAAACACTGGTCCTCTCCCCTGGTTTCCACAAACCCCCGCGCATTCACCAACACACTGTTCCGCATAGCTACTAAACCTAAGGCACCGCTCGTTTCTGCACTCCACGCTGCAGAAGGATGGGGTACCCCAGGATATCTGTGATGAAATGCATGCACATGTAAGTGGCATAGCACCCAACCAAAACAGATTAACTTTTCCCCCACCTTTCTTCCCCCCAAAAACATAAAAGGACTATCTTGGAACAACTTGAGAAATGAGTACAAGTTTCTTCCCGAATGTATTTAAGAAAAGATACTAAATACTGACTTTTAAAAGCATTTGTAAGATAAGAAGTTACTACTGCAAGCATTTAAGAGTAACTTCAGTAGAGTATTTGAGTTACACACAGATCTGCAATCCTCATCAACATATGGAGGGAGAAAAACAAATGCACACACAAAACAAAAACATACATGCATGCTTTACTGGTAGAGTGCTATTTTTACACCCAGGCTTACTCAAATTGCAAAAACCACGAATTTATTTGTATCTCCGTGCTGGCTGTTCCTCGAGAATGCCACAGAACAAAACTTTTCTATCTACCTCTTCGGAGTTTGAGGCGCGGACGTCAACAGAACAGGCCCATGACAGCGCGTAGGGTTTTTCAGTTTTCACCAGAGGCTCTCTCAACTGACAATGCAGTTATCTGGTGCCTGTGTGGAGGAATGGGTACAGGTGATTAAAGAGCAAAGTCTAAGGATTGCTTCCACGTTTCATTTATTAAAATATTCCTGTTCAGCCACGTGTAATGCTCATAGAAGCATTACTGTTCATCTGACCCTCGCAGATGTGAGGCACACCAAAGTTGTATTGTATGTTTGTGACCCTGAAAAGCACAATAGTATTGTCACCCATCCCTCTTTTATACATCTGTATCTCCTATTGCAGATGATACTGAAAGTAACTTTTTGCAAGGTCAAGGCTTCATCACAAATGCCTTGCTGTTAAACAGTTTGGGTGCAGGGTAGGACTTTATTGTAGTTTGTCGAATTGGGCTCTATACTGCCCTTGAAATGCCAGCGCGCTGTGTGATAAGTTAACGTAAACTTTTTGGGACTGTATGAAAAAATGTACACACACACACATAAAAGTATGGAATGCTACCATGCTGATACAACATATGATTTTCTTCAATCACGTGTCTGTTTGTATGTTGGTATCATGGAGTGCGCTACATGCTGCTGCTATAGACATGATGCAACATAGCGTCACAGATAATGTAAAACCTCGGAAACAAGTATCATATTATTACTATATGTGCTGCAGAGCTGAGAACAAGCTTCAAGGTCTCATCCTCAGACCTCTATGGTTGTTTTTGGGCACCAAACAAAAATAAATAGATATAATATTATTATTGGAGCGTTTCTTCAACCAGAAACTAAAAAAGAAAATCCAGACTTCTGCTGTACGTCATCACAAAGCAGTATGCATACCAGAAAATACAGTTTAAACAACACAGCACTTTAAACAAACAGGATGGCTAGAATGCATTATTTACACAACCCAGCAAAACATAGTGCAGTCTCCATATTTTCTCCTCACGCTCTAAGTATCTCACACATTCACTACAATGCTGGTATTGAAACCCAGTGTGTTATCAAAACAACTGAAAGCAACAGACATATCTAACACAGAAAAGTCCTGGAATGATATATTTGGTCAAACACATCTCATATCTTAAAATTCAGAATATTCAGATCTATAAAAAAAATGTAGATAAGCTAGTTTCTTCCAAATGACTTTGTAGCAATGCTGTGAAAGACAGTAGTACATGCCGGTCTCTCTCCAATGCTTGTCTCAAATGTATGAAGCACAACAACAATAATTACGTCCAAAACAGTGTTCTTGTTACATCCTCGCTTTTGTAGACCGCAATCCTGAAGTCAAAGATGCTGATACGAAAAATCATTAGCGTGAATTATAAATATCTTTTTTTTTTTCACTTAGTGGTAACGTTTAGTCATTGATGCCACTGGAACAGACAGGCATATATAAAAATATTCTAGCATATCTAGCAATTGATGCCACTACCGAGGCCACTCCAGCAGTCGGGCACACACAGGAAGTATTTGTCCATTGCTTCGCAAAAGCGTCCATGGTACAGGTCTGGGGAAATAATTGTTGGCTGCTTTTTGTGACCCCGCAGTGTCACAGTCGACTTAACCACCATTTCCAGTTTCTTGTCCCATGTGAAGGTTCTAATGTAGTCTATAATTCCTACCACAAGTTCTTTGCGGTCATTGTCAAATCCCACCAGAAGTGAATAATCGATGACCAAGTTATCCCACAAGAACTTTGCATCATTTTTGATTGCAAGTGTCAAGACAGTCTTCGAATGAGGACGAACATAGAGCGGTGAGTCACACGTCATCTTTAGTAGATTTTCGTCCAGCAAGACCACGTCGCCTTCGGCCTGCGAGCGGGTGTTCACCAGACGGTTCCTTACGGATCCTTTCAAGTCAAACTTTTGCGCGATGTTCCTCCCATAAAAGAGGTTCTCCATTACCAGGAGATCTAACTTAGAAGCAGTGTTGGTTGCAGAGTTCTTGCAACCAATGCGAAAGACACCCACAATTTTGGCTAACACTGTTGGTTGTCGATCAATGCATGCATTGCTGACGTACTGAAAGTATCTTGGAGCAAATTCTAGAAAGGATTGGACTTCATAGCGAGACATTTGCTTCAAGATAAAGCGGTCGTCGTGGGTCTTACAAAACGACAGACCAGATTTTCCTCCTTGGGCACTCCATGAAACACAGCGCAAGAGGGAATATATGAAACGATCTTCTCCGTGGGGAAAAATAAAGCGGCGTAGTTTCCGAAACTGCTCCGCAAAGAAGACCCGACAGTAGAACTGAGATGTTGCATCACTGAATTGTGTGTCAATGTGCATGTTGAAGCTTTTACTACCTGTTTTCTTTTCTGTCTCCTGACTATTACACAACACAAATTCTTCAAAATCCACACACTGAACATCACTTCCAGAATCCCGTTTTCCCATGGAGCTTGCTTGTTCCCTGAGCTGGTTCAGTGCTGCTGTCAAGTTGGACTGAAGCTCCAGCAACTTTAGCTCATAGTCTGCCGAAGCCAAGGCATGAGCAATGATTGAACTGGGTTCTTGATCGTGAATAATAACTGGAATCCTGCTTCCATGAGAAACATTAAAGTGATCTGATGCTGGAAATGGGCTCTGTATCGGAGATGTCCCAGAGCTGGACAGCAACTGGCTAATAATTGTTTTCACCGTGCCTCTTTTCTCCAGCTTGCCTACTGAGGCCTCATCATCTGGTTTTGAAAGTGACGGTGTCTGAAGCTTTGACCGATTATCTTGTAGTTTCTCAGCTCCATCTGACCGTGATCGTTCGTGGGTACGAATGCTTCCACATCGCTTTCCAGACTCATTGTTATCTTCTGGGTGAAATCCACCATACCTTTCAGATTTGGCTGCATTTAAGTCTTGTCCCATCAATCCTGCATAAATGCCTGGTGAAACGCTGTACATGTAACTGGACATTGATGTGCTACTGTTTGCTGTCTGTAATGATGAATGCAGGGCATGTGTCCTCTCCAAGTCCTCTACCAACTGGCTTTCTCCTTGAGCCTCTACGCTTGTTTGTCCACCCGTCTGGATATTGCCTGCAGCCAAAACATCATCTCCTGCCTGTGAATCACTATCCCCAAAACTACTTGCGGCATCTGTACTGTCAACCAATTCTTGCTTGGGCTCCTCTACACTGACATTTGCGTCAACACCTGCTGGCGCTTGTTTCGATAATGTCCTCGTTTGAGATCTCTCTTCTCGTTTCCTCATCACTTCAAATTCCTGCAGCCTTTTATTCCAAGTGCAAACGGCCTCTGCCATATATTGTTTAAGCTGAACAATGCTGTTGTATATCTTCCATGTCATGGCACGTGCCTCTTGCAGGACAACACTGTCTGTCATTGACGCATTTTGTGACTGGCAACGCTTTAACGTTGGTGAAGTAAGCTGAAGCTGAATGCTTTCAATCATTTCTTTGAATGCAGACTTTTCAGTCTGCTGTTTCTCCATCAATTCCGTAACAGTACTTTCATGTTTAGTTCCTTGCACTTGTTCCTTTAGCGAGTACAATGCTTCAACTGCTGCACTATAGATGGACGACCCTTTAACAGCTAGTTCTCGTATTTCATCAACAATAACACTTACTTTGGGAATCTCATCAACAATGGCGATCACTGGCGATGGAAAGGCAACCTCTCTAATTTGAACAGGTGAGTACTTAAAAGATGCAACAATCTGTTCTGATGCAAAGTACTGGTAATGGTCGTGATGCAGGGAATGCGGGCACTGGCCATGTGGGCTCCGACAGCCATATTCATATCCGTGAAATCGTAGCTCAAGGTATTTAGCAAATGAGAATGACCAAGTTTCTTGAGACATGACTGTCAGTGGGGTCACAAAGCGACACTTCCGGCACCAACTCCACATCAGTGTACTGTTTTGGGCTGAAGGCAAAGGGTTGTCCAAATGGTGCAACAGGACCTGAATAGATCCATTTTCATGTACAAATTTGCGCACATGTTCTAACATTGGAGTGTCACACGAATAGTTTGGGCAGGTGTAAGATGAACCAAAGCAATAGCGTTCCAGAAAGCCTCCCAGTGGAATATCGTAATGACCATAAAAGTCCATGTTAACCACAGAGAGGTTCACGCAAAAATAAGGTGCATTGCTTGAAGTTGGAGAGTAGCTGCAAAACAACACTGCTATCCTCTGGTGGTTGTAGGCACTGAGGGCATCAATCCGACTTTCACCTCCATAATTCCGTTGACCAGCCTCGGAATGCAGTGCTTTTCGAGCACTCTTGGTTACATTCCAGTTCCTGTTGTGCTGGCACAGTACCTGAATCCTGCCACCCCGTGCCCTGAAGTCCGCAAGAAGTGCCTGTGCAGCTCCAGAATCCCACTCACTTGAAGTCAACTTGAGGAGTGTAAACGGGTGAGGAGGTGCAACTGTGACAGTCTCTTGCACATCTTGTTCGCCTACTGTAGAGACCAAGCCCTGCTTAGCACCAAATCTTTTAGATGCTGTCTCTACATCACTTGTTTTGGGTGACCAGTAAATTTCGTCATCAAAAAACTTCCGAAGCTCACAGCTTTGCCCAGCCTCTGTTTTCAGGTATGGAAGGGTTGGCTTAATGTAAGGCGAGCAACAAAGGACAGTGGAATTAAGTGCTAACTCAAAAGAACTTGTCGATGACTGCTTCTTTACAATGAGCAGATGGTCATCCAATGGCTCAGCACTGTCCTCAGAGTTAAGGAGAGTATGCAAGGGGTCACTGAAGTCTTCAACAATGCATTTTTCAATATTCATTGCAGTGTCCTCCACCTTAACATCTTCCATGTTCACCTTATTTTCAGGTTCTTTCTTAGAGTCACTTTGAGACACATCGCAGTCTTCCTCACGTAGAGTCCTTGCGTCTGCAGGTGGTTCTGCATGCTCATTCATAAGGAATGAAAGCTCCAACCTCCAGTTGTAAGCAACATACAACATGAAAAGTATAATACGCTTTACTTTCCCGAGTTCAGTAGAAGTACCACCCCTCAGCAGGATGGTACATCCTAGTCTACTTGGACAGCCATCGAAAAAAAGTAGGGTTTTAGTTCGATTTGCTGGCAATATGTACGTTTTTACATAGAAATTTTGGCAAGTACCCAGGTTTGGCTTATGTAACTGCGCATCAATTGAGCTTACAATTGTTGACTGAGTGCATCGTGATATTCGCTCCATTACAGATGGTTTCATGTTTGTTGCAAGGGTCACATCCATTTGCAGAAGTTTTTCTTGTGCAAGACGCGAGACAGTTTTTTCCACAAGTAGTAGATCTGGCTCAAAAACTTGAATTTTTGCTACAACATGCTTCAAGTACTCACATTCTTGCATAAGGATCGGATCTAGGGATGAGAATTTGTTCTCAATCCTCTGGTACACAATAGATGAACCAACAAGGAGGATACGAGGGTTTGTCAGCTGCTGACGCATTTTTTTGTGGACTATGTTCTTTGTGCAAACTGTTCCACTGACAACACAGGAATCAACTCGAGAACCACCAGGAATCTTCTTGACATGTACGTAGGATCGAATATCCATGTCTTCTTCACATTTTGTGTCTGGACTGACTAGGGCAGAAACAGTATGCACAATTGGAAGTATAACATCACACCAGTCGAGAGAAACACCATCCAAAGTCAAAAGCTGTTTAAGGAGATCTTTCTCCAGTGAATTATACATTGCATGCAGTTTTTCTCTGACTTCATTTGTGTCGACTTCATCGTCCATGGGAAGCTTCTGATCAACGGAATCATTCATTCTGCTGCTTGCGAATAGTGCTCCACTAATGCAATCGTCATTTATTGTTCTGTTGCATATCTCATGGCCCACAGCATTATTGTCAGCTTCCCAGCGATTATGCCTTCTTTCATCACATTTTCCATCGGGTGAGGTTGCGTCCCTAGGGCGGGACACTGTAACCCTTGACTCCTTCAAATCTAGATTGAGGAAAAATGTTGATGTAGAAGTCGTCAGTCGCTTGTGATCTTTGTAAGACACTTCAAACTGATCACTTGATAACTTTTCTGGCTCTGGAGAATCCTCTCGTGAGAGGCTTCCTTCTGGTTGGATTTCTGATACCCACAGCGGATCCTGTGTTTCCTCGGTTCTTTCATTCGGTGAACTGGCTGCAGGACTTGCGTCACCTTCATTTGTTTGTATTGGTTTGTACAGCGCATAGCTGTCAAGGAATACAGACTCATGCGAAGTAACAGATTCCAGAAGGCATTCGTCCAGAAATGCCTGCCCAACAGACACAGCCTGACTGCGGCTTGATGCTTTTCCTTGGGCCACTAACCAGTCAACTAATTCATTGCCCACAACACAGTTTTGATAAGTATGTAATCTTCGTCTATGTGTCTGAAATACTACTCCATGAGTGGGATGTTGAATTTGTGACCACAGTTCTCGAATAAAAAGTATGTCATGAGCTGGGGAATGGCCTGGTGATGGGCTGCGAAACGCAGTGCTGTCACTCGAAGCATATTCATCAGCTTTTGGCAACACCAATGCTTCTTCTCGGAAACCAAGTGACGTTTTCCTCCGACTTGCTGGGGCCCGCCAGGAATCTGAAGTAACAGCATCTTCCCCTTCCATCCTCAGTACACCCAATTTACTTTGCAGATCTGCGAGGACGCCACGTAGGTCAGCGCTCAAGTCTAGCGAATTCACGTATGATAGCACAACTTGACAGCAATACATGCAGACACGGAGGTCACCGCGATACCCTATTATCTTGCCTGGAATTTCGCGGTTACAACAGCGACTACAGAAAATCTGACCACAAATCCGGCAGTGATGACGACGGCGAAATGTGGTGAACTTGTCGCCGCACTCGTAACACTCTTTGCAGTTGCTGTCAGGCATCCAGTATTGTTTGAGGTCGCTGTCTTTGCAGGAGGCGTTAGGCGCGACTATTCCACGGTCCATAATATGAGCGATGCGGCTCAAGACACCTGAAAAGCTTCGTGTATAAAGAACGTCCATGTCTGCAGTGCTCGTAGCAGAAGAAACGTCTAGGCCTGCATGTGTGATGTTTGTAGGCTCAGCTGGAGTTCCACAGGGTTGCAGGACATCGTGCTCGGGTATGGTGTCCCACTGGGGGTTCAAGTCAGGTGCAGCGTCGTCATCGCGAGGCGGTCGGGATATTCGGAATAATTTGCTCAGAGAGAAACCACCGCCTTTCGTTTTTACATCAGAGCTCAAAGGGGCGAATTCTGTCAAAGAAGTAGGTGAGTCGAGCTTTTTAGCTCTCCGACGAACGTCAGACGCTTCCATAATTTTGCACGGCTCTGTAATTTTGTTCCTTCAGCTCCGCCTAGTGGATGAAATGAACCTGAAAAAGCAGACGACGGTAGCATGGGCGACTATCCACAAAGCTTCAAACCATCCATATTATTGTCTGCTTATTCTTGAACTATTTAACAAGACAAATGAGAAAGTGTGCGAACATTGTATCCTGAAGTCGCGAGTTGAAGCTCATGATAGATAGATGCATAAATGGCATGGAACACTGGCATGTAGGAAAGAACATAAGGAAGAGGCTGAAGACGCTGAAGAGTCACCCTACGGATATAGCGGCTGGAAGGTGCTGAAAGGGTAAACTTAAGGGTATTCAAGACGCTGAAGAGAACAAAAAAAGCGTAGAATTACTTTTTAGTGGTTATTTCATCCATGGGTCGTTTTAGCCTTGTAAAAGCCACGTTACCTGAGAAGGCCAATGAGAAGCATAGAAAAGACTTTGCACACCGCACGTCACTTGAGCCATTTTGACACGCTACGTGCACATCTATCCAGGAATTCCGAAACTAACCTTCCTCCATGAGCACGGGTGATTCTGATTTTGTGAGACCGATAAAGGCCAGGTTTGGGAAATACAAGGCTCTACTCGACTGTATGTTAGTTTCATGTTCAATTGTTTAATGCTGATTTGGATATACTCTTCTGGGTGCCTAAGAAGAAGTTCGTATAAATAACGCGCATGACCACGCGATCACGACCATCGGACCATCGCGACAACTACCAACTACGCGTCGCTTCAAAGAGGGGACGTTTTCATTCGTTCTACGTAGCACGTGACCGTTACCGACGATGTATTCGAGCTACTATTGGTCAGATATCACGTGCCCACAAAACTGGCTGGCTGTGCGCCATGCTTCTAATAACCAAAATAAACGTAATAGATGTGCGAGAAAGACCTATCCCAATATGGCCGAAGAGCTTCAAAATTCTGTTTCTATGTCCGAAAATAGCGAAATGTCTTTGAGCGCTGCTGATAAAGAAGAGCCAGTCAAGAAAAAACTTAAGACTGGAGACAAATTGTTGGGGAAATCCGACAAATTGGAGCACAGGCTAGGCGGTATCTTGTGCTGCGCTGTCTGCCTTGACCTCCCTCGGGCAGCCATTTATCAGGTATGTGCAAAGTCAGCTGATCGTAGCATTTTTTTATTCATTAGTTTACTCTTGACTTACGCTATCCCATCTAAAGTGCAGCTAGCACTGGGTGTTAATGTCACCCGTGTGTACTGCGGTTCACCATTTAAACATACATTGATTTTCGATGTAATGCGTAAAGAACAATATGTTAATATTGGTGTGAAAAACCTATTGTTTGTGAAGTGCATTCATATTCTGTTACGAAGCTACTGTACTTGATTTCCAAAATATTCTATGTGTGACATTTCTTGCTAGCGTTGTTAGGCACGTCCCTTTGGACAGTACTTACGTGTTCCTGTTCTAGCTATAAAAAAATAAAAATAAATTCAGCATCGGTTTTTAAAGGACACGCCACTTTTTATTATCTCGGATGTGACTCTTTACACATGATTCTAAACTTCAACCTTACCTATCTCCACTTTGAAATATTCCTGTTTTCAACATGTAACATGTTTTTTTTTTTAATTTTTTTTCTGAGAAGGATGCGAGACATGCGTTATACTTGTTAAGCCGTGTGTGTGTATTTGAAAGATATGTAACATCACTATCATGTAGATTTATCTTGCTTCTATATTTCCATTGTACTGGTATAAGGCATGTGATATGTGCATACCTATATGTATATGACCCTATATCGTGGCCTTTAATAAAGAAAGTCAAAATCAGCATTCATTGTGTCTTCCTGTTTAAAAGAAAGTTAGTGAATGTTCTGAAGGCTGTCCACGAATTATCTCTGCAGGCTTATGCGCTTATGGACTGTTATAGAGTTTGGTACACATAATCAATATCTGGGTACAAGTAAATGCTGTGAGAGGACAAACAGGCTCACAGTGCACATAGAACCTGCAAGCACATGAGCTATGATCTCCCATGAGGCTAAATTCCAAAGATATTGCTTTAGTCTTCTGCTTTACATACTAGCAGATTATACCTCAAGATAAGCAAATGTATATGCATTGCACAAGTGCTACATCATATAGAAAAATAGATGTAGGGACATTATGTGGAGTAGGAATTTTCCAAGCACCCCCCCTCCCCCCAAATACCTGTCAAAAAAAGCCTGGAAAGCCAGCAGATATGTGTCACCCCCCCCCCAATACCTGAGATGAAAATCCTGCTCAAAACCCTGATGTGGAGTTTTTTTTTTTTTATTAGTGCAAGAAAGCACTCTGCAGGTGTCCAGGGACACCATATTTACAATGTTCTTCGATGGTTTTCATGGTGGTCGAGGGTAGGGTGCAGAAATATTTTCCTGCAGCTATTGTGTGTCCACATTGAAATATTAGCAATTGCAAGATCTGTAGCACTTCGGTTCTTTCCACAAAATTAGAAGCATGATGCGTCCTTGAGGTACAGAAGACATCAGCAAAGACCAGCATGCTGGATATAATAGGTGACTGGTAAGTGCACATGAGAGATCCAAGCCATTTCTTGGGTCATGCCTGTCAAGGAAGTAGCTGAAAGCCAAGATTACTACATACTCAAAGGTGTCGATAGATTTGTTTAGCAGCAGTGACTTCAACACAAGCAGCAAGAAGTCTTTCCTGTGGTTGCATGGCCAAATGTATTGGGGAAAGAAGGAGGCCGCATATTTATTCAGAGGTGTATCAGAGTTGATAACCAAGATGGATGACAAACAACTGTTCTCACTGCAGTTGCAATTCTCCTATTCACAGTATCGTCTTCTGTGAACTTAATCTCTCTTGTCTTTCCTGGATATGGTTTCTGAATAATACCCCTTAACAAAGCACATTCAAGTGCTAACAGGTAAATTGTAGTAATACACAATTCATAGTGTAATATTTCAATGGCAGCCTGAAAATTGAGTGTGTCATTCAATCTTCAGACATGTCTTCCCAGGGTCACTGCCTGTTGAAGGTCATGGCAGCCTTCTGAGACTGTTGCAGGCAGCATTATGCTTAACATCACACACAAAACCACAAGCAATCAACTGCACATACCTCTGACGTTCAAATTTGGAACACTGTGCTATAACATCAGTAATTTGATCTCCACTTGCATGGTTCCTTTACTTCATTAGTGACACCACTTGTTTTCTTATTTTAATGTTACAGGTTGCCTTGAACCATGACCTGCTGGGAAGCTCACTCCACAGCCTTACCGTGTCTATCCCTAGAACATCACCTCTTATCTTTCATTTGCTTCAGTGGCATGTTCTACTTAACTGTGGGATGATGTCCCAGATGTGGCACATTTCACTTAGATGCTGCTTTTGCATAACTGATGTAATTGTGTGACTCTGACATTCACTGTCTCAATAGTACATGTGTGCGAGTATGTGTGTATCCTTTCCTGCAGCGTGTTGGATGGTGAGTATGAATGAAAGAGGTTTGTGTGATGTTCTCACAACTATTAGGACGGCAAAGTCTGCATGGAACCAAAATTTCTGGATTTAGTGTGACTATCTTTTTGTCCTAATCCCTGTTGTTTCTCTGCATTCTCGAGACAGAATCTGCTGTGCCCAGAAACTTTGCTCGGGGATGGTTGCCGTCACCGATTCCCCATTGGTGATTTTGGTTTTCTCCACTGTGATTTTTCAGTGCACCAATGGCCACTTGATGTGTGCCGGTTGTTTTACCCATCTCCTGGCAGATGCACGCTTGCGCGACGAAACAGCATCTTGCCCAAACTGCAGGACCATCATCAGCCGAGAGCTCTGCTCACGTAACCTAGCTGTTGAGAAGGCTGTCTGTGAGCTGCCCACTGAATGCCACTTCTGCGCAAGTGAACTTCCTCGGGCGCAGATTGAGCGCCACGAGGCAGAGTTGTGTGAAGAACGGTGGGTTTTTAGATTTCCTGGAATGGCTAGACAAGAAGACTAACCGGTGAATGTGTTTGTGCTATTGTATATGTATGGCTTAATTACGTAACCAAGGAGGGTTTTGTGGTCGATTACTTTGCATTCCATTTGAACAAGTGAAGGCTATAACGACATAGTTATGGACACTACGTGCCTTAATCCCCCAAATTTGTCATCGTGTTGCACGTTGTCAACGAAGACTACATTTTATAGACTGAAATTTTGGTCAGTCCTGGCATACTGGAGAATTTGAGAGTAACAAGTTTGGAAAAGAGTGAGGTCTGGACAACTGTTCATTGCCTAGATGGGTAGAAATCCAGCGAACCGGTAGAGATGTAGGAAGGGAGTTGCCTCAGGACAGAAGGCCGCCTCAGGCGGCTTCTGTCCTGAGGCAACTCCCTTCCTAATGTTCATTGCTTAGATTTTTTTCTTCATCTGAATCATCTCTACTTTCTGCATCCATAATTTCGCTATTTCTAATGTGACTTGTGGTCTCTCGATCGGTTGATCAATGAAATGCAAATTCTAACGAGGCTATTTTAGTAGTGATCCAGACAAGGTCCCGTGTGTAGCAAGAACTGGTTGAGAGAATTAATTCTAATTTCACGGCATTGTTAGTTACATAGTTTACACAGGGTGTTTTTTTTAAAATTATTTACAGATTTTTATAAAAAGACTATGAGAGCAGTATGAATACCGTCTGTGCAGGTGGGTTATAGGGCTAGGCTGACATTCTTCCGATGAGAGTATGGAACTACTATATGACTAATTACCTAAAATTCATTAACTATCTCTTTAATGAGGGGCGTTTGGGCAAAAGTGAGATAATAGAATGGGGGACGAACCCGGCTGAGGACGCCACCAACTTGGTGGCAGGGTACAACTCGCACGCGAGGGACGTCAAATACGGGGTGCCATGTGGTGAGCTTTCATCGCACATTAAAGAACCTGCAGGTGGGCAAAAGCAATTCACAGACCGACGGCTGTGGCATCGCTCATGATCTTAGTTGTCTCGCGACGTAAACCTCCAATTATAAAAAAAAGAAGGGGAACGATCCTCGTTGTAAGCATTTCTATTTTTTAAAGACCGTGGAACGAGCGTGTGTGTTGAAATATCGAAATCTGAGTTTTGCTATGAAAATTAACAGGAACTGAAACTGTGCACCCCAGATGCACAGGGAGGACTGCACTTATTCGAACTGCTTTGGAGCGATGGAGATGATTGGAATAGGTGCTTATCTGTTGGCCAGATCAACTGGTAAGCGGCCCAGATAAGCTGACGACGACGAAGGTCATGTGCTCCTTAGGTGCACGGTTTTGGTTTCGGCTCATTTGCATACCAGTATTCAGCGATGCGTGTGCTCATTTCAGGATGAAAAAAAGAAATGCTTTCGACGAGGATGGTCGCCCATTCTGCTGTCTCATGTTTGCATGAAAGACCCTAATTATAGAGTTAAATAATTAATTTTAGGTAATTAGTCATCGTGTAGTTACATACTTTCTTCGAAAGGATGCATGCCTGGTCATATAACTCAGCTGCAAAAACAGTATCTATGCTACTCACATAGCTTTTTATAAGAAATCTTTAAAGAATAAAATAAAAGACACCCTCTGTACATAATAAATGTATCACACACAGGGCCTTGTGTTTTAGGGTAAAACCTGGTAAAACCCAATTTTACCCCACAAATCATCTTCACTTGGGAGTAAAATCCACTGAAAACTAACTTGACAAAGTGCCAATTCAGCCACCAGTACGGGCACTGGATAACGCTACGCACCGCACACTGGCGTGGCTGTTTCGTATCCTGTGTTCATCTAAAATGTGAGAAACGCCTTCTCTTTATGTTCCACCCAAAAATCTGCTTTTCAACCCGATGGCGCCAGTTTTTATCCTGTTTTGCGACCCCTGAAAAAAGAAAAAAAGAAATACTTTGCCCCCCCCCCCCCCCCCTGATTTTCAAGAAACATAAAACCCGAAAACACAAGGCCTTAATCATACACAATCACAACAAAGCAAGAGCAAGCTAATGTCTACCTCCTGATTTGTTAGCTATATTAAAATCTAATGGCTATGCACAAAATGGAACAAGCAGCACCAAAAAGCGAAGTGCACATTGATAGAAGCGTAAGAGCATAAATGGCTACTGACAAAACAGGATACCTGGAAATTAATAGTATGAACAGGAGAGCACCTGTAGTTACTATGTGACAAGGGGAAACGCAAGGAGTTTTGAAAAACACTTAATGAATATCATTTGGTGGCAGCTACCTAGATCTGTCCTATCATCCCCGAACATAAGTGTGGCATTCTTAAGGTGGAACTGTGCTTATTTTCAGGTTTCACACAAATGACCCAATACGTTTTGTACGAGTGATGAGTATAAACAGATCTGAAGCAGGTTTCTTTCAGAATGCAACCTTCTGAATCATTTTGTAATGAAATCCTCTTGTGGGCGACCTCTGTGCACGGATTGTTCCCCGTTTTGGATAGCTTTGCCTTTCTCAGGATAATTCACTTTATGTTCTGTACATAGGAAACTCAGGAAACACAATTTTGTAAAGAACAAGGATTACTCAAATTATGTGTAGAGTTCCACTTTGAAGTTTATGTTGTGCTCTCTTGGAATGCTTGGTTAAAATTTGCAAGGTAGCCATTAACGAGAGTACTTCGACTTAAACAAGAAATCATCGAGGTACAGAATGCTACAGAACCACCTGATCAGTGTTTATCACTGCGTTCTACTAAAAGTGCCAAAACCACGACAACCAGGACAACACAACACAGAGCGCTCTGTGTTGTGATGTCCAGATTGCCGTGGTTTTAGCACTTTTAGCAGAATGCAAGTCTTATACCAACAAGCCCAAATGGATGTTTTAGTTTATTACTGCCTTCTTTGCTGTATGATGCCATTTAAACAACTTTTCTAGCTGTCCAGAGGATGCACAGAGGTATCACCTTCACTTGTTATTTGCTTGGCGTGTATTTTGAATGAAGTTTGTAAAGGGAGAAAGCAGAGCTTACGTTACGAGTGGCTACATTACAACTGCTGCTATTCTATTTCAGGGTATCTCGCCCTCCGTTTCTGGAGTTATATTTGTTTTCGGCTGAGATCCGAAGTAATGGTTTTTCTTCACTCTCTTTAAACTGCCCTAGCTTTTTGTGAGCATCTGTGTTGAAATACACTGTGTGGCTACAAGTTCTCTGTGGCCCCTTTGTTTGCAAGGTCTTCAACTCATGCTGCCAGGAGTTACAACACCGTAACATTCACTGACTGGTCCAACGTGTGTATCATATGTGACAAAATCCAAGGGATTCCTAAATTGCAGAGGCGGATTGAACAATTAAGGCAAGCACAACACTTATGCTTCGCCAACACCCAAGCAATGAATGAGGCCTTGGTATGTTGATGAGAGTGTGATGTCGGCGTGGTGTAATTGGTAGCATACCTGACCCGCAATTAAGTCCCGGCACTCACTCACTTTTCCTCAACTAACACAGGCATAGTGACAGAGAGCTTCTTAGGGCCACAGAACATGCAGGACTTGTCGAATTTAGTTTCACATGCTGACAAATTTGGGAGAATGTGGTAAAATTGTTGCATACAGTAAGTTCAATAGATAGATATGAACAAATGAAAATTGGTAAACATTGTGTGTGACAAAACAGCATGGTTTCACTTTTTGTGGTTTTCCACTGCAGCGCTTAATGCACACGTTGGAAGTGCACCTATTCCAAATGACTGAGAATTATCGACCCTCCTGAGCTTGATTGCTTAGCACCTATGAATGAGCGAGTCAATGAAATGCAGGCTCACCCAGTGCCCCTACAGTCGCATTGGCTGCCATTGGCGTGGCCCTTTCCACGAGCTGGATATTCACACCCAGCTGTGCTCGCATCCACGCAAGTCGGGACAGGATGTCATGGATGCTTTGGAACAGATTGACCAACAGATGCACAAGGAACAGATGCTGTACAGTACTGTCTTTGAGCTCCTGTCCTTCGAAAAGATCACTTTCAATGGTATCTATCTTGTTTATCACAGGAGATGCATTGTTGCAAGGCGATGTCTAGAAAAAGTGAGGTCATAACACATGTAAGATGTCATTACAAACAGTTTTTATTTTTCTTCTTCGTAGCCGGATATATTGAGCACTGACCAAGCAAATTCACTCTTTTCCACTTGATAGCAGATATTTTTGAGGATATATGTATTATTAGCAACCCAAGCAGCTCTTATTCAGCAACCCAAATGACCATGAAGGTCATTACATGGGTATTAACAATAGTACATGAAGGTTTTTTGTATGCACCTACAGCACACATTGTTGTAAATACAAGAGCAAATTTAAGCAGTTGACAGTTTTTAGATTGTTACAAGTGTGAGAATAATAATCAAAGATGTATGAAACAGCAGCAAAAACTACGTCTTCCAGGGAAATGAGAATGATTTGTGTTGTAGAAAGTGTGAAGGGTTGTTGATAAAAAAATTGTTTGCAAAAAATTATAGGATTTAGAATATCAGCTAAAGACTGGGGAAGGAAGATCCAAATGACTTTGGTTGATGGGTAGGAAACAGGTTTTTAATGTCTGAATGGCAGGCTCTACATGGTGCCTTGAGACTACGATCAATATGGTGAGATGCGTAGCAAGTCCGGAAGATATGCAAATAACCACAGCTCATGTGGGAATAATGGTCCGGCCAAGAGCCAGTCACATGTAGCACCTGCTCTTTCTTATTATAGGCTTGTATATTGTTTGATTAGGTTGTCACATTTTTGCATGCCTTGGGTAATGACCGACATGATCATGGTTTCAATACATACTGCATTTCCGGCTGGTTGGTAAGTGGTGGTAGCTGGGCCATTTTTATGCAAAGACGCGAGTGAAAATAGTGATTTTATGGAATCCCGAGACCCCCTGACTATGTTGGTTACTCAGGAACGCCCAAGCTTTTCAAATAAACATGTGCAGGACTGACTATTACAACACCGTAGATGTAATGTCCTGCCAGGACATTAGATCTATGGTGTTGTAATAGTGAGCAGGTGGCAGTGAAGGTAGCTGTTAACTGTAAGATGGCAGTTCAGATATAGCACTTTCTAAAGCAGTCTTTCTTTAGAGCATCACCACATTGTTTCTGCCCTTACATGACATTTTGAAAAATTTAGAAAAGGGAAGTGATTCTGTGCTTATTTAGTGCAGGCACTCACTGGTGTGTGTTTCTGGTAGTGTCTAGGAAATGGTATCAGAGTAGTTTATGGTGTGATGTTTGGCAGTCGAGGAAGTTCCTATCTTATAGCCAAAGAATACAACTAAGCTGGAAGTCACGTTTGTTTGTACATTAAAGGGAATGAGTGAGTGTCTGTAAATTATGTTCCCCCTATGCTGCTCACAGATCTGCAGTTCAAGCCTTATCGTACAGACGAGTTCATCCACAAGCTGTATTATGAAACATCCCGCTTCACAGCATTTGGCTCCCAGTGGGTCGTTAAATCTCGCATCAATGACAACCAGCGTGACCCAACGCAGTCCTGTGAGCGTACACTCAGCTACCAGCTGGTACTCAAGGGGAAAGCAACCAAGTGAGAACTATAATCTGTGCAATTTATAGAGCTGTCATCTGTGCTTATGGGTGTGGTCTCCATTTTAGCAAACCTCATTTGATAACACATGAAGCATAGACAGACTGCCTTTCAATGGTTTAATGTTCGAGATTACACTGCACTAAATTGTACTGCTTGAAGCAATGAACAAAAGGAAATAAGCAGATACTAATATAACTAAATTCTGATTTGATTTGTGCAGTCTGCCTTTGTACCAAGCCACGTGTTGAGAGAGAGAGAGAGAAAATATCCTTGTTGGAAGTGAATGAATTTGCCATTAGTGAAAAGTTGTCTAGGAAGCAAGCTAGCTGGTGACTAGAGTACATGACGCGACTTCGTCTGTGTGTGTCCGGTTTTCGTCGTCTCCCTAGTCTCAGGACTTTTTGATCATGTAATTGCTGTTAGACCAGGGAGATGGGGCAACATGCTCCTCCCAGCGCAAACACATCCAAAACTGCATGACCTGGTCATACCACTCTTTCTGCTTTCAGCAGTGTAGAGTTTCTTTTAACATGGATCACATTGATAGGAATTGCATTTCTTCTGTATTAAAATTTACTCTGTTACTGGTGGAGCAGTCGCATCTGACCATACCAAACTAAAAATCTGCATTGTTCACGTTTTTCTGCTACAAACACAATCCTAGGATCCCTGGAGCGAGGATGTGCCTCACAGTTTATGATTTTGCTTGAAGAGGATGCTATTGTATGTGCAGAAGTGATACAAGCTAGGAAAGGACCTTTTAAGGAGTCTAGGGCATTGTTTTCCTGCTTTGATGGGCAGTCAATAACAGTCTTCAGTTCTCAGTAGCTGTGTTGTCTACCTGCCATAGATGATGAGCTGATCCAACATATCATCCACCACCTTGAGAGTAGTGTCAGTCTGTGGTAATGATGCTTCAACTTGACACTGTGTCACGTGGATGTCACATACTGCAGCAACATCGAATCACGAGTGTGTGGTAGTATATCGCATATGAAAGCACGTGCCCTAGTAAAAAATGTAATTATGCACAGCACTAATGTATAAATGACAAAGCAATGTAATTTCTTATTTCAGATGGTTCAGATGGTCAATATTGAGTGCCTGAAGTTAAAATTCTGCATATTAAAGGAGCATGGAAGGGACATGGAAGATATATTTTTTGAATTGCATCCTATGAACGTACTACCGTTATGGAACCGCCACGCAAAGTATTTCATTTGGGAAGTGCGAATTTACTGAGAAAATTGCTTTGCAAGAGAGTGCGCAGTAGCGACGACCTCACCCAGCGGCTTCTAGCGTCTCGTGACGTCTGGTGGCAGAGCACTTTTTTATTGGCCACCGAAAATCATCTGCTAGTAAGAGCGACCAGTCGAGATGCGGGGCAGGCAGGGCGAAATGCAACTGCAAAAAAGAAAGTAAAAAGAAGGTGATCGCCTCAGTATTGGTGAGGCACATGACGTTGTCGACAGTCGAGGGCAGCAGGTTTTCAGAGATTGTAAGCCCTCTTGTGCTCCAGGATTATGCGCTACAGTCATAGTTTTTGTGCAAATGTGTGTCCCGGGGCTTGTAATTCGAATTTCTAGTTCCCCCAACATATTTTTCTCGAGTCTTTCCATGCTACTTTAAACGATAGGCAACCCATTGAATGTCTTTAATGCTCAGGTGTCTGCTTAGGTGTATCCTGGACGATGTAATTTGGCCCAAGAAAAAAAAAAGTTTGATTTTTACTGTTTGTGCATGCTCCCACCAAAAAGTATCTTATTACTGGTAAACCCTGCATGTGTTGATTGCAACTCTCTCCTGAAGCTAAAAATAGAAATATTCAAACATATGTAAATGATAGCCTAATGCGATATAACGTTGGAAAATTTGTAAGGCAAGTACTCGAGCTGAATTTGGAATACCCAGATTGGAGGTTTATACATGGCTATTTTGAGGTGATACTGAATGACAAAGGGGGTGTATTTTCTTCTCTGACATGTGAAAAGAACATTTTCAACACAAAATGGCGCCCCACACATAATTAATGCAGCAGTAAAGTTTATCCCGTGAAAGGAAAGGAAACAGCCCTGGAATCGCAAAATGAAATACTCGCGAATAACTTCGCACATGGCTGAATGCGCAATTTGCGAAAATTAATACATCGCGAATAAAAATACGTTTACAGTATGTCCTGGTTTTGCCTCCGCCCCCAGCATACCTTCGTCTCTTATGCCGGTTTCCAATTGCAGCCACAGCCATGGGCTCACACACTGCTTCACTCCATGAATGGCACACAAAACTGGACTCTCTCTCTCTCAAAATGGTTATTGAATTCCTTAACAAGCTGCATTTTAAGCATTCAACTCACTAGCCACTGACTATTTTCAGCTCCATGGGTATTCACTACATGATTCTAAAGGGCCCGTTTGGGGATATGAAGTTGAAACCACGAGTCTACCAGCACGAGTTCACCGAAACATCTTTGGAAAGTCCGTATCAGTCACTGCCTTTGCTCGACTCTGCAGAGTGCAATAAGCTGCTAGCTTCCAAAGCTTTCAACTTTCGCCTCATCATGTTTCATGTCACAAAGTAGATTCATTTACCCATAATTTGTGTTTGTCAAGAGTTATGTTGTTTTAGGCTCATTAGTAGCCTATGTTGCTGAATAGAAGCAATGTGCTAAAATGCTACATAACTTGGAAACATAAGAAAATTTAAGGAAGGCAAATAAATCACTTATTGGTTGACAAGCTTCAGAATAGTCACAATACATATTCAAAATGCTTGCAAACGCAGACTGTTTATTGTATCGTGTATGTAGACCTGCTTGTCCATGTTTTATTTCTTTGTCATCACGTAAGTTGATATTAAAATATCAGTCATACTCTACTGCTGCCCCTCAATCTATTTTGAACAATCACCAATGGGTTTTGCAAAGGGAAGCAGCTTGAGGACAATCATTTTGCCTTGACACGGGTTATAGGTGTAGAGGAAAGAACACTGCCCTCTGTGGATGAACTTCCATGCAATCATGCCATTTTGTGGAAGGAGCTAGAAACGCTGATGCATAGAGGGCTATATGTGAACAATGAGCTCATATGGGAAGATGTCTACTGCATCTGATAGTGCTGGGCCTTTATTTTGTAAACAAGGAATGTGCAACTACTCTGGCATTTTTTTTACCCCTTTCTGGGCAGTGGATGTGCATGCGCAATGTAGACAAAAGCTGGTAGTCAATGCGAGAGAAAAGAACGATTTGCCTTTAAGGTTAAGATTTGAAATTATTGCATGCACGTCACTTTTTACATTCTTTTAACTTGCCTTTGGTAACATGCCACACATCAAATCGGTGCTTAATGGCCTTTGTCTTCATTGCCAAATGATTTTTCTGTTGCCTGTTCAAATGCACCCAAAAAGTATGGTAGTTCTGATTTCCCATAGATTTGTTGCCCTCGAAGTTTGAGCTGTGCGTGAGACACAAGAAACAACTGGGAATATGAGGATAGAGAAATGACTGACTGTCAGCGTTTGCCTTTACATCATATATTTGACAACTAGAAGTAGCATCTCACCAAGAAAAATGGACTGCAACATAAGCAAAACATGCCTATCTTAATGGGTGCAGATGACTGTGATCACTGCTGAGAGCACAAGAGTTATAGGCATTGCTGGATGTCTGCACCATGATTTGGGTGCCAATCAAACAAAGTTCAGCAGTGAGAAATCGGGGTATATGGAATTCGACGACCACAAGGACCATTAAACATATAATCTGAAGAAATCCAGCTAACTTTTAAGAATGAATACGCAAGGGTCTTTCGTATTTATGCATACATCGTCCACAACTGCTTAAATTGCCAAAGAAATCAGCTTCTCTTTTCTTGTATACTTCACTGGATTTGCACCGGGCTTTCAGTTGAAGCTCTCACACTGACGGGAGGACCTCACGTTCTACGCGACTTTCTGACGCCACCCACTCAAACATTGCCCTGTGTACTGCTGGACAGCGGCCCAATAAGGCCAAAACAATAATTATTCGTGGCTTTACGTCACTAGACAACTGCAATCATGAGCGACGCCACAGTGGTCAGTCTGTGGATTAACTTCGCCCACCTGAGGGTTCTTAATGTGCACTGAAATGTCAGCCCACGGCACACAATATTTAACGTCCCTCGCGGAAGACAGCGTAACTAAGGAACTTGTAGCCTGCTACCAAGCTGCTGGCATCCTCGGCCGGGATCAAACCCGCAACCTTGGGATCACTAGGCAGACACGCTAAGGCCAAAACAGCTATCTGGTGCTGATATGGCTATGACATAGCATTTTGTTTGAAATGTTTTTCACCTGCACGGGCCATGCACTAGAAAATTGATGCTAGTCTCACCAACGTAACCATGCAAGCAAGTGGTATAAATCATCAGCCATTGCGACTAATGAGTGTCTCGCAATTACCTCTGGCTTATGGTTAGCCATTATGATGTCGAGAAACAAATACAGGGAACAATCAATATGTGAAGGTAAGACTTTATAAAACTGCTTGTATGTGTAGCTTTACTGAATATGATAACTCATGGCTTTATGTTGTGAGCGTAATTGGGAGTGAAGCCATATGTGTGGAGTAACTTTGCTCAACTGAGGGAGCTTTAATGTATACCGAAATCTCGGCACGCGGTCGCAGTTTTCGATTTGCCAAAAAGGTGCCCAGAGCAATGTGAAGGAAAGCAAGCAAAGTGCATAATAGGTGTTGCTCTTGCGCAAACTACACAAGACATGAATCGAATAGAAAATTGTAAGGCCTTGATTGGTTGTTACAGATGTCTCCTCTCTGTCACAAGTTTCCAGTGGCCACAATTGATTGTTGATATGCACCAGGTTGATGATTAAACATCAACAAGCTACCCTATGTTCGTCGTCTGCTCCATGGTGCACGAAATGTTGCAGGACGTCGAAAGAGGTGCAGCATTTTCGTTGACTTGTGCTGCACTCCCTGGGCACATTTTCCAGTCGAACGGAGGAGCATAGTGCAAAGGCTGCACTTCTGCAAATCGAATGGGGGAACATGCATGGTTTGCACTACTTCACAAAGTGCAGACCAATTGAAAACAGCTAGTGTTTGATGTCACACGCGGAGGACGACATGTCTAAGCAGGGTAATAGACTCTGCATGTTGGTATAGTACAGGTGTCAGGAACCAGACCAAGCCAATGCACTAGATACAGAAGACCTGCTTAATGCCTTCTCTCACTCTTTTGCACGTAGACATAATATGGTCATCGCCGCAGGCGGTTTTGAATCACAGGCTTTCTGTGGCTACCAGAGGCCCAGAGGCTGCACATGCCGTTGAAAGCAACGTCGTGATAGGCGGACTCATAATTGCTGTTGGAATGTGGCCCTGGGGATTGTAAAGGTCCCAACCCCTGGTATAGTACATCGAACAACAAGAGTGTGAGTCATTCTTATCGCTGCTCTCTCATATGTTCCCCAATCGTGCACTCCAAAGTTTAAGCAACTTGTCACCAAATTGCTGGTGTCCTCAGCAGCCGGGTTCAAAGTATAGCCTTGGTATCAGTTCATGGACATGTCATCAACTGACGCTTCAAGGCTGGCATTGAACCAATGACAAGCAATAAGAGGTTGTAAGCATTAGACCGCTTGGTTTACTGTAAAGGCTGAGGTGTACTCAATCCATTTCATTTGCTCATGCATGACCAAAGCTCAATATGTTAACATACTACTAGTATAAACATCCATTAAGATGATTGTGACATTTTATTTCTGGTGGAAATAAATAAGAGATGCATACCTAGAACAAATTGCCAATGTAACCTGTGAAATTTTTCTTTTTTGTCACATATTTTGAACATGACAGACCCTACAGCAATGACAGACAGCACCAGCCTCCCCTTTCAACTGGGTTGTCATATAGCGAGTGAGGCCGACTATGATGTCATAACAGCATCAGTTTTGAAATGTGTGATTTTCTGTGGGGCAATTGCTTCTTGTCTGTAAAGCCTGAATGCTGTCACACAGATCACTGTCAACATACCAAAAGTGTACACAAGGAAAGTAGTTTTATATCCTGTGTAGGTTCCAATATGACAAGTACATGATTCCACTCACACAAAATGATCACAAACTGAAGGAGCTTAAGAGGCTTTCCAGCACTACTACAGCAGGCATTACTAAAGGATGTCCACTCAACACCTCCTCCATACCATTCTCTTTTTGTGTTGATCTACTTCAGTTGACCATATGGGGAATTGCCTTAGGACGCTTTTACTTTCGTCATTGGATTACTCGACGGGGGCTGTTACTACGAAACCGTATTTTTTTCTAATTTAGGGGTTACCGTATTTTCACGCGTATTAGCCGCGGCTTATGCGCGATTTTTTTTTCTCACGGGCGCCCTGCGGCTTATCCACCAGTGCGGCTTATCTGATGACTATTTTTTCCTGGTATTTTCCCCATACGCTGATTTTAACGAAAGGGCCGGCAGTGTCTCTGGAACAGCACTGCCCTGCCGATGCACGAACAGTGCGTAACAGGGACGGGTCCACATTCAAGTAGATTGATCTTCCTGGTGCATTCCCCCAAGCAGCTTTAAGGAAAGTGGTGACAGTGATTCACGTCTTTTGGAAGATCACTGACCCATCAGTCCACGAAAAACACCCGACAAGGGCACAATCCGATCTTGGTAGAACTCCAGAACTGACCTCCTCTGTTCTACACTGTGCCGATCCCGGAGTATGGACCACAGGGTTTATGGCCTTCTCTATGGTCATCCTTTGTCGCACAAATCAGTCGTCTCGTATTGCCCGCGGCTTATCTGCGGGTGCGGCTTATCTGCCAGAAAATTTTCAAAACGTCCCAAAGAATGCGTCCTGCGGCTTATCTGCGGTGCGGCTTATACGCGTGAAATTACGGTAATTAACAGATATTTTACTCAACTTTTTAATTATTGACTTTAGGGAGCACATTGCAATTGCGATATTAAAGCCTCATGTCCACACGATGTGCTCGAGGCACTGATGAAGCACAAAGGTAATTGAAGGCACTTTTGGAAACAGGCTGCTTCAAATTATTGTCAGATACATATCCTTTCATCTGTAGCGTGCCACTATTTACTGTTGGTTCCTTTGTTACTATGCGGGGCTGCACAGCTTTTTTTGCAACCGCATTACAGAGCCATATTTTGTGCATCTCTCTCCTTCCTTTGCAAGAGGACTGCTTGGAGTAAACCTTTTTTAACTCATTTACTCCATGAGGAGGTACCTGCATTTTCTGCACCCATCTTCCTTTTCATTTTCTTGTAAACTGCAGTGTCACCCTGGTCAAGATGTTGTTTCCTTTTCTTTCCAAGCTTGTTTTCATTTCGAGGCATTGTTTTCTTTGTCTCAACACGTTCAAACACAGCCAGGAAGAATCCAGATGTCAGGGTCTTCTTGCGTGTCATACGTACACACTTACTGGCAAAGGGATACTCTTCAAGGCCTCGTAGAGGCCATTCAGGAAGAGCTTCAACTAGTTGAAAGTTGGAATGTGGAAAATCAATGGCTTCTGCAATCACTTCCTCGTTTTCTTCAGGGTACACAGAACAAGTTGAATACACAATACGCTTCACACATGGAAAGTGCATGGCATGTTTCAGCAGCATGACCTGAAATGTACAGGAATACAAGTCTGTAGCACAAACTATGAGCGTACACACAAATTAAGAATAGTTTGTGTTAATAAAGAAAAGGCTCAGAAAGTACCTTATCATACATGCACTGCTGAACCTTGTGACATTATTGGGATATATTTACACACCGGGTGCATACGAAATCAATGGTCACAATGCGTAGCGCAATTCAGCAATAACAATGATTTAGTATATCTCCCTAGAAAGTATCAGACAGCGATGTCATAAAGGTGTTTATAACACTTCTGGGCAATCGGTTCCAATTCCACAGAGTGCGCAAGAGACTGAAAGTGGTAGCTCAAAATCTGTAACTATAAACATTTTACAATGCTCTATGAGGTGTGGCTATTAAATAACATGGCTGTCGGCAGAAAGTGTGTTTATTATTACAATATTAGCAATTAGCTGCTGTCCCCTTCAATATACTCCTCTCTCCTATCCATACACAGAGCCTTGTGTTTTGGGGTTAAACCCGGTAAAGACCGGTACCACCGATTTACACCATCATCTGTTAGGGTTAAACTCGGAAAAACCCTGAAAACGAAATTGCCACACTGTAAGTTCAGCCATGAATGCAGGCACTGGATAATGCTAAGCACTATTCAGTCTCCAAAGCTGCTTGGCATCCCATGTTTATCTGAAATGTGAGAAGTGCTCTTTTATTTACCACCTGAAATCACCAGATTCCATTTTACAGCTCCAGAAATAAAACCTGATTTTCGAGAACATAAAACCCCAAAACACAAGGGTCTATCTGTACACTGTTGGACATGAATTTTCCATTGCTGGAAATGCTGTTGCAGGTCATCTTGTGTCAACCCGTACGGTGGCCTTGTCCACAGCCTGTAAAGTGGTCCTCATCAATCCAGATTTTACCTTAGGAAACAGGTAAAAGTCATATGGAGCTAAATCCAACGACTAAGGTGGCTGGTCCAGCACTGGGATCTTCTTACTGGCCAGCGTGGTGGGAGTGTGTTCAATTGGTCGTGTAAAATTTGTCCCACAGTCTCTTCATCACTGTTCAGAATTTCTGCTACCATCCAAGTGCTTAATCGGCAACTGTTTGCGAACAATTTCATTAATTTTTGCAACTTCTCGTTCGGTTGCTGCCGTGACAGGGCAACGCTTCTTGCAACAGTTTCAAATGCTTAATAATTCTTCAATTTTACAAGAAATTTCAGATTGATGTGGTGCTCTATTTTTACGTTAGCCATGATTCCAGCAGGACGACTGCACACCTCTCCCTTCAATCGCTGCTAGCAGATTGACTACGAGGGACAACGAAACCCGGATTGACTCATCTGCTTCCGGAAGGTTCACCGTCACCAAACTGCTCATGCAGGTATACTTAGAGTCTGACTTTTTCGGGTAAAACCCGATATCACCCGAATTTACCCCCCAAATGACTCACTAGGCAATCGGGTTTAACCCGAGAACTACCGGTCAGGACCCGCCATCGCGCGGCTGTCCTCGGAAACATTGGCAGAAACAAGCGCCGCCTTGGCGCCGAAAACGCCTTCATTGCGCATGTGCATCGTAGCGCGGGCTCCGTTTTGTTTTTTGTTTTATTGTGCGGAGGAGACGCGCGCGTTCGGTAGGGCATAGTTTCGTTTCTGTGCGGCGTTTCATTCTTCGTGGTCTTGGCTTGGGCCGTATCGACCCTGTCATGGGCCGGAAAAGGAAGAGTCTTGAAGACTGGACAGTGCAGTATGAGAACTTAAAGATCGTGAAGAAAGGTGATGGCGAAGATGTGCTCGCCTGCCGGTTCTGCCATTTAGTGCTTCCATCAGATCCGTCAAAGAAGCCTCGGAAGGAACACCTCCAGGAACACCTCCAAGAAGGAACACCTCGCATCCGCAAGGCATGGCACGCTCAAAAGGAAAGTTGATGGAGAGCAGACACTGTTTGATGTCTGCTATTGCCAGCTGGACAGGGAGAAAAGTTCAGAAGGAGCCATCCACGAGTACGTGCTCCCGATAGCGAAAAGCGGAATCAGCATTGAACACGCTGACGGACCACTCGGCGAATTTGTCCGTAAATACTGCCCTGCTGCAAGAACTATGCCAGCAAGCCACCAGCTCCGTCGTAAACAACTGCTGGAGGTGTTCGATAAGCACATAGAAGACATTCGAGATGACGTCAAGGACTCAAAATTAAGTTTTATTGTTGACGAGTCACCTATTATAATGGGATACCCGATGGTGAATACGCTAATCTGTTTCTACAGCCACCAGAAACAGCAAAAGGTCGTCTACCTCGTAGACGTAAAGCGACTGAAGCTATGCAATGCATATACCGTCGCAAATGTGCTTCGCGAAGTGTTGACATCCCTAGGCAAGTCGTGGACAGACGTGATAGTGATTTCAAGTGATTCTGTGCAGTACATGCAAAGGATGGTGAAAGATGTGAACGACGGGGAAGCGGTAAAGATTCTGCACATAAAGGATGTGCCTCACTTGATACACGTCGCTGTCGGAAATGCGATCGCTTCAGAATGCGTCGGGGACCTCCAGCAGGTTGTCTTGAAGTTCGGCGCCCTATTCAAGCACAGCAACCGACTCTTCCAGGACTACCAGGAGTTGTGTAGCTCCAATGGCATCCCACTCCCTGATATGAAAAAACCACCAGCAATCGTACCGCAGCAGTGGTACAGCTTTTACAGATCACTGAAGGTGACACTCGAGATGTGGGACTGTCTCACAGAGCTTGGAAGCACACAGTGGTGGCAACACAAAGGTGGAGAAACTGAGAAGCCTGTTGACTGGCAAAAAGCAGGAGCTATATGGAGCAGGTGTCCTAGTTCTTGAAGTGCTCGAACCCGTAACAAAAATTCAACGACAGCTAGAGAGTGGGAAGGTGTTGCTCCCACAGTACAACCACCTTGCCAATGTAAGACTTCAGGAAGTCCTTGCTGGCATTAAAGCCAACATTGGCACCAGTGACAAGGCCCGCCTCGTGCTGGGAATGTTGCCGAAGGATGTGAGAACCACTGTCAAGGCAGCTTGCCATACATTTTGCAACCACATCCTGAACAAGTGGAAAGATACCACAAGCAGGAACCTATCGGGCACTGCAGAAATGCCATCCCAGTTGGAAATGTGGCGAAAGGCTGCCGTGTTAGACAAGACCTTCACAGCATCTATGACGAGGGACTTTCATTCCTACAAAGAACTGTTTTGCCTGGTCACAGATTGTGGCGATCAGCTCAAGTCTGAGTTTGAACAATGTATGCTGGAAGACCCTCCGACAAATGATGACTTCGTAGTGCTCAACTACTGGAAGTTTGCATCATCTAGGTATCCAACCCTTGTATCTGCAGCTCTGTCGTTACTTTGCATCCCAAATGGAAGCTGTGATGTGGAACGAAGCTTCAGCAGGATGCGGTACATGCAGACGCCACAAAGAACTCTGATGGATGACGAACATCTGAAGGCCCAGCTGATATTACTGGTCAACAGCTGCTGAATACCTTATCAGTGGTTTTGTTATCATTACAAGTTGCAAAAAGTTAATGTGCAAAAGGAACATGTGCAATAGTGGACTTGCAGTGGAGCATTATTACTGTAAAAGGATTTTGTCTTTCACAACTTTTTTTTGCATACTGCATTGAGCCTTTCATTTGTAACCACCCACACAACAGCAGCATTACAAAAATTTGTAATAAATAAAGAGTCTTGCACGCAGCTGTTTGGGTGTTACCCATTTACTCTGACATTTTTTAGTTTTGGCAATTTGTAAAGATAATGTTTTTTTTTTTTTCACCTGAAAAGTACCCGAATAAACATATTTCACCCGATTTCACCATGTTTCCTTGTTCACAAAAAAACACCCAATTCCCCCCCCCCCCCCCCCCGAATTTTGACAAAAACAAAACCCGAAAAAGTCCGACCCTAGGTATACTGCCTTCTAGGCGCCCTAGTCTCATGATTTAATAGCTACACCTCATATCCACTGAGCACACATCTTTTGTCCAGACAAGAAAAATTTGTCTCGCTGCCTGTCACAACAATGTATTATTTCACAAGATAGTTTTAACTAGCTTTCCCCAAGTACTGTAATGGTTTCAATACAAGCTGCACTTTAATGCCAGGTGACTAAACAATTACTCTAACAATCCTTCTCGTAACTTACACACATCTTTCCAGCGTGGTATGCAGCATAATATACTAGTATTTTAAATGCTGAATAAATGGCATGCATGTTGTTTCTTTAATCAGAAATGGGGCCACTTCTAAATTATGTACTGAAAAACATAACATTCAACTGCCTCTTTGAAAACGTAGCAAACATTGCAAATTAGGAGGAGAACAAAATGTTACACCTACACCTATTACACCTGTATTTAGCAAGGTGGACAAGATTTTCAAAATCACACCTCTGGTCTAGTGTCTCAGCATGTGTTTTTCTGGTATGCTGATCATCCTTGCTTTATTCTGGTATGCCGAGAAATGGGCAGTAGATATTTATGCACATTTGTCACTTTAAGAATAACTCTTCCTAAAATGGGCACATTTAAGGGGAAGCACACTTTATGGAACCCGTAGTCAACTAGGCTAGTCATATGGTTGCACGCTCAATGCTTTCATCCTACACATACTTAAATTTGTGCAAAACGAGAAAAAAGATGTACCATTAGCTTAGCGTAGACAGTACAGCAAAGCTACACTACACAAGGCAATGGACAAGATTGGTAGGGGGAAAAAATGCTTGTGGTCAACTGGTGCCAGAGTATGTAAGCATCCTCCTTGTTCAGCGAGCACATAAGATGAAATTAGAAAAATCCATGTCAGAGGAAGTTCTGGCTGCCATACTAAGTGTATCACTTGCTTGAACAATCTGTTCAGGCTAACATTAACTGCAAGGTGATTAAAAGAGCTCATTTGCTAAGCTATGCACATATTTTCAAAAAAGACCAATAGCACCACAATTAGTGGACATGGAAAGGGTGCTAGTTTTATCAGAACCATTGTATGGAGGACTATGTTTAACACAAAGGTTTCTATCCATTCGAATGAATTGATGCGCAACACACCTGCATGTTGTGAAGACTTCTGAGGCGAGCTTCCAACGCACCGGAATTGTGTGGGTTTAGCTCGATGCGGCTGGTCATGCCGCTGCCAGAACACGAAGGATCTAGTAGAATGTACTCAGCATTTGTGAAACCCTCCTCAGAATTAGGATTCATTCTGCGGAAATCACGCTCAAGCACTTTTACACAGCTGTCAGCCCCTGTTGACTGCAAGATCCATTTGAGACTTTCACACCTCTCTTTACTTCTGTCCACTGCCCAAATCCAACTGAAACATTAGAATTAGATGGGTCAGGACTAGAGAAAGAAGGAAATTAAAATGTTTGAATCAAGAATTATGATTCAGACACTTATTGCAATGTGCAGTCCGTAATAGGAGCTGTTATAATAAGTTGAGCCCCTAGCTTGCTGTGATATCTCACGGAATAGACCATGTTTTGCGGAACCTCCTGTTCCTTCAGAATCGTTTATTTTTTTATTTTTTGCAGAATATTCGATATATTACATAATTATGTAACAACCTGCAATCAATCCGTAGCGTTTTCGTGGGTTACAAAAAATCAGCCGCGACTGCAATGCCTGACATGACTGATACTGTGGACACTTGCACGGCTGAACATGCTGCGATGGATGAAAATTTAACGACAGGAATGCCTGGAGAGAAACTGTCAGACTTAAGTCTAATTTTCTTTGCGCCTGTAAAAGTACGAAAGGCTAGAAAAGCGCGCGGGACTAGCCGGTAAGCAATCTTGGGAGAATGCTGCAACATATTTGTTATTTTCTCTTACCCGCAGAATCCCACGGATTTGTAAATCCCATTTCGCTGAAATGTTAATTTTCCACCGCAGAAAGCTAGGGGCTTTAATAATAAGCTAAAAAACTAGGTGCTCAAAGCAGCAGTCAGGTTACTGGAAACTCAATGGAGCCAAGTGAGAATGCAGCTGGGTTTTTGTGTGTTGGCACTGCACACAAGCTGGAACCCAATGCTTGATATCCAAATTAATGCTGTGTTCGGGTCACCAAACGTTGGAGAGGCATAACGAAATATGTGAAGAGTCCATTCTGGTTGCTAGTCTGATTCCAATGGACTGGTTTACTCTCTTAGGCTACGCTCATCTTCTACCACAGTGGCACTGACAATGCCGCTGCCAAAGATCCAATATGTCTACGGATGTTGGGCATCAGAAAATACACATTGGTGCCTGACTGTTTAATAGGCACATATGATGATTCTCCAATATGCGGAACAGTCTTCTTCCTTTACATTGCCACATGTGTGCTACTTATCTTGCTTACCACACAAGCCTAATCAACTTTATATATGTATAAAAGAGAAAAGTGGTATTATGGTATTATCAGAATCTATAAAACTCTGTCTGAGGAAAGATTTCCCCTTTTCTGTGGGTGGAGGAACACATTTCAGCATTCTCTAGCTGGCTTCAAGAAGCACCTAGAGACCACAGCTATTCTGTACTGAATTGCCCCTGCTCCTGTAGGTTCCACCCTGCTGTGACATAAGTGCAATGTTTGACTGTGACAGAAGTGCTCGCTTGCAAATGCCCCGCCAACTTTTCAAGGAGGATTGAAATCAGATGTTGCCCGCGTTTGTGGTGTCAGGATCGTGAGCTCGCAGTGGGGTAGCTACTGCATGTATTGCATGTGGCAGTGGAATTGAAGCTGCGATAAAGCATAGGTCAGTGCAACGCCATGGTGCATTGCACAGTTTGGGAACTGCAGGGATTGACACATTGAACTGAGAAGCTCAGCATGTAGTGGTGTAGATCCTACAACGATGTTGACACTTTCCTTCAATCCTTTTTGTGAAAGACTGGAAATGATATTTTATTTGCTCCAAAGACGCATAAGTCTTCTACATTATCAACTACGACAAGCATTTCCTATGGAAGGTTGAGCTTGTGGTTTTGTATGTACTGACCTCTTGATAATTTCTTAATAACCAATGCCGAAGTACAATTTTTGCCTGATCTGTCTCTTCACCATAAAATCTACTTTGGGAACTGATTAGGGATTGGTGACACAACAAAAAGTGATTTTTGTTTTATTACACAAACACAGCAATATTGCACAGGAAAGCAGCAATATTGTTTGCTGAAAAGTGATGGAGTGACGAAACAATGGCCCAAATGTTTTCGTGCAAATCACAGTAAATATGGCACCATGCGTACCATAATTTTTTTTCCATGCCTTCAGTGTGTCAAAACCAGATTGACTGATTTATCTATACCATCTGTATTAGAAGTTAAATTAAGCATCTTTCATTTGGAATAAAAATCTACAAAACAAAGCACCGTGGTCAGAACCAGAAATGCGAATTCGGGTGGTCATTTCGGAGCAATTTTTTTTTGCCAGATCTCGAGCAGTCATGTTCGCTTGGTCAAAATGAAGAAAATCTCGCATGTTCGCGTGGCGCTTTCCGAGCGCTCGGAATTTGCTAGCTAGCTTTTTTTTTGCCCGGTCTCAAAACGATCGAGCAGCAGATTGCTCAACTGTATCCGGTGTCGTCACATCCGCACTGCAACGGTGGCGAGGGCCCTCATTGGCCCGCATGTTGAAATCATGTGGTTTAGCAGACGACAGAACTCGAAGACTTGCGACGCCCCTAGCGTGATCCAAGTACCTAAAACCGCTAGATTCCTAGCAATCATGTTCGGGTGGCCACGTGATCCAGCTCGGTCGCCGACCTAGCAATTTCCAAGCGCTCGGCCGTTTTGCTACGAAATGACCACCCGAATTCGCCATTAGAAAGGCTGCACCCACTGACGAAGCTGCTTTTTAAAAAGGCAAGCCATTTCTTGTACTGTAAAGGTGTCACAGCCTGTTCAACTTGCCCATACCTAAAACTGGTATCGTATTCTCAAGAGCACTGTTGTCATCAATGTAGTCAAAATAGCGTGGTAAATAAAGTACTGAATGAAGTTTAGAGAGTTACGAATGCAAAGATAAAGAAAAAAGATGATAGTAGCTGAAAAAAAAAAAAAAAAAAGAATTCTGTCGTACATTTCTGCATAAGACAATTAGTTACTCACTCGTAACTTCACGTATCACACATGCATACCCTCTACAGCTCTTTTGTGGATGTGTTTGCTTCTTTGCACCTCATCATTTCATGTAATATATTGACCAGTGTGCCATGGGGTAGTGAGCCACAAATTATGTGGTAAATGTCCCTATTCATCGTCAGTTCATGTATTTGTTGTTGTTGTTTGTGTGCACTGTGAAATAGAATGTTACTTGTGGAAGACTGTGACGGAAGTGAGGTCATTTGCTTCCGATCACAGTAAATATGGTAAACACCACTCTTATATCAGCTCTTGTCCTGTATGGTTCTCTCCTTTCTGTTTTCGTCTGTTTTGGCACTTTTCGTCTTATTATGCTTCCTCACTAACTAGACACTAATACTCCTGTTTCCCCTTCTTATTTCCCTCTTCTCATTTAAACTCTTTGACAAAACATGCACAATGCCTCTACCTGACCTATCACAACAGTCGTCGAAAATCGGCATACAACTTATTTCTCTCATTGCGTGTTGTGTTCCTAGTTGAAGTTGCCATTTCGTGAGACAGTTTATGTTGTTGTTCCTGTGGTTTCTTGAGTATCTTTTCTTTCATTATTACTGTGAAAATTACATTATTAGATGTTCAAACAGCAAAAGAAAGCCATCCTTTGGTGGTTATTTGGTTCTGGGACATTTAATAAATCTGCGTTATACACAGTTATTCTTCTAGATTCTCGGAGCTTACTTTCTGCAATAACACTGATACACAAATTAACCTTCGTGCAAGTGATGAGTCATAATTGAACCTCTGTATGCAATAAGGGGATAAGTCGAAAAATCCCAAACCGAGAAAAAGGACCTGATCTAATTGTGCGTCCCATTGACACACATGCATTTCCCGCTTTCTACCATGCTCTAGCGGGCCAACAAATCGCAATAAGGTCCTAAATTTTCATTGGCAGGTGTATACTGGTATGTAGATGTCATTACAGCAAAAATAGTAAAAAGGGGATAAGTCGACTTATCCCCTTATTGCATACAGAGGTTCAATTGTGAAGAGTACATCTCATGATAAACATAGGATTGGTGCTGCTCAGACATCCATCTTCAAGTAGATAAGTGCATATTTATCAGTACCAAGCAACTCTTCATTCGCAATCAATGATATGTCCCAGCAAAGGTGGCCAAGACGCTTCCGGGACATTTAATTGAACATTCCTTCATCAAATCTTTTCTCATTTAGTCAGGGGAAATTTAATTCCTTAAAGAGAGCTCAGTTACCTCACACAAATTTTACCTGACTGCATAGTCATGTTCCCAACAAGAATCCAACTAATGAAAAGTTATCTGGCACAGTGCATATAAATATGCACTTACAGCCCTGAAGATGAACTTTTGAACAATGTCAATCCTATTTTTGTTTTGCAATTGTTACTGACCACATCTCTGCAGGACTTTCAAAGAAAAACTGCTGATTTCTCCAGAGATGTACTTTACTTTTCGCAATTATGACTCACCACTTATTTGCAAAAATGTTAATTTGCATATCATGATTGTCATATAAAGTAAGCACCACAAAGGTGGAAGAATAACTGGGTGTAATGCAGCTTGTGTCCCAAAACCAGACTTGTACGCAACTTAGATATCTTACTCAAGTTGCTCTATCTTAGATACTTTTGCGACTAACTTGGTATATTACAAATATTTTCAAAAGTGAGTATCTAATAGCTTAACATAAATATTTTTGGCAGTAACTTGTACTGATTACTTAAGTCACCCCTAAGATAATCCCTTTCATATCTTTTTCGGGAGACAGGAAGGTCGAGAAACAATCAACTTTGTCCATTTTGCTAGGCGCCATGCCACTTACATGTGCATACATTTCATCTCAGATATCCCGGAGTACCTCGTCCTTCTGCGTCCCCTTAGGTTTAGTAGACATGATATGTTGGCCTGAAAGGCACGTGGGTTTTAGCATGTGGGACAGATTAGCATCTGTCAAAGCCAGGAGAGAGGACTGGTATACGCTACGCAAGTAGGTCTGCGTTTCGCGCAGACCCTTAGCTTTTCCCTTCCCCATTGTGCACACAGAACGGTCTCATTAAATTGCTCTCAAATAAGGTACCACTAGTACCACAACAACTGCACGTGAGGCACACGTCACATCATTTTTTTTTCACCATAGCATTGTGGCCCGTCTGCAAATGCCCCCACATTGCTGCTTTGAGTCGACAAACGCTTTGTCAGTTGCTTTCTCCAATCTTTTCTTTCTCTCATGCACAGAGACGTACTGTCGTAGCATATTGCATGGAGTCTTAGCGAGCCAGGATGACGACAAATGTTTAAGGGGGCACTAAAGGGTTGGTGTTTGTGGTCGCATAGGCTACTGGAAGCAGATATATTCTCTACTAAATGCTCATTAGTTTGAATACACTCGTACTGCAATGGAACATTCTGCACGAGAACTGGAAGTACTGTTGCTTAAATGCTGCGATGATACGTCAATATAGAAATTGCTACAGATATAAATTAATATCACAATGACGAGGAAAGGGAGAAAAAAAAAAAAAAGCGCTACATCCATATAGATATTGCATATAAATAGGGAGTATAGACATAAATTAACATTACAATGAAGAGGAAAGGCAGAAGTAAAAAAAAGGAAAGAAGGAAAGAATGAATGTGCTTCCTACATAGATGCATGCAAAACTGCACATTCACATTTCGAAATAGCACTTGAGACACCTTGTGGGAGCCAAGTCGGCCTTTTTGTTCTGTCACAACCCGTATGACCTTCGAGAAGATTCTTTCACACAGAACAGATTGTGATGTTATTGTATGGGGGTCTTGGCACCAACTCATGACACAGAATGTTGCAACCACACTCAGATTGATTTTCATCACCTCGAACAAACGTGGGTAGATGTGTTGCCATTCTCTCCACCAAGTGAGAGGATTCATCTTCCTATCTATCAGAGGCTCTTGCAAGTACTTATCGAGGTCAAGTATCCTTGCCGCTGTAGGATTCAAGATGCTGACCAGGAGCTGCTTCTGAAATCCACCTCTCTTGAAGTGTGGGTCTAAGAGTGTGGCTTCAGCAAGTGTCTTTACAGCCTCCACGTCGGAAAACCACTTCGTCATTTGCTCTGTGAACACTTCAACCATTTTCCTTGAGCCCTCAGGAAGGCTTAGGACTTCTGTGGCCTTCTACATGTGGGCTATGAGGGCTTTGCTGAGTAGAATTATTTTGGAGATGGCTACTGTCTTTTGCTGCTCATCTCTGTCATTACCTCTAAGAGCTTCAAGATGTTGCATGCTCTTTCAACAATGGTCCATTAATTCTGGGATAGCAGCTCTACTCGACTATTCAGGATGGCCACTGTTGATACCACTGCTTCTCTCAAGTAAATTATTCTCTAAATATTTGGTATGTGGAATTCCACCTCGTTGGGACATTCTGTTTAAGTTTTAACAAGCCTAGTCTCACCTCCTGTGGCAGGGATTGCAGCCTCGCCAAGCCGCAAGTGCTTTGTTTGAACAATGAACAGTAGCTTTCATGCATAATGTAAAACCCCGAGACTAGGGAACACGAAAGGACAGACACAACACGAAGTCTCACGAAGTCGTGTTCCCTAGTCTCAGGGTTTTACATTATGCATCATCTTCACCAGCTCGCTTGCTTCCTAGCCATTTTTTCATAGTAGCTTTCACTTTTGCTTGAACATTGATGATTTCATGCGTCCCTCATCCCTCCAGAAAAATTCCATCCCTCAGAAAAATTCTGGATCCGCCCCTGGATGTCATGCCGATTCTCTATTCTGAAGGCCCTTTAAATGCCAATTTGCGTGTTGCGTTCCTAAGAGATTGCAAAGAGACAACACAGCTTCAACAAAAGACAGGTGAATTTCAAGAAAAGCGTGTCTTTATTTCTCGTCCCAGCAATTTATGGTGAAGTAACGTGATCCGACAGGAGCATGCGAATGAGCAGGACGATGCACAACTCTGCACCCCACGTGAGGGCACTTCACGACAGTAACTTGTAGAGTGTAACTTAGTTAGCGGACATAGGTTCGATAATTTGCTAAACAGCCAATTTTTGCACATATGTTTATTAATTAAGATGGCTTTTTTATTGATGAAATAAGCTGAATTTTATTATTTCAGTGCTCTCCAAGTTGAAAACAGTGCCTGTTCCAGTCTTCTGATAATGGCTACATCTTTCTGGGTTCTGACTTGTTTTCCGAATATAAAAATTTAAGACTCCAGTGCAATACGGGTGTGTGCAATCAGTGCTGGTCAGTGCTTTGAGGATCAATCTATTTTAACCACACCCGAGCCTATATTGCCAGTCTGCTTTCAACTTGGCAGGGCAGCGGATGGATAGATGGATTAATCAATACTGTCGCTTTTCTGCGGGTAATAGCTTGTGCTACATGACTTAAAGCAAGGTTATCTGAGGAACTATGCAACACACCACAGAAACACACCGAGCTAGGCTTTTATTGTGGCCTCAATTGAGTGGAATTGAGTCAATTCCACCGCCACACACAGCAGCAGCAACACCACTGTGAGCTCATGAGCCTCACACGACCAGCTTCAATCCTCCTCGCACTGAGGGTGGGGCATTGGCGAGCGTGCACCTCGCTCGTAAACGAAGCCACACTTATGTCACAGTGGGGCGGAGCCTATGAGAGCAGGAGCACTTCAGTACAGAATAGCTGAAACCACTCAGTGCTCAACTTGTTTTCAACTCCCCATTCAGCACCCATCTCTCAAGCACAGCACAGCAGTGCTTTCAGACAATGTGTTTTGAGTGGAGAAAAGTATGAAAAGTAAAAGTAAAAAGGTACTACCAATACTCGACTCGACTCCATCATAAGTAACTCCATCATAAGTAACCATTCTCTTTGATATATCAGACGAAACCTTAAATTGGCCCCACAGCACGTAAAAAAGTTAGTGTACACGTCTCTAGTCCGTCCAAAATTAGAATATACCTCAGCCTTGTGGGATCCACCTCAACTTTACTTGTCCGCTAATATTGAGGCTGTTCAAAACAGAGCCGCCAGGTTTATTGTTGGTGATTTCTCACGTTCATCTTCAGTTACCGCAATTAAACAAGAACTTGAGCTTCCTAACCTCGATAAATGGCATTTGCTTGCAAGGATATCACTCTTTCATAGGTTTATTCATAATGTTCCCCCTGGTATTTCTCCTATAACTCGAACTACTCTAATTTTTCCACGGTTTGACCATCAATTTAAGGTGCAACGCTTCGACTGCCAGACAAACATGTTTTCTAAATCATTCTTCAGCAGGACATCCATCGATTGGAACGGTCTTTCCTCAGAATTAGCTTGCATAACTGATAATTCATCGTTCTGTAACCGAATATTAGACTTTATAGGCATCGTTAAATTGCATATCTTTATTGTTCTCATATTGATGTGTTTTTGGAGATTTCTTCTTCGTTTTACTGCGCAATTTCATGCTTTTTTGTGTGTGTTTGTTTGTTTTCTTTGTTAAGTGTGTGCGTGTATGTGTATAGCAATTGTTTGCGTCATCCCACTCCCCCATGTAATGTCCCTTGACCTTTGGGGTATTTTGAATAAATAAATAAATAAATAGAAGTACAAAGCACTTACCCATCCTTTGCCATAAGAGATGCCAGATATGTAGTCTTAATACCTGGTGCTGCACATGCATCCAACACTACACTGCCCTGGTGAGGATTCAGGGCTATTGCTGCCATTGCCGAGCACTGCAGTACATACAACACAAGGTGCCATTACCCACCTTATTGTCCCAGCAGCAGCACAGGAAACCAATAAATCAGCTCATTTGATACAAGCATGCTCTATATTTCACAAGGAAGGTAAGAATGCACACTCACCTTGTCATGCAGCACAATGTGAGAGTTGTCATGGAGGTGAGTTCCAGTGAGTTTTGCTGCTGGATGAAACACCAGCATGTCGGGTACATGAAAATCGACCAAAAACTGCTCTTCGGTCAAGTGTTTTACTGCTTTCTTCCACCTGAAGATGAAGATAACCATATAAACTCCTTACTCAACTGAATTTACTATTTTTTTTTACTTTATTTTAAATTCAATCAGACTTGCTGACCTGGAATACCATATGAAGATGGCCTAGTCTGCCTGGTTTTGAACACCTAGCGATTTCTATGCAGTCACAGCATTTATTATGACTTAAAATTCACTGCATCTATACTGGGGCCCTCCAAACCAAAGTACAAAAATTTGGAGTGTTCACATTGGTTGCATGACATTTAAACAGGTGGAAGACTGTGGCACTACAAGAGGTGTAGATGTAGGAAGGTCCCAAAGTTTCGTGAGAAGCCTATTAGCCAGGAGTTAACCCCGTGCCCAATTGCAACTGATCAGGGGTTCCTCTCTTCACTTTGCGCCCCTAAGCACACATTGCAGGTTACACTTTGGAACTGTGGGCTAGGCCCTTAGGGGCATCATTCACCAAATATCAGCTAATAACCCCTGTTGGAAGAAGATTTTACATTTTGAGCATTTGTCACTTCTCTGAACAGACTCCCTCGGTGGCCAACCTGTGCACATGGAATCACAAATACGGCCCATACACCATGTTTTTTACTTTCACACACAGGGATCCACCTAGAGTTTCCACAAGCTAACAATGTGGGACTTTGTCTAACCGCAGCTCACTCTTTCCTGTCACAACTAAGATCACAGCCCTTACAAATAATGAACCCATTCGAAAGCACTTAATGACCTGCGTGGCTGAGTTGTTCTGTTTCCTTTGGCTTGCTAGGTAGTTGACTTTCAACAATAAAGGTGGACCTACATGTTACGATATGTGGCAGTGGAAGGCCAGTTATTGAATAATGCACAAGGTAGATCATTTCTGTGGTGATACGGAAAAGCATCACTGAAAAGGACAAAAGTGCCGTACATTCGGGGGCATGGGAATAATATGGAGTGAGGCTGGTGTGGGCGATTGCATTGAGTCCTTGTGCACGCAAGCATGAAACCTACGTGAAAGTGATACTGCTCGTCAGTGTCGTCCAGGCTGCATGGGGGCCTGGGAGAGGGCCATTATGGTTCAGGGTAGTTTCCCACAATGCTTTCTGTATTCTGTTGTCGACGCATAGCCAAGATCTAACTTGAAGGATACTTGCTGTCACATGTCACTTAGAAGCTATATGACAACAGGATCCATTTCATTGACCATTTTATGGGCAATGCACAATACATTAGAAGATATAACCACAGCACAGATTAAACTTTATCCACCTACTTTTTAAAATCACTCTTCTCAATCGTAGTTAGTTTGATCCGTTTGAAACCAAGTGATTCAATTTCAGCAATCACAGCAGCCACATCTTTACCATTCATGGTATTTACTCGTACATATCTGGGGGAGAACTTTGCTGAAAGTAGAACAGAAGGACAAAACATTACATAAATTATATGTAAAGAAGCATGTAATCATTCACTATAAAATAAGCAACGAGTCATCCGAATTCAAAGACCACAGTGCCCAACAAGTGTGTTGCTTAAAACCCAGCATTTTTATAATGCTACCTTGTAATTCAAACTCTGCACCTTGTAAATGTACTTACATTTAGAAAATTATAGTACTTTCACAAAACTATTTCTCGTGATGATGCTCTTTGTAACATAGTCTGCACGCTGATTTTCTCTGCTGAACCTGCCTCTGAATCATGGCGACACAAATGTGTGGTACTTGCAATGATTGGAGGCTTCCAGTAATTACCCAGATAATTAATACTTCCCAGTAATTTCACTAGAATCGGGGGGGGGGGGGGGGTATATGTATATGGACACACGTTCATGGGTGGTTGCATTGGCAGCTGAGCTGTATTGGGCAATCTCAGAAATCTAAGGGGTGGGGTGGGGTGGGGGGTGTAGGGGAAACTCTACTACTTCATCACCACAAAAGATAAATACTCAGTATGAGGCACAGTAAGACCAACTTATACTATGGAAGGGTAGAGATTAAAGGGGTTGAGACAGGTCATCCCAGGTTATCTCAGATAAATGTAAAAGACGTTTCTTTGCAGCGTTGTGAACCTGCATTGAAAGTTTCACAGCGAAGAGGGGAATAGAAGCGGAGAAAATGGGCGCCGTGGATACCGAAACTCATGCGGCTCTGACATCACAGCTCTCGCCGTCGCCAGTGAGGCAGCGCATTAGAAGTCATGTGCTTACGGCTGCCAATGGGAATGGACGCAGCCCTGAGCTCTGTGACGTCTGGAGTGTGTTCGAGGGTTTGTATCTAGCTAAGTATGACAAGTAGAAGAATAATTCTTTTTTCCTCAGTATTCTGGCATGCAGTACAATGCGTCCATGATGCAACGAACAACATGCATGAAAGTGTCCTAACCTCTTTAACATATTTTAGTCCTGAAAGCACATCTTTCCTATCCACCAGCGGTGCAGAATAAGAAAACAGAAAAAGACAGCCTATCTTTTTCTATCCTCTTATCAAAATGAGTACATCTGAGGTAAGTGAGCTGTGTGATCTTGAAAACGATGTTTCATGCCTGCTTCGAGAAAAGCAAAAGCTTTTAACGGGGTTGTGGCACTTCGTCCCTAGTTATGGCTGACAAATGTGAAGGACACATAAAAAACTTTGCATTGATGAGAACCTGCATTCCAATTTTAACAGCAATGGGGTCATGGATGAGTACAAGGTCGGCACCGTGAACACTGAAACTCATCTGGCTCTCGCATCACTGCAGGCATCTCCACCAGTGAAGCAGCGTGAAGGAGGTCATGGGATGTCATGGGAGGTCATCATCAAGGAGTATCAATGGGAATAGCCGTAGCTCTCGCTCCTCTGATTATGTGTTCTTTTCCTCTCAATACTCTGGCATGCGGCACGATGCAACCAAGCACATCTATCAAAGTGTCACAATCACTGTACGAAAGGTGTGTGAACCAAAAGGTATACTATGACTGTGAAGGCTTAAGGGTTCATAAGTTTAAGCCCAATGAGGTTCAACCAACAAAAGGCTTGTGATACAGTATAACTTCATGAACTTTGATCAGGCCAGAAAGTTTACAATGTAAACAAAAAGTCCAAAAAGTGTGTTGAACTGAAACCTTGCTAACCTTAAGTGCACTTAGAAATATGATTGCTTCCGATTATGATGCTTTTATATATTGTAAGAACAGCAAAAACTATCAGCTTGATTTATATCACACTAACAGCCAAAATAACATGATTTTCTTTCTCAATACAAAATTTTGCAGATGTGGCTATCACAACTTTGGATTGCACACACTACTGCTTTTGACTCTCTAACACATTGTGTCAGCTGTATCTTATATGAAACTGTGGTTCAGTCACAACACCAAAGACACCTTCAACTGCTAGCACGAAGCTTTCAGAAACAAGCAAAACTTGAAAAAGGCATAATTTTCCTCTTCTTGTTTTGCCTCAAACTCAGAGAAATAATGCCTTTTTCACGTATACACCAGCTAGCTTGCCTCATCCTATTGTGTTCATTCAAGTAAAACTTCCTCTTTGCTTGTTTATGGATTGTGGGCATACAGTTTCCTTGCACTGCTAACCAGATGTCATTAAAGCGCCACTGTGTGTCGCCTCTCCACATGACTACTGTGAGGTTCATGTGGCTGCTAGTGTGGCACCATTTCGAGTTTCTGTATTTGCTTTTCATTTTTCTATAATGTGTTTTATGAAGATAACAGCCATTCTGTTGTGAACTGGATTCATATGACACTGGAGCAATGAAGAACACATAAAACATGCCGGTAGAGGTTCTTTGTGTACAGATTGGATTCAATGCTACTGCAAACACATAGAGGGCATCCAAAGCTAAACAGGTTTGACTATTCCAACTTCAGCATTGCTTTACAGTTTTAGTATCGCAGCAGCAGTGGTCTGCAGCAAAGGATTTGAAGCCACCTTGATGGATACCATCAAGGTGGCTTCAAATCCTTTGCTTTCCCCCATTTCTCTCTGTCCCAGCTTTTCTTGTAGCCTCTCTCCTTACAATTTTTATGCATACAGCCAATGTCACAAATAAATGACTGGAGACCGTTTCTAATTCTAGCAGACAGTTTTTCCAACAACATACAAAGTGAATTCTTCCTAACTGGATGGCTCACTATCCGATTCCAGAAATGTTACGAATATTCCACATAATATAAACATCTGTTTCTAATCACTGTATGTCTTGTCCTGATTACAACATATCCACATTCTATGAGCATGAGTTCATTTTCCCCTTTACTTGTGGGATGGCTGTGACAATGACAATGGTGATCAGCTACATGATGTACATGTTTGCACCACAGTAAAAAGCACAAGGGAATTAATCCCACGAAATGGAGACACTTGAGCCACCCTGGGAGATGACATAGGAGGAGTGCAGTCACAATTCGTACTATTTGTACAAGGCCATTCCCTGCTGTAGCTGCCAGCTTTACCATGGAGTGGCCTACCATGACACCACAGCATAAACAACCAATATATGTAGTCTTTCGAAAAAGGTAATTGCTCTGAATACAGATGCACATGTCACTGTGTCAGGAACAGTCTCACATCATTTGTTCTACTGGTGCTCACCGTTACACGTCACAAGCAATTTATTTTGCCTCTATTCATTTCTGAATAGGCAGGTCAGGTTATCTACATGTTTGTTCACCTTTGTTCTGTAGAGCAGACTGTAGGTTCACATCAATGTCTTCTGCGTGTCTTCAATATAACTTGGGACACAACCTGACACAACCATTTCGAGGTGCTACAACCAAAAGCTGCAAGCACAGAACCCAATGCAAAGAGTGTGTTGTAGGTATTTAATATCTCCCAAATGGACTTGCTATTGCAGGCACTGGACTACAGCGACATGTTTTCATTCTTATTGCACGATTATGTCCAATTCTGGGCCGGATATAACAATTCCAGTTATCACTCTGGAAAAGATTTCTATCAACCCAAGTTGGTCACGGTTATTGGAGTTTGCAAACAAACTCACGTCAACTAAGAAGCTGGTGGAGACATCTTGCTGTCGTTATTACAATTATCTTGCTATCTCAGTGAGAAATGAGACGAAAAACACTCACTACGCAGAAATCAAAAGGTAAATGTAGAATATCTGCACCTTGTTTAACTTCACCGTGATTGTGCAGCGCCTCTTCGTAGGCGTCACGCAACACGGCCTCAGATTCAAGGATGGTGTTTATCTTTTGGTTGCCGGGAGTCAAAGCTTTCTTGTGCCCCAACAACAGCTCGCAGGCAAGGACAATAGCTAAATCTTCCACAATTGATGGGTTCTTGTCTCTAATTTGAGCCTTATCCAATGCAGCAAGTAAAGGTGCCTTGTGTTTTATTGCCTGCCTCACCAAAGCACTGAGGCATGTCTTGCGCTACAAGAAAAGAAAATGCGACTAAGGCAACACAGAAAATAGTATACACAGGTATGAAATATGACTAGGCCCTTGTGTTTTCACGTTTCATGTTTTTTTGAATATTGGGGGGAAAAAAAAGAGGGAAAAACTGGTTTCGTTTCAGGAGCTGTAAAATAGGATAAAATCTGGCATTATCCCGTGGAAGAGCAGATTTTCTGGGGGAAATAAAAAAAGAGCACTTCTCGCATTTCACATGAACACGACATGCTGAACAGCGGTGCTGAATATGGAGTGCTTAGCGTTCCAGTGGCCGTATTGATGGCTCAATGAGCATTTTGTTAAGTTCGTTTTTGGGTGTTTTTGGGTTTTACTCTAAGTGATGATACTGCAAATCTGGGGTAAAAACAGATTTTACCTGGTTAAACCCTAAAACACAAGGCTCTAATTATTAGCAACATATCCAATAAAGCTGCAGGCTGACTGCATAATACCTGCCATCTACAGTTAAGGATCGTACGTCACCATCTAGCACCAATTCAGTGTCAGGTCCAAACATCACCCATCCTTTACTGTTCAAAGGAACAAGTAAATTTAATTATTTTTAGACCTCCTGCACGTTGACCTGTATAGAACACTACATGGATGTTGCTAAATGTTATTTTGTCAATGTGTTATTAACAATGGGAATGGCATAGTGCTCACAGAGGATAGCACTAGGGACAGTACCATAGTCAACAGTTGGGCACTTCTATGCACCTATTAAATTTTTGATGGCCTATCTTCTCTTTCCTTGATGGCTGTGGCTGTCTCGACTGTGTGAGGCCCCTCCAGGGGACTGCATACTAGACTATAACACGTAGTGACTTGTGTATATGTTCCTGCCACACTGGTCTGAAATCAGAGTCAGAGATGCCCAAACCCTCGCTAGGATTGTCTGTTTAGTCTAGCATCGGATTCCCTCCTCTCCCTGTGTTTCTGCTTTTGTCTAAAATAAATTTAGTAGGGTTATCCTCTTCATACTGAGTAGACGTAGTTGTATTTCTTTATCTTGCTATACTAATGCAATGCATGGAACTTGTGTTTCGTAACATGATGCCCAAACCCTAAAAGTATGGATATTGAGACTACAGCCGACAACTGCTATCACAACGATGGAACGCATCAAATCTAAGAGAACTGTCTGACATGGTCACGTCACAAACCTCATCAACATTGTAGGTGAAAGTGATTTCCCCAGAAATTCACTGCTGGGGGGATGCCAAGCTTTCAAGGGGGGGAGGGTATGCTTGGTGAAGGTTTCACTTACGGAATTTTTCTTAGACACGGAAAGAATCGTGGCACAATGGTGACGTATCTGCACGGCTTTTCCGTTTTATTTGTACATGTTATTACGTTAGAACACAGTACAATTGAATATATATTCATTATGAACGGCATTTCAACATTAAGGTGCATAATCACACGACCGACAAAGAAAAAAAAGACTAGCATCTTGTCTCACGAAGCTCAATGAATACCTAGCAACCAAAGGTGAAAACCCTAAACGAAAAAAGCAGAATACCTTTTGATTGAGTTGGGCACAAATGGTTCTTGATGAGCCACATTGAGTTTGCGTGCCCGCACGCATTTTTGCTCATATATGCGTGCAATATATGCTATGAACAGTCACTTTCAAATGATTTTGGAAAAATGCATGGTACGATCATCCGCATGACTCTGGTCCTACAGCATAAGTTTGACAGTACAGGATGTAATTTGCTGCGCCGGACTCTCTACCAGAACGTGTTGGTGGCCGAGCTGGGCGGGGTCACCTGAGAAATTTCAGGGGGGGGGGGGGGGGAATCCCTGGTAGGCGATGCTCTTGCCAACAAATTTATGACGGAAGATACCTTGAGGGGTCTACTCGAACGTTTAATGACAAGTAACAATGAGCTCAAACAACTGAATCAAGAAATGGAGCCATTTGTCAAAAACGAGGATATCACAGCAGAGTACACTACTGTCATTGAATACGAGGGCAAAACTGCCGAAGCTATCGCAGCACTGAGGACACGACTGACTCCTATTTCAGCATCAGTGACAAATGCAACTTCAGCTAAGACATCAACGCCGAGACCCACTGCATGGAAGACAGGTGTCAGATTGCTGGAGCTTAGTCTCCAGCGTTTCAATGGCTATTTGCTTCAGAGGCAGTACTTCTGGGAGCAATTTTGATTAGCAGTTCATGACAACCCAAATTTGTCATAGAGTGACAAATTTCAATATCTGCAAGGTCAACTGAGTGGATCAGCTGCTTCTGCAATATCTGGACTGCAGGTGGCAGATGCAACATACGATGATGTCATTGCAATCTTAACTCTGCATTCGGCGATCGCAAGAGCATCGAAAGGGAGTACACAGGAAGACTGAGGAGACTTCCCATCGTCAAATCACCTGGCTACATCCAGGCTCTACGGACGCCGCATGAGCGCGTGCAGATCAACACCAGAGGGTTGACTGCTCTTGGAGTTCGCATCGACACGTACTCTGCTATGTTGTGCGACATCCTGCTGACATCGTTGCCTCCAGACTTGGTGGCAGAGTTTCATCGACGGAACAGTTATGGTCTCCACACTTGAATCGTGGCATTGCAGGTCGAGGAAGACAAGGAGTCGCGATGGAAAACGACGGCTCTACCTCGACAGAACAGCACACTAAATGTTGTATTTGCCCGAAACTGTTGATTCAGCCTCTGCAATGTATCTGTCTTTACTGTCTGAAAAATTGCCGCTCCTCGCTTTGTACACCTGTTTCTGGATGTGCGAGTGCATGGAAGAAAATGTGAGAGAAAATGTGGCCAGGGCACACCTCATAAGAGCGGTGCCACCAGCACTTGCTGCCTTTTCTTCATCCGCCGTTCTCGGCCGGGTTCGAAAGTGCGGCCTTAGGATGAGTCGTCGGACACGTTACCAACCGATCCACCGAAGTCCATAAGTTTTGAAAAGGTAGTGCCTGTTTATATTGTTTGCGGTTCTTCTTCTGTGAGTGAATAGAACATCCAGGATGAAAATACAAACTGAGAAGCAAAAAACAAAAAAAACACGTACAAATGTCGGTTTAACTCTCCCACGTGCAATATGTCACTGTCCTTACCGGATGCTTAGCTTCCGTTATTAGCTTTCCGATGGTTCCCCCATTTTCACGAATGCCCTTCAGTATACGGGCTGCACAGGTATACAGTTTGGGGAGCTTCAGAGATGTATTGCGTTCAATTGTCTTAGAAGACTGCATTTTTAATTACACTTACTTCTAATGCACATTTTCAAGACGCATAAATTATTACGCCCATGTGCCCAAAATGATGGCGATGTCGTTGGATGGCGTTGTCCGATAAGTTGTAAAATGTGATAACGTATCTAAGTGCAATAGGAATATCGCAGTTTATGGCTCCCATTTGGTAGAATTAAATTTCGGTAATAATGAAGACATACGTGCATTGCGCATACAACGTTGTGCGCATATGGTTAGGAAAGTGTTATAAACACTGATCTCTATGTATAAAGGCTGGATCGCGTATGGGAGAGGGGCTCGTGGGAGAGAGGTACGCATTCGGGCCGCCATCTTGGTGGGCCCTAAAACGCTGTGTGTGCCCATTGGAAACAATGGGAGGCAACAGAGATTGTGAGTATTTATTGCGCTACAGGCGTTGATCATTGTTTGTCGTCACGCGATTTTGTAAGGTGCCAGTATGCTGATGTATTCTAACAGTGTTTCGCAGGTGCCCTGCTTTTCGATTCTTAATGACGTTATGTTTTGCATTCCGAAACTAGACCGTCACTGCAGTGCAGCGCTGGGAATTGTACTACAGCACGTTTCCCAGCCAATATTTCAATAAGAACCGATGTGAGGTTAACAACAACCATGTATATAATATCCTGTGCTGCGTTCTGGACAAAAATTGTTCCGTCACGAACGGTCCGGGAAAAGATATACTCGCATGACAGAAAGATATCGTTCCGTAGACTCTCAGCCGTTGTTTTTGCCGTGTATGCGTTTAGTATGATTTATATCAAGCATCGCCGCGGAAAGAGTCTTTTAGTGAACGACATGGGTGCCATGCCTCGCACATATGGAGACACCGAAGCAGCTCAAATAATTACTTCGCGCTCGTTAGAACAGTTAATCAGGTAGTGATGTAAGCTTAATCAATTAACTTACTTAGGAAGTGGTGACACCTGCTTGAGACACATGACTTATCTCTTTTTGAAGTACAGCCCTTCAATGTTTGTTTGTTGCTTCCTTCATTTGTTCTGCGTATTTGCAGGCGCGGTTGTGCCAAACTGAATGTCCATCCAGCACTGGCTTTGTCATGCTTGTTATGTGGAGCACGTTACAAAAATGCAGCTCCACATCTGAAACACCAATCAGTATCATCGTCATCTAAAAGGGGCACCGTTGTGAGACCAGACACGCTTTCTGGAGATCTTCTATGGCACTTTCCGCAGTTTGCACAATTTTCTTCAGCATCGAAGTCTCTCATAAGAACCACTTTCATTAATGACTCCCATCTTACCCTTTGATGTGCAGGGGCCCTCTTGCACTACACACGTATGGTCTGCAAATTGCAACAGAACGATTTGGAGCTTGAAACAGTTGTGCTTTTGTCATTTTGGACCTCTTGTATCCTGTCTGTGAAGCGTAAACAAAAAAGTCTAACACGATATGCTTTTGTAAAGAAGATCACTGATGATGAGTAAATAGAGTATACATTTTTCAAGTTCAACATTTATTTCTTGCACTTATGCATTTCAGGATACAATGAACGTGCAGGGAGGTCGCAAAAGACTACATTTATTGTTTTGTGACCTTCCTACAATGACAATATATATTTTAGGGATGACAATGGACAGGTACACTCTCTAAATTTGTAGCACTCAATTTTAGGTTAGAATGAGCAAAGAATAGCAACTTCCCTCCTGATATTTTCTCATATATGCTGAATTTTAAATTTAATGTGATCAACGGTAGATGTAAACAACATCAGTACCAGAGAAATGCATCCTCAATAAATAAATTTCTTCTTATAGCATATATGTGCATGCCTATTAACTGAAACGATTATCACAGTTCCTGAAATGTTTTAATTTCTGAGAGTGTACTGTAGAGGCTGCTTAGATCTACAACGGTTCATACAAGGTATTATATACTGTGAATGCCTTTAAAAATCCCATGTGACACATATGCTTTTACTTTCTGGAGGTGCTGTGGTAGTCAAAGTTTGTGGGCATTACGCAGGTTCTGCACCCATTGCTTGAGTATGTCGAGGCAGCTGTGAAGTAACCTGTATTGATGATTATTCCAATTTTTATGGTGCATCGACAACAAAGGCAATAATACATCAGAACATTGGTTTGGGTGCAATCAGTTGAAAATGAATGTTGTTTAATAAATGCATTGGACAAATGTTAAAACATCAGTTTAAAACATGGCTTACAATCCCTGTATCTTCTAAAAATTGAAAAGATTAAAAACTATTCTAAAAAGAATATGGGGAACTCTTCTAAAAAGAATTATAATTATTATATTGCTGGGTGAAGGAGCCTAAGGTGTGTTTCTGATGTCAACATGTAAGAAAATGTGCAAATTTGAGAGAGGCCAACCATAGTGCGTGCACTGAGGTGGTTCCTTCCTGTAAAGTAGAAACCAGTGGATGAGGAACTTGATACTTATTTGTACACCCAGTCGTACCACACTGCACAGATTATTCACTGGGTAGTCCACATGACGAAACCTGTATTGACGAGAGACCACTTTTGCCTTAAAAACTGCTACAAATAGCACGGCACGCTACAAATTATTATTATCGTAACAAGCTGACGATACAGGTGAGACACAAGGCGTTATCCAAGTCGCGCCACACCACCGTCACGTAGCATTCTGTGTCACAAATCAAACCAAGGCACAAAACAATACCAATAGATGAAAAAAGGTGACAATCTTGGTCTAATTACGACGTAATACTGAACTTGTGCGCGAAGGTAATTCAAAGAAATCAATGTGGCACTTGCTTCCGCAGAGAACACCGTGTACCATGCTAGCAATGCATGCAAAAAAGCGCTCGAGTGCTCGCACATATATTGATGACAACACTACCAGTGTACTATAACATGTTCTTTCAAGCACATTATGCACTCAAACTGTATTTGCCACCAGGTAACATGCAAGTGTGCTCGATTGAACCTCGGAAGAGCGATCAAGCAACCTGCATCCAGTGCTCGTTTTGAACAAAAAAACACTTCATAATGGTCAACTAAATATACAGAATGGACGCCTATTTATTCCTTGATAAAGAATTACTCACCTGTAGAAATGTAGGCCCTGTATCCTTGCCAGTACGGTTGGTACGACCGTAATTGCAAGAAGTTGCCATGATCGCTGCGGCGACTGTTGTGGGTACAGTAAGATGGCGGCCGGTTTCCTCACGCTCGCGCTCCCCATCCGCGATCCAGCCTTTTACAATCGAGATCAGTGGTTATAAATGGCTAGCGTCGTCTGCTACGCTCACGCGAACCAGCGTGGCGCACGCAACCACACAGCAATGGTTTATCCAGAATCCCAAGCATAGAGGGATGTTCGAAAAAATTGGGGAGGGAGGGCGGGAGGTGGTCTTTATTATAGATACGTCACTACAGCTTAAAATATCATTACCGACATGTGTCTAAAGCTGCTGAACAAGTGAAAAAGTTAGGGTCACGGGGGGGGGGGGGGGGGGGTTTGAACCCCCGAAATCCCTCCTCTTTCTACGCCACTGCCTGTGGTGCACCTGGCACCTACACAGCACTGAAGGTGATGTTATCTTGGCACATGCACACCTGCTTTTCTATTCCATTAAAGACAGTCTCTTGTTGGTAGCAATGCTGTGTCCACAGTTGGTGACCTGGGGTTTGCACCCTTGGCTTCATGATTCACATTCCTTTGCTGACAGAAGCTTCCCATTCTCTTCACCTGCCATGGCCAATCATTCAGAACCTGGACAGCCACCCTGCATTCCTCAAGTCCATACTCTGGGATTTCCCCCCCACTTAGAGTAATTCTGAGTTGCCAGGGTTGAATAAGAAAACGAACCAAACTCCAATCCACAGAGAGAGAGTAGGGAAGCACACTTATCCCGTGCGTGCTCCCATGCGCTTGACGATTAGTGTTACTCACTTCAGCTCTTCTCACCAGACGCTCACAAAGAAAGGGAGACCCGGAAAGTAAATTCACAGAGAAAGTGAACACTTTTGTGTGGGCAGAATTGTGTTTTCACGTGAGTTTTCCGAATATAGGGGGCAGTGATTTATCCAGACCCCCTTCTACACCCCCAAATGGTAGGCAAACCCTGTCCCCTTCTTTCCTGTGCACCCCCTAGCAATGGATGGGGGAGGGGGGGGCTTTATTGTAGCTTGAGACACATGTTGGCAATGCTATGTATAGCTGTTACAACATAACTGTAATAATGACCCCCGCCGTGCTTGTGATTCTGTATAAACCACTGATATGGTGTCTATGGGGTGTAAATGTTATGCACCCAACTGTAATTCTGGCTACACATGATGCAAACACAAGGTGACTCTGTTCGAAGTGACTCTGTTCGAAGTGCCATCAGCCCTGCTCAACTGGAACTGCGGTGACAAAAAGTCAAGCAGTTCGACTGCATGCTCCAGCCTGGGGACCTAATTTGTACTCAACGTATTGATAAGAAGTTAATCTCTCATAAGCACTATGTGGAGGACATGGGGCAGGTGCTCCTTGATCAGACAAATGTTATCAGAAAAGCTTGTGTATGTCCATGGTACCACTGTATTGCTTGTGTGTGACATCAATTCACAGTGGGCAGGTGAAACCAGTAAATAATGAAACTGAGCACATAAAATGGAACTTCAGTACAATGTATGTTGCTTCCTTTTATCTTTACCTCTCATTTTATGGTCACAGCACATGTCATTTATCACAAAAGAGATAAATTGTGCACACAGTACATTTATTTAGCAACTGTAGGTCTCTAACAGATGTCTAGTATTTTTTATTTATTATTATTATTACATTTACATTACAATTCAATATACTTTGCAGAGTATATTTAACTACATTGCAACAATTGGAGCATGTTGTATCCTACATAATATTTCTGTGGATATCTTAAGTGGAACAAGAAAAGCTGTCCAGAAGCTTTCTGGAGAGTTTCTTGTATACACATGCTGCAAGGGCACCACTACTCAGACGCCGTGTTTGTATGTAAAGCTCTCGGGCGCTGGACTAGAACAGTTTTGCAGTACTATCTCCTAAGCTTGCTGTGGTGCCAAGGCAATGGGTTCGGCATTCTTTATCATCTCATGGGTTACTAGAACATTGAAAATTCATTATCATACATTCATAATCATGAAAACACATCACCAAAGCAACAAGTAAGCAATGAAGATATTGTCAAGAAATCTACTCAGTGACACACTGACAACACAAGAGGCAAACATGTGCTGATCTGATATACAATATGTTATTTTATCTGTTGTGATACAGTGAACAAAACAAAACAAATAGTGCAACTGTAATATAAAACACTAAAGTGTATTCAATAACCATAGTTTACTCTGTATTCATTTTATACTTCACATATAACAGGTTTCTTATACAGCATAACTGCTTGGCATAACAAGTAAGCATAAATTTGTCCCCCATGGCTTAATTTAAACTTGACATATTTATACTTAAATGCTTGTGGCCCAGCTGGAATAGCACGGAATCCTCCATAGGTGTAATGCAGGCTGGTTCAGTAAACAAATATGTATTTGGTACATCAAGGCAAAATTCATTTGTGGAAGTTCACTGCAGTTTTTGCAGAATTTAATACACAGAGCAGATATAGATTTTAATATTTTAATATGCTGCAGATAACACATGCAGTAGAGCATCAAAGCATTAAAACTGACAGGTTTCAAACGTGAGTTGTAGGGAGAAATGAAAGACCAGGAATTACCGTATTGTAGGAATATATGTGTAAGACAGGCAGCTAGGCGCTAGAGGCCGAAGCCAGAATAACACACTTGACTTTAGAGGTTCACAACAAATATAATGAAAGAAGTCAAACAAAACATACAAATATAAAGACCAAAAACCAGAAAGCAAAATACAACTGCATGCAACAACTCCTAAGCTTCCCCCCCCCCCTTCATTAATTGAACACAGGGCGGCCATATTACAAAGGGCAGGAAGAAAAAAAAAAAGAGAGAGAGAAGTGTTCATAATGACTCGCTCTATGTACCCATGTGATATCATACATGGTTCGCTAGGGGGTAACCAAACTTGGTAAGAAATAACTGACCACCTGAAATAACATGTGGCCAACTACGTGTAGTAATAGTGTAGGCAGTAAAATACATCAGGAGGGGTTCTATGGGAATTTTACTCTCGTTTTCTTCCTCCCAAATGCACTAACAAAGGTACGAGTTTGGGGGTGTTTGAGCACCCCAAACTTGTAGTAACTTATTAACTTACCTGTGTACAGGAAAGAGAGAATAAGAAACCAGACTGATTCCTGCAGTATGCCGTGTTTAACTTCTTTTGTGACTGATTCAGGGGCGAACTGGCCATAGACCTGATCGGGAAAGTTCCACGTGGGCTGCTTGGCATGGTACCTCCCTGGAAAGGAGTCTTGTGACTTGACCTCCCACCCAACCCTGTGGGCAGATGCCAGATTTTTTCCCGGTAAGATTTTTTGTTCCAGTCCACCCCTGGACTGACTGCGTGCTATGCATGCTTACTGCCTGTGTCCATAATAGGGAACTTTTCAATGATACATGGACTGTGCTTTTGTCAGAAAGTTTTTGAAGTTATGAATAAAAACCCCCGTGGGTGACCACTGCAGCAAGAGTACCTCACCTCTACTCAGTCACAAGTGCTCACCTGAAGCATGTTCACAGATGTTTCTATAAGTATGAGTATGCGCTAAAGCACGTGCTGTCTTGAAGAGACTTGCAATGGAGTGATTGTCCCGCTGGTGATGCTGCACAAAAAATAGTGGCATGTAGAACCCGGCACGGATCTAGAGAGGGGGGTCCAGAGGTTCTGACCCCCCCATCTTCTCTCAATTTCTGTCTTTACATACTGCTTCAATTGATCCTAGGCAGTATGTGTAGCATGCTGTTCAAGGCTGGACACCCCCGCCAGAAAAATCCTGGATCCACCCCTGTGTAGAACAGATCGGAAAGCAGTTGCATTTAGCTTGCTACGGAGAATATTAAAATGTTGTGTTCTCGTACCATATCTACTGCTGGGCAGAAGCCGAGGATTCTTTTGGGAGCTACCTTCCGATCAGAATGTGAACAAGATGAGAAGCAAATACTTTATAGGGGGCACTGCATGGCATGGTGAAGCACAAAGCTGCTGCTTGTACACCTACAGGAAAATACTACGAAATTCAAATAACTCAGGGAAAAGGTGTGGATATTACGTAATAATCCCTTTGTTGCTGCTTAATTCCTGTAAAAATTCAAGTAGACTGACACTCACCCAACTCTTCTCCTCATTGTTATTTGCACAGTCTCACAGTGTCGCTCTGTGCAAAAGGGCATTGAATATATATTTGATGGGTTATCCGCTTGTAGGGACAAAGTTCTACTCAGAGAATGAAAAGTGGCTGAATGAAACTGAGTTAAAAAACACACTGAGCCAATATGTTCTTTTCCAAACAGCCCTCGCACTTCCATATGCTTTGCATAGTTTAACTTCACATAGATTTATAAGCAGGTTATATGAAGACTACATTTGCTAGCTTTTCAGACACCAGTGCTTCACTACGTAGATTGGTTAATACAAGCTTGTAGCATGAAGGATGTTTTCTTTTCCTATTTAGATGGAAAAAAGAAAGACCACCGCTCTGCTTTTTAATCATGGCAATGTTGTTTTGGTATGAGAATAAAATTATTGTTCTTACATACAGTGCTTCACAGACAAATACAATAATTATAGACAGTGGTGATACATTGGGAAATGGTTCTCACGTGTATTCCACATGGCTTCCCTTAGACCATGGTGCATAGATACGTGAGGGAGAGTCAAATTAAAATAATAAAGTGCAATGAAAACTCAAAACACAATTTGATCGTCCAGTGAGTGAGTAACAGTACACACACCACAGCAAGTGTAAGAGATGAACAGAAAGTTTTAGCTTTAGTTCTGTAGAAGACTCCCCTCGACAAAGTCGTGCACATCGATTATCGACACCAGAGGCTATTGCTGCAGTAGAAACCACTGTGAAGTAAAGTCGCCGTGTAACAGTGCATAAAATAGTCACCACACTGAACTCCCATTTGTCGACGAGGAAGAAATGCTGTTCCTCTTTCGTGCATGTTATAAGTCGAGCTGCAATATATGCACTACAGCTGCACCATCGTGTTCCACTCCTGTGTTGTACTGGCACCTCTCAGCCACTCTTCACAGCATGAATATGACTGTTCTCGACTCACTGAACAATCAAGCAGTGTTTTGCACTTCTATTGAACTTTGAAGTTTTTCATTCGACTCTCCATCGTACCATGAACCGTGTTTACATGAAACATTTTCAAGGGAACAGACAAAGTATACTGGTCCTTGCTAGTCTTAAGTTATTTCACTACGGTCTAAGTGAATGAAAGCAGAGGTAGTCTTTGAGCTTGCGAGGCAGAGGTAACGCTCGCACTGCACAACTGGAGATGTGCTGAAGGATGGCATCACGGCAGGCGCTCTGCAGCGATGTTACTGCTAAGAAGAAAATGGATGACACAAAATTTAGTAGAAAAGAAGAAAGAAAAAATGAATGTTCTCAGTTATTTGTTTTCTGGCAACTTCATGGTTCAGTATATTTTGTTCCATGTGTACAGTCAGTCAGAAACTAGTTTCGTGCTTAATTTGTTCTTTCTGATATGTTCTGGCATCTTTTATCCTGAAACTTAGTGTAATGTTGCTTTTCTCAAGTAACATGCCAAGCCTGATATAAACACAAATACAGTAATCATGTTTTGAACATGTTATGTTATTTAAGGCACATTTCAAGATCCTGGTGCTCAACAAACACTTATGCAGTTCCAACTTACCTCCGTAAAGTTGAACGATGCGTACATGTTTGGTGGTGCCATAGACGTCAACAACAGCATAGAGTGGAGCATCCTTGTAAGGAATATCTGTTGCATATAGCTGGTCCTCCCCGTTAATCACAAAGTGCATGTCTGCCATCTGGCCTCGTACCACGTACATGACTCCAATACGACTTCCTACATCTGTAGGCAGTATGCTTGCTCTGTATTCAGAAAGGGTCAGAGTTAGAATTGGTCAGAGTGGTTTCAGCTTGGCATTGCGCACAAAATGGGGAGTCCAAATGAATTCATACAATGTAATCAACATTTAATTTGAGCGCTAGATATTCGTGGTACCCTTTGCAGGTTGCAATTTTCCCAATTAATTTACATACAGGGTGGTCCACCAACCATGATAGAAATTCATAGTAAAAAACGTAGGCCCCGGAGAGACATGCGGTCAAGGGATTTTTTTCTGCCAATAACTTTTGCCACATATTGGTAACATTTTTATTTCATTTCAATTGACGGAAAGTTAATTTCTTGAATTGAACTCCGAAATTTTCCAAGGCAACCTAATGTTTTCTTTGCGGAAATGGGTTCCCCGTGGTCATTTTACTCAGTATAGCACATAATCCCACTCGTAATGCAATGGCCATTGCCGAAATAAATTCGCCGAAAATCCGTGGAAATGAGCCCTTGGCACTGCCTCTTTTTTGACGGCTCGTAGTTTGAGTGCAAAGCTACGAAGAAAGGAGGTTACATTGACACGCCACACGAGGGGGGAACGGGTTGCAAGCCTTACCCATGGAACGAACACACACACAGCGAGTGCGGGAATCGGAGCGATCTTATCAAAAATGAGGTCACCCGACAGCTTGTAACCCTTTCCCCCTCGTGTGGCGTGTCAATGTTACCTCCTTGCTTTGTAGCTTTGCGCTCAAACTACGAGCCGTCAAAAAAGAGGCAGAGCCAAGGGCTCATTTCCACGGATTTTTGGCGAATTTATTTCGGCAATTGCCATTGCATTACGAGTGGGATTATGTGCTATACTGAGTAAAATGACCACGGGGAACCCATTTCCGCAAAGAAAACGTTAGGTTGCCTCGGGAAATTTCGGAGTTCAATTCAAGAAATTAACTTTCCGTCAATTGAAATGAAATAAAAATGTTACCAATATGTGGCAAAAGATATTGGCAGAAAAAAATCCCTTGACCGCATGTCTCTCCGGGGCTTACGTTTTTACTATGAATTTCTATCATGGTAGGTGGACCACCCTGTATGTAGGCCTTGCCATTACCCTAGGTACTAACATTTATTCCAGTTTCGCTTTCTGACCGGTGCTCCAGAAAAAGAAAAAAGCAATAACAGGAAACATGCTGGGACTGAAAGGGTGAAATGTTTTCTGGGCATGTTTATGACTACATTTGCAATACGTTTCCTGAAAAGGACTTCATGCTTGATGGTTGTTAAAACTTGCAAGGTGGACATGTGGCACTTCACCTCTCTGGCACTATGGTCCTAGTGCCCTTATGCTAAAATACTTGGAGCAACTTGTGACTGATTTAGAACCCTGCATATATTATACCCTGCAGGAGAATGTCCCCTTGACCAGAGAAAAAGATTTTCTTACAATACCCTAGTCCGTTTTCAATAGACGATTTCAGAAAATCCCAGTGCTCCTTGCACTCATGTTGCATCTTGCGAGATTACTGGAATAAGGAAGGGAGAACTGTCTTTCATGTTTCGTTTTCACTGACATTGACTCCTTGTGGACAATCGGCCGAGAGAGAAGGAACCGAAACATCTTGGAGACCTTCTCCTCCTCTGTTATCAGCAAGTTCCCATAGTTCAAAGTGGCGCTAAGCTCGCTGGGATTTTCTCAAGTCATCTATTCAAGGCAGGTATTTCCGTCAGCAAATATTTGCGTGTTAAATGAATGGCCATAAGCACTGAATAGAAATTGTACATACCAAGAACTGGTATGTGTATTGGCTCTGCTATTGCAGATGTCAGATGCCAATGCAATGATGTCAGATGCAGATTGCCAATGTAATGCTATCTATGAGATACTTTTGGCGTGTGGGTTTTGCTATATTGGTGAGAGTAAAAGATGCCTAAATGACTGATTACAAGAGCACACCCTAAAAGTAAAATATAAAGATCGTACCTCGTAAATTGTAAAGCATATGAAGCAGTGTAGGGGCTGCATTCCCTTGTGGCAGGGAATACTAAAAGCTACAAAGGCTGACGACAACAGAATATTTACGAGAGAAACTCTCTCGATTTCTTCATGTGGGAACTGCGTAAGGAGGCCCTCTCTGACCTTTGGTGCGGTTTTAGGGAAGCCGTTGTCTTTCAATTCTTGACCCCCTTTGTTACTCCTGTTGTGTATAAATTTGTTGTCTCTGTATAAAAACTTCTCAGCTCTGTTTGAGATCTCGTCTGTTCTTTTCATGTTCCTTAACGTCGTTTTCGTTTTTTTTGTCATGAATAATAAAATTGCCTTATGACATTAGCAGAAAATGAGGCTTCAAATGTAGTACACAGTCTGGTCCTTGCAGCAGCAGTAGCATTGTGTAAGTTTCTAGATTCCCTTTCAGATTCACTTTACGCATTACGCTTGTCTAGCATGCACTACTAGAAGATATCTCAAGAATGTTCTTGTGATGTGCTACAAAGGCCACTGCAAGTGTTGCCTAGCTGTACGCATGCAACAAAATGCATAGAAATTACGTGCAATAATATTTTCCACATAGTACTTAGTCGTGGGGACAGGAAGGAAGTACAAGACGTGCTATTTTAACTGGTACATACAAAAGGGAGAAGGAAGAATAAGTGTGCCCTGCTCATTCAGGTAAGGTCTAGGCTTTTCACCCATTTCCTTGTCCAGTGCATGAGAAAGTAGCTTGACAAAAGAGACATTCACATCGTTCATAGAACATAAGAAACACGTAAGTAGACATTAAAAAATTCCTAGCCTGGAGGAAGGACAGCAAGTAGCTATGTTGTTTATGCATGAAATGATACTTAAATTAAAAACTATTCACTGGTTTTGTAAAAGTGACATAGTCATGTATTTCCATAATGTCCACTGAGCCTTCCTAAAGGTAAATAGGATCAAGCCAAATAGAAGTGACATCTATTTTGCAATGTCACTGCTCACACACACGCGGTTGTCTGTGTTGGACACGTAGGAATTATTTTTATTACCACACAGTAGACATGGAAACTCACTTCGTAGTTTCACTGCCACTACTACTGCCTCCACGGTGAAGACTTGTATTTGTGCTGGACTCGTCTACATCAGAACTGGCTCCAATACGGGTCCTCTTTGCTGGAAGAAGCATGCTGCGTGGAATCACACCTCGACTAGTATAGATGTGGTCCCCGGTACCTGCATGTTATTGAGTGGTGGTCAGTAGTTGCACTGCAGAATAGGGTTCTCAAGAATGCAGTACCTTGAATTATGCTGGGTCAAAACCAATCACTAAAATAGAGGGCGTCAGCACCAAAAATGGATGTGTTAAAGATGCATAAAAAATCTGCTCAACAGCCCTGGGAGGACGTCCAAGCCACAGGAATTGAGTTAGCAGCAAAGTTCCTTCTTTCAGAAGTGCCAACTTGGCCATCTGGCCTTTTCTTTCCTAAAAGCAACCTTTACTTGTTCGAAGTGCCCTGGGTAAGCTTTAAGCCATGCCCTTTCACCTAACGAACCTTACACTGAGCATTCTAAGGGGAATCACACCATCCTCTTAGCACACAGTTCGAATGACACTGGACAATGATTTTCCAGAATGTGGGGTTTAAAAGAAATCTTCTTCCAACACAGAGAACTTTATCTCTGAATTTTGCGGTCTTAATAATTTGCAAATCTGGATAGGGGCGTGTTTGGGGAAATATGACGCGGTGCATATTCCCTCTCGTTTCACAACGCATGCCAGCTGTGTCAGAATGCTGGAAGCCTGAGGCTTTGCCAGGCCACCAGGTACTGTCTATGCTTCCACGATACCCCCCACTGCAGAGTCAAAACCCATTCTTTGGTGAACTTGATGTCGACGTTCAAGCTTATACTAATGAGTTAAGAACGAGTTTTGAATGACGAAATGACATGGGAATGAGCGTGAAATCGTCATTGTGTGGTTCAAATATGTGCTATAATAGTGAGAGTACCACAATAGTTTGTACTCACTAGGTCACTTCTGTCATCGTTAGCAGAGGTATCTAGCATGATTTTTGTTTTGTGGAACAATGTTGATCGCAAATACAGTCGACCCTCATTTATCTGGCCATTTCCAGTGAAAATGCCAATATAGCAGGGGATCCAGATAAATGAGAGGAGATGAGCCATAGGTTGTCAAAAAAAGCTTGTACTTATTTCGAAGGACATAGGAAACTGTCCATCGTCATTTGCGTAAAATCCAGCTTAACAGGACAAGGTCAGGACAGGAGGGTTCGGCATTCTTTATCATCTCATGGGTTACTAGAACATTGAAAATTCATTATCATACATTCATAATCATGAAAACACATCACCAAAGCAACAAGTAAGCAATGAAGATATTGTCAAGAAATCTACTCAGTGACACACTGACAACACAAGAGGCAAACATGTGCTGATCTGATATACAATATGTTATTTTATCTGTTGTGATACAGTGAACAAAACAAAACAAATAGTGCAACTGTAATATAAAACACTAAAGTGTATTCAATAACCATAGTTTACTCTGTATTCATTTTATACTTCACATATAACAGGTTTCTTATACAGCATAACTGCTTGGCATAACAAGTAAGCATAAATTTGTCCCCCATGGCTTAATTTAAACTTGACATATTTATACTTAAATGCTTGTGGCCCAGCTGGAATAGCACGGAATCCTCCATAGGTGTAATGCAGGCTGGTTCAGTAAACAAATATGTATTTGGTACATCAAGGCAAAATTCATTTGTGGAAGTTCACTGCAGTTTTTGCAGAATTTAATACACAGAGCAGATATAGATTTTAATATTTTAATATGCTGCAGATAACACATGCAGTAGAGCATCAAAGCATTAAAACTGACAGGTTTCAAACGTGAGTTGTAGGGAGAAATGAAAGACCAGGAATTACCGTATTGTAGGAATATATGTGTAAGACAGGCAGCTAGGCGCTAGAGGCCGAAGCCAGAATAACACACTTGACTTTAGAGGTTCACAACAAATATAATGAAAGAAGTCAAACAAAACATACAAATATAAAGACCAAAAACCAGAAAGCAAAATACAACTGCATGCAACAACTCCTAAGCTTCCCCCCCCCCCTTCATTAATTGAACACAGGGCGGCCATATTACAAAGGGCAGGAAGAAAAAAAAAAAGAGAGAGAGAAGTGTTCATAATGACTCGCTCTATGTACCCATGTGATATCATACATGGTTCGCTAGGGGGTAACCAAACTTGGTAAGAAATAACTGACCACCTGAAATAACATGTGGCCAACTACGTGTAGTAATAGTGTAGGCAGTAAAATACATCAGGAGGGGTTCTATGGGAATTTTACTCTCGTTTTCTTCCTCCCAAATGCACTAACAAAGGTACGAGTTTGGGGGTGTTTGAGCACCCCAAACTTGTAGTAACTTATTAACTTACCTGTGTACAGGAAAGAGAGAATAAGAAACCAGACTGATTCCTGCAGTATGCCGTGTTTAACTTCTTTTGTGACTGATTCAGGGGCGAACTGGCCATAGACCTGATCGGGAAAGTTCCACGTGGGCTGCTTGGCATGGTACCTCCCTGGAAAGGAGTCTTGTGACTTGACCTCCCACCCAACCCTGTGGGCAGATGCCAGATTTTTTCCCGGTAAGATTTTTTGTTCCAGTCCACCCCTGGACTGACTGCGTGCTATGCATGCTTACTGCCTGTGTCCATAATAGGGAACTTTTCAATGATACATGGACTGTGCTTTTGTCAGAAAGTTTTTGAAGTTATGAATAAAAACCCCCGTGGGTGACCACTGCAGCAAGAGTACCTCACCTCTACTCAGTCACAAGTGCTCACCTGAAGCATGTTCACAGATGTTTCTATAAGTATGAGTATGCGCTAAAGCACGTGCTGTCTTGAAGAGACTTGCAATGGAGTGATTGTCCCGCTGGTGATGCTGCACAAAAAATAGTGGCATGTAGAACCCGGCACGGATCTAGAGAGGGGGGTCCAGAGGTTCTGACCCCCCCATCTTCTCTCAATTTCTGTCTTTACATACTGCTTCAATTGATCCTAGGCAGTATGTGTAGCATGCTGTTCAAGGCTGGACACCCCCGCCAGAAAAATCCTGGATCCACCCCTGTGTAGAACAGATCGGAAAGCAGTTGCATTTAGCTTGCTACGGAGAATATTAAAATGTTGTGTTCTCGTACCATATCTACTGCTGGGCAGAAGCCGAGGATTCTTTTGGGAGCTACCTTCCGATCAGAATGTGAACAAGATGAGAAGCAAATACTTTATAGGGGGCACTGCATGGCATGGTGAAGCACAAAGCTGCTGCTTGTACACCTACAGGAAAATACTACGAAATTCAAATAACTCAGGGAAAAGGTGTGGATATTACGTAATAATCCCTTTGTTGCTGCTTAATTCCTGTAAAAATTCAAGTAGACTGACACTCACCCAACTCTTCTCCTCATTGTTATTTGCACAGTCTCACAGTGTCGCTCTGTGCAAAAGGGCATTGAATATATATTTGATGGGTTATCCGCTTGTAGGGACAAAGTTCTACTCAGAGAATGAAAAGTGGCTGAATGAAACTGAGTTAAAAAACACACTGAGCCAATATGTTCTTTTCCAAACAGCCCTCGCACTTCCATATGCTTTGCATAGTTTAACTTCACATAGATTTATAAGCAGGTTATATGAAGACTACATTTGCTAGCTTTTCAGACACCAGTGCTTCACTACGTAGATTGGTTAATACAAGCTTGTAGCATGAAGGATGTTTTCTTTTCCTATTTAGATGGAAAAAAGAAAGACCACCGCTCTGCTTTTTAATCATGGCAATGTTGTTTTGGTATGAGAATAAAATTATTGTTCTTACATACAGTGCTTCACAGACAAATACAATAATTATAGACAGTGGTGATACATTGGGAAATGGTTCTCACGTGTATTCCACATGGCTTCCCTTAGACCATGGTGCATAGATACGTGAGGGAGAGTCAAATTAAAATAATAAAGTGCAATGAAAACTCAAAACACAATTTGATCGTCCAGTGAGTGAGTAACAGTACACACACCACAGCAAGTGTAAGAGATGAACAGAAAGTTTTAGCTTTAGTTCTGTAGAAGACTCCCCTCGACAAAGTCGTGCACATCGATTATCGACACCAGAGGCTATTGCTGCAGTAGAAACCACTGTGAAGTAAAGTCGCCGTGTAACAGTGCATAAAATAGTCACCACACTGAACTCCCATTTGTCGACGAGGAAGAAATGCTGTTCCTCTTTCGTGCATGTTATAAGTCGAGCTGCAATATATGCACTACAGCTGCACCATCGTGTTCCACTCCTGTGTTGTACTGGCACCTCTCAGCCACTCTTCACAGCATGAATATGACTGTTCTCGACTCACTGAACAATCAAGCAGTGTTTTGCACTTCTATTGAACTTTGAAGTTTTTCATTCGACTCTCCAGCGTACCATGAACCGTGTTTACATGAAACATTTTCAAGGGAACAGACAAAGTATACTGGTCCTTGCTAGTCTTAAGTTATTTCACTACGGTCTAAGTGAATGAAAGCAGAGGTAGTCTTTGAGCTTGCGAGGCAGAGGTAACGCTCGCACTGCACAACTGGAGATGTGCTGAAGGATGGCATCACGGCAGGCGCTCTGCAGCGATGTTACTGCTAAGAAGAAAATGGATGACACAAAATTTAGTAGAAAAGAAGAAAGAAAAAATGAATGTTCTCAGTTATTTGTTTTCTGGCAACTTCATGGTTCAGTATATTTTGTTCCATGTGTACAGTCAGTCAGAAACTAGTTTCGTGCTTAATTTGTTCTTTCTGATATGTTCTGGCATCTTTTATCCTGAAACTTAGTGTAATGTTGCTTTTCTCAAGTAACATGCCAAGCCTGATATAAACACAAATACAGTAATCATGTTTTGAACATGTTATGTTATTTAAGGCACATTTCAAGATCCTGGTGCTCAACAAACACTTATGCAGTTCCAACTTACCTCCGTAAAGTTGAACGATGCGTACATGTTTGGTGGTGCCATAGACGTCAACAACAGCATAGAGTGGAGCATCCTTGTAAGGAATATCTGTTGCATATAGCTGGTCCTCCCCGTTAATCACAAAGTGCATGTCTGCCATCTGGCCTCGTACCACGTACATGACTCCAATACGACTTCCTACATCTGTAGGCAGTATGCTTGCTCTGTATTCAGAAAGGGTCAGAGTTAGAATTGGTCAGAGTGGTTTCAGCTTGGCATTGCGCACAAAATGGGGAGTCCAAATGAATTCATACAATGTAATCAACATTTAATTTGAGCGCTAGATATTCGTGGTACCCTTTGCAGGTTGCAATTTTCCCAATTAATTTACATACAGGGTGGTCCACCAACCATGATAGAAATTCATAGTAAAAAACGTAGGCCCCGGAGAGACATGCGGTCAAGGGATTTTTTTCTGCCAATAACTTTTGCCACATATTGGTAACATTTTTATTTCATTTCAATTGACGGAAAGTTAATTTCTTGAATTGAACTCCGAAATTTTCCAAGGCAACCTAATGTTTTCTTTGCGGAAATGGGTTCCCCGTGGTCATTTTACTCAGTATAGCACATAATCCCACTCGTAATGCAATGGCCATTGCCGAAATAAATTCGCCGAAAATCCGTGGAAATGAGCCCTTGGCACTGCCTCTTTTTTGACGGCTCGTAGTTTGAGTGCAAAGCTACGAAGAAAGGAGGTTACATTGACACGCCACACGAGGGGGGAACGGGTTGCAAGCCTTACCCATGGAACGAACACACACACAGCGAGTGCGGGAATCGGAGCGATCTTATCAAAAATGAGGTCACCCGACAGCTTGTAACCCTTTCCCCCTCGTGTGGCGTGTCAATGTTACCTCCTTGCTTTGTAGCTTTGCGCTCAAACTACGAGCCGTCAAAAAAGAGGCAGAGCCAAGGGCTCATTTCCACGGATTTTTGGCGAATTTATTTCGGCAATTGCCATTGCATTACGAGTGGGATTATGTGCTATACTGAGTAAAATGACCACGGGGAACCCATTTCCGCAAAGAAAACGTTAGGTTGCCTCGGGAAATTTCGGAGTTCAATTCAAGAAATTAACTTTCCGTCAATTGAAATGAAATAAAAATGTTACCAATATGTGGCAAAAGATATTGGCAGAAAAAAATCCCTTGACCGCATGTCTCTCCGGGGCTTACGTTTTTACTATGAATTTCTATCATGGTAGGTGGACCACCCTGTATGTAGGCCTTGCCATTACCCTAGGTACTAACATTTATTCCAGTTTCGCTTTCTGACCGGTGCTCCAGAAAAAGAAAAAAGCAATAACAGGAAACATGCTGGGACTGAAAGGGTGAAATGTTTTCTGGGCATGTTTATGACTACATTTGCAATACGTTTCCTGAAAAGGACTTCATGCTTGATGGTTGTTAAAACTTGCAAGGTGGACATGTGGCACTTCACCTCTCTGGCACTATGGTCCTAGTGCCCTTATGCTAAAATACTTGGAGCAACTTGTGACTGATTTAGAACCCTGCATATATTATACCCTGCAGGAGAATGTCCCCTTGACCAGAGAAAAAGATTTTCTTACAATACCCTAGTCCGTTTTCAATAGACGATTTCAGAAAATCCCAGTGCTCCTTGCACTCATGTTGCATCTTGCGAGATTACTGGAATAAGGAAGGGAGAACTGTCTTTCATGTTTCGTTTTCACTGACATTGACTCCTTGTGGACAATCGGCCGAGAGAGAAGGAACCGAAACATCTTGGAGACCTTCTCCTCCTCTGTTATCAGCAAGTTCCCATAGTTCAAAGTGGCGCTAAGCTCGCTGGGATTTTCTCAAGTCATCTATTCAAGGCAGGTATTTCCGTCAGCAAATATTTGCGTGTTAAATGAATGGCCATAAGCACTGAATAGAAATTGTACATACCAAGAACTGGTATGTGTATTGGCTCTGCTATTGCAGATGTCAGATGCCAATGCAATGATGTCAGATGCAGATTGCCAATGTAATGCTATCTATGAGATACTTTTGGCGTGTGGGTTTTGCTATATTGGTGAGAGTAAAAGATGCCTAAATGACTGATTACAAGAGCACACCCTAAAAGTAAAATATAAAGATCGTACCTCGTAAATTGTAAAGCATATGAAGCAGTGTAGGGGCTGCATTCCCTTGTGGCAGGGAATACTAAAAGCTACAAAGGCTGACGACAACAGAATATTTACGAGAGAAACTCTCTCGATTTCTTCATGTGGGAACTGCGTAAGGAGGCCCTCTCTGACCTTTGGTGCGGTTTTAGGGAAGCCGTTGTCTTTCAATTCTTGACCCCCTTTGTTACTCCTGTTGTGTATAAATTTGTTGTCTCTGTATAAAAACTTCTCAGCTCTGTTTGAGATCTCGTCTGTTCTTTTCATGTTCCTTAACGTCGTTTTCGTTTTTTTTGTCATGAATAATAAAATTGCCTTATGACATTAGCAGAAAATGAGGCTTCAAATGTAGTACACAGTCTGGTCCTTGCAGCAGCAGTAGCATTGTGTAAGTTTCTAGATTCCCTTTCAGATTCACTTTACGCATTACGCTTGTCTAGCATGCACTACTAGAAGATATCTCAAGAATGTTCTTGTGATGTGCTACAAAGGCCACTGCAAGTGTTGCCTAGCTGTACGCATGCAACAAAATGCATAGAAATTACGTGCAATAATATTTTCCACATAGTACTTAGTCGTGGGGACAGGAAGGAAGTACAAGACGTGCTATTTTAACTGGTACATACAAAAGGGAGAAGGAAGAATAAGTGTGCCCTGCTCATTCAGGTAAGGTCTAGGCTTTTCACCCATTTCCTTGTCCAGTGCATGAGAAAGTAGCTTGACAAAAGAGACATTCACATCGTTCATAGAACATAAGAAACACGTAAGTAGACATTAAAAAATTCCTAGCCTGGAGGAAGGACAGCAAGTAGCTATGTTGTTTATGCATGAAATGATACTTAAATTAAAAACTATTCACTGGTTTTGTAAAAGTGACATAGTCATGTATTTCCATAATGTCCACTGAGCCTTCCTAAAGGTAAATAGGATCAAGCCAAATAGAAGTGACATCTATTTTGCAATGTCACTGCTCACACACACGCGGTTGTCTGTGTTGGACACGTAGGAATTATTTTTATTACCACACAGTAGACATGGAAACTCACTTCGTAGTTTCACTGCCACTACTACTGCCTCCACGGTGAAGACTTGTATTTGTGCTGGACTCGTCTACATCAGAACTGGCTCCAATACGGGTCCTCTTTGCTGGAAGAAGCATGCTGCGTGGAATCACACCTCGACTAGTATAGATGTGGTCCCCGGTACCTGCATGTTATTGAGTGGTGGTCAGTAGTTGCACTGCAGAATAGGGTTCTCAAGAATGCAGTACCTTGAATTATGCTGGGTCAAAACCAATCACTAAAATAGAGGGCGTCAGCACCAAAAATGGATGTGTTAAAGATGCATAAAAAATCTGCTCAACAGCCCTGGGAGGACGTCCAAGCCACAGGAATTGAGTTAGCAGCAAAGTTCCTTCTTTCAGAAGTGCCAACTTGGCCATCTGGCCTTTTCTTTCCTAAAAGCAACCTTTACTTGTTCGAAGTGCCCTGGGTAAGCTTTAGGCCATGCCCTTTCACCTAACGAACCTTACACTGAGCATTCTAAGGGGAATCACACCATCCTCTTAGCACACAGTTCGAATGACACTGGACAATGATTTTCCAGAATGTGGGGTTTAAAAGAAATCTTCTTCCAACACAGAGAACTTTATCTCTGAATTTTGCGGTCTTAATAATTTGCAAATCTGGATAGGGGCGTGTTTGGGGAAATATGACGCGGTGCATATTCCCTCTCGTTTCACAACGCATGCCAGCTGTGTCAGAATGCTGGAAGCCTGAGGCTTTGCCAGGCCACCAGGTACTGTCTATGCTTCCACGATACCCCCCACTGCAGAGTCAAAACCCATTCTTTGGTGAACTTGATGTCGACGTTCAAGCTTATACTAATGAGTTAAGAACGAGTTTTGAATGACGAAATGACATGGGAATGAGCGTGAAATCGTCATTGTGTGGTTCAAATATGTGCTATAATAGTGAGAGTACCACAATAGTTTGTACTCACTAGGTCACTTCTGTCATCGTTAGCAGAGGTATCTAGCATGATTTTTGTTTTGTGGAACAATGTTGATCGCAAATACAGTCGACCCTCATTTATCTGGCCATTTCCAGTGAAAATGCCAATATAGCAGGGGATCCAGATAAATGAGAGGAGATGAGCCATAGGTTGTCAAAAAAAGCTTGTACTTATTTCGAAGGACATAGGAAACTGTCCATCGTCATTTGCGTAAAATCCAGCTTAACAGGACAAACATTCTTTTATTCAAAAATGCTAGAGCTATTCTCTGTGCACTTCACACATTCTTAAGAGTCACAACACTGGGTTCCTCACTGACAATGGATTCATGTTGAACATCAGTGGAAGCAACAGTGTTAATGAGACAACCTTAATCATCCCGAATCACTGCTCAGGTGTTATCATGTCGGTCAATGTTAACATACCCCAGAACCGTGGTGTCGCCCACAGCTCTGGCAGTGAACAGTTTTCATCATTCAGTGTATCATCTGTAGTGGACTAGATTGATCAATATGCTGTACAATGTGCACACTGGGGAAGGGAAAAATTCCTCATGGGACCGGAAACTGAAGCACAGAAGAGGGGGGGGGGGGGGGGGCAGTAACACTGAACCATGTTACTGCCATGCACTTATACTGGACGTTGTGTGTCCTTTACAGATTTTTAGAAAAAAGCTATGAGAGCAGAATAGATGTCGTTTTTGCAGTTGGGTTATACTGGTAGGCGGACATTCCCTCGAAGATAGTATGTAACTATTGTATGACTAATTCCCTAACATTCATTAATTAACTCTCTAATTAGAGAGTTTTGGACAAAAGTGAGATACAGTAAAACTTTGTTAATTCAGACCTGACGGGACTTACGACCACCATCCGAATTATCCGAATGCTGAAATAACGAAAGAACAACACGCAGATAGGTGCTCATGCGCCTGAACGCTGTCGAGTGTGCCGTTGCAAAAGTCCTTGAGGATGGCAAAAGCCTCTGCAGCTTATTTGGCGGTGTGACGGGGTGGAACGTTCTGTTTTTCCCACTGACATTCGTCGTCCTATGCAGCGTCTGGCACGTTGATGCCCAGATCATCGTCGACGATTTCGTCCTTCGTCAACAGTCCGGCCACAGTGACACCCTCGTCAATTACAAAGTAATCCGAAAGCTGCCCCGCAGCGGGCAGGATGCTATCAAAATGGCGATCGTCGTCTTCGTCCACACCGGCCTTTTCACTTCACGCCTCGCTCGGTACACAAAACCGCAGTTGCCGAAAGCAGTTTCATGAGACCACAGAGACGAAACATGCAAAGACGTGCAAACACGTGTTGATGGTCTTTATGCCGAATGACGAAGGACAGACACCATGTGACGCCAGTGATCATAGTGATGGTTAGGGGTGTTTCGTCAGTTCATTTTGATGCTGTTTACTGGCGCCACCACTCGAATGGTCTTGTCAGGTTTGCGCAACTTCGCTCCGTGGCCCAGCGAGCGAATGTCGGGAGGGCCGAATTATCCGTAATTGTGCCAAGTGCTTCCGAATTAGCGAGCGTCCATTCCTATACTTTTGTATGCATGATTGCTTGGACAGCTTGGGAGTCCGAATTATCCGAATTGTCGGGGGGCGAATTTACGAGGTTTTACTGCAGTAGGATGGGACAACCCTTGTCCTTGGAAAGTCTTTCCTTTTTGAATAAATGGAATGGCACGTACGTTGAAATATCCAGTGTCGAATTTTGCTATGCAAATAAGCTGAAACCAAAACTGCACTGATCAGGGAGGACAGCACTCATTCCACGTCAGAGAGCCATGTGCTTTGAAGCGATGGAGATGACCGGAGAAGGTGCTAATCTGCTGGCCAGAACATACCACCTTGCGGCTCAGATAAGCTTCTGCCGCCAAAGGTGGTTTCAGCTCATTTGCATAGCGAAATTTGGCGATGGATATTCCGCAGCACGTGCTCATTTCAGGATTTGTAAAAGATAGAATGGCTTTCAACAAGAAATCTCGCTTTCACCTGAAATTCCCTAATTAAAGAGTTAATTACTTTTTGGTAATTAGTCATCTTGCAGTTACATACTCTCTTCAAGAGGATATCCGCCTAGCTGTGTAACTCAACTGCAAAAACGACATCTATGCTGCTCTCATAGCATTTTTATAAAAAGATATGTAAAGGATAAAAAAGGGTAAAGGATAAAAAGCGCCCTGTATTTTGACAATGCAGTGTTACGAGCCATGACTTGGTATTGGCTCAGTTTATGCGAAGAATGCAAGAAATTTGCAGAGTATTACACCATCTGCTCACAGCCTCTGCAATCTGTTCAAGACAGAGACTTAAAATGCATAGATTCTTTCAAACTAAAACGAATGCATCAAACATACCTAGTGCAGAACGAGGTCCACCATCAACCCAGTCAAATGTTGTACTGCCTCCTCCAGCATGCTCTGAATCAACTTCTGAGTTGTGAATAGCAAACACCCAGGAGTGGCCCATGTTTGCCAAATCAGGCAATGCATACTGAGGCAGAGGAAATTGACCTGAAGGGTCATGCTGTGTCAGTCCTAAACGCATGTGACCACTCCAGCCACGCTCGTTCTGTTCTATTTCCAGCAGAAATATTTCCCCTGGCAGTAATGGATGTTCGGAGAACGCGAGAGCATGAGCAAAGCTTGTCTTGCGGTAGGCTACCATGTTATTGTCACACAGCACTAAGTTGCAGCCATGGTAGCTGTGGAAACGTGTCGTTGGCATGGTCTCACATGGGGGCTTCTTGCTACAAAAGAAAGGATAACACCTCAAGCGAGCAATGCTTTGTGAAATAGTTACACTTAATATCATAGGTAACACACAAGAGAAATGCAAAGCGTAGACATTCCTCTGCTGACGTGCATGCAAAATAAGCTTGGTAATCGCTACAACTGTGAAAATGTTTAATGAAAGTGAAACACTACGACTAAGCTCTGAGACTCTTGCACGAGTAAAGCTCTATGCTTGCTCTATGCGGCTTTGGTGGTATATAACAGTCCTGTCATAGATTCAATTGTTATAAACTTCACTACATATGTAGAGGCAGTTGTTGGACTTTGGTTAGTACGCAAAATTTGTGCATTCAAACTCTACTCCATAGTCTAGAAGTTATCCTTTGGAAATGTTATCTAGTTCCTACCTTCAATCAGACACATACTTCTGCATAGACTGTGGAGATGGCAGCTTGAGAGGCAACAACTTGTCGGTTTCAAAGTACGACTTTACGGACACACAACAACACAAAATGTGTTCAGTAAAATAAAAGGATTGCATCTTCAGGATGGTTATCACTTGTTACCAAAGTAACTGCATAGGAGCTTTGTTTTGCAACGCATATCTTTGGAGCAATCTTAGTATACTGATCTCTGGACTCTGGAGCAGCAAACAAATATATTGCTGCCTACCTTCCATCTATTTTATACGAAAATTAATTCAGTAGCGTGTTAGCATCCCACATGAAAGGTGATACCTATGTAATAAATTACTGGAAATATACTGAGCTAATAATGCGAAACCGAAAACAACAACGCAAGAACTGAATGGTATGCGATTTCTTTTCGACATAGTACTCTATCTGTGTGCTCTGCCACTAGTAAGAATCGGTACAAAGATAGATAAGTGAGACCTACTTGCCACTGGCGGTGATGTGTTGGTTTGCGAGATTAGGATCTGTAAAATAATCACAAATGAGCCAGGCACATCTCTGGTATTCAAAGGACAGCCAGGCTCAAGCTATCAATCACACACTATCCTCTGCTCGCGACCATTGAAAATCACACATATTCAACATTCGTTCCCGCTATCCCGTTGGGCATGACGTCACATCCGTCTAGTGCGCAAATCTGGACGGGGGAGGGGGGCAGGAGGCTGGAGGGAAGAGCGTGGGCCAAGTTAGGCCAAGTGATGTATGTATAAATAATAGATGGATATTGCCTTCTTTGAAGCTTCGAAAGCGTGTTCGCAAGTGTCCATAAGGGTCACGTTGCATGAGACTGACAACTGACAATGAGACCGCTATGCACGACACGCTACGGGGTGCATCTATCCAGAAATTCCGAAACTATCATATGCAGAAACCGAAACCGGCAAACTAGCGGTGATATCACATGGCCGGCACCCAACTTCAGCTTCCAAACGGTTTGTAAATAACGCGATTGCTGTTGTCGTGCATCGTTTCGGGACGTCCTTCGACCGAATGAGGTGTACGGACGTACTTGTCGCTTTTATACAGTATGTTTCTTTTCAGCTGCAACAAACTTTCGTAAAACGGGGAGTTGCCTTATGACACTACTTTCGTCATTGGATTACACGACGGGGCTGCTACTAGGAAGCCATATTTATTCTCAATTAGGGGAATAATTAACAGAGATATTTTAAACAACTTCGACTTTAGGGAGCGCATTGCAATTGTAATAAAACCTGATCTCCACATGATGCGCTCGAACCATTGACGAAGCACGAAAGTAGTCGCAGCGCGCGCCTCAGACCTAATTATTCCAGCTCTGCCGTCTGCTGCGCACGTCAGTGATCGGCAAAAGAGCGACGGTGACGTCGATATCTCCGCCCTCACTTAGCGTCACAGAAAAAGTAATGTTTCACGATCTTTGTTTTGTTTTGTTTTTATATGCTTTGCTTGCAAAGAGCTTTGCGCATCACCACTACATATCAGCGCTTATCGTACCAAGCTGTGCCCAGCAGGATGAAATGACTGATGCGACAAGCGACTGCGAACACATGAAGGAACGAAAGGAAGGAAAAAGAAAAACAAAACAAAGATCGCGAAACATATCGCAATAAGTGTTTGCCTGAATCGCGTATGACGGTTTTCTATGACGTTAAGTGAAGACGAAGATATCAACGTCGGTGACGCTCTTTTGCCCACCACTTGCGGTTTACAGTAGACGACAGCGGTCAAATACTTAGGTCCGTAGCGCGCGCTATGATTACTTTTGTGATTCATATCAGTGTCTCGATCACATCATGGGGACATCAGGGTCTAATATTGGAATTGCAATGTGCTCCCAAAAGTCAATAATTAAAAAGTTGATTAAAACACCCATGTTAATTAGTCCCCTAACTGAGAAAAAATACGGTTTTCTAGTACAAAGCAGCCCCGTCGAGTCTTTTTAGGAAAATTTGTTGCAGATAAGAAGAAACACTCTGTATATATACAAATGGAAAATAGCTGAAGCTCTGTGGCTGCACGTGGAGCATATGTTTATAAGTTGATCATGCACTCCCAGCCGAGTACCCAGCTGTTTTTAAGAAAAAAATCTTCCCGGAAACGGCACCGCAAAGGATACTGCCGTACGCGGATTTGAAGAGAGATTAGAGCATCAGCGAGACATCACCCAAGCAGCACAATGTACTGAAAGTTGAGTGCAATAGGGGTGGACGGCATGTGTCTTATCAATGTTCTTTAGTTTCACGAGTGTGTTCAAGGCCTTCCACCTACCCGTCAACCCCTATTGCACTCGACTTTCAGTACATTGTGCTGCCTGGGCAGTGTTCCACGGTGACGACGCCACCTGTGCAGGCCGCAGAGCAAGGTAGCAAATGCATATACAAAGGGAAAATAGCCGAAGCTCTGTGGCTGCACGTGGAAAATATGTTTATAAGTAGGGCGCGGAATTTTAGACATTTGCCTATAAATGCCTAAATGCAACATTTTTTGGGTTACCTGCCTTTATATATCGACTCTATTGAGTTGTAGCCTCTTTGAACATTTCTAGATGCAACAGCCTTTTTTAGAGGTGCAAGTCCGAGTGCGCCTTTCAGTATCACGACGAGTGCTGAATTTTTCTTTTCGTTTCTGCGTGTTTGCGCCTTTTGTTCTTCTTTTTTACGTTTGTTTTCCTGTACCTTGGTTTGCTAGAAGGGGTTCACGTATATTTGATCAAAAGTTTTGGCCTTTCGAGATTATTGAGGGCTGAGAACGAAAAGTCGTGGTTCCAAGCCACCTCACTATTCGTGTACAAGAAGTCAAAGCTTTTACGGTACCATAGCCTTTTTGTCCTGGATGGAACATTCTAAAACACCAACAAAGCCAAAGAGCGTACCAGATTAACGTGCCTATTTTTGTACTTTATCGCCTATTTTGTTGTTTTGGGGGACCTAATTGCCTGCCTATTTCGATCGTTTTTAGTGGCTAAATTTCCGGGACCTATTTATAAGTTGATCGAGCACTCCCAGCCGAGTACAGCTGTTTCGCCCTACTTGGGACTCGTTAACCCGGCGCGGGGAAGTGACACGATCTTGGTGGGGTGGGGTGATGTAGGAGGGGAGGTCGGTCAACCTGCTCAGGTGTGGCGGTTCGGTGCATCCTGGGGAGCGAGAAGAGGAGGGGGGTTAAAGCGGGAGCGGAAAGAGATGATGGTGGCACAGGAGAGGGAATGCTATTCCTCTTGCCCTAGGATGTGGGTAGTCCAAAAGAACTACCCACCACAGATAACATGCGAGCATCCCTCACTAGTCTTCATTGGGACGCTCCCTGTACCACGGTAACCGCCAGGATTATTGGCGGAGTAACCCCATGTCCGACACAATCTTGGGTCAAACAGTGTGTCTCAGGGAGGCATCGTGTTCCGCGGTGACGGCGCTACCTGTGGAGGCCGCAATGCAAGCAAGTACACATACAAAAGGAAATTAGCCGGGACTCTGTGGCTGCACGTGGAAAATATGCTTATAAGACGATCGTGCACTCCCAGCAGAGTACAGCTGTTATACGTTCTACTTCGGACTCGTCAGCCCGGTGCGGGGAAGTGACACGATCTTGGGTCGGCACAAACTGTGCCTCAGGGAGACATCAGTGTTCCACGATGACGGCGCCACCTGTGCAGGACGCAGAGCAAGCCAGCAAGTGCACAGCGGCGTAGCCAGATCTCCAAGGTAGGGGGGGGGGGCTCGATACGAAAACTCGCCCCCCCCCCCCGCTGATCCTGTGTCGACAACACACACATACTTGTGCACACTGCAAACTGAGGATTAAAAAAAAGGAACGAAAATAGTTTATTTAGACGTTCACAGTACGATTACATGTATAGGCTGTCATGACCAATGAGGTGGTGTCACGAGATTGGAAGTATTTTGAAAAGCTCATACTTTGAAGACCATTCAAGAGTGCTTCTTAGATAGACGCCATGAACTGCAAGAACTTTCGCGGTCGTCACACTGGTCCCCCCATATATATTATGTTCTCGGATTTGCACGATTTGTATGGGTCGGTCCGTGGCAGGTAGGGGAGGCTCGAGCCCCCCCTAGCCCCCCCCCCCGTGGCTACGCCACTGCTGCATATACAAAGGGAAAATAATCGAAGCTCTGTGGCTGCACGTGGAAAATATGTTTATAAGTTGACCGTGCACTCCCAGCCGAGCACAGCTGTTTCGTCCTACTTGGGACTCCTCAGCCCGGAGCGGGGAAGTGCCACGATCCTGGGTCGGCATAAACAGTGTGTCTCAGGGAGACATCACTGTTCCACGGTGACGGCGCCACCTGTGGAGGCCGCAGTGCAAGCCAGCAAGTACATATATAAGTGGAAAATGGCCGAAGTTCTGTGCGATGGCTGCACGTGGGTAATATGTTTATAAGTGGATCTTGTACTCCTAGCCGCGGACGACCGTTTGGCTCTAGTTGGAGCTCATCGGCGTTGCGCAGGGAAGCGGCAAGATCTTGGGTCGGCACGAACAGTGTGTCTCTGCGAGACATAAGGGTTCCACGGTGACTGCGCCACCTGTACGGCCGTAGTGAAAGGCAGAAAGTACATATACAAGTGAAAAATAGCCGAAGCTCTGTGGCTGCACGTGGGTAATATATTTATAAGTTGATCGTGCATTCCCAGCTGCAGACGACCGTTTCGCTCTAGTTGGAGCTCATCGGCGCGGCGCAAGAAAGCGGCAAAGTCTCGGGTCGGCAGATGCAGTGTGTCTCGGCGAGACATCAGTGTTCCACGGTGACGGCGCCACCAGTACGACCGCAGTGCAATCCAGAAAGTACACATACAAGTGAAAAATAGCCGAAGCTCTGTGGCTGCACGTGTATAATATTTATAACTTGATTGTGCGCTCAAGCCGCGGACGACCGTTTCGCTCTGGTTGGAGCTCATTGGCGCGGCGCAGGGAAGCGGCAAGATCTTGGGTCGACACGTACAGGGTGTTTCGTCGAGACATCAGTGTTCCACGGTAACGGTGCCACCTGTAGATCTTGGGTCGGCAGATACAGCGTGCCTCGGCGAAACATCAGTGTTCCACGGTGACGGTGCCACCTGTGGAGGCCGCAGTGCAAGTTAGAAAGTACATATGCAAGTGAGAAATAGCCGAAGCTCTGTGACTGCACGTGGGTAATATGTTTATAAGTTGATCGTGTACTCCCAGCCGCGGACGACCGTTTGGTTCTAGTTGGAGCTCATCGGCGCGGCGCAGGGAAGCGGCAATATCTTGGGTCGACAGATACAGTGTGTCTCTGCGAGACATCAGTGTTCCCAGAGCCGTATATAGAGAGAGTTTGGCCATCTTTTGATCTTTTGCCGCTTCATGGGCGGAGTCTGTTTTAACGTCATAGTCGTCATAGCACCGCCCAAAAAGCCTGAATCCAAGCGAAATCCGCTTATCAGCCAGCAGGTAGGCGCCATCTTGATGCACTTCACCATCTGGTCGACATGTACTATTGTCGCGCTCAATGTAATCTACCAGGGTCACCGGCTTATGACCCACAGGCGCCTGTGAAGTGGGGGCTTTGTTACCAAACTGAAAGGATTCAAGGACGAAGGGGTCTCGAAGGACGCGGTACGCACGCGTCTTCCGTTGCATCGTGACCAACGGTTTTGCATCAACATGGCGTCGGCGACAGGTTGACGACTTCACAACAATAGAGCGCGGAAAGGGAGGTCGTTCAGCAGTGACGTCGCATGACGTGGTTCAAGTTAGGCTCCTCCTAGCGGCCAAATGCTCTCTATAAACGGCTCTGAGTATTCCATGGTGACGGCGCCACCTGTACGGCCGCAGTGCAAGTTAGAAAGTACTATGCAAGTGAAAAATAGCCGAAGCTCTGTGGCTGCATGTGGGTAATATATTTATAAGTTGATCGTGCATTCCCAGCTGCAGACGACCGTTTCGCTCTAGTTGGAGCTCATCGGCGCGGCGCAAGAAAGCGGCAAAGTCTCGGGTCGGCAGATACAGTGTGTCTCGGCGAGACATCAGTGTTCCACGGTGAGGGCGCCAGCTGTACGACCGCAGTGCAAGCCAGAAAGTACATATACACGTGAGAAATAACTGAAGTTTTGTGGCTCCATGTGGGCAATATGTTTATAAGTTGATCGTGTACACCCAGCCGCGGACGACCGTTTCGCTGTAGTTGGAGCTCATCGGCGCGGCGCAAGGAAGCGGCAAAATCTCGGGTCGGCAGATACAGTGTGTCTCGGCAAGACATCAGTGTTCCACGGTGACGGCGCCAGCTGTACGACCGCAGTGCAAGCCAGAAAGTACATATACAAGTGAGAAATAACCGAAGCTCTGTGGCTCCATGTGGGCAATATGTTTATAAGTTGATCGTGTACTCCCAGCTGCGGACGACCGTTTCGCTGTAGTTGGAACTCATCGGAGCGGCGCAGGGAAGCGGCAAGATCTTGGGTCGTCACGTACAGTGTGTTTCGTCGAGACATCAGTGTTCCACGGTGACCGCGCCACCTGTAGATCTTGGGTCGGCAGATACAGCGTGTCTCGGCGAAACATCAGTGTTCCACGGTGGCGGTGCCACCTGTACGGCCGCAGTGGAAGCAAGAAAGTACATATAGAAGTGAAAAATAGCCGAAGCTCTGTGGCTGCACGTGGGTAATATATTTATAAGTTGGTCGTGTACTCCCAGCCGCGGACGACCGTTTCGCTCTAGTTGGAGCTCATCGGCGCGGCACAAGAAAGCGGCAAAGTCTCGGGTCGGCAGATGCAGTGTGTCTCGGCGAGACATCAGTGTTCCACGGTGACGGCGCCACCAGTACGACCGCAGTGCAATCCAGAAAGTACACATACAAGTGAAAAATAGCCGAAGCTCTGTGGCTGCACGTGGACAATATTTATAAGTTGATTGTGCGCTCAAGCCGCGGACGACCGTTTCGCTCTGGTTGGAGCTCATTGGCGCGGCGCAGGGAAGCGGCAAGATCCTGGGTCGACAGATATAATGTGTCTCTACGAGACATCAGTGTTCCATGGTGACGGCGTCACCTGTACGGCCGCAGTGCAAGTTAGAAAGTACATATGGAAGTGAGAAATAGCCGAAGCTCAGTGACTGCACGTGGGTAATATGTTTATCGTGTACTCCTAGCCGCGGACGACCGTTTGGCTCTAGTTGGAGCTCATCGGCGTTGCGCAGGGAAGGGGCAAGATCTTGGGTCGACACGTACAGGGTGTTTCGTCGAGACATCAGTGTTCCACGGTGACGGCGCCACCTGTAGATCGTGGGTCGGCAGATACAGCGTGTCTCGGCGAAACATCAGTGTTCCACGGTGACGGTGCCACCCGTGGAGGCCGCAGTGCAAGTTAAAAAGTACATATGCAAGTGAGAAATAGCCGAAGCTCTGACTGCACGTGGGTAATATGTTTATAAGTGGATTGTGTACTGCTAGCCGCGGACGACCGTTTGGCTTTAGTTGGAGCTCATCGGCGTTGCGCAGGGAAGCGGCAAGATCTTGGGTCGGCACGAACAGTGTGTCTCTGCGAGACATAAGGGTTCCACGGTGACTGCACCACCTGTACGGCCGTAATGAAAGGCAGAAAGTACATATACAAGTGAAAAATAGCCGAAGCTCTGTGGCTGCACGTGGGTAATATATTTATAAGTTGATCGTGCATTCCCAGCTGCAGACGACCGTTTCGCTCTAGTTGGAGCTCATCGGCGCGGCGCAAGAAAGCGGCAAAGTCTCGGGTCGGCAGATGCAGTGTGTCTCGGCGAGACATCAGTGTTCCACGGTGACGGCGCCACCAGTACGACCGCAGTGCAATCCAGAAAGTACACATACAAGTGAAAAATAGCCGAAGCTCTGTGGCTGCACGTGTATAATATTTATAACTTGATTGTGCGCTCAAGCCGCGGACGACAGTTTCGCTCTGGTTGGAGCTCATTGGCGCGGCGCAGGGAAGCGGCAAGATCTTGGGTCGACACGTACAGGGTGTTTCGTCGAGACATCAGTGTTCCACGGTAACGGTGCCACCTGTAGATCTTGGGTCGGCAGATACAGCGTGCCTCGGCGAAACATCAGTGTTCCACGGTGACGGTGCCACCTGTGGAGGCCGCAGTGCAAGTTAGAAAGTACATATGCAAGTGAGAAATAGCCGAAGCTCTGTGACTGCACGTGGGTAATATGTTTATAAGTTGATCGTGTACTCCCAGCCGCGGACGACCGTTTGGTTCTAGTTGGAGCTCATCGGCGCGGCGCAGGGAAGCGGCAATATCTTGGGTCGACAGATACAGTGTGTCTCTGCGAGACATCAGTGTTCCCAGAGCCGTATATAGAGAGAGTTTGGCCATCTTTTGATCTTTTGCCGCTTCATGGGCGGAGTCTGTTTTAACGTCATAGTCGTCATAGCACCGCCCAAAAAGCCTGAATCCAAGCGAAATCCGCTTATCAGCCAGCAGGTAGGCGCCATCTTGATGCACTTCACCATCTGGTCGACATGTACTATTGTCGCGCTCAATGTAATCTACCAGGGTCACCGGCTTATGACCCACAGGCGCCTGTGAAGTGGGGGCTTTGTTACCAAACTGAAAGGATTCAAGGACGAAGGGGTCTCGAAGGACGCGGTACGCACGCGTCTTCCGTCTTGCATCGTGACCAACGGTTTTGCATCAACATGGCGTCGGCGACAGGTTGACGACTTCACAACAATAGAGCGCGGAAAGGGAGGTCGTTCAGCAGTGACGTCGCATGACGTGGTTCAAGTTAGGCTCCTCCTAGCGGCCAAATGCTCTCTATAAACGGCTCTGAGTATTCCATGGTGACGGCGCCACCTGTACGGCCGCAGTGCAAGTTAGAAAGTACTATGCAAGTGAAAAATAGCCGAAGCTCTGTGGCTGCATGTGGGTAATATATTTATAAGTTGATCGTGCATTCCCAGCTGCAGACGACCGTTTCGCTCTAGTTGGAGCTCATCGGCGCGGCGCAAGAAAGCGGCAAAGTCTCGGGTCGGCAGATACAGTGTGTCTCGGCGAGACATCAGTGTTCCACGGTGAGGGCGCCAGCTGTACGACCGCAGTGCAAGCCAGAAAGTACATATACAAGTGAGAAATAACTGAAGTTTTGTGGCTCCATGTGGGCAATATGTTTATAAGTTGATCGTGTACACCCAGCCGCGGACGACCGTTTCGCTGTAGTTGGAGCTCATCGGCGCGGCGCAAGGAAGCGGCAAAATCTCGGGTCGGCAGATACAGTGTGTCTCGGCAAGACATCAGTGTTCCACGGTGACGGCGCCAGCTGTACGACCGCAGTGCAAGCCAGAAAGTACATATACAAGTGAGAAATAACCGAAGCTCTGTGGCTCCATGTGGGCAATATGTTTATAAGTTGATCGTGTACTCCCAGCTGCGGACGACCGTTTCGCTGTAGTTGGAACTCATCGGAGCGGCGCAGGGAAGCGGCAAGATCTTGGGTCGTCACGTACAGTGTGTTTCGTCGAGACATCAGTGTTCCACGGTGACCGCGCCACCTGTAGATCTTGGGTCGGCAGATACAGCGTGTCTCGGCGAAACATCAGTGTTCCACGGTGGCGGTGCCACCTGTACGGCCGCAGTGGAAGCAAGAAAGTACATATAGAAGTGAAAAATAGCCGAAGCTCTGTGGCTGCACGTGGGTAATATATTTATAAGTTGGTCGTGTACTCCCAGCCGCGGACGACCGTTTCGCTCTAGTTGGAGCTCATCGGCGCGGCACAAGAAAGCGGCAAAGTCTCGGGTCGGCAGATGCAGTGTGTCTCGGCGAGACATCAGTGTTCCACGGTGACGGCGCCACCAGTACGACCGCAGTGCAATCCAGAAAGTACACATACAAGTGAAAAATAGCCGAAGCTCTGTGGCTGCACGTGGACAATATTTATAAGTTGATTGTGCGCTCAAGCCGCGGACGACCGTTTCGCTCTGGTTGGAGCTCATTGGCGCGGCGCAAGGAAGCGGCAAGATCTTGGGTCGACACGTACAGGGTGTTTCGTCGAGACATCAGTGTTCCACGGTAACGGTGCCACCTGTAGATCTTGGGTCGGCAGATACAGCGTGCCTCGGCGAAACATCAGTGTTCCACGGTGACGGTGCCACCTGTGGAGGCCGCAGTGCAAGTTAGAAAGTACATATGCAAGTGAGAAATAGCCGAAGCTCTGTGACTGCACGTGGGTAATATGTTTATAAGTTGATCGTGTACTCCCAGCCGCGGACGACCGTTTGGTTCTAGTTGAAGCTCATCGGCGCGGCGCAGGGAAGCGGCAATATCTTGGGTCGACAGATACAGTGTGTCTCTGCGAGACATCAGTGTTCCCAGAGCCGTATATAGAGAGAGTTTGGCCATCTTTTGATCTTTTGCCGCTTCATGGGCGGAGTCTGTTTTAACGTCATAGTCGTCATAGCACCGCCCAAAAAGCCTGAATCCAAGCGAAATCCGCTTATCAGCCAGCAGGTAGGCGCCATCTTGATGCACTTCACCGTCTGGTCGACATGTACTATTGTCGCGCTCAATGTAATCTACCAGGGTCACCGGCTTATGACCCACAGGCGCCTGTGAAGTGGGGGCTTTGTTACCAAACTGAAAGGATTCAAGGACGAAGGGGTCTCGAAGGACGCGGTACGCACGCGTCTTCCCTCTTGCATCGTGACCAACGGTTTTGCATCAACATGGCGTCGGCGACAGGTTGACGACTTCACAACAATAGAGCGCGGACAGGGAGGTCGTTCAGCAGTGACGTCGTATGACGCGGTTCAAGTTAGGCTCCTTCTAGCGGCCAAATGCTCTCTATAAACGGCTCTGAGTGTTCCATGGTGACGGCGCCACCTGTACGGCCGTAGTGAAAGGCAGAAAGTATATATACAAGCGAAAAATAGCCGAAGCTCTGTGGCTGCACGTGGGTAATATATTTATAAGTTGATCGTGCACTCCCAGCCGCAGACGACCGTTTCGCTCTAGTTGGAGCTCATCGGCGCGGCGCAAGTAAGCGGCAAAGTCTCGGGTCGGCAGATACAGTGTGTCTCGGCGAGGCATCAGTGTTCCACGGTGAGGGCGCCAGCTGTACGACCGCAGTGCAAGCCAGAAAGTACATATACAAGTGAGAAATAACTGAAGCTTCGTGGCTCCATGTGGGCAATATGTTTATAATTTGATCGTGTACTCCCAGCTGCGGACGACCGTTTCGCTGTAGTTGGAACTCATCGGAGCGGCGCAGGGAAGCGGCAAGATCTTGGGTCGGCACGTACAGTGTATTTCGTCGAGACATCAGTGTTCCACGGTGACCGCGCCACCTGTAGATCTTGTGTCGGCAGATGCAGTTTGTCTCGGCGAGACATCGGTGTTGCACGGTGACGGTGCCACCTGTGGAGGCCGCAGTGCAAGCCAGAAAGTACATATAGAAGTGTGAAATAACCGAAGCTCTGTGGCTGCACGTGAGTAATATGTTTATAAGTTGATCGTGCACTCCCAGCCTCGGACGACCGTTTGGCTCTAGTTGGAGCTCATCGGCGTTGCGCAGGGAAGGGGCAAGATCTTGGGTCGGCACGTACAGTGTGTCTCGGCGAGACATCAGTGTTCCACGGTGACGGCGCCACCTGTACGGCCGTAGTGCAAGGCAGAAAGTATATATACAAGTGAAAAATAGCCGAAGCTCTGTGGCTGCACGTGGATAATATATTTATAAGTTGATCGTGCACTCCCAGCTGCAGACGACCGTTTCGCTCTAGTTGGAGCTCATCGGCGCGGCGCAAGAAAGCGGCAAAGTCTCGGGTCGGCAGATACAGTGTGTCTCGGCGAGACATCAGTGTTCCACGGTGAGGGCGCCAGCTGTACGACCGCAGTGCAAGCCAGAAAGTACATATACAAGTGAGAAAAAACTGAAGCTTTGTGGCTCCATGTGGGCAATATGTTTATAATTTGATCGTGTACTCCCAGCTGCGGACGACCGTTTCGCTGTAGTTGGAACTCATCGGAGCGGCGCGGGGAAGCAGCAAGATCTTGGGTCGGCACGTACAGTGTATTTCGTCGAGACATCAGTGTTCCACGGTGACCGCGCCACCTGTAGATCTTGTGTCGGCAGATGCAGTTTGTCTCGGCGAGACATCGGTGTTGCACGGTGACGGTGCCACCTGTGGAGGCCGCAGTGCAAGCCAGAAAGTACATATAGAAGTGTGAAATAACCGAAGCTCTGTGGCTGCACGTGAGTAATATGTTTATAAGTTGATCGTGCACTCCCAGCCTCGGACGACCGTTTGGCTCTAGTTGGAGCTCATCGGCGTTGCGCAGGGAAGGGGCAAGATCTTGGGTCGGCACGTACAGTGTGTCTCGGCGAGACATCAGTGTTCCACGGTGACGGCGCCACCTGTACGGCCGTAGTGCAAGGCAGAAAGTATATATACAAGTGAAAAATAGCCGAAGCTCTGTGGCTGCACGTGGATAATATATTTATAAGTTGATCGTGCACTCCCAGCTGCAGACGACCGTTTCGCTCTAGTTGGAGCTCATCGGCGCGGCGCAAGAAAGCGGCAAAGTCTCGGGTCGGCAGATACAGTGTGTCTCGGCGAGACATCAGTGTTCCACGGTGAGGGCGCCAGCTGTACGACCGCAGTGCAAGCCAGAAAGTACATATACAAGTGAGAAAAAACTGAAGCTTTGTGGCTCCATGTGGGCAATATGTTTATAATTTGATCGTGTACTCCCAGCTGCGGACGACCGTTTCGCTGTAGTTGGAACTCATCGGAGCGGCGCGGGGAAGCAGCAAGATCTTGGGTCGGCACGTACAGTGTATTTCGTCGAGACATCAGTGTTCCACGGTGACCGCGCCACCTGTAGATCTTGGGTCGGCAGATGCAGTTTGTCTCGGCGAGACATCGGTGTTGCACGGTGACGGTGCCACCTGTGGAGGCCGCAGTGCAAGCCAGAAAGTACATATAGAAGTGTGAAATAACCGAAGCTCTGTGGCTGCACGTCAGTAATATGTTTATAAGTTGATCGTGCACTCCCAGCCTCGGACGACTGTTTTGTTCTAGTTGGAGCTCATTGGCGCGGCGCAGGGAAGCGGCAAGATCTCGAGTCGGCAGATACAGTGTGTCTCGGCGAGTTATCAGTATTCCACGGTGACGGCGCCACGAGTACGGCCGCAGTGCAACCCAGAAAGTACACATACAAGTGAAAAATAGCCGAAGCTCCGTGGCTACACGTGGATAATATATGTTTATAAGTTGATCGTGTACTCCCAGCCGCGGACGGCCGTTTCGCTGTAGTTGGAGTTCATCGGCGCGGCAAGATCTTGGGTCGGCACGTACAGTGTGTCTCGGCGAGACATCAGTGTTCCGCGGTGACGGTGCCACCTGTGGAGGCCGCAGTGCAAGCCAGAAAGTACATATAGAAGTGAGCAATAACCGAAGGTCTGTGGCTGCACGTGGGTAATATGTTTATAAGTTGATCGTGCACTCCCAGCCGCGGACGACCGTTTCGCTCTAGTTGGAGCTCATCGGCGCGGCGCAGGGAAGCGGCAAGATCCTGAGTCGGCAGATACAGTGTGTCTCGGCGAGACATCATTGTTCCACGGTGACGGCGCCACCTGTACGACCGCAATGCAAGCCAGAAAGTACATATACAAGTGAGAAATAACCGAAGCTCTGTGGCTCCATGTGGGCAATATGTGTATAAGTTGATCGTGTACTCCCAGCTGCGGACCACCGCTTTGCTCTAGTTGGAGCTCATCGCCGCGGCGCAGGGAGGCGACAAGATCTTGGGTGGGCAGATACAGTGTGACTCGGCGAGACATCAGTGTTCCACGGTGAGGGCGCCATCTGTACGGCCGCAGTGCAAGCCAGAAAGTACATATACAAGTGAAAAATAGCCGAAGCTCTGTGGCTGCACGTGGGTAATATATTTATAAGTTGATTGTGCACTCCCAGCTGCAGACGAGCGTTTCGCTCCAGTTGGAGCTCACCGGCGCGGCTAAGGGAAGCGACAAAATATTGGGTCGGCATATGGAGTGTGTCTCGGCGAGATATCAGTGTTCCCGGTGACGGCGGCACCTGTACGGCCGCAGAGCAAGTCAGAAAGTACATATATAAGTGAAAAATAGCTGAAGCTCTGTGGCTGCACGTGGGTAATATGTTTATTGGTTAATCGTGTGCTCATGATGCGGATGGTGGTTTCGCTCTAGTTGGACCTCACTCAGGCCGCGCAGGGAAGCGGGAACGCTTGAGTCGGCAGATACTGTGTGTCTCTGCGAGATATCACTGTTTCACGGTGACGGCGCCACCTGTACGGCCGCAGTGCTAGCCAGAAACTATATATACAAGTGAGAAATAACCAAAGCTCTGTGGCTACACGTGGGTAATATTTTTATAAGTTGATCGTGTATTCCCAGCCGGTGACGACCGTTTCGCTCTAGTTGGAGCTCATCGGCGCAGCGCAGGGAAGCGGCAAGATCTTTAGTCGGCACGTACAGTGTGTTTTGTCAAGACATTAGTGTTCGACGGTGACGGCGCCACCTGTAGATCTTGGGTCGGCAGATACTGTGTGTCTCTGAGAGACATCAGTGTTCCACGGTGACGGCGCCACCTATACGGCCGCAGTACAAGCCAGAATCTACATATACAAGTGAAAAATAGCCGAAGATCTGTGGCTGCACGTGAGTAATATGTTTATAAGTTGATCGTGCACTCCCAGCCGCGGACGACCGTTTCGCTCTATAGTTGGAGCTCATCGGCGCGGCGCAGGGAAGCGGCAAGATCTTGGGTCGGCATGTACAGTGTGTTTCGGCGAGACATCAGTGTTCCACAGTGACGGTGCCACCTGTGGAGGCCGCAGTGCAAGCCAAAAAGTACATATAAAAAGTGATAAAAAATTCTAACTGGCGACGAACCCACCGGAGGACTGTGGGACTTTCGGCAATTACCTTCTGGAATCTTTTGCTGCCATTTAGGAAGGCTTTGAACAATTTTTAATTGACATATTGATTTTTTAATTGAACTTTGAAAATTGCCACTTCCCGGCGCCGCGCCGATGAGCTCCAACTAGAGGAAAACGGCCGTCCGCGGCTGGGATTGCAAGATCAATTTATAAACATATATGCAGGGTGTTTCACCTAAAGTGATAAAAAAACTCTAACCGGCGACATACACGCTGGAGGATTGTGGGACTTTCGGCAATTACCTTCAGGAATCTTTTGCCGCCATTTAGGAAAGCTTTGAAAAATTTTTAATTGAGAGAAATTTATGTTTAATCGTACTTTGAACATTGACAAGCCAACCTCACTTTTTTAGCAGAAATATGAAGTCCTCCACGGATAACCGCAGACCGTACAAGAACGATGCACATTATAGGAACAGAAATAGTCGAAAAAATTTGCAGAAGTGCTGCTTTAGCTCCGCCCACTTTATTGTCGCAAAAAGCGGCGCACGAAATGTGCGGCTAGAGGAGGAAGTGTCCCCGTCTTCATTTGTTTTGCTTTCTTTATGATAAGACGGTCGTCACCAGCATCAAGGTCAAAGCGGGGGAAAGAACGGTAAAACAAGAGGCGGGAACACTTCCTCTTCTCGCCACGTCTTCCGCGCGCGCTCTTTTGCGGCAATCAAGCAGGCGGGGCTAAAGCAACACCTTTACTAATTTTTTTCGACTATATGTGTTGCTATACTGAGCATAGTTTTTGTTGGATCTGCGGTCATCCATGGAGGACTTCATATTTCTGCACAACACGCGAGGTTCACTCGGCAATTTTCGATTGAAAAAATTAATTTATAAATATATTAAATATAAATAATAAATAAATATAAATAATAAATTAAAAATTAATTGTCCAAAGCCTTCCTAAATGACGGCAAAAGTTTCCAGAATGTAATTGCCGAAAGTCCGACAATCCTCCGGCAAGTAGTGCGCCAGTTAGAATTTTTTACCACTTTAGGTGAAACACCCTGTATATATAAATCAGGATAACTGGTCATCTGGGCAGGCAGGAAATAGCAAGCGTGGACGTTGAATGTCCCATAATATAGGGTGTTTATTTTTAGGCTTTACAGAATTTTTAGTAAAAAAAGCAATGAGAGCAGGACAGTTGTCGTTTTTGCAGTTGAGTTATACGGCCGCGCGGACATCCTCTCGAAGAAACTATGTAAGTACAAGATGATTAATTAACTAAAATTCATTAATTAACGTTTTAATTATGGGATTTCGTGCTAAAGCGAGATAGCAGAATCAGAGACTATCCTCGTTGAAAGCCATTCCACGCCTAACAAATCCTGAAACACGCACGTGCGTTAAAATACCCATCCCCGAATTTTGATATGGAAATGAGGCGAAACCGAAACCGCGGCGACCGGGAACGCATGGAGCACAGCGCTCATTCCACGTCACAGGGCCACGTGATTTGGAGCGGTGGAGATGATTGGAGTAGGTGCTGATCTGCTGGCCAGATAAACCGCTTTCCGGTCCAGATAAGCCTCCATGGGCGGTGATGATGCGCTCCTGAGGTGCACTTTTTCGGTTTCGGCTCATTTGCATACCGAAACTCAACGAGGGGTATTTCACGGCACGCTCTCGTTTCTGGAGTTGTACACGATAGAATGGCTTTCAACGAGGATTGTCTCCGGTTCCGCTATTTCGCTTTTGACCAAAATTTCCGAATTTAAAAGTTAATTAACGAATTGTAGGTAATTAGTCATTTTGTAATTAGACACTCTCTTCCAGAGGGTATCCGCCTGGCCGCACATTTGTGCCGCTCTCACAGCTTTTTAGCAAAAATTCTGTAAAGGATAAAAAACACCCTGTATATCTGGAAAGCTGTGTTTTCCAGTTCCTTTTTTAAAACCCATTCCGCCATACTGCCATATTTGCTATGGACAGATGTGCGCCGACATCACTTTTTCCCATCTTTTTTCGGCACCGGCGACGTGCTCACCACAGCCCACGATTGCCATAGCCGCGCTCTTCGAATAGCTTTTTTTAGCGAAATGCCTATGGCCTCACGATGACTTTGGTTCCTTTCCTTGGCTGGAATACACATCAAGCAAAAAATCAAAGTCTGGGAATAAGAAAGACGCACTCGAGCACCACCTCTTGACTCTCGTCTTTTTTGTTCCCGATTTTTCCTTTCTACTTGTGGATCCTTGGCCATTGGAGGTCACCAGTTCTCGACACCAGCACGTCTGTTCAAAGGCGGCAAGCTTGCATCACTATCGCCTGTTCGTAGACCTGGCTATATTGGAGGAAAATGACAAATGACAAACCAAAAACCAAATGACAGTTGGTTTGAATACGGGTTGTATTTGAAAGCATTGAGAAGGTACTAAATCTCTTCGGTAGAATAACTGTTGTCTGCTTTGATTAAAAGTTGATTTCACATGAGCAAGTAGTACTGTGTCCCCCTGTAGGTCTTAAAGGGGTTGCGACACTTCCTTTCAAGTTATTCCGGATCAATGTAAAATGCAATTATTTGCATCAATGTGAACCTGCATTCCAAGTTTTACAGCAAAGAGGGTCATAGACGCGTAGAAAATCGGCACCGCGAATATCGAAACTCTGCAGCTCTGACGTCACGGCAGGCGTCTCCGCCAATGAGGAAGCACGACAGAGGTCACGTGCTTATGACTACCAATGGGAATGGTCGCAGCTCTGATGTCATAACTTGAGGAGTACGTCTGTTCAAGGGTTTATATCTCCCCAGGTACGACAAGTAGAAAAATAATTTTTTCCCTCAACACCCCAAATACCTACGTAACATAGTCCGACGACGCGAAGTCAGGCGAATATGGCTAATGTGGAAGGCAATCAAATCGAAGATCACGGATGGTTGAAGTAGTCATACGTGACGTTTGTGACCGGACGTCATCATGTTGGAACAGTACACTATTGCGAGCTGTCCACGACGTTTGTTGTGATGGCGGACTTCAAATATGCTGCCAGGAGATCATAATATGTTTCGTTGTTTACTGGCATTCAATGTTCAACAGTTGTATTCTGATTATCCCCCTGTCCCCCACTCCTTCCTGCTATCCTCTCTCCGTCTGTCCACATCTGTACGCCGCTCATAGCCACAGTTGCTTCGCGGCGCTAACACGCAATAAAAAAAAGTACCTTGATTATCCCCAAAACAAAGGATTTGACAGCTTCGGCCGCTACAGCAGTGCGCGAGCCACCAGGTCGTGGCGAGTCCAACGCATTTGTGTTGCCATCTCCGAAATTAAGCGTGCATCCAGCCGTCCGCACACTTGCTGCGGTGATATGCAGGCACTACCATACTGTGCCTTCATGCGACGGTGGATGTCAATGGGATTCACACCTTCGCTCATAAGGAAGCGGATGACTGACCATTACTCCTCGCTGGTGCAAACCTGAATCGGGGCACCCGTTTGTAATCAGTTGCCGCGTGCTTGCACGTGCCATGTGGAAATCGCAGAACGCAACATACAGAGTGTAGAAGACCAATACTACCAGCACTACCACCCACAGCAAGAACATTAAGTATGAGATAGAGTTCGAAATTTTAGTTAGAGTTTTAAGGTTATTTATTGAACCACACTCGTATGATAGCTTGGTACAGCTTCAAGAAAGCCGTAATGCTGGTTTGAATGTCATTTGTGCCCGAGCATGTCCAGAAAGTTTTCCTCGTAATAGTGAATTGAACCTTCTGTGTGGCGATTTGATACGAGTGTTACACCTAGGTTAGGTGTAGTGATAGGTTTGGAATCAGCGTCGGCTTTATTGATGGAAATGACTAGGGCTCGTAAAACTATCAGCTTTAATTAAACGAACGAAACGACATTACTAGTCGGGCTATCCCACGAGGCTCATCTGCGACAACGACATCTGACACCACGTATTTGCAAGAAACGGCGGAAATATCGCAACTGGAACTCGTACAGTCTAAGCGGTAGAAATAAATAGATAAAATCACGCGGGGATCCAACGACGCTTTGCGAGTTGACTGCATAACCTGTCCACGCATCGCCAGATATGAACTACATATTGAACACGTGGTGTTGAAACGGCGACCACACCAGCACAACTCATACCAAGCCAGGCTCATATATAGGGAAAGATCATTGATGATCCAGAAAAAGTTTCAGTTATAGTCGAGAGCGACGGAATCCTACTTCCTGACCAATATCTATTCGTGGTATACAGAAGGAAGGAGTACTTCAGTACAGGATTCTGGTAGCAATTTGGAAGAAGCAAAGACAATTAATTTTACGGCATAGTGGTAGTAGCGGTATGTAAAGATTAGATATCAGTGATGTGACTCTCGCGGAGCGGCTATAATTTCGGAGGATAAAACGTACAGCCCTATTCTGTACACATTCTATGACATGAATGATTGCTAATAAGGGTCCATTGCAGTTTTGATCTGACGACGGTTTGAATAATGTTATTTATGTAAAGGGGCAAGGGAAGGAATTGCGTGTCATGTAGCCTAAGGTTCGGCTGGCGTTCGCAATGTAGGTAAGGTGGGACAAGATGAAACACGGGGCAAGACGCGACATTTTTTACTCGACGCCGCCTGTCTCAGAGACGCGTTGCTCCACGTGTTTGAAACTTTACTCATAGGTGGCTCTGCATGTCCGCTTTATTGCACGTGAGAATTGTGGGATTGGTGTTTGCGTTGAAGAGAGAGAGAGAAAAAAAAAACAGTTACTTCTGTCTGGAATGTAAAGACCCGCAAAAAAGGCGCGATTTTCTGTAGTCCTTTTTCTTGTCATCTATGCAGCAGCATTTCGCAGGCTTATTCTGTCAACGTAAGTCCACATCCTACTCCTTTATTTATTCATCTAGATATATGCAAAATATGGGTACTCTTGGTGTTGGATAGAAAAAATAATGCATCCGGTGATATGCACGGGGCAAGACGAGACAATTTAATGTCATTTAGAAACTGATAAGTCAACTATTAGGTGGCTTTATACTTGTTCCTCACACATTTCGTTTTTGCATATTGGTATTGCCTAGGATTTTCCAGAAAAATTTCTTGTTTCCTAGGATATTTACAGCAAAGCAAACGCGCACGCAAAAGCGAGCGATCAGCGACACATCAGACTGGCGGTGCCTTGTTCGCAAAGAACGGTGGAGCAAGTACCGGGTCCTGTGTGCTTTTATTGTACATCATGTGAGCGGTGGGCTCAAGGGGTTGCGTAGGGGCCTACGAGCTTTACTTTGTCTGCTTGGATTGCAAAAACTAATTTCAGACTTCAGCTTTATTTGACAGTATGGTACAAGAGGTTTCCAATTTACATATAGCGGTCCCGTAGTTAAAATTTATATAGTTCATTATCACGGCGTGTCTCATCTTGCCCCACGCGATGTCGCGTCTTGCCCCGAGGGTTGGGGCACGATGAGGCCATCTGCGTTTTTGAATTTCTTGTTCCGTGCTTGTTTTAGACCGGCTGCGTCCGTTCTGTATTTACAGGCCCTTTCAACACCGTCTCGGCTCCACCTCGTCTTCCCTCTGCCCCACTTGTGGAGTGCACGGCGACCTCTGCCACGTCATCCTGGCTTGTGGGCAATATCACCACGAGCGTGCACTAATGGGAGTATCTATGCAACGTATTGACAAGCGTCCGTTCAACCTCGCGAAGATCCCCGGACCGTGGACGAACGCTGCCCACCAGATGCAAGGCCGTCTTCTTGCGGAGTACTTGTGCTCCACCGGTCTGGTGACGGCTGTCTGAAAGCCCCCCCCCCCCCCCCTCATCATCATCCCCTCATCCTTTCCCAACGCGCAATAGGGCAGTGTACCGCCTCAGCGGCGGTGAATCGCCCACCTCATCATCATCCAGTGTATGTGTGTGTGTGTATTTACAGGTCAGAAGCTCTAGACCCCTGAGAATGTGCCTATGGCTTGTTTTTTTTTTACACATGAAAAACAAAAATTTTATATTCAATTGCAAATTTCTGTCTCATCTTCTGTCTCATCGTCCCTCTACTTGTTACTCTACTGAATGTATGTTCGCCACGACAAGTTAGATAATGATTAGACGAGTGAACCCTCGATTAATGTATTCCTACCCATGTGTAGTCTGCACCTGTATCGTGATTCGTGAAGCATTATTGTCTCACGTGTGTTTATTGCGTATTTTATGGTAGTTCAGCTGTGTTTCTGTCATAATAAAGTAATTATTCATGAATAATTCATAATAATTTCATCATAATTCATTCATAATTCATAATAATAAATCTGCTCCTCGAGGCACGCTTTTTGAGTTCGTGTTCGTGGCTAGCTGCCGACAGAGAATAAATCAGTTCGACCCTGACCTGGGTAGTCGAACCTGGGTAGTCGTGGCGTGCTCCTCATTTTTGGTGACCCGGAATCTAACACCTACTCTTCTTCATGGATCCTTCCGGCGGCCCAAATCTTGTTCCGCCCGTCGAACATGCAGTCGCCGCTCAAGAAATGGGCCAGCCCCATTTTGGCCACGTCGCTGTTCGTCTGCCGCCATTTTGGCTTCGCCACCCCAGCATCTCGTTTCAGCAAGTCGAAGCTCAGTTCTTCCTCGCCGGAATAACATCTCAACTCACCCGGTACCGGCCCATCGTCGCTTCCTTGCCCCCAGAAATTGCGATGGACCGTCGCCGCTATCATTTCCACTTCCCCGGCGACCAACCCTTACGACGCCTTGAGAACTGCTGTTCTCCAGCGCACCATGTTGTCAGAACGGAAGCGGCTTCAACAGCTATTAAGCTCAGAGGGGCTCGGCGACTGCCGCTCTTCCCAGTAACTTCGCTCCATGCAAGCCCTCCTCGCTGACCGAGCTGCCACCTTTGTTCCAAGAGCTTTTTCGGCAAGGGCTTCCACCCACTGTGCAAATGGTTTGTGGCGAAGACGAGGACAGCTGATGCTGTCCGCGCGAGCAATAAATTATGAGCTCAGTTCTTCGCTGATGCTTCACCAAACCGGACAGGCTCTGTGTCTCTAAAGTGGTGACCCGAACGATTCGAACTGCAACATGGAAGGTTCACCTACCGCGGCCCGCGTTGGGCATTTCGCTATCCGCTTGCCACCATTTATTCGGTCCCGACCCGACTTATGGTTTCAACAGGCGGAATCGCAATTCGCCTTAGGCGGCATCGCTACCCAATCGACTAGGTACCATCACATCTTGTCTGTCCTTTCCTCTTCTCAAATGAGCCTTTGGGGGACCGCAAACCTTCACAGCTCGTCAGATACATGAAACAAATCCTTGGAACCGCTCCTTTTGACGACAAGCTCTTTCGTGAGCTGTTCCTCTCAAAACTTCCTCATGCAGTCCAGCTGGCACTGTCTGTTACGGAAGAGACCGATATTGTGTCATTAGCTACCAGAGCGGATAAGGCAATGAAGCTGTTCTCCGACTCGTGCAACCCGTATGCGCTGTCAGCGCTTGAAGGCACACATGACTTTTCACCTTCACCAAGCGCTCCTTCCCAGCACCAGTCACAGCAAGCATCCTCTGTGTCGGCAGCGGAAAGCTCTGACCTGGCCTCGCTACGGGAAGAAGTGCGCCGCATCGCAGACATACTCGAGCGATCCGGACCCCGCGACCGCACTTCCTCAGGCCCGGACCGTTCTACTCAACGTCGCCGTGCCGCACGTTCCCCGACTCCTCCCACTTCGCCGCCAACGCGCCGACGCCACCTTTGTTGGTCCCCCCGCCGTTTCGGTCACACAGAGCTCGGCGATGCGAATCTCCGTGTGCATGGCAGGGAAACTACGCCGGGGGTTACTAGCGGCGACCGGAAGCCCCCACCACATACGGCAAGGTCGCCTTTTCTTCATCAAGAATCGGTGCGGCAAGCACAATTTCCTTGTCGACACCGGAGCGGAGGTCAGCGTCCTTCCGGCCTCACCATCCGACAGAAGCAGAACGCCCATAATATATCTCACAGCAGTAAACGGCTCCAGAATTCCAGTTTACTACCGTCGTGCATTGTCTCTCGACTTCGGATTACGCAGGACATTTCACTGGGTGTTTCTCGTTGCTGACACTCGGCACTGTATCCTAGGCAGCGATTTCCTAGGGCGCTACCAAATTTGGTTGATGTCGCTGGGCAAAGGCTGGTGGACCACCTTAACTCGCGTCACGGTCAACGGCGTAAGCACGCGGGCTACATCTGTCGGCCTCGCGATCACTCTTCCGCAGAACAATGTTTTTGCCGATCTTTTACGACAGTTTCCATCCTTGACGGCCCCGTGTCACTGGACGAAGCCCGTCAAGCACCCTGTCGCCCACCACATCGTAACAAGTGGCCAACCAGTATTCGCAAAAGCTCGTCGCCTAAGCCCCGAAAAACTTGTTATTGCGCGACAAGAGTTCGACCACATGCTCGCTGTCGGCATCATTCGTCCATCATCTAGTAGCTGGTCTTCGCCCCTTCACATGGTTCCCAAAAAGACCGGTGACTGGCGGCCCTGTGGAGACTATCGCGCGTTAAATTTGGCTACGGTTCCGGACCGCTGCCCCTTGCCCAACATCTCTGATTTCACCACGGGTCTTTCAGGTGCAACGATGTTTTCGAAGATAGATTTAATGAAAGCTTACCATCAGATACCAATGGCCGAGGAAGACATTCTCAAACCCGCAATAGTCACCCCCTTCGGCCTCTTTGAGTTTCTCCGAATGCCGTTCGGCCTCCAGAATGCTGCCCAATCTTTTCAGCGGTTCATTGACAATATCACTCGCGGGCTACTTTTCGTATTCGCCTACCTCGACGACTTGCTAGTGGCCAGTGCTTCACCCGAAGAACACCTTCAACATTTACGAACTTAATTTGGACGCCTGGCCGACCATGGGCTGCTGATCAATGCCAACAAATGCGAGTTCGGAGTTCCGGCCTTGGAGTTCTTAGGACACAGAGTAAACGCTCGAGGAATTTCTCCTCTTACCAACCAAGTCGAGAAAATCCAGAACTTTCTTCTGCCGTCGTCCATCACCCAGCTCCGCCGTTTCTTGGGAATGATCAATTTTTATAGGCGTTTTATTCCACGCTGCGCGGTAATACTACGACCTCTTGAGGCGTTCCTGAGGCAGACCAGGTCGGGAGCCACGACGCTTTCCTGGTCCTCCGATACCTTACAAGCCTTTCAGGAAGCCAGACAAGCACTGGCGTCGGCAACGACCTTGATCTACCCCGTCATGGACGCACCTACGTCTCTAATGGTGGATGCCTCTAACCACGCCATCGGCGCAGTCTTGCAGCAACGCGTTGAGGGCCAGTGGCAACCTGTCGCGTTCTTCTCGAAAAAGTTCTCCCCCACAGAAGAGCGCTACAGCACGTTGGGACGTGAGCTCCTCGCTGCCTTCACGGCCGTCAATCATTTTCGATACTACCTCGAGGACAGGTCATTCACCATCTTCACAGATCAGAAGCCCTTGGTTTTCGCCTATCGTTCAGGTAGCTCTCGGCGTTCCTCCAGGGAAGTACGGCATCTCGCGTACCTAGCGGAATTCAATGCCGAGATCAAACACGTAAAAGGCAGCGACAATGTTCCAGCTGACACGTTAAGTCGCATATCGAATTTGGAACACACCCCCATAAACCTCGCCGAAGTTGTTCATCATCAACAATCTGATTCCGAGTTGCAACACCTACTATCCAGCCATTCCTTCCGGGCCATTCGTGAGATCTGTTTTCCGGGAATAGACACACCTGTTTACTGTGACACATCCACAGGCTCGGAGCGACCCTTCTTTCCGAAGGCTTTCCGGCGACCCATCTTCGCCGCGCTTCATCAACTCGCTCATCCAGGAGTCAGGGCAACTCAGCGTTTGATTACGGCTCGTTACTTCTGGCCTTCCATGAATACTGACATTCGTAACTGGACCCGATCTTGCCTCTCCTGTCAACGTGCAAAAGTCCACCGCCACACCATTTCTCCGCTCTCCCAGTTTCCCTTGCCGAGCGCTCGGTTCACGCAGACGAGGACAGCGACGAGGACAGAAGACGAGGACAGCTAATGCTGTCCGCGCGAGCAATAAATCATGAGCTCAGTTCTTCGCTGATGCTTCACCAAACCGGACAGGCTCTCTGTCTCTAAAGGTTCCTTCCACAGGCTCAGCCCTGCTTCTGGCTCAGCTTGCGCAGCATGCAGATAAGGTTATAGAAGTGGCTACCCCTACTATCGCTGCTGTTTGTGAAAGATCCCGAACTCTCTGAAGCGCTACCCTCCAGTCATGTCCACCTCCTTCCACGGTGTGCTCTCCCCTCAGCGACGAACTCGTGGCCATGCGAGCTGAGATTCAACGCCTCTCGGATACTGTTGCAGCTCTGAGCATTGCTGATCCACATCGGCGCTCCCCAAGGCGATTCACTAGTCCATCTCACCGATCTTGTCGCTGCCCCCGAAGATTTCTCCGTCGGCGCTCACCTTCTGTTGACGCTGACAACCCGCCACCTTGCTGGTACCACGAGCGCTTCGGCGAAGCCGCCTTGAGATGCACCCATGGAGGAAGGAAAGAAAGGAGGACCCCTATTGTTCTGAGAAGTGAAGCCGCGATTGGGGGCCACTCCAGTGACATCACCGCTCGCCTTCCGGTTTCGGTCACATACTCGTACATCTCTATGGGAGCCCCCAACGATTAGTTTCGGAATACGTGAAGAGGTGTGGTGGTAACGCGCCGAAATGGCCCCCAAGCGGCTTCATTGGGCTATTGTGGTAACGTGACCCTCGCGTGGCTCCAAAGAAGCTACAGCTCACTTCCTATTCTCACGTCACTTGCCCCACGCTTCTCTCTTCTGTCGACGAGCCGTTGGGTCGCCTCCTTTTTTCCTTTCCTTCATGGATGCACCAGACTTTGCGGCTGGTCGGGAAACTCTCCCGGGAACCGTTGCCGGCGACAACCGGCGGCCGCTTGTTTTTCGTCACTGACCGCGCCACCAAGACCCGTTTTCTTGTTGACACTCGCGCTGCTCTCAGCGTGCTACCAGCATTTTCTCGCGACCGTCTTAATCCGACGTTGTTCCACGTCATGGCACTCAACAATACCGCCATCCCTGTCTACCGGGAGAAGCTTCTCAATTTAAACCTTTGCCTGCGCAGGATTTTCACTTGATTTTCGTAATTGCCGCAGTCAGCCAACCCATCCTTGGAGCAGACTTTCTGCATCACTTTGCCCTTTGTGTTGTCGTGCAAACTCGTCTCACCATCCACCGTTTCTACATCAATTGTTGGCTTCAGCGGAACGTCTTCACCCGCCTTACCGCCATCCTACGCCCAACGCCGAACTCCCCCGACAGCACCCGTCATTGACCCAACCCCCGATTGGACAAAACCCGTCAAGCATGATGTCGTCCACTACATCCAGAAGACTGGCCCTGCAGTTTTAGCCAGGCCGCGACCTTCTATCGCCGGAGAAGCTGAAAATTGCGAAAGCGGAATTCGAGCATATGTTGGACATCGGGATCGCTCGACCCTCCTTCGCTAGTTGGTCATCGGCGCTACATAAGGTCCCTAAGTAGACCGGGGATTGGAGACCTTGCGGCGACTATCGCGCTCTCAACCTTATTACGATCCCGGGCCGTTACCCTCTACCTAGTCTTCAAGACTTCACCGCCAACCTCTACGGCATGAAAGTGTTCTCGAAGACCGATTTGATTAAGGCATACCTCCAGATTCCTGTTGATGCAAGTCAAAAACCGCCATTACCACCCCATTTGGCCTTTTTGAGTTTTTGCGCATGCCATTCGGTCTTCGAAAAGCCGCCCAGGTGTTCCAGAATTTCATCGACACTGTCACCCGCGGGCTTGCTTTCGTCTTTGCGTACATTGACGACATTCTGGTTGCGAGCGCTTCAGGGGCTTTTTGCTCGCCTCTCTGAACACGTGGTCGTCAATGTTGCCAAATGCAAGTTCGGGGTTCCCTCTTTGGAATTCCTCGGCCATATTGTATCCGCTTAAGGCATTGCCCCGGTCCAGCAGAAAGTCGATGCCATCGTGAACTTTCCGCAGCCGCAAACTCTGCGCCAACTACGCCATTTCCTGGGCCTGGTGAACGTTTACTGGCGTTTCCTATCCACTGTGCCTATACCTTACGTCTCCTCGAAGCTCTCTTGCGTCAGAACAAAGCATCGTCTGCCACACTAAGTTGGACGAGCGGTGCATTCGAAGCTTTCACTTCCATCAAGCCGCTACTCGCTTCGACCACACTTCTCGCCCACCCAAGTCCTGGCGCGCCAACTGCCCTCATGGTAGATACATCTGGCACTGCTGTTGGCAGAGTTTTCCACAAAGAGCTTCGTGAAGGCTGGCGCCCGGTCGTTTTCTTTTCTAAGGCAAGTCCGCTGAGACGCGCGGTACAGCACGTTCGGCAAGGAACGTCTGGCGGCATACCTCGCTGTGAAGCATTTCCGACACTTCCTTCAAGGCCGTGAGTTCACCATCCTCAGGATTCACAAGCCGCTCAACTACGCCTTCACGTCCGAAAGGTCTCGTTATTCTCCACGTGAGATTAGGCAATCGGCCTTCTTGGCCCAAATTCACCACCCGCATTGAACATGCCTCCGGTGCCAAGAACTGCCCCGCTGATGCCTTCAGCCGCATATCAGCCCTCGCGCCTCTATCGCCAGATGCCATCGCCCATGCCCAGCATGATAACCAGGAACTTAAAGCTTTGCGGCGCTCTAACTCCTCATCTCTCCAGCTTGAGGACGTTTTTCTACCAGGCTTCGACATGTCGCTCTGCTGCGACACTGCCACCACCCCACCGAGGCCGTACGTTCTCCTACAGTTCAACCACCCCGTTTTCGACTCTCTTCACAATGTCTGATCCTCGAGTCCGGGCCACCCAAAGACTCGTCAGTGCACGTTTCATCTGGTCGAAAATGAACACGGACATTCGTGCCTGGATTTCTGCCTATGCTCAGCATGGCAGCGGTCCAAGGTCACCCGGCACACCTTCACACCCCTTGGCCGTTTTGCCCTGCCTGATATCAGATTCGATCACGTGCACATCGATATTATTGCTCCCTTGCCGCCCTCTTCTGGCCATCGGTACCTTTTAACCGCCATCGACCGATTCACGCGTTGACCTGAAGCTGCCCCTATGTGCCACCGCTGCCACCGTTGCATCCACTTTCTTCTCCATGTGGACTGCCCGATTTGGCGTACCGTCCACAGTCACCACCGACCGTGGTCCCCAGTTCGAAGCGCGCCTGCTCGCTGCATATCTCGCACTTCTTGGAACCATTCGCATCCGGACCACATCCTATCCGCTAATGGGTTGGTGGAGCGTTTTCACCGCCAGCTCAAGGCTGCCATCATGACCTACGAGAACCCAACCCAACCCAACCCAGCCTGGGCTACCGTTCTGCCCGTTGTCCTGCTCGGTATACGTGCCGCGCTAAGCCTGACATCGCTTGCAGTCCTGCTGAGTTGGTGTACGGCACAACTCTGATTCTCCCAGCAGATTTCTTTGAACCGTCCACCCCTCCCGCCACCGACCACAGAATTTCCTGCACGACCTCCATCACACATTCGCTGAGCTACCGCCTACTCCAACATGGGCTAGCTCCTCCCGAATGCCCTACATCCCGCAGCAACTGGCCACCGCCATGCACGTTTTCCTCCGCCGCGACGCAGTCCGAAAGTCGCTGCCGTAGCCTTATTCTGGCCAACTGAACTGGCCCTCATCCTGTGTTGCGCCGCGGTGACAAGTTTTACGTCATCTCTATCAACGGCAAGGCGACAACGTCAACATTGACAGGCTGAAGCCCGCCTTTACCGAACCCTCGTATCTTGAAGCTGCGTTGCTCTTCACCCCACTTCCAGCGCCACCCCTTCAGCATTCCCAAGACGCACCCGCCGGCGCTGCCAAGTCTGTCATGGGCCGATCGCTCCTCCCGGAGTCTGGCAGAGGGGCTCTGTGGCGCCCAAGCCGTAGGGACGACGAGGATGTCGGGTGCCTCCTCGGGGCACGCTTTTTGAATTCATTTTCGTGACTAGCTGCTGACAGATAATAAATCAGTTCGACCCTGACTCATAAGGTAGTCGTTTCGTGCTCCTCAACGTTTTGTTTCTGTATACCCCAGTCATATAAGTGATTGAAATAAATCTATTAACCGCACAACCCTACTTCTAGCCATGCTTGTAATGCACTGATTCAATCACTGAGTTTGCACTGAGTTTATCAGTGCAAAACGAAAATGAACTTCTCAAGGGTTTATGCTGACAACGGTGCAATCCATCTGCGTCAGACTACTGAGAACATTATGTCGGGGTGTCGTCTAATTCCCCCCCCCCCCCCCCCTCAAGGCTGAAACAGACTCACTCGCGGAAGCACTTGAATTTGGCAGTGACGTCTGCATGGACATCACCAAGAGAGGACTGGAGTACTTATGGCAAAGAAGTAGCAGAGATGCCTCGTACAGTGCTGGACAAAAGTTCACGGAACACGCTCCGGCGCATTCCTCCTCCAGAGTGACAAGCTAGCAGCGAATGGTACCGTATGGACTTGCAAACAAGTCAGTTGGTTACCTAGGCAGATATATGTAAGTCCGTACGGTCGCATTCGCTGCTAGCGTGTCACTGTCGGAAACGAATGCGCGGGAGCTCTTTCAGCATAACCACCACCACCACCGCTGCGTTGTCCGCCCGATACGAAGGGAACGGCCCCGTCGTCATCATCATCATCGTCGTCGTCATCGTCATCAGACCGCACTTTACTCTGCACTGCAAATTGGGGGCCTTGCGGTCACGGTGTGATTTATGCCGGTCCGGTGGGAGTTGTACTACAGGAAGAGATTCAAGATACAAAGAAGACTGAACCAACAGATCACTTACCTCAGATGAACGTACACACTCCCACGCAGAACGAAAAACACTTCGATGTGCACCCAGGGAGTAAAACATTTCAGCGCATACAGCCGCCGTCAGACGTAACTGTAACGCGCGAGCTCGTGACCTGCGCAGACACCAGCGCCGCGGGGCATTGGCGCTGGATTTGAAACAACGGCACGTTGCAGTGCGCATACAGCACAGCCGGTGGTAAGCGTTCGTGCAAAGCACAGACATTGTAAGCGCTCTAACTGCCCAACTGAGCATGCCAAGAAGCTGTCGTGTGGTCGTGTACGTTTTAACCCCGCGGCAGGGGCGTAGCCAGAACTTTTTTTTTTAGGTGGAACATTATGAGGAGGGGGGGGGGGAAGTGCGGAGCTTGCAAAAAAAAAAAAAAAAGTTTGCTCCCACATTTACGAGGCCAAATGGTGATCGCCAGCCGGTGGTGACCACATTTCTTGAGCGCTTCAGTGAGTCAACCTGAGCCACCGTGAAGAAATGTCGCCATACACACAATGCGGCCTACATTTTGGGAGGGGGCTCTAGCCCCCAAGGCCCTCTGCAAGCCCCCCCCCTCCCCCTCGCTACGCACCTGCCTCGCGGCGCAGTCCACGCGCTCGCACGCTACAGATAAGTCTGACGGTGGCTATTTATAGCGGAGAGGACAAACTCAAACAATGTGGTTCCTTGTGATATCAGTACAAGATCAAATCCATTTCAAGCATTGACAATATCGATGGGTTGTCGAGGCAGCCGTTGCATGACGGCTACAGGATCACCATTTCTGACCTTCGCGAAGTTCAGCCACATGCAGAACACAGTACACCACATGCAAAGTGCCGTCGATTTGACGACTACGCAATGCACAGCTGGCACGGCCTCCTCCCGCCGTCAAACTGTATGCATGTGCACCAGAATATGCGCGTCCAAAGGTTGTTTTCTTCTGCACAGTTGTGTAAAATGATAAGACACCTGCCTGAACTTTCGGTACATTGTGCTACTTGGGACGACTACGTGCCTTCTGCGTTACAAAGGAATATTTTCCAAATATGACGGTCACCGGAGATGTAACTTTTCTAAGGGTCAGTTCTCACTTGCGAAGCCCGACGCGGCGTCGTGAGCGGGCGGCGGAAGTAGAGGCGCATTTCCGCCGCCTCGTCAGCGCACGCGATTTTCATGTTCCCACCACAGTGGCATATTCCGTCGTCCAAAGCAGGGAAACATCAGGAGGCGTGGCCTTTCTGTGTCACCTAATTGGTACGCCAGCTGTCGTTCTCAGCAGCTCTCGCGGACGTCGTGAAAGAAGGTCGACATGGCAGTTTTTTTGGCTCGACGTCTCTCCTCTCCCGACTCCGCAAATGCGCGTCTATGTCCGCCGCCCGCTCACGACACCAGCTCCGGTGGCGCAGCGGTAACGCGTGCGCTTGGAGACTGGGAGGTCCGCGGTTCGAATCCGCGGGCCGGCTGTGCCGTCTGGGGTTTTTCCTGGGTTTCCCTCAGATGTGTAATAGGCGTATGCCGGCACAGTTCCCCTGAAGTCGGCCCGTGGACGCAGCTATCCTCCCCCCGAGCGGATTCCGCTCGGTCTTCCACTTCACCCTTTCCTCCTCTCCACCATCTTTCCCTTCCCGAGAAACATGCCGCCTAATCAGGCAGGCAGACCTCTCGGGTTCCTCCCAACGACACTCCTCCCCCCCCCCCCCCCCCCCCCCGCTCACGACGCCGCGCCGGGCGTCGCCAAGTGAGAACTGGCCCTAAAGGTGCTTTTTAAAAGAAACTGTCGCTTTTGGAAGAATTGGTTCCAATGGAATCCTGTTACGGCGAACAATATGTAGTGATTGCTGAATACTGTTCTTCTATTGGGTCCTAGTGGTTGCTCAGGTGAGTAAACGTACCAGGGGCCCTCGATCGTGCAGAAGCCTCGATGTGGTGGTCGCCCCATCGGAGAGGTCACGCCTCGAGTAACTTCGTGTGAGTATGACTTTGTATAAACGTATCTCTATGTAATCAAGAAATAAACACCTCGTGAAAGAATATCCATAGGAGCACGCAGGACTGATCCGAAGGAGCAGCTGTCAATGAAAAATGTAATCGAATGTTTCAACACATTAAATTATAGAGGAAAATTGTAAGCCAATGTGAATTCGAACGTTACGACGTTGGCTGGAAACATCATTAGATCAAGTCGACGTGTGGTAGAGGTTTACCCAGGGATTATCCAGCTTAAGGAATTACCCAGAATCGAGAGTGGCTCGCGCGTTGCGGCGTGGTCACGTTCCGTGCAAATTTATTACGCAAAATATCTTTGTGTATATATAATGTCCATATCTATATATTTATGTACACAATAAGCAGACACCGCTTTCATCATCTGCTAAAAACGAAAAAAAGAAGAGGAAGACAGAGTAAAATAACATTTCACGTTTAATCGAGCATCTTTTACGAATCGAGCACCAATCCACGCAACAAGTCTTTCCTTTAAAAAAACCTATCGCAGGCCATTTTAATTGATCGCCTTCATCAAGGCTGATTCGGGGGTCAAATTCCACTTTTGTGTGCTTTTCCTGCTCGTCGCATTTCAAAATCACGCGACTAGCAAGTAGGTACAAAAATGTAAAATGGCATAAACGAGCACCATTTGCCTTGCGTATGAGAAGGAAAAAAATGCGTTCGCTGGAAATGTTCCACACTATCTATGTTGTGATGAGGATGGAGGAGACATCTCTCCAAAATGCTGGTGAAAATATGTAGTCGCACGCATGAGGAGCCATTTGTCAATCTTGTACACTGTCCGTGTACGCCGTCGGAACCACGTTCAGTATTAGTTGGAGAAACATTGTGACCTTTTCTGAAACGAAATGCAAGTTGTTAGCGGATTACGAGACTAAGAAGAAGAAGAAAAAGGGTGTCACATAAGCTTACTCATGAGGAGGAGCTGTACTTTGTAGTGAACGAAGGGGACATAGAAGAATATTCCAGAGGCGATGAACAGGCACGCGTACACGTACTCCACTTGTGGTTTCTGAATGATAGGAGCAGCTACGAGGTAGATGGAGAGCAAAAGGACGATCCATGGGATTACGATAGGTACCTGTAACGGAGAAGGATTCTGTCTACTATGTGCTCGATGGTCTCATTGTACACGGTGGTGTGCAGGTAAAGTATACCTACGTTTGCGCACGCAAAGCGTAACGTGCTTACCGGACGAACTCCCAGTTGCGCACAATGACGCATTTCTGCGATGAAAAAAAAAAAAAAAAAAGGATACGAAACCGCGGCACACAAATTCTGCCTAGCGAGAAATATAGCCACACAAACTTTGCTAGTGTACATGCATTTCTAATGGTCTACTCTACAGTATACTCATCCGATGTCAACATGAACACTGCGGCCTTAGGAGAGTTGTTTGCAGGCAGGTACCGCTAGGCGCGCTAACGGTGCTGAAACCGAAATGACAAATGAGATCCACGTTTTTCGATGGATCGATTTCACTTGAATATCTGCACCGGTGGCACCCGTAGCTGTAGCTGGATGCAACTGTGAGGACACCGCCATGCCCGATTCGAAATGGCACGGAGAGCCAATTTTGCGTGGCTATATTGTTTGTTACGCAGAGTTTGGTTACCACGTTATTTGTGATGGCTTTTATCGCACAAGTGTAGGAAGCCTCCATGGGTTGCTGCGGCTTCTCCGCTTTGCACATGGAGGCTCCCTACATAAATGCGGTGTCGCGCACCACCGGCGGTTCGTCCGGTAAGTAGGCAACGCGTTCCCAAGCACGCGATTTGCAAGAGCGACAGCGGCAGCGACAATTTTTCCATTCCTCGGCCTCTCGTTGAACGATTTATATGCGAGCTGAACCTGAAGCGACGTTGACAACCAAACCATACGGTTGCGAGAAACCTGTTGTTACTACCGCCTGCGCGGAACAGACTTCCTCCGCGGAACGGAAAAAAATGTCGCTGTCGTCGTCGCTCCGCAAATCGCGTGCTAAGGAACGCGCCTTTACGTGCACAAATGTGGGTATATAGTACTTCTGCCAGGGGTGCCGAACTCATTCGTATCCGCGGACCGCATTGAGCCATGGAGGAACTACGCGGGCGGCATGCCATGGGTTTGGAGTAGCCTGTTTCTGATATAGATGACACAATACAGAACATCAAAAGTATATATTTGCGTTACTTATAGCGCTGCTGAATCACAGGGTCAGCAGTCCTTTTTATTTGCTGTGTACTGAGGAAATTTAACGCCCCTTATTTTTAACTATTGCGCCAACATAGGATGAAACTGATTGTGCAGTTGCTATCTTAGGGACTGCGTTGAGATATTCGTTTGTTAGCTGTAAGTGCAACTTTGACTTATTCAGGTTCATCACAGAACACCTGCTCGCAGACGTGTGTTGACACAGTAGTCTCGCAACGTAAAGCCACGAATTATTATTATTAGACCTACGTTGTCCCGAACATGGACAGGTTTCTCTGCGACAACAAACGTATCTTTGGATACTTTCATCCAACGTAAGAATAAAACGAAGCCGCACCAACTTCAGCGAACTTGTTCTTGTCGGTGCGTCGCACTGCAGGTCGATCTTCTATTTGTAAGTCAGCGGGTGGACATCAGGAACCTTGTCCACAGCTGTGGAAAACGGCGAGCCAAAAAGCTCCGTTTCAGTTGCCTCCTGAACTCGAAGAATCTTTGCTCAAATTCACTCGGGCGATCACCAAACCTGCGACTGTACCGGTCCGCTTCTGGTGGCATTGAAGGCACCAATATTACAAATCGGTCATGTAGGGTTTGCTCGGATTTTTTGTTAGTAATGTACTAGTAATATCAATCAAGTAAAAATCAGACGCAGGGGCCGGTTTAGAGAGTCATCAGCGAAGACGTCAAAAGTAACACAAAGACAGACAGGGAATGTCGTACTTTCAACCTTTAATCGTAGAATTAAAGGTTGATTATGATTAAAAGTTGAAAGTTCCACGTTCCCTGCCTGTCTCCGTGTTACTTTCGTCGTTTTCTCTCTTGTCGTGTACCAACCGGTCCTCGTCTCTTATTTCCAGAGTCATCACCTGTTACAGGTCAATGGTAACAATTTTCTATCACTAACCAACGCAAGATAAACTGCACGAGTACAGAGCCCAATCATAACGCCACGACCGTTCATGAAGCTCTGGCCGAATATTTTTTATTTTGTTGCTCGGGGGCCGCATGACAACCCCAGGCAGCTTCCCTCACGGGAAAGATTCCATACGTACAATGCGAAACCGGCTATAGGAGTAATGAGAACATTGATGGGGCTTGGTCTTAATAACAAGCTCCGATGAAACGGTCGGAAAGGTTCTTCGTGTGGATTCGTGCATCATTTCACCGTTGAAATTATGGTGAACAGAAGGTCACGGTAGTTGAATCAATGGAATGTCTCCATTGGCATCTCTCGGTAAGATGCAATAGTGTTTCATTTCTAAATTTAATTCTACAAAGAAGAGGTTACAAAAGGAAGCGAGCATGGTCACTCGGTGCTCCTTCAAGCGAAGAGATAAGTGAAACTGGAGCGCCCGCATACAGTGAGCTCCCAGGACAAGCGGTCCCAGCAGACGGCTGGGCATCCAACACGATATGGTACTCTCCAGGATTTTCTCTGCGGTACGAGCGAAAACTCACACGTAGAGCTGAGGCGATAGATGGCGCTCGGGGCACCGTATATTGGAGCTGTCTATGCGCGGCGCAGCATCAGCATGCGGAACATCGGCGCGAACCCACTGGCGGGCTCATCACTGGCGCGGCGCAGTATCAGACCAGAACCAGAGGGTTCAGGAGTGGCTGGTAGAGTATAACATGCGCGCTGCTTCGTCGTCGTCGTCGTCGTCGTCGTCGTCATGCGGCCACCTCAGTAGAAAACCGCATATCAAACTGACTAAATAAATAAGACAATGAATGACATTGCTGGATTGGAAAGGACTGACAGGTTAATAGCGCAACTTCTATCGGATGTTTCGTTTGGAATACTCCGGTACAAAAGTTATCGATTCACAGTTCCGATGGCACCCGATGGTTTCGCTCACTAATGGCTACCTCTGTTGCATTGACACAAAGAGCGTACCTTCGTATATAACCGTAATCTGTGCTTGTCGTGACGCTACGAGTAAAAAAAGAAAATAATAGAGTGGGGCATAGCGGCTTTCTTACTCTACCCTTCCTTACTTACCCGATACGGACGATACAGTTCCTTTTTGGTCCATCGCATAACAATAAGAGCTAGCATCGTGGCACCGTAAAACATCCAGGCTGCAAAGCTGAAGAAGTCGATGAGGCTTCCGATGTCGGCCAGCGACACCATGCATATGGCCAGCATGCTCTGATATAAAATACACGCAAGAATTTGTTACTGCTAAGGATGAACGCAGGCGGCTCACGCGTAAAGCTGCTTGTAATTTTGGGAAGCGCTCGTGGATAAAACTAATGAAATTACTCGCTGAAATGAACATTTATTGTGCGGCTTTTGCAGGAGTGCGCTGTATGGAAGGCTCCCAACATACCTGCATGCCTTGTGGCTGCTGTCCGCTTTTCTACGGCATACTTTGGCCCCCTTCATGAAAAAAAGCGCTGACTGACTCGCCTTATGTGTAATTATACTCCCAATTATTAGCACTATTAAAAAGTAAGCAAATGAAGCCCACGGGGCAACATTTCGAGGTCCCGCTAGAATAGGGAAGAATCCGTATATTCTATAGAGGGTGACAGCCATAGGATGTGCTGCGTACTGAGAGAAGAGCGGTGCTGTTGTTAAAGTTACAGTCACTGTATATTAACTATACAGGGTGCTTTTTACCAGTATTTTTATAAAAAGCCATGACAGCAGCATAGATATCGTTTTTGCAGTTGATGCTTGATTGGTCGCATGACGAACAATAACAAGACGCCGTCGATAAGACATACAAGGGAGAGTATGATGAACGGAACTTCTTTTCCTGCAAACTCGTACAGTAACCCGCCGAAGGGTGGCGCCACTAGACACCCGAAAGAAATGAACGCTGGCACTGGTGCAATGTTTTCTTTCCAATCCAATCCAATCCACTATCCAACGTTGTCAGAATATGGATACGACATAGTTGTACTATGGCGGGCTAGAATGAATTCTAGCCCGCCATAGTTGTACCGACGTGGCTTCATAGCATTGGACCAATGTCGGACAAACGTTGAGGGGTCTACATCAAATTCAGACATATGTCGGCACAGTTCCCTTAGAAGTCGGCCCAGGACGCACATTCCCCCAGGGCGTGAGTCGTGACGTTGCCCACATACGTGAGGCCGACAACGGCAAGCCCTATCACCACCACCACCACCACCGTCTACATCAAATTTGTAACATTGTTCATTCTACGGCCAGGCTGACATCCTGTCGAAGAAAGTACTCAACAACGCGATGACTAATTACCTAAAATTCATTATTTAACTCTTTAATTAGGGGATATCGGGCAAAGGCTGGATAGCACAATTAGAAACTATGTTAGTTGAAAGCCATTCCACGTTTAAAAAATCCTGAAACACGCACCTGCGTTAAGATATCCATCCCCGAATTTTGATATGCAAATGAGCCCAAATTGAAAACGCGCCTGAGAAGCGTTCGCCTTCGCCAACGGAGGCTTATCTGGGCGGGAAAGCGGTTTATCTGGCCCGCAGGTCGGCACCTACTCCAATCCAATCATCTCCACCCCTCCAAATCACGTGGCCCTCTGACGTGAAACAAGTGCTGTACCCCCTGCGTTCCCGTCCCGGTCTCCACGGTTTCGGTTTCGGCTCATATATTTGCATATCAAAATTCGGGGGTGGATATCTTCACGCACGTGCGTGCTTCCGGATTTTTTGAACGTGGAATGGCTTTCAACTAGGATGGTCTCTCATTCTGATCTCCCGCTTTTGCCCGAAATCCCCTAATTAAAGAATTCATTAATGAATTTTAGGTAATTAGTCATCTTGTAGTTGCATACTTTCTTCGAGAGGATGTCAACCTGGCCGTAGAACTCAACCGTAAAAACGACATCTATGCTGCTCTCATGGCTTTTTTTAATACAAATTCTGTAACGGATAAAAAAGAAAAAAAAAACACCCTGTATACTTAGAACGATGTGAGGTGTACTGATAATTCCTTGATCTTAAAACGCAGACCTAGCAGGATGCTTCACTCAAATGTAAGTCAGGTGCTTACGTTGAGCATTAGAGCTGGCATCGGAGTGAGCTTCCGCACGTGTGCGTACGATAAAACTTCCGCCAAGTGGCCCTCACGGGCAGCGACAAAGCTTATCCTGGAAGTGATTCAAACATGAGCTAATTAACTGAAAAAAGAACACACATTGTCAGAGCATATGCAGACAAAATAGAAACGCATTCATCGATTAAATAGGTCACTCCATGTTATGGTGCCGGATAAATCTAGTAGACGGCTATTTGCATCAGTGTGAACCTGCGTTCCAAGTCTTCCAGCGCCACCCCTTGTTTAAAGGAGCATGGAAGGCACCTCGAACATACATATTCATTTTTTGCCGCCTCATACGAACATACTACATTCAGAAACTGTCGCGCAAAATATTTCCTTTGGGAAGCGCGAATTTTTTGAGGAAATTAGCTTACAAGAATACGAGCGCCGGGTGAATGGCGTGCGGTGGCGTCAGGTCAGCGGATCACTTTTTATTTGTTGCTGAGAATCGTCTGCTAGCGAGAACGACCGGTCGAGTCGCGTGGAGCGGGCGGCGCAAAATCGTAATGCAAAGAGAGAGAGAGAGAGAGAGAGGAAGAAAAAAGAAGGTGCGCGCCTGACTATTGGGCAGACGACATGACGTCATAGATTGGCGCAGCGAGGGAAGCAGATTTTCTGCCCCTACCGATTTAAAGCACCACGATTGCGCGCTCCAGTTTTTGTGCAGATATGTATCTCAGGGCTTGTAATCTTAATTTCTACTCCTCTTGACATTTTTTCCACCTTCGAGTCCTTCCATGCTCCTTTAAAGTACCACTGCGGACTAGATCTGGTGTCGTCAGAATCCTGCGGAATTTATACCATTGCACTCTGCATGTCCAAAATATTGTTCCTCTATGTGACGCCGAAGTATCATAAAATCAATTTCTAGTTTCGATAAGCACGACGTCACGGGGAGCCTAATCTACCCAGGCGTCGGCAACATTGCTCCTCGAAGGTAGATTTCCATCTCCTCGCCCACCAGAGCTACTGGCAGTCTTCCAACGTGACGCGCGCTGTGTTCTGACAGACGTCAGAGCTCCTGGTGACGTCACCCACTCTTGGAGAATCCGAAACTATGATGGCTTTGCGGATTCTTTGGAAAATTTGTGGAAGCGCGTAATGTTCACTGACGGCATTCATATTTTGCGTACCGAGTCTTTGAGTGATGTTGATAAACACATGCCGAAGCAATTCATAAAATGCTATCAAATTTCTGGCGTTCTCGGCGATCGTGGGATCGCGGCGGTGATAGATAAAAAAGTGCTACTTAGAAAAACGACCTCGTTTTGAGCCAGGTTAATTTCCGAGACGTTTTCTTACGCTCTAGTGCTCAATAATTGGGTGTCAAAGGGGTCCTTCCTCAACAGCGTAGCCAGAAAAAAATATTCCGTGAGGGCTTCAACGGGAACTTTACATGGGGGAGAGGATTTCACACTCGTTTTCCCTCTCCCAAATGCACCATCAAAGGTACGATTTTAGGGGGTTTGAAACCCCGAAACCTCCCTCGATCGGGCTACGCCACTGGCCCTAGCCTTTTCAGACTAACATATATGTATGCGCTTTACTCTTCCGGACAGGTGGACTTCCGCAAGTCAACTCCGCCCACACATCTTAACATTATAATGCGCATTGTGGACGTCCAGTCAGAAATATGAGGACTGTTATCGGGGTGAGTGGACGTTGCCCAACACCTTTACGCATTTACCTGGCAGCGGTGAATGTTGTTCCGTTTCCAGAGCCGAAGGTTGAGGCAGCCACGAACAGGCAAATAAGCACAGCGGCTGGGCCAAGCACGTGGTCACCGAATCTCTGCGTGGTAAAAAGCATACGTGAATCGTGGGCAGTGCCATCTACAGCTCACGTGTCGCCGTTATGATCGCCGTGGTTAGGGCAACCGAAGCTGGGCTCGAATCAGTGCTCGAATCAGAGGGATTTCCGCAGGGCACAAAATTTGCCAACAGTTGCTCGTGAAACTCCAGGAAACGTAACAACAACACCCTTTGTCCGTGCGAGCTGTCAATGAAGTTTAGCAATAATTTCATTTCCAACATCGAACAGTTTTTCCTTATCACTCTTTGGCGTAAGTCGACGAAAAGAGGAGCCCCCGCTCCTTCATCGTGGTTGCATGTTGGAGGCAGCTATCCGCTCCCTTTCTATTCTCTCTGCCGCGCAAATTAAGCTAGGCGCGCGAAATTTGGACACTGGATGGAGTCTTGTCTACTATCAACCGCACGGAACCAACAAATTTATTTCTTTTTTACTCCATTTGTCTAATGTCTCCCGAGCCGCTTCCCTCAGGTCCGCGAAATTTTTGGCGCCCACTCGGGACGGCGTATCCAATGAGTATTTGAGAGGCAGGATACTATGGAATACTTTTTTCCCGGGGGTGGGGGTTATTCTGTAATATTTGTCCTCCGTAACAACCCACTGTCCCAAGAGTGCGATGCACGCTCTGAGAATGATGTCCCGTAAAAAAGAAAATGAAATACATGACGCCTAGCATGAAAGGAGAGACAAAAGTTAAGTTAGTTGATGACCTTCTAAGGCGATGTCTTACCCCTTGCTAAGTCTTACAAATTGGCGACTTAGAAGAGGTCAAGAGGGGCTTGAGAGAAACTGATGTTCTGAGGCTGAAGGGATGAGCATAGAAGGGACAGATACAAACAAAGCCTCAAATTGCCTAAGAAATCAACGATGAAAGATGAAAGTCACTGAAAAGGTTAGCCAGCTGTAGGGATCGAACCCACATCTTCTTGCCTGGGAAGGCGATCACCAGAGTGGTGCCTGTAGATACGGTGTGTGCCCGATGTCCACAATATATATTTTCCTGTTCTGGCATCTTTAAGATATTCGATCCGTAGTTTCTTTTTTTTTTCCCAGCATCGATCACGCCTAGATATGTGTACACGAGTTTCTTGAATTTTCGGATAAGGTGTTAGCTTTGGTATACATATACAGGGTGTCTTTTTTTAGGCGATACAGATTTTTCATAAAAAAACTATAAGGGCTATAGACATGCTGTTTTCACTTCTATAATCTATGGGCCGGCGGATGTTCTTGGTTGCTCAACCGTCAAATGACTAATTACCTAAAATCGTTAATTAACTTTTTAATTATAAAAGCTACGAAGTTGTCCTAATGAGAACATCTGTTCCTTTCGGTGACCTGATATTGTAGCCGTTTTCAGAACAAAACTCCGTTCGGTAGGTCGTCCGCAAAAAATTCGTGAAGGAACACCTTTTTTTTCTTTATTTTGTTCATTGCGCATCTTCGGAGACCCGTCTTTCCTTCACCCCCAATATGAGAGGGGGAAAGAGCACACTGTCGCTCTCCGTCCCAATGTATTTCCTATGGAACAGTTTTTATGTTTTTTCTCGGTAACCGCCGCGCAGATTTTGACGCGGGTGGTTTCATCATAAAGAGGAAGACGAGATGAAGAGCAGATGAAGAGAAGAGCAGAAGCAGATACCAGATTTCTCATACATGTCGTATGTATTTTACGGCGACGTCACGAATGCGAAAAAAATACACAATTTTTCTCCTCCCTCTTTGAACAGGTTTTATGAAACTTCTATAGACATTTCTTTCCATTTACTTTCTCTGGAAATATTTCAGGAATCGATAGACATCAAATTTATATGTCTACCACTTTCAGTTTTTATAAAAAAAAGCATGAAACGTGAGTACGGATAAATACCATCTCAAAGCCCCGTAAACCGCGTCATTCTGTGTCGCCCTCTAGCCGTAGCACAGGAAAAACCGCGCGGAACATTTTGACCGTGTCCATCTGCCGACCATGCGGCGCGCACGCGCACTGTGGTGCTCCCTCTCTTCTCTTTAGTTTCATCACAGCGGACTTAGGGCATGGCCTTGGAGACCAGAACAAAAGCTTACTTAGCTGCTGGTAAAGGGATTATCGTCAGCCAGCATTGTCGGGGGAACGTTGGGTAGACGAGCCAGCATTGTCGCGGCCCGTGTAAGAGACCACCGTTTTTTTCGGTGCGCTTATACAGAAGCGAGATGAGTTTATTAGCTTGACATGAAACGTCAATTTGCTCGATTTTGCCGTTTCGGGTTTGTGCTTACTCAGTCAACTGTCTCATAAGGCTAACGAGAATCTCTCGTATTTACGGTCAGTGGAAGACCGACTTCACAAACATTCCAGTAACGTTCAACAGGACTGCCCTGTAATGTTCGTAATGTTGAAACAGCCAGCAATCGGATTACACACAGATAAATGTTTCTTAGGATAACAGTACTTAGAACTGCAGCTTTATTTGTTGATTCTCTTTCTTTCTTTTATTGATCGATTTATTTTTATTTTTATTATTTTCTTTTTTTTCTCATGAGCTCTCCACGTGAACCAATAAGAAAAATCGATCAAGCGGCCGCTGCACAATTATTTCCGCCCACGCAGTGAGCAACAGTCTTTTCCGGAACCCAAATTCACGTTCGCGAAGCAAGGAAAACCAACGACAACCAACGACAGCGACGGGGGAGGGGGGATATATTTATTAGACGAAAAGAAAAAAACAAAACGTCAGTCAAACGGGACGTCGGCTTGCTATTCCGAAAATACATAAATAAATAAATACAATTAAGAAATAGGAGATAAATGAAACGGACGCGACGGAACAGCACGTTCGTTAGTTGATTATAAGGTTAGTAAAAGTTCGGTGTTTGCATTTTCATGTTCAGGTTAGTCTAAGTGGGCTTTGGCATTTTCCACGCAGAAACAGCCAGATAACATTTATTTATAGTAGTTTATTTTTCAACGGGGACTTCGATCACGTTATTTTGAGATACGGCCAATTTTTCGAGACCGGTTCCCTGAATTTTCCATCTTTCGACAATCCTTGCTAGTTGCACGTTAGATGACCCAAAACTAGGGTTGCCACCTTTCGTAGTGAAAAATACCGGCTGAGAGAGAGGAGGTGGAATAGAGGGGAAGGAGGAAATGTTCCCGGGAAAAGGAAAGTAAGTGAGGGGTGGAGAGTATACAGAGAGAGAGAGAGAGAGAGAAAGAACAAGTGTATACTGGCTCAAGACAACAATGATAATAATAACGAATAACTAAGAAAACGACTGGTGACTATGAAGTTGGGTCTGTGCTCCAGATTTATTCGAGGTGTAGTGGAATGTTGAAAGGAAAACCCCGTAAAAGCCCCTATGAAAGGTGTTGAGCCACAAATACTGGCAAAAGGCTGCCGGTATCACCTTGCTACCGGTAACCGGCAGAGCGAGCAAATAACCGGCCGTGCCGGTATAATACCGGCCTAGTGGCAACCCTACCCAAAACCTGTACCCGTCTGTCTTTGCACGGCGAACAAAGGGAGGCCTTCTGAGGAAGATAAGGAAAAGCTCCGGGTCACTGGGGACTCTCCGCTGAACTAGTGTCTACGCTGAACGAAAGGTCTGGTGTAATCTGAAGTACCCTGTGAAAACCAAGGAGTGTCTAAAAATATAGTACTGAAGTTTCCGGGTAATAATCAGAGCGTTATGAGACGGAAATCGTGCTTCGAGACCTCGTCGCGCGTCAAGTTCCTTTCATTTATCTTGTCCATTTATACATAAAGATTGAGTTCAAGGAGTTATTCCGAAATCCTAAGCTGTTTGGAGAAGGCGTTTGATCGAAGACCGCTTGGTCGCAAGCCGTTCGATCGAAAGCCGGTTGATCGATGCAGTTTTTTCGAAAGACGTTTTTTCGAAGGGAGTTCGAAGCTCGCAGCGTGTCCTTAGCACCCCTTTTTCTGGGGATCCGGAAAAAATGGTCCCGGAAAGAAGGGTCCCGCTGGCACAAGGCGGAAAAAATGGTCCCGCAGGCAGGCGATATAGCTTTCCCATCGCTTAAACACACATCTTTGGTGTGACAGTGATATATGTATTATATTTTGTGAACACGGTGTTTTATTTTCCTCTTTCGTTTTTTGCTTTGAATTTTTAGATAGATAAGTGCTTTATTTAGACGTTCAATACATTACAAATTATAAATTGCGTAGTGAATTGCGTAGTAGTAGCACATGACTACCCCGCTTGATTAAAATTGCTACCCCAAAGTTGGCAGTAACTCGATCGGTGCGGGACAGATGACATTAGTGCACAAATACGCTTGGATTGATTCAGGAACAAAATCAGCGGGCAATTACATGTCACACTGCTATAGTAAGACAGGAAAAAATGGTACCGGACCCAGCCGTTATTTTTTTTTCTCCCGCACATTCTTCTGAATACTCTTAGTACATTCGTGCATACCGTGCATGAACAGTCTATGAACTAGTGGTGAAACAAGTTTTTTATTGTCACTCCCGTGTTCTTTTCTGTGTTTCAGGAGTACCAAAACGGCTTCGCACCTGGCTGACCTTTCCTTGTAGTTATCATTATTAGTATTTTTTTAAAGTAAACGTATACCCCCCACCCCACTGGTATAACCCGCATACTTCTATTCGAGGCCTCCTCCTGACTACGCCTAGGATAGAGTAGATTACACAGACAAAAAGAACTCCGGCCAATGCCGGAAAAGAGAATGACGTCAAGTGTAAGCGCTAACCGAAGGACAGAAAGCTTTTCACCGGTACCATGCTTAGGCTAGAGTAGGTTACACAGAGAAAAAGTTCACTGACCTAGGTCTAAGAACTCCGGCCAAAGCCGGAAAAGAGAATGACGTCAAGTGTAAGCGCCAACCGAAGCTACTACCCGAAGCCAGCTACCGATCGAGTTATGGCCGACTTTGGGGTAGGAATTTTAGTCAAGCGGGGTAGTCAGGTCCTATAACTAGGCAATTCAAAGCAAGAAAAAAAAAGAGCAAATAAAGCACCGTATTCACAAAACATTATAACTGTCTCTGTCTGAGGAGCATCATCTGTCGCACCAAAGATGCGCTTTTGTGCACAAGCGATGGCATTCCATGCCTGCGGACCTTTTTTTCCGGCTTTTCCAGTGGGACCCTTCTTTTCGGGACCCTTTCTTCCGGGACCCTTTCTTCCGGGACCGTTTTTTCCGGGACCGTTTTTTCCTACACCCCTTTTTCTGTAATTTTTGATTCGAACATATGGAGCATGAGGCAATCAGTGTCCTCTCCTTTTTTGTTTGTTTCTTGCTTTTTTTTTTCAGCTAAAGAGGGGAGACCACTGGTCATTTGCAGAAAGATTTTATTGGTCATTCACCAACAGCACAGCCTTCTGGCTTTTGCTCTCTCCCATCCGAAAGGAAATAAAATTGAATAAAACTGAATTGAACTGAAGCATCCCCCGTAGCTACACATACCGAAGAAAATGTCTTCAAGTTGGGAGCAGCCAATAGTCTGCGCTTCTTCTGGGCACCCTTTTCATTGCTGGGATCCGAAATGGGATAGTGATATGTGCACGAAAGGCACTCGAAGTATGAATGCTAAGAAGGAAATTTCGCCATAGTATAAAATACAGATATTGTATTAACAGCCATATAAAACTTTAGTTCAATCTTGTTTAGAGTATGCATCTGCTCCAAACGAAGCAATAAAAAAATCAATCAAACGACCGCTGCCGTTTCGATCAAACGGTGTTCGATGAAATGACTTTCGACCAAATGTCCCGCGTTCGATCAAACGGCTTTCGTTCTTGCGGAGACGATTTCTCCGGGGGACATTTTTCCCTGGGGACGGTTCTGCCAGGGGACATTTTTTTCCGGGGAAGAAAATCTGGCATCTCGAACGAGCTTTGATTATATGAAACGACTTCTCCGTGATCATTCCTTCATTTGGCAACTAGCGCTCATAATCATCTCTGGAAACATCAATTTTGTAATTGCATGTGTGTTGCACTTCAAGAATAGTGATTTTCCTAAAATACGCATAAATTTGGCTTACATGGTGTCCAGTTCTTCAGCTTTTCCACGACCGAATTTCACGTTTTCAAGTTTAGATTGAATTAACTGAGACCTCAGCATTCAACACAACGAAATCTGGAGTAAAAATTTACGCTTCAGAAATTATTCTAAAAAAGAAAGGAATGCATATATTATCCTGTCCCACATAATAAGGAGGCCGAACTGTACTTTTTTGCCACACTCACACAAGAACCTGTTATGTTGTCAGGTGACCATAGTTATTATTTTTCCGCAATGTGTCCTTTTATTTTTTGTCGAATCGTTCCTCTTGGCGTTCAGGCCTTGCCGCTCGACCTTCCCATATCTTTTTTGGTTGGTTTCCGTGTGTCGACCCGAAGCCTTTATCGCCCTTCACCTCCTTTGTACGGTTTTGCAACCTGGTACACCAGAAGAAAAGGGGTCCCCTGTCACTGGGGTTGTCGACTGACATCATTTTTCTGAGCGGGTGTAAGGTAAAAGAAAAAGAAGGGAGAACATGGAGGAAAGGAGCCTTTCAAATATGTTACTGAAGTTTTCGTGTAATAATAAGAAGTCTGTTCTACGACGGAAATTTTGAAAAGTCTTTTGCACCAACGCCTTGTAAATGAATTCAGATATTTGATAATGCTTACTTACCAGAAATATACATATCAAAATGTCAGTTTTGCATGAATAATAGAGTTATTATCAAGGTAAATTGCATGTTGTAAAAACATTTTTGGGACCCCTCATATAGGACCCCGGTTAGCGAATGCTGCTCTTCTAGACGCAGGCGGGTTAACTTTGCTGTGCATTTCTCATACACAAAATATGGGGGCGCGGACAATTGCTCACCGGACAGTTGCTCACCGGACAACTGCTCACCGGACAACTGCTCACCGGACAATTGCTCACCAAAAACTGCTGAGGCCGGACAATTGCTCACCGCCTCTTTCACCACACTTATATTGTGATTTTATTTCGCGTTTATGGCGCTTGACTTTTTTATGTTAGCTGAACTTCTTTTTTAGCTGTGTAGGTTGCTTTAAATAGATCTTGGAATCCACCAGTGAGGCGAGAGGTCGTCCACTTGAAGGCACACCTGAAGCGTCTTTGTCAGGATCTCCGTCCATGGTGCGTTCCTAGAGGATTGTTTGCCAATGGTGGGGGGGGGGGGGGGCAGCAAAGTGTTTCCAGGGGGGCAAAGCGTGCAACCACGTCACCTCCTCCCCTGGAGACGGACGCTGCGGACTATGCGGGTGTTTACAGGTTCATATTAGGATGACACTGAGAAAAAAAAATCGTGACCTATGAATAAAGAGTGCGCAATTTTACAAAGTGACATTGTCCCCGTATCGGTACGCTCATGCCTGCGTCACCAGGATCTTCCAAGACACCAGACGGGGAAGATTTAAAATCACATCATTATTTAACCACTAAAATTAACGAATTTTCTATATCTGTCCAAGTCGGTTTAGCGAACGAAAGCCACATTTTAGCGCCCGTTAGGCTTAGTAGGGCGGGGACGACTGAACAGTACGGTGGTTAGTTTATTATTAGGTTGGTCCAAGTTCAGTGTTTGCACCGCTATGTCCAGGTTAGTCTAAGTTCGCTGTTTGCAGTTTCCCGCGCGCAACTGTGCATTGTATAGCCAGATAACATTTATTTAGAGTAGTTTGTTTTGAAATGGCGATTTCGATCACTTTATTTCGAGGTACACCCAAGTTCAACTAACAAATAAAAAGTCAAGTATAAGAGCACCATAAACGATAAACGATAAATAAAATCACATCACATAAAACCCCGAAATAAAATTACATATAAGTGCTGTGAAAGAGGCGGTGAGCAATTGTCCGGCTTCAGCGTTTCTGTGGTGAGCAACTGTCCGGTGAGCAATTGTCCGGTGAGCAATTCTCCTAGATCCCAAAATATGGACTTTGTCGCAGGCAATGCTATGTACCTCGTAACTTTAATGAGCTCTTCTTCGACAGTTTTTCTTTGGAATCGAAGTACAAACTAAAAAAAACGCTACGGCAACTTTATCATAGGATGTAGTACCTTTATATGTTCATATACTGTCAAACTGTATGCCGCTGGCTGCTTCAGGGCGAGTGTCACAAGTCTTTCGGCTTAGACGGGCCTGTTTTATTATACTTGTAGTTTGCTTTCTTGAGTAAAATTATTATTATTATTATTATTATTATTATTATTATTATTATTATAATTCATTATAATTATAATTATATTATAATTATAACTCATTATAATTCGCGGGCTTGCACTGTGGCATTGAGGAGTGCTCAGTCACCCTCCCAGGTGTATATCGCTCGTTGAGCGACCCCTGGTGTGCCAATTCCGAACGATGCGCAGCTACCCACAGCTGACGAGCCGCAAACACGGCGGAACACGTGTCCTCTGGTGCTGTCTCATCGTTCCATGAGTATCTGTTTCTCTGCGTGCAGCCATAGAGGCATCTTAATCTGGAATTTCAAACACGTCTAGTGTCATTTATGGTTCCGGGACATTTGATCGAACGCCGTTTCTTCGAAAGCCGTTTGATCGAACGCAGGACATTTGGTCGAAAACCATTTGATCGAACGCCGTTTGATCGAAACGGCAGCGGTCGTTTGATCGATTTTTTTAATTGGTTCACTTGGAGTGTCGAAAATGACACAAAAAAAAAGACAAGGAAAAAAAAAAGCTGCAGTTCTAAATGCAGTTATCCTAAGGAACATTTAACTTTGTGTAATCTGCTTCCCCGTAAACACATTCCTCATGCTAACCCACTTTTTAGTGTCCAAAAAGCAGTACAAGGGCCAGGGTTGTTCACCGTTAACCCGTTGGACAACCGAATAGGTTTTTCCGCTCTGACACATAGTGACTAAACATGCTGTACTTGTTAATCCCCCAACCCTTTGTGAAATAATAATAGATGTCAAGTATTAAACATCTTGTCAAATGAATTAAAAAATAAGTAAATGACATTTTTGATTATTTATTCCCGTCGAATGCGAACAAATTTTAACAGTGGATTATCAACTGACCACTGTATAGGAGAAATAGCAGTTTCAGTTTATTTACTTTTCGCCTATGTGCAAGTGCACCTAAATTTAGTTCTTGCAACAGACATGTAACCGAAGAAGTCCTTCGAAACTTAGACAGGATTATAGGGCAGCAGATCTTTGTACTTTCTCTATTTCTTCGGATATCGTGCATGTGTAGTGATTCGGGGCTGCAGATGCATACTCTAAGGTCGAACTAAGGTTTTACATGCTGTTAATTTAATATCTCTCATTGTACCATGGCGAAATTTCGTTCTTAGCACCCACAGACTTCGAGTGGCTTTGCACATATGACTATGAAGAAGGGTGCCCAGAACAAGGATAGACTATCGGCTGCTCTCAACATGGGGCAGCTTTCTTCAATATGTGTCCTACTGATTCGTAGATGACAAACGCCTGCAACTAACCAGTGGTCTCCCCTCTTCGACTGCAAAAAGCAAAAAAAGAAAAAGAAGAAATAAAAAGAGCAGAGGACACTGACCACTGACGCGTTCGACCAAACGGCGTTCGACCAAATGGGCGGACACCGTCATTTATTTGTTTCTTTAATGGCTTTTTTCCCCTCATTATAATTCACTGGCTTGCACTGTGGCATTGAGGAGTGCTCAGTCACCCTCCCAGGTGTATATCGCTCGCTGAGCGACACCTGGTTTGCCAATTCCGAACGATGCGCAGCTACCCAGAGCTGACGAGCCAAATTTTTCGCGATACAGGCACTTCGACTGGTTTTGATACATGGACAAATGATTGTATTTATGCATTGGTACACTCTTGGTGTTTCCAGATCTTCCAGAGGGCGCTCTTTGCCGCCGCGCCGGTGAACCAAGTATCTGGTCCCTGGCCACAGCACAGGATCACTTGTGTGTCTCGGCGATTGCGGTACTTTCTGAGTTCCAGAGACCTTTATTATGATTACAGCCGAATTTCCTTACTCTAACTAAAGTCTCTGGAACTGTGAAAGCGCTGCAATCGTTGGAGACGCACAAGCAATCCTGTGCTGCGGCGGCGATACTTGATCCGCCGATGCGTCGGCAAAGAGAAAGCGATTGCGGTGCTTTCCGAGTTTCAATGGCTTTAGGCTAAGCAGTAGCGGTGAGCGTAGACAAAATTGACAATATCCGCATCCGCACTATTTGAAATTATGTATTCCCATCCGCGCGGATACTGAATATATGCGCACAACCGCTGTAATTTGTAGGAAAAAAATCTACACGACGAAAATTTTACGTGAGAAACAATTTTTCAGCACACAAACTTTCTCGGGAACGTTACGTCCTTCACATTATGTAACAGTTGAAAGCACAGCAATGCAAGGCAGTGGCGTAGCCAGAAAAATATTTCGGAAGGGGTTTTATGGGGACTTTACATGGGGGAGGAGGATTTCGCCCTCGTTTCCATCTCCCAAATGCACTACCAAAGGTACGATTTCGGGAGGGGTTCAACACCCGAACCTCCCGTGACTACGTCACTGATGCAAGGGATGGCACACTTGGGCACCATTTTGGATTCACTGCGTCCTCTCAATTATGGCGCCCCCTAGGGGACGTCGTCTGAGCCACTAATGCTTATTTGCGGATAAAATGCAGATATCCGAGCGGATTTCAAACTCTCGTATTTCCATCCGTAAACCAGGATGTCCCGCGGATATAACCATACCCTACTAATGAGCGTCAGCTGTGGATGTTTAGAGCAGAACGAAGAAAGGAAAGGAATGCTTACCACGGCGACAGCTTCAGAGGCGAGCAGTTCCGTGGAGGACATGACACTCATGTAGGATAGATTGACGAAGACGTAGCAGAGTGTTACCAAAGGGATACCGATTATAATGGCTCGCGGAAGGTTGCTGCGGTACCAAAGAGGTTCATATTACTGAACGAGCCCTTAGTGGGAATGTTACGACATGAGAAAGCCATATATCGATAGTACAGAGAGCAGCTCTATAGGTATGAAACCGCACAGAGACGTCGGTATGGATGATTCTGTATTCTCTTATGGAGGGCTTCGCGAATAGTAATTTTAAAACTGAAACGAATACGAAGCAAATAGTTATATAACCGAATCGAACGTATGTAGTACTACGGAAATATAGCATGTGTTCGTGACAGGTGCATGCGGATCTTCGCATCAGGCTTTTTCGGGTTTACGAATGCAGCGTCGGAACCGTTCCAATATATTCGGTTTGGAAGAGACATCAGTTCGATTCGGAATTTGAATCTAATACACAATTATTCAATTCAGCATCCAAAAAATTCGAATATTCGCACAGCCCTACTCTTACGCAATTTTTATTATTGTAGCACTGTTGATAGTTCGGGTAGTTGGTAACGTGACATTATAGATATTATGCAGCAAAAAGAGAGGGACACACATAGAGGAAGACACAACACGAAGACTGCAAACTCACAACTGAAGATTTATTCACAGAGGAGAACAACGTGAAAGGTTAGGGGAGGGGGGAGGAGAGTACGCCTTTCCTGCCCCTAACCTTTCACGTTGTTCTCCTCTGCAAACTGCAAAACTGCAAACTGCAGACCCTCTTTCACGTTGTTCTCCTCTGTGAATAAATCTTCAGTTGTGAGTTTGCAGTCTTCGTGTTGTGTCTTCCTCTATGTGTGTCCCTCTCTTTTTGCTGCATAAAATATCTACAATGTCTTATTATTGTGCCAGATTATTTCCCAGTTGATTGCGGGAAAGGAGTAAAAAGGTGGTACCCGCTGTACCAACATTGGTGTGATTCATGCTTTTATACATTTTTTTTTTAAGTGCACCAGATATTTTGAAAAGGGGCTATGAGAACAGCACAGATACCATTTTTGCAGGTGGGTTATACGGCCTTGCGGACATTCTCTCGGAGAAAGTATGTCTACTAGACGATCGACTAATTACCTAAAACTCGTTATTTCACTAGTTAATTAGGGGATTCCGGGCAGAGCAGAATGGGACACAGTCCTCGTTGAAAGCCATTCTATTTTTAAAAAATACTGAAACGAGCACGAACGGTGAAATATCCATCGGCGAATTTTGCTATGCAAATGAACCGAAACCAAACTCTCTTCGAGAGGATGTTTGCCTGGCCGTATAACTCAACTGCGAAGACGGCACCCATGCTGCTCCCATACTTTTTTTTAAAATCTGGTACAGCTAAAAAACAAAAAGCAAACAAACACGTACCCTGTTGTGAGCGACAGCGTAATCACCATCACCTCCGCAGACTCACGCATGCCGTGGAGTTCATTGGGCATCGTCGACTAATCAACACCATTCATGAATTCTTAATTCGTCCCACGACCACCCTAAAGTCCTAATAAATCTTTGTCTTGCCTTCTGATTCGATCCTTTAACATCTCTGGCGAAATGGGGATGCCAGCATGGCCACCGCGTTTACTATCACTGGTCATCAACGACCAGCGGGGCCACGTCGTCTTATGCCTGACACTGTATATCCCGCATTTCAAAGATTTGCACTAAAGGGCGCACCTCAGTGAGTTCCATTCTCTTAAGACATTGTGAAACGAGTGTACTTACACATAAGGGTTGACGAGCTCTTCCGTAATATAGTTCAAGTTGTTCCTGTCAGAAACAAACATTGTGTGAGAAGCAAGAAATGGGCTGCGGTGCATTTTTACCCTAGTCAAAGCTCACAAAAGGTGAGAGTGGCGCAAGTGACTCGATGTATGTTCTGGACGAGCTGCTCAATATCTGTCCCAAATATTTTCGGTCTCTCCGATAAGAGAACGTGTGGTTTGACTGCGTCTACCCCCTCCGAACAGAAACAGCGTACTGTAAGACATTATTGTTCGCGAGCCCATAATTTTCGTGAATCCAAAAACTCTCGAATCTGAAGTGCACACGAAAATTTCGATCACGAATTGGCACTTCAACAACAAACAACAACAACAACTTTATTGCGAGATGATGGATGGGGAGTTTCATCGTCAGGGGCGATACTCTACCCCATTGCTGGTGGTGATGTGTGGAATGAAATAATGAGCCCCTTCACAATATGGATCGAAGTCCTATTATATCCAGAAAGGTGAAGAGAGCTTTCAGGGCAGAGCGTTGGTGGGCTGGATGTGGCCGGGCACTTCAAAAACTACGCTGCAATCGCAAACTATATTTTCATAGCTGATTATGCAGTTTGCTAGTAAGCATTTGGAATACTTTCAAGCATGCGTAATGCTGCTGTTATTAAAGGCTGTATGGGCATTCACAGGTTTATCACGAAGCAAAATGATGTAGGGGGAAGGTGTGGTCAGCCTGCTCTAGAGTGGCAGCTCTGTGCACCCAGGGGAGGGAGAAGAGGGGAGGGTGAAAGAGGGAGGGGAGAAATGGTGGCACAGAAGAGGGAGGATGTGCTAACCCTCTTGATCTGGAATTTGGGTAGTACAAAAGAACTACCCACCACAGAAAACATGTGAGCATCCCTTAGTAACCGCCAGGATTATTGGTGACGTTACCCCGTCCCAAAGTGCACGCCGAACCCTTATTTATACTGAGATGAGCCGCGTTACAAACCCGATGGTGCCGCAAGTTTAAATTGATAATTATCACACCTTACACTTTATACCAATTTTGAATATGCTATCTATTGCACCTAATCAAATGCATTATTTGTGTTTTTTTACATATTCGCTAACAACAACAACAACAATAAATAAGTGATGACGATGCAGTGGGATATCTCGCCGCTGAGGCGGCACCCTGTCCTATTGCTTGAGGGGGAGAAGATGGTGAGTGATGATAAATGTTCAGAGTTCACGCAGGAGCTCTGCTGCTGCTAAAAAGGTGATGAGGGCTTGAAGATCTCGTAGCTGCTGCGCCGGGTTGGCCGGAGGTCCAAGCAGTTGAGGAAGGGCAAGTGAGGGTGTCCCAGTGGCTTCAAGTTGGCGCTGGAGCACGCGTCGCTCAGTGGAATACTGCTGACAGTCGATGAGAATGTGCTGGACGGTACTTGGAGTATTACAGCAAGAGTATAACATTATGTTACTGCAACCCAGCTTGTAACGGAAGTATTGTGTGAATGCGACGTTTTATCGAAGTGCGACTAACGATAGACGTAAGGCTCCGACGAAGAGTATACGGCATGATGAAGGACAGTGTGGGAAGGACAGTGTGGAGGAGGGATCCTTCCGAGATGTCTTGACGCCATTGATGGGCGGCCTTTGCTGATACAAGCGCTGACAGGTAAGACCATCTATCCCCTTTTGGCATTATGATGGAGATCGTAAGTCGACGGCGGTGGACTTGTGCAGCTATTAAGTCTGCATCACATATTCGCTAGGTTCTGTAGTGAGGAAGGAGATTTTAATGCTTTAATGAATATGAGCGCGCCGTAAAGCAAACTTCCCCACGAAGCAGTTCCATAACGTGGAGAAGTTAACTTGCGGTGCCCTGAACTCTCGACACTCAGCTTCGTATAATACATTAGAGGTTCGTACACGAAGGAAATTGCAACTGGGTATTTGAGATGGACAGCATTGAACGAATAATCGGCTCTTGGCTGTATAGCTTGACCTCGCGGAAAGGATTGCGCGGTAGCATAAACGGTGGTGGTGGCACAGAAAATGTTGGATTTGCACTGGTCTACAGCTAAATTCGTTCAGATATGAAAACAGCAGAACTGAACTAATTTTGGGGGGCTGACTCAAGAAAAAAATGCTCACTCCGCCTCATTCAGGCAAAATTAGCTTCATAAACTGTACTAGCGCGAGGAAAAGCTGAAAACGAAAATGAACCTATAACGATATAGCGTCCACCAGCTGCCAGGAGGAGTGAGCGAGTTCACAAGAATATTATGACTTCTGACCATAGAGCTAATTCACTGTTTGCACTGTCATATTTGAATTCAGCACATCAAAATCTGTCCAAAAGTCAAAGACGAACGGCTGACCTTGCACGGCTCTTTCTAGCTCCTTGAGCTCGGTAAATTCACCAGTTCGAGTAATAGATTAGTAAAAGAAAATCTTGAGTGGGCAATCGTGCTCTTACCAGCCATCGTAGGCCCAAAGTCCTGAGTAGAAGGCAGTGGCGATATCTGACACAGAGGTAGTTGACCCTTGGAACCCTGTCGCTAAGTACTGCGTATGTCCTGAATGGAACGAAAATAGTTGAACACTTTCTCGAAAACTGTCCTGCTAATTGTCTAATACAATGTGGTTTGCTTTCGATCAAAATATACCAAAAATTGGTAGCGAAGACAGCTGTCGTATATATATATAGAGAAAAAAAATTGCACTACAAACTTTCTTGCTCGAAAATTGGTAATCTTTTCTGAACAGAAAACACATGCTGGACTTGCTTCGTTAGACCCAAAAATACATCAGCCCGGCAAAAGCAGCGCTTTAGACGAGCAAATACTCGTCGTGCACTACGCCAGGTATAGATGGCAGAATTTGGCGAAAGGAACGAATTCAAGCTGGGCCGCCATGATCCGCAGTTTTCCCGTTACGATGTACCAGCGGAAATTGCAATTTCCGCTGGTACATCGTAACGGGAAAACTGGGTATTCAGCACGGCAACCACGTCTCGGCGCAGATGTCTGGTAGCGGTATTGCGTCAGGCCACGGCCCCTCGATCGCTCTCTCTCCGCTTCGCGTGGAGCAAAGAGGAGAGAGATCCAGGGGCCGTGGTCAGGCTGCCTGATGAATATATCTAACGGTAAGGATGTATTGGTGAGTGATAAGGAGGTAGCGGAATTCTGAAGATGACGGACGAGGCCATTGGGTCCGGAGGTCGAAACTGTGATTGCGTGTGACTTTGGTACTTTGGCAGGTAGTACATTACGTGGTTCTTAGTTGTATGTCTTTGGAAAAGCTTGGTCATACATAACGAACGGTGATTAACTTCTTGATGGCACAAATTCCAAGATGGGTGACGTCGTGGAGAGCACGGGAGACTTTATGGCCCAGAAACATCGAGGTTTCGGCTCCGAACACTTTTGCACATAATTCATTATGCCATGTTCATCAAGGCACGAAAAGAGCTGAACGTATAGGTGGAGTGGATCTTGTTCGGAGCACCTCGCTGGCAGGGATCACCCATGTATGCGAACAAAAATATGGGTAAGCCGCGCACGGCAGATTGGCACCCCGGTTTATGTTTATTTACGTTGACTCCATCCCTTCTGCATTTAACAATAACGGACATTGACCAAGTTCGCGTAACATCCACAGGCTTGTGCGTGAGCCTTGACCACTAATGGAACTTGCCCCTGGCCTCGACTTGCACCCAACGATTACCAAAGTCTCTGAAAGGTTTGAGCTACATTCTGTGCTCCAAAAGGGATACGAAGTCCTGCATTTAGCGATAGGGTTTGATTATGGTAGAGCGGCTTGCAGGCTAACTGAAATCATGAATGATAGCTATATAGATGGTCTATAGCTGGTACCAGTATGGTCTTGAGTTGCCGATAGTTAAAGCAAGGTCGCCATTTTCTTTATCTACCACCTGCAATGGGCAGTTTCTCGACGATGGCGATTTAGGATATCGACAATCGCCAGTGCGACTTTAGATGGCGACAGCGACGTATAGATATCGCCAGTTTCTCCGGTGCAAGTCACCGGAATCTGATTGAGGCCGCGTTTCACCGGCTCTGATCAGTCACGAGGTTGGTCGAGACAGAGGAAGAAAATCCTTCGAAATTTCAACGCTCTGGGACGGCGTACGAAGAATGTTCTCTCATTCGCTGTGTCAAATTCATCTGCGACAGATCGGATATCTGCATGCGCATTCGCGTACCGTGGCCGCACCTACCAGCTCCCGTGGCTCAGTGGTTAGCGTGCGGGCCATGTCACGTCGAGACTGGGAGGTACCCGGGTTCGAATCCCGGTGCCGGCTGTGCTGTCTGATGTTTCTCCTGGGTTTTCCTCAGACGCTTTCAGATATATGTCGGCACAGTTCCCTTAGAAGTCGGCCCAGGACGCCCAGGGTGTAAGTCGTGACGTTGCCCACCTCTGTGAGGCTGACAACGGCGAGCCCTTTTACCACCACCCTGGCCGCACCGAACAGTGCTGAGTCGGTGTCCAGTCGTGGTCCAGTGGTGGCTGAGCTTCAGGCTGACGCTGACAAGGTTCGTCACATGGGCGCTTGAACCTCGTGACGTGTTGCGTGAGGTAGATAAGCGCACGTGGAGTTCAAACGTCTGCTGTGAACGTGCTATACTCGTCTTTCTTGTGGGAATACATTACGATAACCCTTGCACCACTCTTTAAGTTAGCAACTGAGTGGAGATCTGGTGTTGAGAAGTTGTTGCTGGGATGATGCTTACCGTGGTACCCGTACCGACGAACATTTTGACCTTGGAATTACGTTCGACAATATAAAAAAGGTGTGCACGTGTGAACTTTGGGGTTTAGGGTATCGACGCCTCCTGCCGTTTCCCGGCCACTGGCCCAACTGCAACATTGTCCTTGTTTGGTGGCGTCAATAACCGATTCCCACCAACGTAGAGCTGATTTAGTGGGAGAAAGTTGGTCGGTGTAACTCACCAAAGCGAGTCCACACGCAAGATATGCACTTGCAGGGCAACTGTATGAAAGTCTGTATACTATAGAAATGGTTATTGCGTTCTTTCTACAATCGATTTCTTTTTCTGAACACATCGAAAGAGATGCTGCACAAAATACATGGCATCCATGTGTAAATGCAAATAACCTGAATAGTAGTTTGGCGGCTCACCTTGGAATACTTTTACAATACCAGCAATAATGATGATTCCTATGGCAACCAATTTCGTAACAGTGAACACGTTCTGTATCCTAGTAGCCAGTTTGACACTGTAGCAATTAACCAGAGCCACCATGCCTGAAATGGGACAAAGATGCACACATTCAAAGCTAATACGAAACCCACGGTACGTAAAAAGCCCTCCAAAAAAGGAAGGGCCCCTGCAAAAGATTGTCAGTTCAAGATCATCCAAACTTGGAAACGAATGTTAGACGAAACTGCGCGTCTGTAGTACTCAGTTAACTTTGAAATCGATTCAAATGTAGAGATCGTGCATTTGAAGCAGCCAGACCAATTATATCTCAAAATACCATACGCAAAGCATCGCAATAATAATAATAAATAAAAACGGTGAAAGCATCTTTGCTTTCACCGTTTTTATTTATTGAATTTTATTTATTGATGAAGTTAGAACAACAAGAAACGTCTAACTTTCGGCAGACTCGCAACCAAACGTTAATTGATGTATAATTTTCCTCGGATTCATTCTAATGAAGAATCGCCCAGCAGATCAGTGTGAAATCACAGAATCTTTCACATAATGCAATTACAAAGTGCGTACTCATTTCTTGCAAACAGACATGTTCCACACCGTGACTTTACTTTAAAATGAGACGACAGTACCAATGGTAAGCAAGGACAGTTACTGTTCTTATAACAGAGAAATGTAACAAGTGGTAATACGACATCAGCGACCATGCCTTCGTTGCGAGTAGCCAAACTTTCACAGTCACAACAATGATTTCCTTACATATGCATAAAGATGCAATCATTTTCGTTGGCACGGGCGGTGTGTCTTGGCAACCTGGTAAGGCCGGTAAGATGACATACTTGGCGAAGCTTAGCGTCATGATTCCCAGACTCGCGGGCTTCAACAAGAGCACAGTGGTCCAGGCCTGCAGGAAAGCAGGTACGGCGCCAATGCCTCCACGCTTCTCTCCAGAAAAGGCGGTCAGGATGTAGATGAACTCTCCTCCTGACTTATGTATCATAGTGCCCAATTCAGCCAGCGACAGGGCTCCTACAGAAATGTGTTTGCAAAGTCTGTCAGACAGCATGGCCTATACTGCGTGCGGACGAGAAATCGCCTCCGTGTTTAGTTCTCCCGACAGGCCGAGGCTAATTATAAATCACAAATATTCGACACCTACTTGGTCACACCTGACAAAATCCTAATCTAGAATACGACTTTGGATCGGACAGTGTGCGATGATGTCAAATTAAGTCTTCAATTGGTTCGATGTGGTAATCGTAATCTTTATTTAGTCAATATTGCAAAAATGTACACAAAGCGGGACTGTGAGGGCAAGCATTAATGGTGTAATACTTATGATCGGTTAAATGGCAAGTTATGGTGCTTATTCCGAATTTTGAAGTCGCCAATACACTTTGCGATCCCTGGTATTGTGGTTCGCCTCGGCAGACCTGTTATGGGGTGTTCGACCGCGGGCAGAGGACGTCATTGCCAAACAGTGTAAAAAAAAATGAGCATAAGCCTAGCAGCAGCCGTGATATTGAACATCATCACCGTGGCTGTGCCGTATACGACGTCCTAGGGTGCCTCGATCGTCAGCGCCGCTCACCATCGAGGCAACCTACGATGTCCCACAAAGGCGAACAACACGTGCTGCCTGCGTCGACATTTTTTGTTGTACCTTCTGCATAAACAACAACAACAACAACAACAACTAGAGAATGGTGATGACATGGGGTGTTTCACCGCGGCGGTGCGGTACCATTGCACGTGGCACAGTATATTGTGGCAGATAGAACTATGGAATATTAATATGTACTAGATTAGCAGAGTATCTATCATTCGAGACTCGGGGCGCCAAAAATTTTGTGGGAGTTCTACTGTATAACGCGACGTGGGGTTATCAATAACCGGATAATATCAATAGTAGCCAAATATTCAGAAGGCGAGGGCCATTTTGATTCAAAGTACAAAGTTTCGTCTTGCTACACAAAGCGGATAGGTCAGAAATGGCAGTTTATTGCAGTGCCATTTTTTTGGACAGTTTGAGTGACGTTTTTCACAAGATCACCTTCCCCCAAAACGTATTCTACGTTGACAAATGATGATAAAAACATAGGCGAAAAGAAGTCGAGAAAGCGAACCTTAGGTGTCCTCGCTCATTTGTAGAGATCAGGCCGATTCACCGACAGTAAAGACAGGGTGTAACCTGGGAAGCTATGCTATACGGTGGGCAATGCCAAGTACCCCGCCACGTGCAAGGGCTGGATGATGAATCTGTTCAGGATACCAGGAGGTGAGTAACCTCCTGTTCTAACCTGAGGAAGAAGGTGAGGAACCTCGTAAAGGGAAGTGGGGAAAGGTGCAGAGGAGATAAGGGTGGTGAACATGTGGGGATGGGGGGGAGATGAGTAGGAAAAGCTTTATAATGGGGGCTCAGGGCAAGAACTTAAGCAAACGAACGCTGTCTTGATATACTATCACTTTTTTATAGAACACATAAAATGAAATTGTCTTGATATCTGTGACCAGCCATTAACCCAAGCAGCACACCAATATTTTGCCCAATATGGCAATTGCACCCTACTGGAAAAAGGCATATAGGTTGATATGGGTCTCTATAGAATCCTATACATCCCATTTATATATGTATAGGACTGGTGTGGGATCCCATATGTCCTATAGCACACCATAAAGATCTGTAGCAACGACAATGACGTGCCGCCATGCGCACAGTGCTCTAGCGCGCTCTGCGCGCTTCGGAATAAAATCAGTTTCGTCCACACATTCACGGTTGTCGGATCATTCTTTCACTAGTCCGCTGGTTCGCTACATTGGTGACCCGAACACCGACCATGAATACCGACTGTGGGCACCAGCTCCGCTTCTTCGAGCATTGCCCATTTCGCCATCTGTCTACCGCCATTCTTCGCTAACAGCCTCAGCTGTGGTTCGTGCAAGTCGAGGCACAATTCAGCATAGCGGGAATATAACATCGGAACTTCGCAAATTTCATCATGTCATTTCCGTTCTGCCGCCGGAGGTCACCCTCGAAGTTTCCGACTTTCTCCATCAGCCATCTGCGACACAGCCTTATTCTGCTCTCAAAGACGCTGTCATCAGTCGGACTATGACATCAGAGCGCAAAAGACTCCCACTGGCCTCCGAAGAACTCCGCGCGATCGCAGGCCGTCTCAGATGCTTCGCCACATAGAGAACCTTCTCGGCTCTCGAGCCGCCACCTTCGATCGTGGTCTATACTCAAAGAATTGTTTCTCCAACGCTTGCCCAGTCAAGTACAAACGGTGCTGGCAACTGCCTCGGACCTTGATCTTCAGGCACACGCCGCCCTTGCAGACAATGTTATGGAGGTAGCTGGGACTACCGATTCCGTGGCGTCTCTTCCACACATACCTCAGCCGTATCAACAAGAGCCTGTGGTGAACGAGTAGCATCACCAACCACCCTCCACCATTGCCGCAGTTCCTCAGCCGGGTAACGTCTCTGCACTCGCGGCAGAAATACGCAATCTGTCTTAAGTCGTCGTAGCTACAGATTGGTATAGGATCCCATGTACCCCATATGACATGGTATATGGGGCTGATGTGTGATCCCATATGCCTTATCTCCCCATAAGAACATAGTATAGGATCTCATATACCTGACATGGTATACGGGACTGCTGCGGGGTCCTACACCATGAATGAGCATACTAGAGGATATTACACGGGGTGTTAATTTTGATCAGTTAAGAGTTTTTTGTAAAGAAGCTATGAGAACGGCATAGATGTCGTTTTTGTAGTTGAGTTATACGACCAGGCGGACATCCCCTCGGAGAAAGCATACAACTACAAGATGACTAATTACCTATTATTAACTCTTTAATTAAGCATTTTTTGGCAAAAGCGAGATAGCAGAATGAGATACTATCCATGTTGAAAGCCATTACATGTTTCAAAAATCTACACAGGAGGCTGGAACACAGAGCCAACATTGTATCGCAGCAATTTTAGACACAGAGGATTTTTAACACGCCGCTACAGCAGGCATTGATTGCCGCCAATAGTGGGTTATAAGGTTCACGTGTCGACTACATGTGCTGTATGCACCCACTGACACGTCGATTCAGAGTCTCGTCAGATCCAGTTTAGAGTGTCTGCAAAACTGAATCGCAGCAGAATTAAGCCTCATGGTGGGATGCAACAGTGTTGCTTATATACAGGGAATGGCTGGACGTGCAAGGTTATACTTGGAATCCCACCATGTCATCTAGTACTGCTCCAGTCGTGGCTTAATCTGGTGTGAATAGTACTTTTTCCCCTTTTCCAGTTATTCAGCAATGGCCATTATTCTCAATGAATATTGGGTAAACAAACGAAGTGCCATATTGCCCAATATATAGCGCATATTGGCAGAGCTGTTGGAATATTAGGGCAATATATGTCCAGTAGTTGGCCAATATTGGAAAAATGTTGGGCGTACTGGGTAATTATACCCTATAAACAGTCAATATTGGGTAAATCTTGGGAATACAGGCCCAATATTGGACCAGTTTTGTCGACGTCTATATAGTTAATATTAGGCCAAGATTCTGTGTTGCTTGGGAAGTAAGAAATTTCATATTTACCCAGAAATTTTCATCAGACTATGCTTGGCTCGCACATACTTGCAGGCATTCCATTAAAATGGAGGTAATTCAACACAGAATGCAAGACAGAGGAAAGGGAAAATTAAGACTCAGCTCAAGTACACGGCTTTCATATTCGTTGCACGACATGCAGTGTTAAACATTTTGCTAAATTACGCCCTTTTCACACCAGTAGTCAGATACATCCTCAAAATCGGCCTCTGTAACTATATTACACTCATCAAGCACCCTCCATGCTATTTATTTATTTATTTTTGTTTAGAGAATAGCAAGCGGGCGTGCTGAATGGCTGACCTCTCCCCTTTTATCTTTCCTTTTCCTTTTTTTTTCTGGCAATAAATACCCCCTCCATGCTAACTCCCCCAGAAGGGTGTAACGGGGGGGTGTAAAAGCACACCCAAATTACACCGCATTTGCACCGAAGATGGTGTTCATAAGAGTAAATGCGACCGATGACTCCCGTTCCTTTTGTGTTGGTGTCAAAGTAACCGCATCTTTCATTGCACGAGGAGAATTTTTTGCACTTTAGTGCTCCTTTAGCATGCGGAGGCGTTCACTTCACAACACTCATTGCGTCATCTATCGAGAGTGCATGCAACAACGCTCGAAGCACTTTCGTTCTCACACTGCCTCTCGAAATTTTGCGACACCAAAACGCCTCTTGTCGAACATGCACTGTTGGGTGTGTCCAGGAACACTACAATGTAGACCACATGAGGCTTCCTTGCGAAACAGTTGGAATTAAAGTTTTGCTCGAGGCAGCGACATGATCTCAGTTTTCGGTCCCACCAACCACGCCGGATACAAAGAATGCGAGCTATATAGAGAGAGGTAAGCAGAGGGCGCAGATGTTCTAACTACTCCAGAGAACTACTCCAAACCAGTGGTTTATTCAGAATCCCAAGCACCGGGGGGTGTTGCAAAAAATTGGAGAGGGGAGGGGTCATTATTACGGTTACTCCATAACAGCTCAACGTATCATTACCGACATGCCACTACAGCTGAAATGAATAGCAAGGACCCCCCTTTGTAGAGGTGCACAGTTAAAGTTATTGGGGTGTCGCCAAACATTTGGGGGCGTTTAGGGGGTTCTTGATAAATCACTGTTCCAAACAAACTGCTCATGATGAGGTCATTCTTCAATTAAAGTAGTAATAGTATAGTTAGGGTGTGACTTTTTCGAGTTAAATATCCTTCCCGAATACGGGGGTAAAAATCGGGTGCTGTCAATACATTCGAGTGTTATCCGATATTATCTTTCTCGCATTGCAGCAACCGACCTGCAGTAAAAGGTGCATATAGTGGTCAAACATGCATTCCTCGACAATTATAGTCACAGACACCAAATAGTGTAATGTCAAACAAGCTTCGCCTAGTCTATTGTTGCACAAAACATGCACAACGAAATAATGCACATTTAGTCGAGTAAGCGATAACCGATTAAAACTCAGGGAGAAATCGGATATAACCCGAATTGGGACGAAACTGATTCGGGGGAGGGGTATAATCAGGAGGAGTCGGGTGTAACCCGAAAATGTCAGACCCCAAGTATAGTTAGTAATCTGTTGCAACGTGACGCATACCTAGTGCATTGGTTGCTAGATAGCAACCAATGCTATGTGGGAGCTTCATCTGTGCTTTGCTCGTATTACAATGATCTCATAACAGCGTCTCTCAACTATTCATGGAAACAATGCAAGCCAGTAAACACCTATCCATACTTACCGAAGAGCGAAAGCACCCCACACCCGGCCCAGACTACCAAGCTCAGTCCGACGGAGCCGGAGCGTTCCAGGACGCCCTTTGGGGAAACGAAAATGCCAGAACCTGAAAACCCCCCCGAAAGAAACAACGGATAAACAAAAGCATCTCGTTGCAATGACGTGCTGCAACTAGATAGCGATTGTTGCAAAACATCAGAAAGCTGACAGATGTCGACGCACCGATCATTGTGCCTACAATGAGTGCGACGCCACTCAGAAGGCTGACACGCCGCTTGAGTTGCACCGCTTGTTCCGGAGGTACCGACGCAGCCTTCTCGTCGTCCAGGACAGGAGCATGACCATTACTGGGCTCAGTCGTAGGCTTGTACACTGAAATGTACAACGACACGATGAAATGCCACACTCATTGAGCCGATAAATAACTCCTTTACACATGGTTTTACTGTGATGAACGTCACGTCCTGCCAATACTCTGTGTCTGTCTCTGTCCGTCCGTCCGTCTGTCTGTCTGTCTCTGTACGCGCGTCTATGTCTATCTGTCCGTCTCTCTCTCTCTCTCTGTGTGTGTGTGTGTGTGTGTGCAGTGTAAATTCATCCTGCAACCCGTGAAGCGAAACAAACACTTTCAAATGGGCCACATTCCTCTAGGCCACTTCCAACGAAGCACACTTTCTTCCTTTGGTACATATTACATACATCTTGCAATTGAACCTCTGTATGCAACAAGGGGATAAGTTGACTTATCCTCTTTTTACTATTTTGGTTGCAATGACATCTACATACCAGTATGCACCTGCCAATGAAAACTTAGGACCTTATTGCGATTTGTTGGCCCGCTACAGCGTGGTAAAAAACGGGAAATGCATGTGTGTCAATGGGACGGACAATCATATCAGGCCCCTTTTCTCATTTTGGGATTTTTCGACTTATCCCCTTATTGCATAAGAGGTTCAATTGTACGGCATAAAATCACGGCCCGCAATATGTAACAATGTGTCTGACTCATTTTGACCTTTAAGAGTGTTCGTTGGTTAAAGGCGTGCTCAAACTTAAGTAAAACGACAGTGTGATGCAGTTGATTGTTTTTATTCTGTCCTTTTTCTTTTCTTTTTTTTTTTTTTTTGTGCAGCTTGTTCTCAGCGTCTGAAGTATCAGAATATTTCGTTCTGTCGCCGCGTCGTTTCGTCGGTCCCAGATGTGGGGGGAGGATCGCTCCTAATACGTCTGTTCTAACCGACGTTTTAGCCCACACAACGTAATTTATCCGCGTACACCAACCGCAAATATCAAAGTATGCAAGACACTTTTCGCAATTTTATTCATTGTTACAACAAAGTAAAGTTGTAATGCGAAATAAACAGTGATCTCTCAAGATATAGACCTCGGTGTGGGGTGGGGGCGTGCCGATCTTCCAAGAGGGAGGGGGTATGTTTATGAGTATACAGGGTGTTTCACCTAACGTAAAAAAAAAAATCGTATTAAAAAATTTACTTGTCTGAACGGTACGGCGTCAGCGCTATTTCTCTCGAGGGATGTTTTGCCGTGACTTCTTGCACTTTTATCGAATTTAATTCCTGAGAAATTGAATTTTCCCAATTGATGTCCGAAATTTGGAAAGTCAACTTCACTTCTTTAGAGAAACAGAAAGCGAACGTCGGATTTACCCCATATTGTATTGTAAAATACATTTACTGCTTTGGTAATAACTGAAAAAAGATTGCGAAAAACGTCGTTTCGAGGCGCGCAAATTGTCGCCGAGCTTAGTTCTCCGTCAAATTAATGCAAGATACGGCGGAAGAAAAACGTTTCCTTGTAGCTCTTGCTTCAGATAACTTTGCGTTGCAACCATGCTACAGTTATCAACAGAAGCTTGGAAAAGGGAAAGTGAAAGGGCAGGTACATGGCCTCCTCGCATCGCTTCTTTCAGAGATCTGAGCGCGGCCGGAAATTCGCGCGCCTCGAAACGACGGTTTTCGCAACTTTTTTTCTGGTTGTTGCCATTGCAGTAGTGAATATATCTTGCAACAAAATGGCGTTGATCCGGCATGCGCCTTTTGTTTCCGGAAAAGAAAGAGATAAAAAACGTGAGGTTGACTTGGCAAATTTCGGGGTTCAATTAGGAAAATTCAATTTCTCGCGAATTGAATTTGGTAAAAGTGTTCAGAAGGCATGGCAAACTCACCCCCGAGATAAACAGCGTTGACCCCATAGCGTTCAGACAAACAGATTTTTAATATGATTTTTTTTCACGTTAGGTGACACACCCTGTACGCAGACTTGTGCCCGTTACTCGAAAAAAGTAATTGATTACCGTTACCGTTACTTGTACGGAAAAAGTAATTGATTACCGTTACCAATTACAGGACTTCAAATGTAATTGAGTAACGAGTAGAAAAGTAACGCGTTACTCCGGTCGTTACTCTGCATTAACGCAAATTATACCCGTCTTTGTGTGCCTCAGCAAAAAAAAGAAGAAGAAAAAAGAAAAGTTCAACAGTGGAACAGCTGAAATAACCCAAAAATATGTAGGTCTACTGTAGTTATCGCCCGGGAAGACGTTGACCCGATTGTGGAAGACCATGCGTGGAACTTCCACATGACTCACTAAACCTCCAAAGCTACCACAAAGGTACCACCACACTGGTGTAGGAACAGATTAGGGGGAGAAACCCTGAAATTCCAGAACAAAGGCTGACGGCACGAAGGTCTTGACTTGGGGCAGAACATCTAAAGGATGAGTTAGTCTCTGCCGGGAAAGTAATCAATTACTGAGTAATCGATTACTCAGAAAAGTAATTGATTACTCGAAAAATTACTTTGACTTTAAAGTAACTGATTACTCGAAAAATTACTCAAAAAAGTAATTGATTACAAGTAACGCAATTACTAGTAACGCGTTACGCACAAGTCTGCGCTGTATGTATTGGTAGCCAAGCTGTATTGAGCAATCCCAGAAGTTTCAGGGGGTGTTGCAAAAAACAGGGAGGGTGTACACCCCCCCCCCCCCCGGGGGGGGGGAGAAGGTGTAGGTAAGGCCCTGGAAATAAAGTATTCAGTTCAGTTCGGTAATCCTAAGACCGGTTTGTAAAAATAGAATACTACGGAAGCTGGCTCAGTTTCACGGCCGATTAGCCCAACCCCCCAAAAGGGGATGATTGGGACCGCCATACTACATCGAGCGTATGGCTGACGCAATGTGTAGGCGGAAGCGGCTTATCACTATCAGTTTCCGTTCCCTCTTTACGGTCTTGAAACGAATGAAAGAATTTCCGCTTCGCGCTCAGTCACATTTTCGTCTTTGTAGGAACGAATGCGCAAATACACAAATATAGCGTTTCTACAATGAAAAGGTAACGCAGGAATAACGGAGTCAAGTAAAGTTTTGCCAATTGAGTATGCGGATCATAATGTTTCAAATAGTGCGTTCGATATATATGGAAGGCACTTCAAACATCTTTTCTTTTACCGCGTGATACGAACATACTACCTTCGGTAACTGCGCAAAATATTTCGTTTGGGAAGCGCGCATTTCTTGAGAAAATTAGAAGAATGCGTGTAGCGGTAGTGCTCTCTCCCTCCTCCTTCTGGCGTGTTGTGACGTCAGATCAGCGGAGCAGATTCATAGACTACCTGCACCCCTACGTCATCGATTACGTTTCGCCGCTGCGCAAAGCATGCTGGTGGGCACGTATCAACCTTCAGCCTTTTCGGCCTATCAGCCGACGCGTTTTTCCCGCTTCTTGCCCATCACAGCAAAATATAACCTCGAACCAGTCTTATCGTGACGTCACATGTTTGTAAACAGAGGGTCGTCTATTGGTGTGAAAGGAAGCAAGGCGACTGCTCAGCTTGAGGCGCGAGAAGGGCATCGGAAAAAAGAAAGACAACGGTTCACTATTGGGCGACTGACATGACGTCACAGACTGGCAGCCGAGGGAAGGAGCCCGCGAGATTGAAAACTCTCTTGCGCGCTGCACTCATACTTTTTATGCGAATACGTATCCCAGGGCTTGTTAATCCCAATTACTCTCAAAAGGGTGTCTCCTCACTCCCTCAAGGGAGTAGCATAACACCTTCTCCCTGCCGGAGAGTAATATTATTCTCCAATAGGGAGGAAGGTGTTACGCTACTCCCTTGAGGGAGTGAGGAGACTCCCTTTTTGAGAGTAACTGTACTCTCCAAAAAGGGTGTTATATATGTGGCAAGAAAGGAGTTAAAGTACATCCCTTTTTTAAGAGTGTACTTTGAACTATGCTCTTGGATATTTGGGCTTCTCCTCTCACCCTAAATGGTGGATTGTACACTTCAATTCCTTGGAAGACACGGAACATTGAAGCCCTTATCTAACATTATGGCATCACCAGCTTCGAGGCGATCTAACAATCCACTACTCTGCACTATGTCTACATCAGATACGGACCCACCCTAAAGCCGGGAAACAAAGCTGATGTAACCGCCTGGGGTGCAGCCAACAACTGTATATGTGTTGTAATGTTTATAATGCGAAAAAGGTTATCTCTGTGCATTTAGTGAGGATGGCCTCTGGATTCTGACTTCAGTAGCATCGAGTACTAATCTTGTGTTGGGAAGCTTGCGAAAAGCTTTGGGCAAATTCGTTTGTGTTTCCTGGAGGGTTGGAAATGCTGTCATATCTCGTAATTCTTCCCGTCTTTTCACAGCCCGAACCCACGCATCGCGTTTTTGAGGATATAACATATCACACGGAAACCTAAAAAAACGTAACTTTTTGCCCTGCACATAATAATTCGTACAGCCACAAGAGACGCAATTCACAGGCAGCATAGCTTGCAGCAGCGGCGAAATGGCGTCTGTTTTCCAGCCAGTTCGAAACCCGGCGGGAAGCACGAGGGAGAGGGGGATGTGCGCATGCGCCGTTTTCTTTTTTTTTTTTTTTTTTTTTCGCTAGTGGCGGATTATGCAGCAGCGTCACTCAAGGACCCCACAAAGCGACATGTAAGGGATATCAATGAACGTTACAGATTATTTCTATAGTAATTTCTGATAGAACTGGCGAGCTCTCAGAGGTTTCGGTTCGGCGAAGACGTAGATGACGTCATCACGCGCGCTGGGCGTTCGTCTCCAAAGAATGACGCAGGCGTATTCCCGGTCCGTGTTGCAGGATGAACAACAGTTCTGGCTTGAAGTAAGGTGGCAACCTTGGAGTCCCCACGGACATGGAGGAAGGAAGGAAAGGAGGCGCCCTACGGGTATTCGAGAGAAGAGAAAAGCGTGCAGGGGGAAGCGACGCATGAACAAAGGGCGGGTTTTCCGTAAGGGTCACATTTCATTACCTGAGAAAGTCAATGAGGAGGCTCTGGTACACGCCAGTTCGCCTCGCCCTCGGCACGCTACGATCACACGCTTCCATGAACTCCAAAACTATGCAATGCAAGGAACTCTAAAACCGAAAAGCCGGAGCAATTGTTGCTAGGCGGGAGGCAGATCGCGCACCCCTTCACACCATACCCCGTTCCCTTAGTCTTTAGTGGCTAAGATGATCGCCTTCCACGCCGAGCTTCGACTCCTGGCATCGTCTGGGTGTTTTTCTTCCCTTGGTTTTCCTCAGCAGACGCTGTAAAGCGAATGTAGGCACAGTCCCCTGTGGAGTCGAACCGGGGCGCACAATTCCCTCGAGCAACGTGCCGCTACACTGTCAGGCAGATCGCTCGGCAATAAAACGCAACCAACCAATCAATCAACCAATTTCACGCCATAAGACTCAAAGTACGGGCTAACTGGTAAAACATGACGAAAAGTAACCCCGAGACACAGGAACAGACAGAATTTGTTGTGGGTGTCTGTGTGTACGTTCCTCTGTCTCGGGATTACTTTTCGTCATGTTTCACGTTATATCTCTCCAAGTTATAAAGTATATTTTTACCCTTGTGCGAAAAGAATAAATTTGGCAGGATTCTGAGGAAGGAGATTTATACCACTGACACACGGGCACTCTATAAAGGCCTTTCCAGAGAAGGACGCGTATACCGGAACGGCGTTTGTGTCCACTGACACACGATAACGACGATTCTCCTTTTAGATAACGGGCCTTTTCGAAAAAGGAGATCGACTATCTCATTTCTGACCGAAAAGGCGAAAACCAGCATCCACCGATGATTAACAGTTCCTGATTATTTAGGACAAAAGTGCCTATCTAAGATTTTTGTCGGTCGTTAAAATAGTTTTCCAAACGTACACGAACCTTACCGTGTCTAATATGCGTGATTCAACAATCTCGCGCCCAAAATGACGCGTGTACAGTGGCAAGAAAGGGATAGGAATGAACGACGAACGATGTACTTTTGGTGCATCCGTATGTTTATTCAATATATAGTATTCTGATCAGAAAGGGATACATGGACTGTAATAAAGTTGCGGGAAGACAATTTAGATGACCTGCGTGGACAGAAACATAATGGTGAAGTCTACACTGTAAGAAAAAAAGGTAAAATTTTCTACCCATCTCGGTAGAGCTGTATTGCGACCACATTTCTACTCAAATCAATTTTACCTTTTGGGTATAACTGCAGAGTAGAAACAAACTACAGAGTAGAAACTGTCGTTTTACCAGCTTGGGTAGGAAATTCTACCTTCATCTTATTTTTTTTAGACCAAACGTGAGAAAGAGGAGGAAGGGAAAGGGACGCTGCAGCTTGTACCCGCGGAGGAGAGGACGCGCACGAATTGGCCCGAAATGGTAGAAGTACTGTCGTTCTACCAGCTTGGGTAGCAAATTCTACCTTTTTTTCTTAGAGTGTATACGCGCCCGCTCGCCGAGGCATTGAGCAATTCCGGAGTGCGCTAAGAAATACACTAAAGCGAGATCGTCATTAGTGAGTTTTAGTGCATCGTACGCTATCGCCTTTGCGTACGTAAGGGATATCGTTGGTAGTTCTATGCACGTGCAGACCCAAGGGAGCTTCGAGCTGGTTCAAAGATGGGCGAACAGAATACGTCGCATTCAACGGCGCGAGATATTGTCGGTAATTGGGCTCTGATTATTTCTGGAGTTACTAAACAACTTATTAAATGAAGCTTCGCAAGTTTTTTCTGTGTGTGTGTTAGCGCCGCGAAGCAACTGTGGCCATGAGCGGCGTACAGACGTGGACAGATGAAGACAGCAGGAAGGAGTGGGGGACAGGGGGTTAGTATGCACCCTAGGCCGACAGTTCCGCAAGTTTCTAGGCAGTAAGTGCACAATATACAGCATCATAAACATGAGTTCAGGTTGTGATGTGTGCGTGATGTGTGAAAATGGCATACCACATTGAATTCGGAAGACGCGTGCGCATATTACACGTGAACTAGGTAGTTTCAAAAGTACCAAAAAACTTTTGATTAGCCTCTTGATGTCGGACAAAAGTTCCACATATCATCTCTGCATATGTGTGCGTGTTTTCAACAGAACATTTCACATGCAATATCTCAAGCGTGTCTCCCGTCACATGAGATGCTGCCAATAGTGAGTGTTAACAGACCGTTGATAACGTGGTTTCCGAAGTACTATGTCTACCGCACCCGGTCAACTGATAAGATTCTAAGATTCTGATTCTGCCTACCTGCTAACCCCAGCAGCACAATGTACTGAAAGTCGAGTGCAATAGGGGTGGACGGTATGTGTCTTATCGATGTTCCTTAGTTTCACGAGTCTGTTCAAGGCCTTCCACCTACCCGTCCACCCCTATTGCACCCGACTTTCAGTACATTTTGCTGCTTGGGAACACTCACTTCAAGTATGATGAAGTTCTGACAATATAATCATGTATGCCAACATCAGAACAGACCCCACTCTCTCTAATGACAAAGTAGGAAGAGTACATAAGTAGAAGTAAGCTCCATATTTGCTAAGGGCTGTGATCTATGACAGAGGCGTCTCGAGGCCAGCTTCCGCCTGGGACAGGATTGACCGCGAAGCGCCGATTATTGAAACTTCACTCGTAGACTTGAGCTGGTTCATCTCTTCTATAGTGTGAAGTAGTTTTGCCGTAGTATTAGTTTTGAACTAGAACTGCCGAAAGTTGCATTGCAACGGCAAGCATGAGTAGCGTGACGTGAAGTGTCCCACTTCAACATTGAGCTCTACGCTCATGTATGGATTAAAAAAAAAAGAAGAAGAAGAAGCAGGATTTCCAAATGCGCTGGCATACAACCCGAAGACACGCATGGCCGTTCGGAATTCGCACGCACCCGGGTTTTTGCCCCCCTCTTTGGGCTCTGGTTCCAAAAATAGGCGCACACTAAAAGCGGAGCAGTTTGTTTATGGCTGATGCGCAGGGGCAAAAACCCCGTGCAAAACAAAATTGTCGAAGCCACGTGGCTGTGACACAATCGCTCTAATCAATTTATCCTGTAACCCTGGCTACCTTTTGCTGTGTGTCAAGTCATGCGGCAAATTATCCGCAGTCCTACCCTGCGGCACGTGCAACATGTCTCCATACTATAGGTAGACAAACCTAGCGTGTAACATCACGGCACCATTATTATTATTAGACATGCGGCTTATTATGGTGCGTCCTTACTATGCCGATCGCCGCTTTAGACGACAGTCTCGGCATCCGCGTCAATTATGGTGCACTCCCCACGGAGCGGCCCGTAAACGGGCACCCATAATATCGGATCAGAGTACACCTCCGCGGTCGGGGATGGACTCTCACTTTTCGATCATTGTCTGTCTGCCTGGTAATCTACTCGGATACACCTCAACTGGCGATGAGGATGGGTACTGGTGACGCAGCGGCAGTACGCAACCACACGTCAGTCACCGTGCGCCTGAGAACGTCTGATCCAACGAGACTGCACTTCCCTTTGTTCTCCGGGGCAAGGAAGCAAGACTTTCGGAATCGCCCCCAGATTTCGACGCGGAGGTGGAACCATGAAGTCACTTCGTTGAAAAGTTGGAACAGTATTTCGTCAGAAACAAGATTACAGACGAGAGGCGCACAGGTATTTTCTTCTCGATTGTGGGATTGAAAACCTATCGGACATCAGCTCAGAATCTTCTCATTGGCAATTGTGTTAGAAAAGCTGCTCTGTTGGAATTGGATCTGCTGAAAACTGCACCGGCGAGCTAGCCGCAAGCCCAGGGATTAATAATCCGTCGTCCATGCTATCCAGACAGACTTAGTAGAACCGAGTGCTGCACTATAAAGCACCGTCTCCACCAATTGGTTCTATACTCCCGAACAGCTGTTCGATGTGGCCACACTTAATATCATCCAGGGATAAGTCACTTATTCGTACAAGCAGCCTGGCGTTCCACGATTTTTGTAGTACCTTTCTGTGGCCCTCTAATGTGCTCCAAACGTTATTTGTGAGCTTTGTGCGTTTTCTTTTCTTTTTTAAGGCGTTTTTTCATGTCACATCGACGGGGACGAGTTCAGCGGTATGAGCTATGAGCGCGGCATGAAGTTTGGCCTGAAATAGAACAGCTAAATGAAATCAGAAATTAAAAAGGCATCACGAAAACAATGCCTGGAGTAGTGTGCCAATATACACCTCACGAACAGTATTGCGATAAGCCGGAATACGGGTTGATTAGTGTCTTTGTATTCCACGCGACGACGAAAATGTGGGACGAATTCGATTTGGTTTCTTCATTCAAAATTTTCAGTTTCCCACAACCATTGTCGTGCGCTTTGACAACGTTAGAATGTAATTAAGATAGAGTATAAATACATGAAAATTAAAGTAATTAAAATTGGGTACAAAATACTTCAAAACGTATTTGAAATACAATTAAGATACTATTTATCCTTGAACGCAAAAAGTCACCGGTCACTGGTCAGTGCGGCAAGTCGCCGCTATGTGACATGAATCACCAAAACTCCGCGCACTACGCAAGCCGCCGCTGTGTGATAGTCTTCTAAACACAAGTGCCAAAAAGATGACAAAGCGACACCACATAACTCCACTAAGTATATGTGACCCACAACAAAGCAAACTTCTAGCAGGTCCATGTTCGGCGAGGTCAGAAATCGGCGTCACCGCGTCAGGGCACACATAAATAGAACCCTCACTGGCCAAGGATTAGGACAAGCGGGGTATGATCTCTAAATGGAGACCTCCAAGAAGGGCAGTCAAGTCCAGGTCAAGTCCGAGGGACTCGCGAAATTTCCACTGAACAAGCAAGATAATGAAAAGACGAGACACAGAAAGTTTCAGAGGGAGATCCAAAATATGTAATTAGAGTTTTGAGTAGAAAATACCATAAAATGTATTTTAAATAGAGTACAAATACACAAAACAAAGTATTGAGTAGAGTACCAAAATACCGCAAATTGTATTTCAAATACAGTATTTTAAATACAATATTCCAAATACGTACAAGTCTGCCTATAGGCCACTTCGGAGTGTCCTTGCCCCGGTAACACACAACAGTCACTTCGCCCTGAAGACGTCCGAAATACTGCAATGTTCCCGTTCTCTCGTGTCCGGCAGGAAAACGAAAATGTGTCTACGTTTATCGCTGAACTGAGAAAACTACGCGAGTTGTGCGAATTCGGAACCACACTGGATACGATGATACGGGACAGTCTGGTATGTGGTGTCAGGGACATTGGCATACACAAGCGATTGCTTGCTGAGCGGGAATTGACCCTGGAGGAAGCTACGACGCTTATGCCATGGAACCGAGTCAGCCTATGGGAACACCATTAATACAAGCGGGTCAGAAAGTAAGTGCATACGTTGCGGAGGAAGTGATCACGGAGCACCAGCATGCCCATTTGGGACTACTGAGTGCCACCGCTGCAAAAAGAAGGGATATCTTGCAAAGCTGTGCTAGTCAGACTCACGGCAACAAAGACCAAAGTTTTGTTTGTAATCCACGGACGCGACGTCGTCTGGGTATCGACATTGTGTATTCCATGCGACTTGCCTCTGATGTCGCTCCTCCTGTTGAAATTGCATTCGTCCGACCGCATGCCCGTGGATTACAAACAAAACTTTGTTCTGTGATTATGATTGGGGAGTTTCATCGCCAGGGGCGATACTCTACCCCATTGCAAGCGGTAATGGTCCGTGGATTATCACAACTTCGTTGGATGGATATTTCTGTCGACATGGAGGTTGACACAGGTTCCTCCGTTACACTGATTCCTGCTGCTACATACAGGTAGCGTCAAGCCTCCTGGCCAGAGGCGGAGAGTTTATTTTCCCGGGGGGGGGGGGGGGGGGGGGGCAAGGGCGCACCGCGAAGTAAGTACTCTGGCTGGGGGGGGGGATATGTTTATTGAGAAAAAAAAAGGAAACATAAGCCAGATGGATGTCGGCTTGTTATTTCAAAAAAAAAGAAAATTGAAAGGGCGAAGACAAAAAACGCAAAGAAAAGAAGAAAACAAAAATAAGGAAAGAAAAGGAAAAGAAAAATGAAAAACACAAAACTAAAGCTGAAGAATCACACACTCTGGCTTGATCCATGATGTATGCAGAACTGGCATAGAAGTAAGAGGAAGGAAGAACAGAAAAAAACAAAACAAAAGAAGAAACAGAGAGAACGTAAACAGTGAACAGTTGCACAACGAAAGGCATTACGCCTTTGAAAACTGAGTGCAAAAGGAATTGAATCCTCTGTGTTTGACCCGAAATGCGCGCAATATAATGAATATGGTCAATGAAATAGAGCAGCGGGAGTTGAACCCGCTCCCAACGGGTATGCGTTCCGAAGATGCTACCGTTACACCTCACTGGCAGCTGCTGGTACCTTTTCGACTGCTTCGTTTCATTGATCTGATTGCTTTGGGCGAAATTCAGGCTGTGTGTTGTGTCATCCGCTGTGTTTCTTCGCCTCACCTTCTACTGTGATAATGAGAATGGTGGGCGGATACATATTTTACAAATTGGAAGATGCATTTTTGGGGTTGGTGCCGCTTCGCTCTTTTGACCCGGGCGCGCCGAGCCCCAAAGGTTGGTGTCAGTCTCTTAGCGGGACTTCCCGGGGGAGGCGGCGCCCCCCCTAGTTCATGTTCCGGGAGGGGGGGCAAGAGCCCCCCCCCTCGGCGCCTATGCTCCTGGCCAAAGTTGTTGCCGTGTCAACGCAAGTTCAATGGGTCACCTTCCACCCTGCGCCCTGAAAATGGAAGTGACCTATGGGCACCAAACAGCTTCACCCTACGTCGTTGGTCGTGAGGGTACAAGCGTATGTGGCCGTGACGTCATTACAGCGCTGGGACTTCTTGCCGTCAACGTGAATGCCGTTAACAGTGAAAGCAAGGTTTCCAGTCTAAAGGAGGAATTAAATCACTGTTTGAGCCAGACATCGATCTCATGGTGGGTCCACCTGCTCATCTACATTTGAGACAAGGCAAGGCATAACGCCCAAGTTCTGTAAAGCAAGATCTCTTCCGTATGCAATGCGCGAGAAAGTGTCCGCGGAACTTGATCGGCTATATGAAGCGGGAGTACTCACACCGGTGACCCATTCCGAATGGGCAACACCTATGCCCATCATGAAGAGAGATGGCACAGTAAGGATATGCAGCGACTTCAAGGTTACCCTGAACCAAGTTTGTGATGTTGTACAATATTCTCTTCCGAAGATGGAAGACAGGTTTGCGTCACTCGGAGGGCTTCTCGAAGCTGGACTTACGCGACACATTCCAGCAGATTCCACTTGATGAAGACTCACAAAAAATCGCGGTAATCAACACACACCGGGGCTTGTACAGGGCGTCTACCTCATGGCGTCTCTTCAGCGCCCGCAATCTTCCAGCGTCGGATGAAATCCCTGCTTAGAGAAATTCAAGGAACTCAGCTAGGTCTTTCTCGATGACGTACTCTTTGGAGAACGGGAGCTGAACTTCGGAGAAACCCTACGCAAGGTACTCCAGCGTGTACAGGACAACGGTGTTCGACTAAGGGAAGATCAATGAGTTTCACAAGTCGGAAATTTCTTACTCGGGACATCGCATTGGCAAAAGGGGACTTCACCCCGAAGACAAGAAGCTGAGAGCAATAATAGAAGCGCCGCCGAAAGTCGTGCAAGAATTTGGGTATTTCTTGGGACTGCTTACTTACTATACCACAGCTTCATTCGTAGCATGTCCTCATTGCTAACACCCTTGAACGACCTGCTGAAAAAAGATTCCGGTTGGAAATGGGGTCCTGCTCAAGAAGAAGCATTCGCAAAGGCGAAGGATATGTTGGCAAATTCTGGATTTCTAATACATTTTGTTCCGTCACGAGAAATTCAGCTTGAGTGCGACGCACCACCTTACGGAATAGCTGCGGTTCTATCACACCGCACCGATGGGCAAGCCAGACTAATAGCGTTCATGTCAAGAACTCTCTCGACGGCAGAGCAGAACTACTCCCGTCTGAAGAAGGAAGCCTTGGCACTTATGTTCGGAGTCACGCGATTCAGAGTCTACCTGCGGGGACGACAGTTCACCCTCTGACCGGACCACAAACCGTTGGTAGGCCTCTTCAAAGAAAGCAAGGCTACATCATCGACGGCAGCCAGCAGAATTCAGGATGGGCTTTGACACTGAGCGCCTACAATTACAAAACTTTACAAAAACCTGGGAGTTAAAAAGGTAATGCGGATGCACTAAGCCACCGTCCCATAAAAGGAACTGCAACTGACGAAGAACTCGCAAACTTCTATCCAAATCCTAGAGGAGGGTCCACTGTCAGCAAAGGAACTAGCCGACTTGACAAACCAAGATGCTACGTGGTCAGTACACAGGGGTGCCATACAGCGGGGATGGCCACATACGCTACAAGACAATCCATTGCAACCATCATTGGTCTCGAAGAGATGAGCTCTCGGTGGACCAAGGACTCATCCTGTGGAGGAGGAGGACAATTATTCCAGAGAAAGCACGCCATGCAATGCTACTGCAACTCCACTCCACACATTCTGGAATGGCAACAATGAACTCAGCAGTGGCGAGATCATTATTCCGGTGGCCCGGAATAGATCCAGACATCGAAAACACGGCACGGCACTGCTTGGAATGTCAACAGGCGCAACCAATGCCACCAGCAAAAGAAACTCTGTTCTGGCCCTCGACAACTATAATATGCCCACGCGTACATGTTGATTGATGACCATCTAGGGAATGATGCTACTCATCGTAGTGGACAACTTCTCACGCTGAATCGAACCAATTCCGGTCAAGAATGCTTCGGCTGAACACACTGTGAAGGAACTTCGCAGCGTATTCATTCGTTTTGGAATTCCGCACTGCGTTTTGTCTGACAATGGCAGTCCATTCATAGGAAAACCATACCAGGATTTTGTGAAAGCAAATGGGATACGACGTATTCGTAGAGCCTCGTATCACCTGCAGTCAAATGGACTAGCAGAAAGGGCGGTATACGCACAGAGAAGGATGCGTTGAACAAACTGAAAACCGGGGATTTGAGCACAAATGTGGGACCGGTGGCTGCGTTCATACCGTCAACCTCCTAACACTGTGTCCGAAAAATTTCCTTCAGAAGTGTTGCTTGGGTACAACATCAGGTCATGATTGGACCTCATCAGCGTCCGAGAACTCCACAGCGAAGCAATCTCAAAACCTGTCTATGCACAACGAAGCACAGAAAACAGTTCAAGTGCGGAAACAAGTGTGCACAAGCCTCAAACCAAGGGCACACGGGTTCGCTCGAAATTACAGGCGATGACAAAAATGGATTCCTGAAGTGGAACATAAGTAATTACATAACCAAAAGGAGCCCGAAGAACTGTTGTAAACATGGAGATCGGAGACATGAGGCGGCACGCCGACAAAATGCGTCACTGAGGATGACACCTGGATGGCCGATAGGAAGTCCACAACCCGGGTCATTTCCGGTTCCCACATCTAGAAGATCCAGACGAGGCCGAAGGTCACCAGTACGCTACGGGCAACCGGTGACAGGGGAGGAGTGCTCCGTGCCAGACATGCAGCTTATCAGACGATAGTCTCAGCATCAGCGCCAATGGTACATCGCCAATGGAAAGGATCACTTAAGGAGCTCCTATAATTCCTATAATTCCCATAACTCGGGTCAGTGTACACCTCCGCGGTCGGGGATGAACTCTCACATCTCACTGTCAGTCTTGCCTAGTTCCAACATCGGAGCCAATCGATCGTACTCGACACGTTGTTATGACCGAAGCCAGATATCGGAGACGACAAAAGGCAGGAAAAAACGTGAAAGGCTTGTAGAGGAGGTGGTGTTCCTCTACATGAGTCCTGACCGGCGATAATGGAATGTCCCAGCGGGCAGATGGACGTGGCCTCACGCTAGGACGGTGCCGGCAGAACTGCCGTGCCAGCGCCGTAGTGCGTGGCAGCAGAGGCACGTCGTTATCGTCGTCCACGGGCCGCCACATCACTCCCTCCCTCAGACGCGGAGTGGTGCATGAGGTTGAGGTTCGCGTCGATACCACGAAGAGGAGAATGATGACGGCTCGTAGATGGTGGACGGCTGGGCACACGGCTTGTGCTTGTGGCTGTTGATGCAGCAGCAGCGGGATGGCGGGAACAAGAGTGCTGCGATCAGGGCGGGTTCCAGTGATGAGATGTGAATGTTGAGTGCTTGGATGCTTGAGTTGTTGCTGATTGTGTTGAGTCCCTGCTGAGTGCGTTGAGCCCTTGTTGAGTGATTGCTGCCGAGCGTTGATTGTTGCTGAGTGAGTGAGTTGCTGAGTGCTGATTGTTGCTGGGTGAGTGCGTTGCGGAGTGGGGCGACAGTACCGCGACCGGTACGACAGCGTGAATGCCGGTTGCCGCAAGAGAAATGCCGGGGAGGTCCATCATGAAGCAGGTGGAGGCCGGAAAGTCAGCTTACTGTGGTCTCCCTGCGGGTCCCCGGTGGAACAGTGGTCCCGGTGCGCCTTGCCTGCTAGAGGGTGGTTCGCTGCTGGTTTGCCGAAAAATTTAGGATGTTGCATGGCCGAATTACGCCGAACATGGTGTTCGTTGTTCGGGTCACCAAATGTAGAGGAGGTGGTGTTCCTCTACATGTGTCCTGACCGGCGATGATGGAATGTCCCAGCGGGCAGATGGACGTGGGCACGGAACACCTCAGAGAACCGCAGTGCAAAGATAGAAAGTACAGCTGCAGAAAAGGCAAGCCAAAGCTCTCTGGCTGCACGTAGACAACGTGTTTATCAAGCATGCCACTGTCTTAGGCGTGAGAGGCCGTTTCACCCTCATTGGGGCTCTTCAGAACAGCAGACGGAAGTCCATGCTTTAAGGTCGGCGCAAGCAATGTGCCTGATCCGCTGCAGTAAAGTAAGTCAAAGCTCAATGATTGCACCTATACATGTTTATCAGGCATGCCACTATCCCAGCTGTGGGAGGCCGTTTCGCCCTCATTGGGGCTCTTCAGCACAGCGGATGGAAGTGGCATGCTTAAGTGTCGGCGCGAGCAATGTGCCTGGTCGATGCATCCTATCACACGGTGTTAAAGGCTCCTCAGCAGGTCGCAGTGCAAAGAAAGAAAGCACAGCTACAGAAAAAATAAGCCAAAGCTCAATGACTGCATGTGTACGTGTTTATGAAGCATGCCACTATCCCAGCTGTGGGAGGCCGTTTCGCCCTCATCCGGGCTCTTCAGCACAGTGGGTGGAAGTGCCATGCTTTAGGGTGGGCGCGAGCAATGTGCCTGGTCGAGGCATCCTATCGCTGGGCGTTAAAAGCCCCTCAGGAAGCCGCAGTGCAAAGCTAAAGTGCAGCTACAGAAAAAATAAGCCAAAGCTCAATGACTGCGCGTCTACGTGTTTATCAAGCATATCACTATCCCAGCTCTGGCAGAGCGTTTCGCCCTCATTGCGGCTCTTCAGCACAGCGGGTGGAAGTGCCATGCTTTGTGGTGGGCGAGAGCAATGTGCCTGGTCGAGGCATCCTATTACACAGTGTTAAAGGCTCCTCAGGAGGCCGTAGTGCAAAGCTAGAAAGTACAGCTACAGAAAAATAAGACAAAGCTCAATGACTGCACGTGTACATGTTTATCAAGCGTGCCACTATCCCAGCTGTGGGAGAGCGTTTCGCCCTCATTGGGGCTCTTCAGCACAGCGGGTGGAAGTGGCATGCTTTAGAGTGGGCGCGAGCAATGTGCCTGGTCGAGGTATCCTATTACACAGTGTTAAAGGCTCCTCAGGAGGTCGCAGTACAAAGACAAAGTACAGCTACAGAAAAATAAGTCAAAGCTCAATGACTGCACCTGTATGTGTTTATCAAGCATGCCACTATCCCAGCTCTGGGAGAGCGTTTCGCCCTCATTGCGACTCTTCAGCACAGCGGGTGGAAGTGCCATGCTTTAGGGTAGGCGAGAGCAATGTGCCTGGTCGAGGCATCCTATTACACAGTGTTAAAGGCTTCTCAGGAGGCCGCAGTAAAAAGCTAGAAAGTACAGCTACAGAAAAATCAGCCAAAGCTCAATGACTGCACGTGTACGTGTTTATCTAGCATGCCACTATCCCAGCTGTGAGAGGCCGTTTCCCCCTCATTGGGGCTCTTCAGCACAGCGGATGGAAGTGGCATGCTTTAGTGTCGGCGCCAGCAATGTACCTGGTCGATGCATCCTATCACACGGTGTTAAAGGCTCCTCAGGAGGTCGCAGTGCAAAGACAGAAAGTACAAATACAGAAAAATAAGCCAAAGCTCAATGACTGCACGTGTACGTGATTATCAAGCATACCACTATCCCAGCTGTGGGAGGCCGTTTCGCCCTCATTGGGGCTCTTCAGCACAGCGGATGGAAGTGGCATGCTTTAGTGTCGGCGCCAGCAATGTGCCTGGTCGATGCATCCTATCACATGGTGTTAAAGGCTCCTCAGGAAGTCGCAGTGCAAAGACAGAAAGTACAGCTACAGAAAAATAAGCCAAAGCTCAATGACTGCACGTGTACGTGTTTATCAAGCATGCCACTATCCCAGCTGTGGGAGGCCGTTTCGACCTCATTGGTGCTCTTCAGCACAGGGGATGGAAGTGGCATGCTTTAGTGTCGGCGCCAGCAATGTGCCTGGTCGATGCATCCTATCACACAGTGTTAAGGACTCCTCAGGAGGTCGCAGTACAAAGACAAAGTACAGCTACAGAAAAATAAGTCAAAGCTCAATGACTGCACCTGTATGTGTTTATCAAGCATGCCACTATCCCAGCTCTGGGAGAGCGTTTCGCCCTCATTGCGACTCTTCAGCACAGCGGGTGGAAGTGCCATGCTTTAGGGTGGGCGAGAGCAATGTGCCTGGTCGAGGCATCCTATTACACAGTGTTAAAGGCTTCTCAGGAGGCCGCAGTAAAAAGCTAGAAAGTACAGCTACAGAAAAATCAGCCAAAGCTCAATGACTGCACGTGTACGTGTTTATCTAGCATGCCACTATCCCAGCTGTGAGAGGCCGTTTCCCCCTCATTGGGGCTCTTCAGCACAGCGGATGGAAGTGGCATGCTTTAGTGTCGGCGCCAGCAATGTACCTGGTCGATGCATCCTATCACACGGTGTTAAAGGCTCCTCAGGAGGTCGCAGTGCAAAGACAGAAAGTACAAATACAGAAAAATAAGCCAAAGCTCAATGACTGCACGTGTACGTGATTATCAAGCATACCACTATCCCAGCTGTGGGAGGCCGTTTCGCCCTCATTGGGGCTCTTCAGCACAGCGGATGGAAGTGGCATGCTTTAGTGTCGGCGCCAGCAATGTGCCTGGTCGATGCATCCTATCACATGGTGTTAAAGGCTCCTCAGGAAGTCGCAGTGCAAAGACAGAAAGTACAGCTACAGAAAAATAAGCCAAAGCTCAATGACTGCACGTGTACGTGTTTATCAAGCATGCCACTATCCCAGCTGTGGGAGGCCGTTTCGACCTCATTGGTGCTCTTCAGCACAGGGGATGGAAGTGGCATGCTTTAGTGTCGGCGCCAGCAATGTGCCTGGTCGATGCATCCTATCACACAGTGTTAAGGACTCCTCAGGAGGTCGCAGTGCAAAGACAAAGTACAGCTACAGAAAAATAAGCCAAAGCTCAATGACTGCACGTGTACGTGTTTATGAAGCATGCCACTATTCCAGCTGTGGGAGGCCGTATCGCCCTCATTGGGGCTCTTCAGCACAGCGGATGGAAGTGGCATGCTTTAGTGCCGGCGCCAGCAATGTGCCCGGTCGATGCATCCTATCACACGGTGTTAAAGGCTCCTCAGGAGGTCGCAGTGCAAAGACAGAAAGTACAGCTACAGAAAAATAAGCCAAAGCTCAATGACTGCACGTGTACGTGTTTATCAAGCATGCCACTATCCCAGCTGTGGGAGGCCGTTTCGCCCTCATTGGGACTCTTCAGCACAGCGGATGGAAGTGGCATGCTTTAGTGCCGGCGCCAGCAATGTGCCTGGTCGATGCATCCTATCACACGGTGTTAAAGGCTCCTCAGGAGGTCGCAGTGCAAAGACAGAAAGTACAGCTACAGAAAAATAAGCCAAAGCTCAATGACTGCACGTGTACGTGTTTATCAAGCATGCCACTATCCCAGCTGTGGGAGGCCGTATCGCCCTCATTGGGGCTCTTCAGCACAGCGGATGGAAGTGGCATGCTTTAGTGCCGGCGCCAGCAATGTGCCCGGTCGATGCATCCTATCACACGGTGTTAAAGGCTCCTCAGGAGGTCGCAGTGCAAAGACAGAAAGTACAGCTACAGAAAAATAAGCCAAAGCTCAATGACTGCACGTGTACGTGTTTATCAAGCATGCCACTATCCCAGCTGTGGGAGGCCGTTTCGCCCTCATTGGGACTCTTCAGCACAGCGGATGGAAGTGGCATGCTTTAGTGCCGGCGCCAGCAATGTGCCTGGTCGATGCATCCTATCACACGGTGTTAAAGGCTCCTCAGAAGGCCACAGTGCAAAGGCAGAAAGTACAACTACAGAAAAATAAGCCAAAGCTCAATGACTGCACGTGTACGTGTTTATCAAGCATACCACTATCCCAGCTGTGGGAGGCCGTTTCGCCCTCATTGGGGCTCTTCAGCACAGCGGATGGAAGTGGCATGCTTTAGTGCCGGCGCCAGCAATGTGCCTGGTCGATGCATCCTATCACACGGTGTTAAAGGCTCCTCAGGAAGTCGCAGTGCAAATACAGAAAGTACAGCTACAGAAAAATAAGCCAAAGCTCAATGACTGCACGTGTACGTGTTTATCAAGCATGCCACTATCCCAGCTGTGGGAGGCCGTTTCGACCTCATTGGTGCTCTTCAGCACAGGGGATGGAAGTGGCATGCTTTAGTGTCGGCGCCAGCAATGTGCCTGGTCGATGCATCCTATCACACAGTGTTAAGGACTCCTCAGGAGGTCGCAGTGCAAAGACAAAGTACAGCTACAGAAAAATAAGCCAAAGCTCAATGACTGCACGTGTACGTGTTTATGAAGCATGCCACTATTCCAGCTGTGGGAGGCCGTATCGCCCTCATTGGGGCTCTTCAGCACAGCGGATGGAAGTGGCATGCTTTAGTGCCGGCGCCGGCAATGTGCCCGGTCGATGCATCCTATCACACGGTGTTAAAGGCTCCTCAGGAGGTCGCAGTGCAAAGACAGAAAGTACAGCTACAGAAAAATAAGCCAAAGCTCAATGACTGCACGTGTACGTGTTTATCAAGCATGCCACTATCCCAGCTGTGGGAGGCCGTTTCGCCCTCATTGGGACTCTTCAGCACAGCGGATGGAAGTGGCATGCTTTAGTGCCGGCGCCAGCAATGTGCCTGGTCGATGCATCCTATCACACGGTGTTAAAGGCTCCTCAGAAGGCCACAGTGCAAAGGCAGAAAGTACAACTACAGAAAAATAAGCCAAAGCTCAATGACTGCACGTGTACGTGTTTATCAAGCATACCACTATCCCAGCTGTGGGAGGCCGTTTCGCCCTCATTGGGGCTCTTCAGCACAGCGGATGGAAGTGGCATGCTTTAGTGCCGGCGCCAGCAATGTGCCTGGTCGATGCATCCTATCACACGGTGTTAAAGGCTCCTCAGAAGGCCACAGTGCAAAGGCAGAAAGTACAACTACAGAAAAATAAGCCAAAGCTCAATGACTGCACGTGTACGTGATTATCAAGCATACCACTATCCCAGCTGTGGGAGGCCGTTTCGCCCTCATTGGGGCTCTTCAGCACAGCGGGTGGAAGTGGCATGCTTTAGTGTCGGCGCCAGCAATGTGCCTGGTCGATGCATCCTATCACACAGTGTTAAAGACTCCTCAGGAGGTCGCAGTGCAAAGACAGAAAGTACAGCTACAGAAAAATAAGCCAAAGCTCAATGACTGCACGTGTACGTGTTTATGAAGCATGCCACTATTCCAGCTGTGGGAGGCCGTATCGCCCTCATTGGGGCTCTTCAGCACAGCGGATGGAAGTGGCATGCTTTAGTGCCGGCGCCAGCAATGTGCCTGGTCGATGCATCCTATCACACGGTGTTAAAGGCTCCTCAGGAGGCCGTAGTGCAAAGGCAGAAAGTACAACTACAGAAAAATAAGCCAAAGCTCAATGAGTGCACGTGTACGTGTTTATCAAGCATGCCAGTATCCCAGCTGTGAGAGGCCGTTTCACCTGCATCGGGGATCTTCAGCACAGCGGACAGAAGTTGCATACTTTTGGGTCGGAGCAAGCAATGTGCCTTTCGAGGCATGACTGTTACACGTACCGCGTTAACAACGCCCCTGGAGGCTTCAATGCAATGCTAGACAGCACAGCCGCAGAAAAATAAGCCAAATGTCTATCTATGGTTAAACGTACATATCGTGTTTACCAAGCATACCGCTACCCCAGCTGCGGGAGACTGTTTCGCCCTCATTGGAGCTGTCCAGCACAGGGGACGGAAGTAGCATGCTTCAGGGTTGGCGCAAGCAATGTGCCATGTTGGGGCATCTTTGTTACACGTGCCGTGTTAATAACGCCTCTGGAGGCATCAATGCAAAGCTAGAAAGCACAGCTACAGAAAAGTCAAATGTCTATCTATGGTTACGCGTAGACAACGTGTTTACCAATCATACTACTACCCTAGCTGCGGGAGGCTGTTTCGCCCTCATTGGGGCTCTTCAGCACAGGGGACGGAAATGACATGCTTTAGGGATGGCGCAACGAATGTGCCTTGTCGACGCTTCACTGTTACACAATGTTAACAACACCTCTGGAGGCCTTAGTGCAAAGCTAGAAATACAGCTACAGAAAAAATAATAATCCAAAGCTATATGGCAGCACGTAAGCAACGTGTTTATCAAGCACGTTTAGCTTTGCAGGGGAGGGGAAGGTCAGCCTGGTCGAAATAGGCGGTACATCAAGGGGAACATAAATTGGGAGAATTAAAAGAGGGGAGGGAAAGATCATGGTGGCGGTACAGGAGATAGAGATGTGTCGCGCTCTGGGATGTGCGTACCTTGCCGAATACAAAACATGAGGGCTCCCCTAAGCAGCCTTGATTGGGAAGCTCCCTGTACTACGGTAACCACCGAGACATTCTGTGAAGTTACTCCATGACACGCTTCAGAGACGGGTCAAGCAGTGTGTGTCGGCGATGCACCTCGCCGGAACCATTCCGTACGACGCTTGGCAGACGTCTTAACTTTTCTACTACTCAATAACTTTGGTGATAGGACAAAATCCGACCTTGGGGTAGTTCCTGGCTTACTCCTCAAACGATTGTTGCAGTTATAAAACACGCAGGTCATCATTTCTTGCGCAGGAGCGCGCGCATGCTGGCATAAACACAAAAACAGCTAAGACAACCGGATAATAAAGATATGATTAGGACGCCGTAATAGCCCGGCGATGCAAACAATATTCACTCGTCGCAAACAAGAGCAGCTGTCGATTACAGTACATAACTGTTCCGTCTCTACTTTTTTAGTGTGTTACTATTTAACTTAGTGTGAGAATTAAGATGAGCCCATCTTAATCTTCACAATAGTTACAGTGGCAGTTTACTATCACGCGAAGACCAGGTTGCTGTGTCCGTAACTTGTTGAGGTTCATGAGCCACAAGAAGTGCTCGCATGCGTATGTTTAGCCTAACATGAACAGGGGCAGCATTACACCGGGCAAAGGTGAAAACAATGCCTGAGAATCTAGTTTTACTCCTAATTCTTCATTAATTTTTTTGATAGGGTAGCTTCGTTCTGATTGTGGCCAAGGGCCCTCGAGCCCCAGAATAGGTGATCGCGGGTCACATGCTGCCCGCGTGTTTGAGATCCCTGCTCTATAGAGGAACGGCTCCTGAACTAAAGAATGCCTGCTGGCGGGGATCTTCCAAACAGCCCCCAGTTCCATGTTTTGTACTATGAATATGATCGCTTGACAACCCTATAGTTAAAATTCCTCATGAATATGAAACGTGTCTTGTCTGTAAGTAACATCGTACTTGGGCAAGAAGTGTACGTCTTTCAGCAGTAACGTTAGGAGCACACATAGTAGTTTCAGCCTTCAGATCTCAACGTCTACCATTTACCCTCTAAGTGAATCACACTCACAGCAACTGTCAAACTTCCAAACAAAAACACTTTGCAGAGCTTCGTACTGCGCGACTGATTAACGCAGCATAACCTTGAGAGTAACAAAGATTCTTCAGAAGAGCTCAAACCACGTACTTTAAAAGTACCTGCAATAAACAGGACACTTTTCAAGTCAATTGTTGCGCAACCAAATTGGAAAGCTAAGCTGGCGACGTATCATTTTAACGTAGAATACGCTCTGGGGTTCGCCTCGCCGGATTTCAGCGTGCGCACGCACACACGCACAATGGAAAATTTGGAGTGCCATTTGTGGCCTGTGAAACAGGAAGCAAGTCCACGAAATTTCATTCTCCACATCACCATCAGCAATAGGGTATAAGTATCGCTCTTGGCGATGAAACTCCCCATCCATCACCTCAAAATAAAGTTGTTATTGTTGTTAAGCCCACGAAACAAAGACAGTAATGGTAATGGTAGCGTGTATCACACGTATAAGGTTTGTCTGTCTGTATGTGTGGCAACATGGTTGCGCGAGCCGCAGGGTAGGATTGCGGATAATTTCGACCACCTGGGGTTCTTTTGACACACGGTGCTGGAAGCAATGTTTACCTCTCCCACATTGCTGCCGTGATTTAAACAGTGATTTAAAAGACAGTGATGTGCTTCCACGGTATTTGGCCGCAATTTATATCCCACGGCTATTGTAGCCCCGCGTCGCTTTATGCAGTAGTTTTCCCAGAAATGTACCGTTGGGGGGGGGGGGGGGGGGGGGTACTGAGTTTCGAAGGGAGTATAGGTTTATGGATGGATTCACGTTTATGGGTAAGTCAAACTCCTTTACAACGAAACTCAGGGGACAGCAAAAAAAAATTGCAGTAAAGGTATTTTCGTTAAAAAGGTGTTAGCTATAAAGGAGTTTGACTGTATATGCATTGGTAGGGGGCGGGGGTGGTAGCGTTGGGTAGACGAGCGGTCTGCCTGCCTAGGCTGGCGGCACGTTGCTCGGGGGAGAGGGAAAAGGGAGGGAGGGTAGCCGAGCTGTATTGGGCAATCTCAAATTTCATGGGGGTGTTGCAAAAAACTAAGGGGTGTGTGTAAGGAAATCCCTGGTTTTATGTAAAAATCAACAGAATCTCTGGCGTCCCGAGGGTTACAACTACGGGAAATGTGTCACACAACGGATAGATTATTCCTGTATTAAATTTCCGCGTTGCGACCTGGCGCCCTTGATGACTTCTCATCGCGAATTGCTACAGGTGCAGTTTGGTCGTGCTGTTCAAATCCGGAACATATAGGCTTCCTAATGTACATATAGACCTACTTTTTTTTTTCGACGTTACCGAAATTTATATTGTAGGCTCGAATAACGTATTGTGGCGGCTAACACACATTTCAGTTAATTTATGTGAGTCGACAAAGGTTGTTCGTTCTCAGTTGCTCTGACGATAGATAAAATGTTTTTTTGATGCTACACTGCATTCGCAGTAGTAGTATGGCGTCATTGCATGTAGGAGCCCCAGTGGAAGCGCTGCAATTGCCGCAACACGTGCAGATCAATCCGCTTCCTGGCGTAGAGGAGCCGACAATTAATTTCGAGGCCTCTGTGTTTGGAGCATCGTAATTGTGTGAGAGGACTCGATAGGCGTTCGTTTTCCCTTTGGACGGGGCGTTGACACTGAAGAGGGCTCGTCAAAATTATCGTTGCGTGCAGACAAGAAATGCAGCAGCTATATGATAGCGGTGTCGGTCTCTTCCATTGAAGTGGCCACTCCAGCCTACTATCTTTGGTCCTTCTTATGGAGATTGCCAAGCATTCAAATAAGCGGCAATGCATAACATCGACTTGTGAGCTCGACTTCATGCACTGTAAACATGCAAAATACTGAAGGACGTTGGGGTAGTTGGTACATATTAGATACAAAAGAACACAGCCAAAGACGAGGGACGAAGAGTTGACCCTACAACTACATAAGCAGCTGTAGCGTCAAGTCTTCGTCCCTCGTCTTTGGCTGTGTTCTTTTGTATCTAATATGTACCAACTACCCCACATGAACACGTTAGTGTTATACAAGGGGGCGGATATGAAGCGTAATGCAGGGTAGAGTAATGTACATCTGGGTAATGAGAAATACCAATGCATTACATGTTGTAGATGAGTAACGTAATGCCATTACATTACTTGGGTTGAAAGTTCACGCATTGTCTAAAGCCAGCAGTTAACGAATTGTGCTTGGTGCAGTCAAGGAAAATTGAATTGAAAGTATTTGAACATCAACTCTTTGTCCCTGCAATAAATCTTATCCATGATTTAAACGTAAACGACGGAACGGAACAACAGACTCCATTTACGGACAACACGTAAGCCTCCAAACGCCCAAGAATCAATGAAATCAAACAACTCAGGAAGTCAGCACCTTTTTCTTGGGTTGTTTCATTTCATTATCCATGATTGCTTATTTAGATTACGCACACTGCTCTGATTTCTCTACTAAATCCTGAGCTTCGAACACCATGGAGAACTTGTGGGAACTTCATTACTTTGTCACTGTCTGAACTGTCATTACTTTCCAGAACTGTAATGAGTAATGACAATGCATTACAAAATAAATGTTATTTCCTCACCTCTGGAAGGAGGCAAGCAAGTTATGTGGACATGAAGATGGCGAGTCTGACGAAAGATGAACGGAAAGACGAAATGATCTTGCCCGTCTCCTCGTTTATCTTTGGTCGGACTCAAGGATATGTTGCTACCTTCAAATGTAAAATATGCGTGCCTGCAAAAGTACAAATAAACATTAACTGTGGCTCGTGACTGTTTCATAGAATCGATTATCATTTGCCTTATTTGTGTAGCACATGCACTGCTCCCTGATTGGACATCTTAATGCACCGACAGCTCATGCAATGTACTGCCATCGAAACCCATCCTCATCGTGACTTGAAACCACCGTTCCATTGTCTTCATTGCGGAGGGAAAGTTGTTTCTCTCACCTATTTTTCATTTTGCCCGTATCAGTGCCGCAGGTCCGTGTGTACCACACCTCTATGTAGTAGATTGGGTCCTTAAGGAGCTAGGCAATGAGCTTTTATTCCATCGTTAAGCATCCGCTAACTTTTGGCGAGCACAACTGCTCATTATTTGTTTGAAGATACCTGCCGGATTGCTGTTTCTTCACGAGGAAGAACAAACGAGTATATGGGGGATAATGGGGAAGAACCACTTCTGCATGGTCGCCTTGCTAATGCAGCTATTTCGTTTATATTACTCGTCGTTGCAAAGCGGTTGATGCAAGATTTGGGAACCTGTGAAGGAGCTTATCTTATCAGGTCACTGACTTCGAAGAGAAAGTAAGGCGTGTTATCTCCTCGCCAGTCCTATACATCACTAGGTGAGAGTGAAAAGCGTACTTGAATCGTGCAGAAGAAAGTTAGGATATCTGCAACTTAACATATGTAAGTGACCAACTCTCTGCCGCACAGTTACAGGTCGCCTTCATACGTCATACCTAGTACCATACTTTCTTCTTAATACGCACATTTTCATTTACGGGCATCGCATACGGGCATTGTGCCGTTAGCTTTATGGGTCACGTGCTCCTATAAAGCTACGGACGGACCTACAGGGCGGGGCTATCGTTTTAAATCGCTTTTAGTAAGGATGCCGTTTTAAAACTATGACTTGGCAGTATCACCGGAGTCTCGAATTTTCTACCATTTCTAGACATGTTGGGACTTGACACAGAAGGTCCACCTTGTTCATTACTGACACGGAACCTGATGGGTTTGCTTTCCCAATTTTTCCTATTTCAGGAGATAGGTTACCAACACTGCCATGCCGTCAGCATTAGAGCACGTCTCGTCCTCTACTTTCCCGTTTACTTTTCACTACCTTTGGGAGATAAGTGCGCCGGAAACGGCAAGACTTCCTTTGAGTTCATTACCAACTGGCGCTCATGAGCGCGATTCAAACTGACATGGGAACAGGTTATAATTAAAGACCCAGGTTGCGGGTTCAAATCCTCTATGGTTTCCAGACCACAGCTTTCGATGAAGGTGGACACAGACAACTTGCTCATTTTCTCGTTATTTTGATTTCACCGCTGATTACATCATCTCCCACAATGCAGTGAATGAAATCTTATCATATCATTACGACGCAAAACAATGTTATGTACTAGGGGGGCGCAATGGAGACTGTACACAACTGGGCGTTGTGAGGCTTGTATGTTTAATTGCCTCATCTACTACTACGTTACACGAGAGGTGACGTTCAGAAATCAACTTCTGATTGGGTGATAAAAATAAATAAGTTGGCACGCGTGCAGCAGCCACGAGTAACCCTTCCGCCAGCTGTGAGGTGCAAGCAATTCATCGTCCATTGTGCCGTGTGTACGGGGATAACGTTGTGAGTGACAGTGCTCTGAGTGGCTGGTGCAGGAGGTACATGGATGTACATGACGTCCAGGACAATATTCAATAGCGGCTCATGATGCTACTTTTGCGATACCAGGAAGAGAGTTCACCTATTTGACTGCATCGTGACTGGGAGGCTCGACAGAGGCAAAGGAAGCGCTTCTATGTCAACGAGGGCCCCCGTCATTCTTTGGTGAATAACTGCTACAAGTGTCTCAAACTCGGTAGTGATTATGTAAAAAAAGTGACAAGAATTAAAGTTTTACGGGCATGTCTTCTCCACCTGTGCTCGGGTTGTTGCCACGTAATGCTATACTGCGTTACCTCCCCATATATTCATGTCCTAAACGCCGCAACCGTCGAGGAATATTGGTTCAAAATCTCTTTCCTGGATATGGGATACTGAAGCTACAGGACGAAGGAAAGATGAGCCATTTCCGACAATCGATAGTCCTCAATAGTGTCATTTACAGCCGCGATATTACGCGAGAACGAGACTTTCCTTCAACTGTACGAACAGTAAACCAACTTTCCCTTAAAAGTAGCTGAAACATAAGCAAGTTTCATCTAAAACGTTGAGGCCACCAACCACAATGCACAGACGATTGGCTTGTCATATTTTCTGAAACGTTATCGTGAGTAGTCGTGAACAACTCTAGAAAACGACACGATAAAGGAAATTATCAAATCGAAGCTCGCCCAAGCAGCACAATGTACTGAAAGTCGAGTGCAATAGGGGTGGACGGGTAGGTGGAAGGCCTTGAACAGACTGATGAAACTAAACAACATTGATAAGACACATACCGTCCACCCCTATTGCACTCGACTTTCAGTACATTGTGCTGCTTGGGCGGTTATGTGATGTCCCCCGCTTCACTGAAATAGAGCTATTGGCTTATCATGTTTTCGGAACTTTTATCGTGGACACCTTCCGATGTACTAAAACTCGCTATCAGCAACGCGATATCAGCCACTCCAAAGGAATCACGCGATTGGCTTATCATGTTTTCGGAAACGTTATCGTTAAACTTGTACGTTCTCCTAAAACCCCCTATACTGTTTCGTGTGTAACGGATCTGTTATGGAGCTGTATGGCGAGTAGACAGCCCTTATGAAACGACAGACCCGACTCGAGAAAATTTTGCTTATTACGTGTTATCGTAATCGTAACACAGTCTTCAATAACCATTATCTCGGTTGCACACCCTTGTGAGGTCAGCAAAGATGCGGTAGCGTATGCCTACGTCACCATGAATCCAAAACTGAACGTTCGTTTTGTTCGTTTATCTAAGCAACTATCGACGTTCGGCTCAATCAAATTTTGCGTTTGGCATCTGCACTTTTGGCCGAATGCAACAGTAATCTCACAATCAGTCATCAGCTCCAAACTTTTTGCTAAGTGATGAATCGAAAGTCTACCACAGAAGTCACCTCGTTTCGGCGTCACCGGCGTTCAAGATCGGCTCTAGGGGTGACGCCAGCTGTCGCCACTGTCAACAACCCGAAACAATCGAACACATCCTGCGAGACTGCCGAGCATACCATTCTGCGCGCGAAGCCCATCTCCCTCACTCCACCTCAGGCACCCTAGCCTCTACCCCGCTGGTTCTTCTGCCGAACGTTCCGCCAAAGCAAGAAACCTCAATCTCTTCCTGCTGAAGACAGGCCTTGCTCATCGACCCATCTAATACTCTACTCTCCCCGATGAACTCGTGCACCTCACCGCATCCCCATCTTTCAACCTCCTCTATCCTCCATCCGTCCGTCCTTCCTTTGTGTTTTGTTTTGCTTTGCTTTCTTTTGGCTATAGTCGTGACGACGCCCACTTCTGTGAGTCCAACAACGGCGAGCCTATCCTGTCACTACCCCCCCCCCCCCCTCCCACCTCGTTTCGGTGAGATCCGCACTTCTCCATGGATTACAAAAATAAATAAATATGTAGAAACATACGTGCCTTCATACAGGGCGTAGAGTCATCAAAAGAAAAAGAAAAAAAAATCACTCATGTCACCACATAACAGTAACAGCCGAAACCAGCCGATCATTTTCGTTTCTGTGTCTGGGGATGGAGGAACGTGATACGCGTTTTCGTTTGCGTTATCACCTTCAATTTCCGTAATATATCGTTTCTGTTTGCGTTACCATTCCCGTCCCCTGGTTGTAATGAACGTGTGGCATGGGGTCCCGCATTACGTCGATGGGACAAGCGAAAGCGTATAGCATACCTCCAGGAAAGTTTTACAGCGATGGCTGTTAAGGGCTCAATATCGTGAAGATCCTGTCCCGTACGTCGCATCGCCCAAAACCCTTCTCTCCCATGGCGTGAAATGAAGCGTAGAAAGGAGGAAAACACGCGCGATGCGGATTGGTCATTTCGGAGAATCACGTTGGCTGTCACGTTGGCGTCACGAGCCTCAGAGAAAAAGTGGCAGCGGCGTTTGCCGGTTCACGCGGCATGGCATGTGGAGAGTTGCGCGTATACCGGCTTCTCGAACGGTTTGCGTGTGTATGCGGAGGTGGACAGCGACACTATGGGCCCTACTTGGAAGTGTACATAGGGAAGATGGTCTTGCTGCGGACAATCGACAGTGCGAATGATGTACGCAGCGACAGGAGAGCTCAAATAAACAGCTCTGTCGCTGTCGTTGATTTGATGTAACTTGCATCATATCTGCCATTGTTTTTTGGTTATTATTCCGTGTTAGCGTCGCGAAGCAACTGTGTCTATGAGCGGCGTACACACGGACGATATAGCAGGAAGGTGTGGGGACGGGGGGGGGGGGGGGTTAGTATGCATTCTGGGCCGGCTCCAGGGGGAACTGTGCAGACATTCGTCTAAAGTCTCCCGGAAAACCCATAGAAAACCTCAGACAGCACAGCCGGTGACAGGATTCGAACTCGCGTCACCTCCCAGTCTCGGCGTGGAAGGCGATCATCCTAACCACTATGCCTCGCGACCTGGTCTTCAGGAAAGTGGAGTAGGAATGCACTAACTTTGCGATGTGGGGTAGTTGGTAGCGGTACTGTTCGCGACACGCTTGTCTGAAATCTCCTGTCAGTAGTTCTGCAGCCCATATCTCCTTGGTTGCCCTCGATAATGTTGCGCCAATATTGTATTTAAAGGTGGACCATGTGTTGCGCGTGTTTATTACTCGAAATAAATGATCTTACAACATCGGGAGACTTAAGATGGGATAAACCACGGGATGCTGATTTCAGACAAGCGTGTCGCAAGCAGTGCATCTAAAAGCAGCACACTAGACGGAGAGGAGAAGACTAGACAGGACTTACTTGTAACTAAAAGACGTTTTTCGTGACGCAAAGTGTATGACTTAACACATTTTTGTGAACTCATTTTTCCTTTTTAAACTTTGCGTCATGTTAAACGTTTTTTAGTAGCAAGTAAGCAGTTGTCCTGTCTAGTCTTCTCGTCTCCGTCTAGTGTGCTGCTTTCAGATATGACGTAGGAATGCAATAAGCGTGGATAGCTTCCATAGCTCCGTCCAGCAATAGCACCCAACGCCACAGATGGCCGCTCAGAGAAGTCGGAGTGATTCAATGTGAGCTCCCGTGTAAAACATCTGACCCGATGAGCAAAGTGCGAAAGAAATAGTAAATACAATTTTATTATTTTTATTCTGGCAGCATTTTTTCGTATCCCATCGATAAAATTCGTACGCATAGTACGTGCTTCGAATTTCACCAATTTCCTCCAATATCAGCAGTTCCTGCGCCCCCTCTCGAGATACCCTCTGGCCAACACTTGGCTGGTCCCTTAAGGAATTTCAGCGGTTTCGGACTTGGAGTATCAGGGGCGGTGTTCGTGCTCGCGGTCTTTACTCGTTCTCTTTAAAGGAGCCCGGAAGGACTCGAAAAAAAAAAAAAACGTCAAGAGGAGTAGAAACTAGGATTACAAACAGTGGGATACATATCTGCATGCACAAAAAGTACGAGTGCAGCGCGCAATCCTAGTGCGCAAGACAGCTTTCAGTCTCACGGGTCGGAAAAGCTGTTTCCCTCTGTTGCCAGCCTGCGACGTTATGTCTCGTGCCAAATAGTGAGGCTTTTCTTCCTTTTTTTATTTGTTGCGTTGTATTTTGCGCCGTCCGTCCCGCGTCTCGACGGACAAAAGGTGGTGGTGGCGGCGGCGCGATGGAACTGTTTGCCGTACAGAAGCGAGAGAGCGCAGACTAGCTGATATATGATACTGAGAAAGTGTTGGCGTGTCCCTGTTTGTCTCTGTGTCTCTGGTTTTCTGGCCATCTGCTTGCCATAGTCAGCCACGCTTAGGCGGGCAACGTCACGACTATCGCAGGTGGGGATCGTGCGTCTTGGGCCGACTTTACAGGGAACTGTGCCAACATAGCGTCTGAGGAAACCCAACGGAAAACACCCAGACAAGCACAGCCGGCGCACGGATTCGAACCTGGGTCACATCCCAGTCTCAGCGTGGAATGCCATCATCGTAGCCACTATAGTCCACGGGAGCTGGCCGGTAAAAGGCCGCTGTTGCTAGCAGACGACTCTCAGCAGCCAATAAAAAGTGCTCCGCTGAGCTGACGTCACACGCAACACGCGAGGAGGTGATCGCCGCCGCTGCGCATCTTCTTGTAAACTAATTTTCTCAGGAAATTCGCGCTTCCCAAAGAAATATTTTGCGCGACGGCTCCCGAAGGGAGTATGTTCACACCACGCGATAAAAAATATGTTCGAGGTGTCTTTCGTGCTCCTTTAAACAGCGCGTGAGGTATTGAGGGTTGTTAGGTTTAGCCAAGGTTCGAGAATGATGATTATATGCAATTAACTGATAACAGCCGCTGTACAAGCGCCAACATCTGGCTCTAGGACAAAATCAGCGTAACTCGCGTTTGATCGTTTCGATGGCATTGTACAGTGGTGCAAAAGGCCTTCAACGGATGTCGTCATTTTAATGTTTCTAATTTGGATCGTTCTTGAAGGAATTTTCCCTCACAAAGTCAGAAATGGGGCTTGTAGGAGTCTCTCACGTTAGAACGGCGAAATAATTGAAGAGCGCTTGCCAAACACGCACACAAAAAGAAGCACAGTGGCTGAAGAAAAAAGCTTCCATGGCATCATTATGGGGACCACGTCAAGGTGTACATTTGTTGTCAATAATGACAAGCTTTTATTTGACATTATTGCGTAATGTGAGAGAACCTGGGGCCAGATGGAGCAGTATACCTGTTGTAGTTCAATGATCTATTTCGAAGAGCCACAGGAGCTCAGCATGTTTCCGCATAGTAGTTGGAACGAAGAAAACGCTTCGAAATCTTCAGCAGTTCGCCAAACTAAGCTCGCCAACAAAAACTTGATGTTGTGTGAAGTTTTTTTTTTTTTCCTTTCTCTTCTATATCTATCTATCTACCTTGAAGGCGTGTGACAATCTCCATTTTATTTTTCATTCAAATCAATCAATCGATCAATTTCTCGACGTATAGGTATCGACAAAAAAATGTCATCTCTTGCACGAGGAGTTTAATTGGTGACGTACGATCACCCTTTTCTTTCACATCAGTGAGTCGCGGAATGCATTTTGTTGGTCTACTGCACGTTTTGCGTGAACTCAGGCACTGATTGCCGAACCTAACATATTTGTCAATGTGCCAAGTGTATGGAGGAGCACTGTGTGTCTTCTTGTTTCATCATCCGCTCTTGTTGCGCCATTCGGCAACTGCGCAAATCGGTAGAAGGCAACGCCATCTGTTGCGGACTGGGAGAGGCTTTAGGTCCAGGAACTAACTTGGGGTTTCTGTCGAACATGAACCAGAGAAAGTGTGTTTCCGACAATATTCACAAAACAGCTTTCGCTTCCTTTCCATTTTCGCTTCCTTACTTGACTCCCTTACTTGACGACTTCAACTCGATCTAAGTAATGCGAATATGAACCAAAGAAGAAGGGAAAACGTTTTGGGAGTCACACGTGTGCATTGGCAGCACCCCAAAATTGGTCCCACGTTGTACAACATCCGAAAGATTGGATGCCAGAACATTGGTTCCATATTGGACCAATATTGGAGATTTTAATGACAGTTGACGCAGAATTCGGTCGCAAAGTGAATCGCGACAGTAACGAACGAACCTCTGCGTAATTCAGTAGTATTATTAATTACTACTGAACGCATCGTAAGAGGACACCTTTAACACTGCTGAAGTTGCTTTCCATACCCGCTGGAACCTACACGAATAGAAATGTAGTGGAGAGAACAATAAGACGCAACATTTGCACAACGAAATGAAGAGACCAGAGAGATCTCCCTACTGACACGGAATCCGAATATACTAAGTCACCACCTCATTTTGGCCGACCGTCTGCTAGCACGTCTCTCAATACTTATATGCTTCCCGAGCGATCTGCCTGGCACGCTGCCCCGGGCCGCGCGTCCTGGGACGACTTCATAGGGAAGTGTGTCGACAAACCCCAGGGAATAAACCAAGAGAGCAGAGGCGGTACGAAGCCTGGTCTCCTCCGAAGCGTGGTGCAGGAAGGTGGCTATCTTAAGCACTCAGCCACGGCTGCTGGTCAAGTCTTCGTTCCAGCCATGCTTCCTGCAGACGATACACAGTGGGCGTTCCCATGATTTTTTTCTAAGGGGGGGGGGGCGTGGCAAAGTGCTTCGCGGGGAGGGGACAAAGCGTGCACCCCCCCCCCCCCCCTCAACCTCTTTTCCTGGAGACGTACGCTGCGGACTGTGCGGGTGTTCAGAGGTTCATATTATGACATCTCAGAATAATCATTACGACCTATGTCTAAAGAGCGCACTATTTTGACAAGTGACCTTGGAACTCCGGCGGGGAGGGGGGCACGACCCCTTTGCCCCCCTCTCGGTACGTCTATGCTATGCACCGCAGCAGGTCAGTAACCACGTCTCGTGTCCACTACCTTTCGTGCATACTTTGGCGTGATATAAACAATCCTCTGACAGCTGGACGCTCAACTTGTAGACGACTATCCCAAGGACCACTTGAAGGTCAGTTGGAGCACCTGTCAAGTCCTAGCGCTCATAAGGTGGGCAGAAAACGTGGGTTAAACGTCGGGTTTATACTAAAAACCTCGTTTACTGTTTGAGCAAAGGAACTGCCATGCTAAACGGTGCGGTTTTCAACGGTCATCAACAGCATTTGTGTGTGTATGCAGAAAACCAGTTTTCAAAATATAACGTGTCGGAAGCGCCGGAATCGAACGCCGGAACCTTTTCAGGCATCTTGTTCTGGCAGAAATCGTGGAACTACATTTCCAATAACTGAAGTGAACTGGAAAAGCTATTCTTTTCCAGCCACGTGGGAGAACCAGCATACAGCAATTTTTAACACATTCTTTAACGCCTTTCAGAGTGTTTGAGGGATATTTTCGTAAATAAACGACCTTTTTTTATTCCACAGCCTCGACTGAAACGTGTAATAACAGCGTTCTGCAGAATACACCATCAGGAAAGGTGCCTTACGAACAACCTTTCACTGTGGCGTGAAATTTACACCACAAAGGTATGCCATAGGACGAGAGATTTACACCCGAAAGCTGCAAAGGAAAAACTGTGCAGCGTTTTCCGTCTTGTCTCTCTCTCGTTTAGGGGTTGCGGGATGTGAAGTAGAGGGTTGTGGGTCAGTTTTCGTCCCGAGACAGAAAACCTGATTGTAACCTATACCTCCGGACGTCACTCGGACGACTTCCATGTCAACGTGTCATGCATCAATAATTACGTTCGTAGAAACGTTGAACACAAAACAGCCTTGTGACATTCGCTGCCACATATTACGTACGTAGCTGTCGGCAGTGCACAGGTGTGGAGATACAGCTGTGAACGGAAATTTCTTTCATCATTCTGGAAGGGCTGCGCCGTGGATGGATAACTTGCGCGTAGGCCAGAGCGGGTTCACTAACTGCACACCGTATTTCATGCAGTTTGCCCGCAAGAATGAGCTCAAAGTTTCGTCTTCCCTGTCTGCTAACGTTGCGCTGTGCAGGCCGCATTAGAAGCCTTATTATATAAACATTTTTGGAAGTCAGTGACGTGTACACGACCTTATGATGAAATGCCAGCGATCTCCTTTTTCCATTTCAATCGGCGTAACTCTAACTACGGGTTTAGAATATATTGCAGCCAGCATGTGCACACGTGAGAAAAACAGACCCACCACCTTTTTGTTGCGTGTAGAAAAAAGAACGAAGAGCACAGAGCGTTTCCGTTGTTCAAGATGTGGTACAAATATAGTGCAGAAAAGATGCAGAAACCTCACACTATCTGTTACCTTGATCTCATATTCCAGAGACAGAAACATTTCGAACCAGTTTCGTTCGGTCGTACACTCAAAAGCACTCTTTTCAAAAGCATCACTAAAAAGCGCGACATCGGGAACCAGTTTAGCCTCCTGAGAAAGTTCCAAGTCGAGACATGACAAGTTCGCATCCACCGCAACGTGGAGATGGGGAAACCAGATGTTACATTGGAGCAATGTGTACCGCGTACACTGTGCACCAACGAGAATCATAAACAAACTAAAAAGAACCTACCTGGTGCATATTGATAATCATATCCAGCTGACATGTTTGCTGACTGGCTGTTAGGGGAAAATATATTTTCGAAAGGGTTTCGCGCCGCACACGTTGAAGCCTCGCTCTTCGGAACGTCCTGCCGCCGCTTATCAACTGGAGCAACTGCCTCGCAAAGCACGCCGACCTCCCACGAGCCAAGCGCACCACCAGCGCTGCGGTCGCCAGAAAAGGAATCTGCTGGTGTGGAGAGCGTGTCGTGTCTTTGGAGAGGAGATGAGAGCGTCAGCGACGCTGAAGACGGACGCTAGAGGCGTTGGCGGAAGTAGTGCTAGCGTTCGCCCGTCTGGTGGGAGTGCTTCGCCGCCAGTCACACTCGCCGCCTGCACCTGCTGCAATGTGTGTTCGAGAGAATCGCAGTCATTTATTATTATTTTTTTTTTTTTTTTGCAACTGTATACTGTCAAAATGCAAACAAGCATTTCTTTTCCGCACGGGGGAGTATCGGTCTGTCTGGTTTCGTGTCTAGGGAATAGAGTTCCACATGTTTTGTGTCCTCCGGTTGGGTCCACGCAATCAGACTGCAGTGGTGACAAAAAGGTTGCACTCAGAAATGGAATAACTCTTCTGAAATAAGCTAGCGCAGCAAAATGAAAACAAAAAAAAAAACTGTGGTACAAAGAGTTATGGGACGTTCAGCACCCAGCAAATTTTGCTACCACAAAGATCCTGAACAACACTCTGGTTCCGCTTCTAACGAATTATTTTGATAACGGGAACCTGATAATCCGCTTTGCGAATTTTAACCGTATAGCTTGGTATGTATTTCCATACTCGAACTTCAAGCCTTTTGTGTTCTTTGCATCGCTGTCTTTGGTCGCTCATCCGGCTACTCGAGCGCAATAACACGTTCGCAAGGAGACATTCTGTGTCTTTGTTATGTTTTGTCGTTCAACCTTGAAAGCTTCGCAAGATGTACGTCAACAGCCTCATGGCCATTTTCAGCACTATTCTCGGAGTTACTGTCTCGTTTCTTGTGCTAAGTTGTTTGCCGTCTCTGTTTGTCATTTTGGCCTGAGCAACTCTCGTTGTTACTGGTTTTCTTCTTTGGCTAGTTGCCGAGAAGAAAAGGCACATACTTATCGGAGTTCTTTTTAGAAATTCCATGCGCAGGTTAAGCTAACAGTTGCTTCGCGGCGCTAACACAGATTATTAGAAATTAAGCCAACAAAGGACGTTTTCTATTCCCACGAGTGTTGTACCCGTTACCGAAATATGGTATCGCGATACCGATACTCGTTACTTGAGTAAAAAGTATCGAAATACCGATATCGATACTTCTTTTTTAAAGTAACAAAGTACTGCTACCGTTACTGTAAAAATGTAACGCGATACTTTGCGCGATACTTTTGTTTGAAATACGAAAATGGTGGGACATAAAATATCGCTTACGTGAACAGTTTTGCAGTAAAAAAACAGCATATTTTATAAGTAGCTTGGGCACGTTATGCTTGACTTTTATCGATAGCTGGTTCTCGAGGACATCTTCTGCCATCCTTGCAGGCCGTGGTCTCTCCGGTTGCTGATAGAGGCCAGTGTGACAATTACATTAGTGTCAGGCCTGCACATATCGTGGAGACCAATGACCAAGGAATCCTATCCGAAGTTAACAATGCCACAGTATATGTGAGCGTGACTCACGGCGACATGGCAGCTTAGCAGTGGAATCCAGAGCGCACTATCAAATACTTGGCCTCTGTTCGTTGTCCTCAACTCTTTTGTTGAACACAGCCTGGTTATTTCCCCCAGTTTCAAAGAAAAACGGTGAACATGTGTTTGGTATAATTCTATAATTCTGGTTACGGAGCACGTAGGCGTGTCCACAGGCAAGGATCGGAACTGGAACTGAACCCGAACCGAAAACCGAAAAAAAAACGTTATTTTCTGTTGAACCCGAACCGAACCCGAACAATTTTTTTGCTTGTCCTGAACCGAACCGGACCTGAACCGAAAAAAATTGATACGGTTGCCGGTTCGGGAGTCGGTTCAGATGTGACATAATTGTACTACCGACCGACCTTTTTTTTTTGTTTATTTATTTTTTGTACGATGGTAAAAGTTTGTGACTGTAGTGCCAGTTTTTTTCCGGAGCAAAAGAGGGCCCTGACTGGGTTCTGGCAAAAGGCTTCCAGCACTTCGCTTTTCGTTTTCGTTACAGTAAAATATCAGGTAAATAATAAATGTGTTTATTACTTGTCTTATGTTTTCACCTGCCTTCATGAAAGGTTTTTCACATGAAACGGTTATCTCACACCTTTTTCTTACAACCGTGTACGGTGAGGGTAAGCTCGCTTTCATGTAGCAAAATTACTGCCGATGAAACGGTTAAACCAGAACCGAAGAAAGTAACGGTTCCAATCCCTCTAAATGTCCCGACCGCTGACCGCTCTTTTTTTTTGGGGGGGGGGGGGAGTTCTCCCTGAGCCAAACCCGAACTGAATCCATATACCTGAACCGTTTCAAGCTGATAGTTTCGGTTCAGCGGAGCTAAACCCGAACCGAACCAATATGCCTGACCCCGAACCCGAATCGGACCGCAAAAAATACCGGTTCCGATCCCTGTCCACAGGCTTCTTGTCGAAGGCTATGCGGGCCATTGACAATGATTAAGAGTGAGAAATATGGTCGGTGAAGAAAAGGTGGGGCACTAAAAAAGTATCGGTATCGGTAACGATACAGAGATCGCGTTACCATAAATTTGTAACGGAAATACTTTTCGGATACTGATTTTAAAAAGTACCGCGATATGCACTCCGATACCGAAAAAGTATTGATTATTATAACGGCGATACGTACAACACTGATTCCCACACGTATAGCCCTTCAGCTGCGAACGAAAATTATGCCAAGACGTTCGCAACAATGGCAAAAACCAGAGTGGGACTAATAAATACAACTTTATAGTAGAAAGGCACATAAAAATTAGACGGCAATCAGGGATCTGTCGAACTTTGGGTGGCGCACGACGGCGTGAGAAAAATACTGAAAAATCGTGAAAGCCATACTCAGCGGGAAAAAAAAAAAAAAGAAACAGAGCAACGAAAACATCGGCTTCCGTGGATTAGAATAGGGCAACATGGCGGTCTGAGGAGAGTTGTGTGCAGGTACCGCTAGAGGCACTACCGATTAGCATCCATATGACCCATAGATTCGGTTTCTGGACCGATAGCTCCACTAATGGAACCTTGATACAACTCTCTTGAGACCTTCATGTTGTCCTATTCCAATGCGCGGAAGTAGATGTTTCCGTCACTCTGTTTATTTTTTTTACGCCGATTATTGCTTCTACGATTTTTCTGTAGCCATCGTGCGCTACCGCTTCGTCAGGTATGTAGACAACGGATTACGTGTGCAAATGTCACTTAGGATTATCTGCACACATCCTGTTCTCACGTCGGAATGATATTACTGTTGGCACGGCATTTTGCTTTAGTTTTTGTGCACCTGAAACATCACAACGCACATAAACTCAGTTGAGTTCTAAAACAGGTTAAAAAGACATAAAAAGACACGTTAACCGGATACATATGTTGCCTACTAATCACAACGCTCAGAAGCAAAGTGACACAAGTTTTTCAACACATAAATGTGTTTTTTTTTTAATTTAAACTTACATTACGGAATAAACCTCGTGTATTCAGAACCCTAACTAATTTATTTAATTGCAATCTGCGCGCCTCAAATTTTTTCACTATGAGACGCCAAACTTTCATGAAATTAATTTCTACCTTCGAGAGGTACGACGTCACAATGCGAGCGATCTGCCTTCCATCTGGCTTCTCTGAGGTCAACTTCTCCTCACTAAAGTCGCTGGCAACCTTCCAACATGGGGCGGAGAGTGGAGACCGGGAAGGTGTGCTCTAGACATTCACACGGGCCACTATTTTTCGGCCCGGCTCGGATATTTGGAAATGGGGACCTGCCCGTCCCGAGTACGTCAGAGAACGACCAGGCCCGCTCGCTCGCTAGGAGCTGCCGAAAATATCACTCCGGATTATCCAGGGGCACCGTCCAAGCACACACACAGACCAACACACAACGACCTTTATTGGCTGTTTAAAGATTATTGTGCAAGAAAATGATCTCGTCCACGCTTTTCAATATTCACACTGCTGAAAATGGTCCAGACGCTGGGGGTGGACATTCATTATTCCGAAAACAAGAGACACATCGGCACCACAACAAATAAAAACAGTTTAATACAGTTAAAACAATGTTACACTCCGGACTGCTACACCATTCTCTTTAATAAGTAACGAACGGCTGATTGTCAGGTTAAAATCGATAAAACCCCAGTCCAGGGAAACTCAAAGAGAGACGGACGACAAAGCACTGTTCCCCTGTTTAGTTCCCCTGCACTGCGGTTTTATCGATTTTAATATGTCAGACCAAACAGCCCGATTTCGTAACCGTTTCGATTGTCAGGCTTTTTCATTCCTAATGATGGGTGCCTTATGAGTCCCGAAACGTCATGCGTTTTTTAACGGTTTCTAAACTGTTTTATTTGTTGTGCTGCCGGTGTGGCTCTTGTTTTTGAAATAATGAATATTCACAATGCATAGAACAATCCAGACCCGGCCCAGCCCAGGCCCGGAGCCGAACAAGTATGGGTGCCCCGAACCCGGTGGGCCTCGGGCTGGCCCGGCCCGTGTCAATCTCCAGTGTGCTCTGTTGCGAAGAAATAGAGCTCGTAGTGACGTCACATATTCGTGGAGAATCCGAAACTAGTTGGGTAATTAGTCTTTGCTACTTACATTATCTCACGCAAAGATTGCCCGCCTGGGCATGCAACGCACCTGCAAAAACGATATCTGTGCTTCTCTCATACATTTTGATAAAAATTGGGACGAGGGCTCTTTCTCCCTTGGAGAGGACTGCGATGTTTTTGGGCGTACAATTTACTGTAGTGACTTTCGTGGTTAATGAGTTTATGAATCTGACGGGTAAATTGCCGCACTAGTTGACAATTGTGAAACAGCTGAAGAACCTCTCGCAGACAACGTTGACGGCCGTTTCTTGGTGATGGAGCGTGTTTGAGAGCGTTGGGATGAAATTGGGCGGCGGAGCCGTATAGACGTCGAAGGTTGCTGTGCAGATTGCTCTGTGTTCTCGGACACGCTATGCTCCAGAACGCAAAGACGTTACACAATGAAACTTTTTGAGAGTTTTAGTGCATCGTACGCTATCACCTTTGCGTTCGTAAGGGACAGCGTGATGATTCTGCGCAACGCGCAAAGCTCTCTTTATTTAAAACAGCAGATTGGGACCCTCTTTATGTTTTGCGCGTGCGCAGGATCACAAACGCTACCGCTTACGTACTCAAAGGCGATAGCGTACGATACACTAAAACGTTCTGGTAGGTACGGTAACTTGACGGTGACGTTACCAACGGTATACTAAAACTCGCTACCCTCTATTAGGGATGTTTAGTAGATCGTAAGCACTCTACGAAAACGATACGATAAATGAAGCTGTCAAATCAAAGATCAGCAACGTGATGTCATCAACTTTGAAGGAGTAAGCCGATTGGCTTATTATGTTCTCGTTACCGTTATCGTGTGCACCTTCCGATCTACTAAAACTGCATAATCACTCACGTAAACGGTCCAAAAGACGTAATTACACGTCAGAAATCTGTATCAAATAAAAACAAACACCCCAGTATATCAGTATTAAAGTTATAATTTGATAGATGTTCCTCTAAAAGGCGATTTAAAAAAAACACAATGAACACAATTAACAGATTCCACTTTGTTGCTTGTAAACCCAGTTCAACATGATACAAATGTGACAGAGAACGCTTAGTTTTTTGTTTTTGTTTTTTCAATTTGCTAGTAAAACTGAGGTAAAATAGGATGCCTCAATACTAGCTCTATCTACACAGAGGGAGCTAGTATTGAGGCGCCCTATGGTGAAACGGCCCGGGGCGACGTCTGGTGGCAAATAATCCCCAATAATAATCCCAACGAAAAACCAGAATTATATCCCGAATACACAGGAGATAGAGAAAGCGCACTCCTCTTCCAGGCACGACTGACTGACTAATACCCGGAGGAACGAACTCTTTGGCCAGGTAGACCCTACCTGCCAGCTAGGCGGCGAAACATTAGAGACCCTGAACCACATCCTGACTGAATGTGACACATTGCCAACACATGAGTCGAACAAAACAGCGGGAGACGACAAAGACATCATCGATAGGCTGTATTGGAAACCAGAAACCGAAACCGAAACAACGACGGCAGAATCCACAGAATGGCTGCGGCGGACGCAGCGCCCTCTGGTAATGTGGGAAAAATTGCGATATATGGGATATATGGGGATATACAGGGTGTCCCAGAAAACGTGTCATTGAATTATAATAAAAAAAAACTACGCCACCTAGAATCATCCGGTCAACGGCATTTGTTTTTACTAGGCTTTTGCCACCTCCTGATGTGAATGTCATGTATTGTAAGTTTAATTATGTAAATATTTGCGAACTAAACTCGGAAATTTGCCAAGTAAAGGTGACTTTTTTACGCCACCAATATGAAGAGCGTGCCGAATCCGCCACTTGCGAAAAAGACACGGCGCATGCGCACATCCCCCCTCCCCCGTGCTTCCCGCCGGGTTTCGAACTGGCTGGAAAACAAACGCCATTTCGCCACTGCTGCAAGCTTTTACGGCTGTACGAATTATTATGTGCAGGGCAAGAAGTTGCGATTTTTTAGGTTTCCGTGCGATATGTTATGTCCTCAATAACCCGAATCGTGGGTTCGGGCTATGAAAAGACAGGGAGAATTGCGAGATATGACAGGATTTCCAGCCGTTGAGGAAACACAAACGAATTTGCCCAAAGCTTTTCGCAAGCTTCCCAATAGTACTCGATGCGGCTGAAGTCAGAATCCAGAGGCACAGAGAGAAACTTTTTCGCGTTATCAACATTACAACACATACGAATCAGTTGTTGACTGTGACCCAGAAGGTTACATCAGCTTTGCTTCCAGGCTTTGGGGTGGGTCCATATCTGATGTGGACATAATGCAGAGTAGAGGATTGTTAGGTCGCCTCGAAGCTGGTGATGCCATATTGGTAGGTAAGAGCTTCAATGTTTCGTGTCTCCCCCAAGGAATTGAAGTGTACAATCCACCATTTAGGGTGAGAGGAGAAGCCCAAATATTCAAGAGGAGTCTTCAAAGTACAAGAGAAATTGCCAGTGCAAGAGCGCATGTTGAACGCGTGATCCGACGTGTGAAAGAATTACACATTCTTGATCGGGCCTTTCCCATCAGCATGGTGGACATTGCTGAGCATATATTTTGCATGCTGTTACCTTAGTAATTTCGAAATAACCTTAATAAATGAGGCCTAACACGACACAGGGAAGGAATTAAACAACTGTGCATGTATTATCGTATTATCATACTGTAACCTGTGAAGTTACCGTATTGAACAAAGTCATATAAATGAGTCAGTCTTCATTGAGAACAGCATCCGTGAAAATGTTTGTAGCACTATATGCATTTACTACATTCATTATAAGCACTGACTGTACACATTATATACATTCTGTACATACATTATATTCTCACACTATACATTACTACATATTAAGACTATACGAATATGACTAAGACATTAAGTCTATGTGTATTATACTCATTCACTATATGCACTACAAGTTACAATATATACATTCATTTCGTACTTCACGACTGGAGCGTTCTTAGACGGAGCTTCAACTGCCTGATACTGTCTACGACATATTACTCATTTATATACTTTTTGTGTGGGTCAAGGTTCCCAGGCGGCGAATGCGCTTGGTTAGAACTTGGATGAGAGCATGCTAAAAAAAAAAAATACTGTCCACCCGAACTCCAAGAACGGAAACGGGATGCCGTCCTCCTCGATCATGGACATAAATTCTCACTCTCCTCGATCAGAATGACAGACACCCAAAGAAACAGTCAACAAGACGGCAAGAAACAAACGAAACCGCTGCGATATTTCAAGAGCGTTCTAACCGAACACTCTCGGACGAAGGGAGCACTATAGTTCCTTCCGCGTCCAACAAACGGCGCCAGTTTCTCCGCAAGTGGTGGATTCACTCAAGTTCATGTAAATTGACAGTGATATTCACGAGCTATCCCATCGGAAAAACATCATGGTTTTCGGAGCACCGAACCATAACGCGCGACGACTTTTTGAGCGCAATCGCTCCCAGTCCGACGAAAGGATTCTCCAAACCACGTGCTCCAAACCCAGCCCACAGAGTGATAATAGAAAAAGTGACAGTTCCTGAAATTGGGAGAGGGAAAGCATGATCCCAGCGAAAGCCGGACGCGATTGCGTCCGGAGATAACAGAGGAGAGAGAGATAACACAGGCATGGCTTATCGATAAGCCATGCCTGTGTTATCTCTTTCTGCGATGCCGGTGTGGGCTGGATTTCCGACCTCCTTTCGTCGGACTGACAACGACTGCGCTGAAAAATTCCTCGCGCGCTATCCTGTGGGAGCTCCGTAGAGCACGATGTTCGGCTATTTTTTCCGATGGGATAGCTCCTGAATATCCCTGTGAATTATCATTAATTTGAGTAAATTTGACACGCCCTGTAGGGTAAAAAGTGACCTTTACTTGGCAAATTTCCGACTTCAGTTCGCAAAAATTTACATAAATAAGCTTACGTTACACGGCATTCACATCAGGAGGTGGCAAAAACCTAGTAATAACAAATGGCGTTGACCGCATGATTCTTGGTGGTGTAGTTTTTTTTATTATTATTCAGTGACGCGTTTTCTGAGACACCCTGTATGCACGGAAGAAGCAGAAAAGGATGGCCTCAAATTCAATTCAACAAAAACATTACGGATGTAATTTGACTGGGAAGAATCGGATAATATATCTTTTCGGCTTCAAAACAAACAAATCGCTCGCACCAAAACGTACAAGTACCTAGGAGTTACCCTCTCTTGTGAAAACCACTACCTAAAGGAGCACGAATTAGGCATTATAAGACAATCAAATAAGCTAAAGGGACATATCTGGAATCTGGCAAGACATTCATACAACAAGTACACAGTAGGAAGGCTCCTCTGGAAGTCGACGGCGGTGCCAGCTCTTACCTATGCAAATGACGCTATCGTCTTTTCTACAGCTACAATAAAATCCCTAGATCGCCACCAACGGGAGCTAGGAAAGTGGATCCTTGGCGGAAATTTTGCGACAGCTAACGCGGCAATCAAAGGTGAAATCGGATGGTCCTCTTTCCTGACGCGAGATGCACGAGCTAAGACACATCACCTAGGACGTCTGATACAGCTACCGGGAACATCAATAGCAAGGAGAGTATTTCAGATTTCACCACATCAGGTTCTGCGGTTTGAAATCAGGATGGATACAAAAAAATAATTATTATGACACAAAATACAGCAGAGGCACGAAACGACACACGGCGCGTACAGCGAAAAACAGTGGACAAAAATAACCTCAGAGGAAATAAATAAAGTAGAAATCGACGACTGGCGAAAAAACGTCGCAAAAAAACAAAGTCTCAAGTATTACAGTGAACATAAACCGAAACCAGGAATCTACCCGGAGTATACAGGAGATAGAGGAAGCTCTCTTCTCTTCCAAGCACGGACAGGATGCTTACTAACAAATACCAGAAGGAACGAACTTTTTGGTGACGTCGATCCCACCTGGTACATTATGTGGCGAAGCACCTGAAAATCTCAAACATATTTTACTGGAGTGCGGCAAACTACAAACCGACGCACCATTGACCGACACTCCAATGAGCAAGACAGAGGATGTCATCACGATGCTGTTTCGCGATACCGAAACCGAGAATGAGAAGCTACCGGACGTGCTACAAAGCCGAATACAGCGCCGTCTACTACACTGGGAACACCTCAAAAGACTGACAAGCAGAGAAAAATCGTCCTAAAACATGAACATTATGCTACGTTTTTTTATAATGCGTTTTTTTTTTGTACCTGTGACTGCCTTTTGGGAGTCTGCCCTGTATCAAAAGGGATTTGGTGCAGTACTCTACTCTACTCTACTCAAGAAGAAGAAAATAGCTGAAAACTCCTGAGGATACTACCTGAACTGAGTGCCCAATACGAGTGTTGTGTTGTGTTTTATTTATTTTATTTTACTCTGCACCTGACTCCACTTGGGAGTCTGCCCTGCATCAAAAATGTTTAGGTGCTCACTACTCTTCTCTACTCTACTCTACTCTACCCAATTTGTCAAACAACAGTGATTCGTTTGAGAATTTCGAGCCAGTTTTGTCCTCGTGCAATGTAGTTTTCCCACCGTACTTGACGAGCAATTGGTGGGTGACCACTTCGACACAGTGTTGTCCGTAATTTTCAATTTTAATTTTCTAAAATCTACGAGTGCAAATTGGACTAAAATTGTGACGTTAGGAGCACTGAGTGTTCAGGCTATCGAATAAATAAATCTTCTGAGATTGCACCTCTACTACTTTACAATACCTTTAAAAAATTGTCATTGCAAAAATTGCAATCGTCACTGCAATGTTTTGGCGTTCCGAAGCTTACCGTGTCCGAAAGCACAGAGCGGGAAAATCCACAGAGCAACATACGACGTCTGCGGCTCCTCCGCCACTTTCGACACTCGAAAGCGTTCGATCACCAAAGTCTAGAGCCCTGCGCGGATGAGATTTTTGTGCATTCGCATCCGACCCGCATCCACGCACACGTTATCCACGTCCGATCCGCATCCGCAGCATACACAACAGTTTACATCCGCATCTGATCCGCTGAGGAAAACGCACCATTCGCATCCGAACCGCAAAATCCGCAAGTTTCGTAGGGCGCGTAAAGACCGCAGGAATCATATGTTGGTATAATTTCGGATGCCTCCATGCTGTCAGGGAAGGACTCACGACGACAAGCAAAGGTAGACCTTTCAACAAACGCGATATGGAGAGACTTCTGGAACGCGTGAAACGCTACCTCGCCGTTGCTCGCGTTGTTCGAGATGCCAGAATGCCTCCTCTCCCGTCTTGGCCGTGCATGGTCGAAGGTGAACCCGAGCATGCGCAAGCTGTCGGCGCGCAATAGAAATAAATTGCTGGTCGAAAAATTACAGCACGCGGTATATCCGCATCTGATCCGCTACCGATCCGCTGCTTTCACATCCGCGTCCGACCCGCATCCGACCTCGAGCCATCCGCATTCAATCCGCACACCGCAGGAAGTGCTAAATCATCCGAATCCGCAAGTACCTTGCGGATATCCGCGGATGGTGCAGGGCTCTACACCAAACAACGGCCATCAACGTCGTTTGCGTGAGGTCCTTTAACTGTTCCATAACGGTCAACTATAGATTCAAAATGATTTGATTTTCTGCCACTAATTTAAATCCAGACTTGATTTGGATTGGATTTATTGTCATTGCTTGAATGGGGATTTGATTTCAACCTGATTTAATCGTCAAATCCGCATGGTGAGGAGAAAATGAAGGCACAAAAGCCCTGCATGACGATGACAAATGTACGCAAGCTGTATTTATATTTGCACATGTGTAAATAAAAATCGTAAATAGTTTTTTAAATTCCTTTTTATTTATTTTCCCTAGTCTCGGGTTTTCGTTATGGATATCTGCCACCAGCTCGGTTTTTATCGTAAAATAAAGTTTACAATCGATTTATACAGGGTGTTTCAAAAAACGTGTCATTCGGACTTTATAAAAAAAACGGGGCGACGGAAAAATACGAGGTAAAGGGCATTTGTGTGGCAACTGAATTTGCCATCTTGCAAAAATTTTTCAGTTGATTTTAATTAAAATAAATTGAATTTCTTTAATTGAACTCCAAAATTTCCCAAGTCAACATCACATTTTTTTTACAGAATTTGAGAGCCCGTAGCGAACTTAGTCAGATCCACCAAGAAACTCACTCGATATTGCAAATGGAACTGCCCAAAAAAAGTCCCGAAGTTGAGGCTGCAGAGTTTCGGGTATTCAACAGCGCACCAAATCAGTCGGAAAAATGCGCGGAGGGCAGGACATGCTCCTGCCCCCATGAAGCTAGAACAGTTTATCGCCGGACCGGCATGCAGCACAAGACGCGCAGATAACAAGGCAGGTGACATTCCACCATACGTTGATAAGCGGCAAACAAAAAATTATTCCGCCTCTTTTTTCCCGCCCTGTGTTTTTTCGACCCTCAATCTTTCATGGGGGCAGGAGCATGTCCTCCTCTCCATGAATCTTTGCGTCTGATTTGGTGCGCCGTTGAATACCCGAAACTTTGAAGCCTCAATTTCGGGACTTTTTTTGGGCAGTTCCATTTGCAATATCGAGCGGATTTCTTAGTGGATCTGAGTAAGTTCGCTACGGGCTCTCTAATTCTGTAAAACAAACGTTAGGTTGACTTGGGAAATTTTTGAGTTCAATTAAAGAAATTCAATTTATTTTAATTAAAATCAAATGAAAATATTTTTTCAAGGTGGCAAATTCAGTTTCCACACAAATGCCGTTTACCCCGTATTTTTCCGTCGCCCCGTTTTTTTATAAAGTCCGAATGACACGTTTTTTTAAACACCCTGTATTTGCCCACGCGTAAAGAAAAATCGCAAAATAAAGTTTGCAATCGTCACTCGTTCCTCTTTCATGAATCACTTCCTCGAGATGAGATGGCCTCATCATTATCGAATCTTCACATCTCGGCATGAGAGGAAAAGATAGCCCTGTTCAGAAAATGCAATCTTTAATGCTCATTTGATTTGTCAGTGTATCGATATAATATCGAATGGACGGAACCTTGTGGGGGCACGCTGGCAACGTCTCAATAAATGGTGAACGTTACAGGTTTTCCCGCTCATTTTAATCCCTTGGTCACTCAATTTAATCCAGTGGTCAACAAAATTAATCCAAACGCCAACCGATTTAATCCAAGCGCTACCCAATTTAATTCAAGCAACAATATTCATAATGCAGTGTGTCAAATTACTGGCATTAAAATTTCTGGCATTCTTATCACGACTATAAATTCGACGACTACTGCTATCTGCAATATTCTACACAAGTATTCATGACTACTGCTTGTCATTATGATATTTCATGGCTATTTTTGAGATACGGGTCATAATTCGAGTTTGCGCGACTACAGCCGGTTCAAACAGTGTCATGCGATTATTCATGACTACTGCTTGTAATTATGACATTTCATGACTATTTCCAAGATAGGGGTCATAACTCAACTTTGCGCGACTACAGCTGTTTGAAACAGCGCCAAGCGATGATTTTTTACTACTGCTTGTCATTATGACATTGTATGGCTATTTTGGACATACGGGTCATAGCTCGACTTCGCGAGACTACAGTTGGTTCAAACACTGTCTTGTGACGATTCATGCGTCATAACTACAGCTACTTCATACAAGGTATTGTAATGATTCACGGATACTGCCTGTCATTATGACGTTTCAGAACCATTTTGGATATATGGGTCATAACTCGTCTTTGCGAGACTACAGCTGGTTCAAACACTGTCTTGTGATGATTCATGCGTCATGACTATTGCTTGTCATTACGGCATTTCATGACTATTTTGGACATACGGGTCATAACCCGACTACAGCTGGTTCAAACAGTACCAACCCATCATTTCTGACTGCTACTTATCATTATGACATTTCATGACTATTTTGGACATAGGGTCATAACTCGACTTTGCCCTACTACAGCTGTTTCATACAGTGTATTGCAATGATTCATGATTACTGCGTGTCATTATGACGCTTCAGGACCATCCATTTTGGACATAGGGGTCATAACTCGACTTTGCGTGACTACAGCTGGTTCAAACAGCACCAAGGGATGATTTATGACTACTGCTTCCATTATGACATTTCATGACTATTTTGGACATACAGGTCATAACTCGACTTTGCACGATTGCAACTGCTTCATAGAGTGTATCGCAATATTTCATGACTACTACGTGTCATTATGACGTTTCAGGACCATTTTGGACATACGGGTCATAACTCGACTTTGCACGACTGCTGCTTCAAACAGTACCAAGCAATGATTTATGACTACTGCTTGGCATTATGACATTTCCTGACTATTTTGGACATACGGGTCATAACTCGACTTTGCATGACTACAGCTGTTTCATAGTGTATTGCAATATTTAATGACTACTGCGTGTCATTATGACGTTGCATGACTATTTTCATGATATGTGACATGAATCGATTTTATGAACTGCCGCTGCTTCAAACAGTGTCATACGCTGTTTTATGACTATCGATGGTCATTATGACATTCCATACAATTTTCATGATAGTGTCATGAATCGATTTTGTGGGACTACCGCTGTTTCAAACAGTGTCCCAGGGTTATTATGGCATTCCATGACTATTTCCATGATGTGCAATGAATCGATTTTATGTGAACACCACTGCTTCAAACAGTGTCATACAGTGTTCCATGACTACCGATGGTCATTATGACATTCTATGACTATTTTCATGATACGGGTCATGACTCGACTTTATGGAACTACTGCTGCTTCACATACCTGGTCAAATTTTAATTAAACACTTAGTGATGTGTGGTAGTCTCAACTTTCCAAGACTTCTCCTGGAAGCGTTCCGATAAATTGGCGTGTCTGTGAGACGTCTGTAATATCGCGAATACAATATAATATTTCTTAGTGGTTATGCAAAAACATTTTTAATATAGATTACTTGAAACTCCACTCTATTATCCGTATTCCCTCAAACGCTTAGTTTCGATTATCATTTAATGCACAATCAAGTATGTTGTATAGGATGTCTGACTATGTACGCCTTTTAAAGCTGTATCGTTAAAAAATGTCAAACTTGTAGGAAAGTACGTAATTGAAACAAGAAAACGATCTTTTGTGTAGAGTTTGTATTTTTTCCTCATTACGAACTAAAAACCTCTAAAATTAATGTATGCCCATAGTAATTAGAATTGAGGACTCCGCCTGCACCTCGTGCTTGTAAAATCACCCATTTGCATCGCGTCATTCTGTCAATGGGTTCCTTTCAACGTATGTTGACAAAAGAAGTTATAGACTTTCTTTCAATTATGCATTTGATAAATATGATAAGTTTCGCAAAATATTAGTAATCCTTTTTGTAAACAAGAAATTGATGTATCATGTCTTCGAATTTCATTGATCGATTCTTCCTCCGTCAATTCTATCCTTCGGCGTTGAAATTGTACAGAGTGTAGTCGGTAACATCTCATTATGGCCGAAGTCTCATTACGGCCGCAAGTCTCATTACGGCCGAAAATCTTTTAATCCCCAAGTGTATCATTACGGCCAAGATCTCATTATGGCCGAAGGTAGTCTCATTTCGGCCGAAGATGTTTCATTACGGCCAAAAAGAAAAAAAGAAGCATCCACCATATTAGCCATCGCTGTGTTTTATGTTTCCCCAAGTGTGTCCGAGGAGGTGTGCCCCCACGGCTTGTGTCACACACAATGGTTCATGCACACAATACTGCGACACAGTTGCATGCAACCCTCGTGAAAAATGTTTTTATTCCCATATGTATCTGTTACGCCATTTTCTCTCGGTATTCGAGCAACATCCTACTCATTGGTTCTGCGAGCAAACTGTTTGTGTTCTGAAAAGGTTACTCTACAAGGGCATGTACCAGGACTCACATGACCTATGACCATGATCTTTTGCCCCACTAGCTGCCTTCTACAATGTACGTCCACCTGAAATTAAAAAAAGTACATAAGGCGCTGAACAAAACGACATATGCTCTTGTTTGATGATGACAACAAGACATATGTTGTCAACCAGACATTTTTTTTTTTTTTCATATATTCAAAACATATTCCAGAAACTACGGTAAACAATGACAATTACGTCGTCATGATGCAGTTGCATAGACAGAAAAATATTTCAGAAGGTGTTTTATGAGGCTTTACATGGTGTGGAAGAGTCCCCCTCGTTCATCTTTGAGGGGCACTACATTAGTGCTTATGCCACTGCACTGATGTCACAATGTTGTAAGCGTGTATCACCCTGGGCATTCGGAATTACTCTAAGCTAGAACATACAAATTCAGAATCAGTATATCAGAAGCGTAAGCAGCAAATGTTACCTGCAGGCTTCATGCTCAAAACGCGCAAAACACTTCCGCCGTGATGGGCGACGTCGCACATGCAGCAGTGGCAGCAACCTGAAAACGATACATTTTCTCGTTATATATGAGTAATCAAAAATATACCTTCCCACGTGTTTGGTTTTGTCGTTTGTAGGAAGCGCTAGTAGGGGAACAGCTCTTGGTTGGTCACATGCAAGCCACAACACGAGAGCTGCCGGTATTCCGATTACGCCATGAAATAAAAGGTCTAGAACCATGCACACTTCCCCATGCAAATACTTCCCCAGCATCGCGAGGCACCGTACCCATGTATCAACGTAAATGATGTGCAGGAATGAAAAAGATGCCAACATACCTGTAATCCAGTGTCTCATAGGTTTGCTTCGATTTTCTGGCAGCTACCATGAAGAGCAATGCACGATTCACAAGTTTCGTTTCACCATTCTCATTGCTGTACATTTCGCAAGCGTCACACAATCCCACGTGACCTCGTTTGGATCAGTGAAAATTACTCGCGTCATGGACATATATGTTCATCTCAGCGCTAATCACTTTTTGCACGCTATAAAAGGTGGGGGATTTATTGGCAGAAAAAAACAAAAAGAAAAAAGGAAAGGGGAAAGGTCAGCCATGCAGCACGCCGGCTTGCTATTCCCTAAACAAAAAAAAGAAAAAGAAGAAAAAATATAAACAAGAAAGAAAAAAGAAATAACAAAAAGACAAATAAATAAATAAAAACAAAAAAAAATGAAAAAGACACTCTGCTCACAGGGAGCCCAGGAGGCCCGTATCACGCAGAAAGCGGAGCACCGCTTTTGTGACACTCCACTGGCTAGCTCGCTGCACGGGGCCAAGGAGTGTTGCGAGAGAAACGTCTGTCCGTCCGTCTGTGCACCCAAGCTCTGAGAGGTGTTGCCAGAGCACGGCCCGATGATGGTGGTGATGCTGACAGCGGAGGAGCTGATGGAAGATAGCGTCTTCTACGGCACAGCAGGGGTAAGTGGGAGATGGGACGCGGCCCATTTTGAACAGGAGTGAACGGGTGAGGGCAACGTTCAGCCGAAGACGATGTAAAAGGGACACCTCCTCGCAGGTACAGCGGCAGCCGATGACAAACTCCAGTGAGGGGTCGATGGACTGCAGGAATGCATGAGGTCGGATAGCGTCTAAGGTGGGGGGATCAATACTGTCCTTCCGTGTTTTGATATCTTGTTGTTTTGCTACTCTCACTTCGGAGTTCGGATGGGGTCTAGCAACGTTGGGTAAATTAGTGATGGGCAAAATGACTCTTTTTAGTGAATCGATTCATTTGATTCAGTTCGTTTTAGTGATACGTTCAAAAGATTCGTTCAGTGATTGAGTGACGTCACGACACCACGTGACGCGATGACGTCATCAAGTCATGTGACCGGTGACCTCACATTTATTATAAAGAAAGAGACAAGAGAAGAGAGGCACGCTTCCGGCAGTCTCGCGTTGCTGTGTTTATCTCTGCTTGTTATAACATACTCACAATCAGCACGGCACTCAAAAGAAATGAAAAAACACGAAATAAAAAAGCGGACCTGCAGAGAACAGTTTAGTTTTGCGTTCCCACGTGCACATTGAGCTTTCATCGACTCAGCTACATTTGCTTTCAGGCCCTTGTCATATATGCCAGTATTGTATCACACAGTAACCAGGAATCTGGACGAGCCACGGCAATGATGCCTAGTAATTCCGGAAATCGACATATGCCTACTAGCGTTCACAGTTCACAGCCTGCACGACCACCCTGCCTTCCAAACATATATGCATGAAAATTCAGTCCGCCCACCTGCACAAACGCGTCGCTGAGAGCCCGGCAGCTCACAAAAGATAGCACACGTCGATGAACATACCCCAACCTCGAACTTCGTCCTGGGACTAGCCAACATCAAGACCTTCACAACGAGCATGGCAACTTTTGAACGGACGCGCCAGGGCTCCTACCTAATTAAGACCGCTCAATGAGATAGTTAATTCGTTAGGTGCCGAACGGATCCATCCCCAGTGAAGGATCAGCCAAGGAACACCAAACATCAGCAAACCAATTCAAGCCCCTTCCCAACTCACGCGATCAGGAGCGGCCAGACCATTCCGTGGATCACGCCAGGAAGCGCGAACGAACAGTGCCAGAAAAGCCCGAAGAGAACGAATCACGTCATGAATCAGAAGCGCAGCTAGCCATAACAATCCAGAGATAAGTGTATACGGACAACTGAATGATGAAGCAAGTACTACACACTTACCAACATCGAAAAGCAACTTGTGAATAAACGGCGCTTAGCACTCAATTAGTTGATAGTCACTCGATGCATACAGGAAGAAGAGTTACTTAGCATAAAAAATCATTACCCAACCAGACCAGTATAGCAATAATTACCGACAACTAAATCTGAATGAGGCAAGTACCACACACTTGAAAATATTGTGCTTAACGCGAGATTAATACACATGAAAGTTATTCAATGTATACAGGAAGCAGACTAACAAGTATACGGGCATCAAAGTCCACCAGCAAAGAAGAGTAGTCTAGTGATAAGTATACAGAACATTGAATGTGGATGAAGCAAGTACCGCACACATGCCAACATCGGAGAGCAATCTGTGGAACTATAGTGCTCCACGCTCCATTACTACACATGATAATCACCCAATGTATACCGGAAGCAGACTAACGAATATATGGGCATCAAAATTTACCAGCAAGGCAAAGTAGCCTAGCGATAAGTATACAGAACATTGAATGTGGATTAAGCAAGTACCGCACACGTGCCAACATCGGAGAGCAATCTGTGAAACTACAGTGCTCCACGCTCCATTACTACACATGATAATCACACAATGTATACCGGAAGCAGACTAACGAATATACGAGAATCAAAATTCACCAGCAGTGCAGAGTAGTCTAGCGATAAGTATACAGAACATTGAATGCGGATGAAGCAAGTACCGCACACGTGTCAACATCGGAGAGCAGTCTGTGAAACTATAGTGATCAAAGCTCGATTAGTACACATGATAGTTATTCAATGTATACAGGAAGCAGAATAACAAATGTACGGGCATCAAAGTCCACCAGCAAGAAAGAGTAGTCTAGCGATAAGTATACAGAACCATGAATGTCGCTGAAGCAAGTACCGCACACCTGACAACATCAGAAAGCAAGATACGAAACTATTGTGCTCAACGCTCGATTAGTACACATGATAGTTATTCAATGTATACAGGAAGTAGACTAACAAATGTACGGGCATCAAAGTCCACCAGCAAGAAAGAGTAGTCTAGCGATAAGTGTACAGAACATTGAATGGACGAAGCAAGTACCTCACACGTGCCAACATCAGAGAGAAATCTGTGAAACTATAGTGCTCCACGCTCCATTACTACACATGATAATCACCCAATGTATACCGGAAGCGGACTAACGAATATACGGGCATCAAAATTCACCAGCAAAGCAGAGTAGTCTAGCGATAAGTATACTGAACATTGAATGTGGATGAAGCAAGTACCGCACACGTGCCAACATCGGAGAGCAATCTGTGAAACTATAGTGCTCCACGCTCCATTACTACACATGATAATCACCCAATGTATACCGGAAGCAGACTAACGAATATACGGGCATCAAAATTCACCAGCAAGGAAGAGTAGTCTAGCGATAAGTATACAGAACATTGAATGTGGATGAAGCAAGTAGCGCACATGTGCCAACATCGGAGAGCAATCTGTGAAACTATAGTGCTGCACGCTCCATTACTACAATGGTAATCACCCAATGTATACCGGAAGCAGACCAACGAATATACGGGCATCAAAATTCACCAGCAAGGCAGAGTAGTCTAGCGATAAGTATACATAACATTGAATGTGGATGAAGCAAGCACCGCACACGTGCCAACATTGGAGAGCAATCTGTGAAACTATAGTGCTCCACGCTCCATTATAGTACGCATGATAGTTATTCAATGTATACAGGAAGCAGACTAACCAATGTACGGGCATCAAAGTCCACCAGCAAGGCAGAGTAGTCTAGCGATAAGTGTCCAGAACATTGAATGTGGATGAAGCAAGTAGCGCACACGTGCCAACATCGGAGAGATTTCTGTGAAACTATAGTGCTCCACGCTCCATTACTACACATGATAATCACCCAATGTATACCCGAAGCAGACTAACGAATATACGGGCATCAAAATTCACCAGCAAGGCAGAGTAGTCTAGCGATAAGTATACATAACATTGAATGTGGATGAAGCAAGTACCGCACACGTGCCAAGATCGGAGAGCAATCTGTGAAACTATAGTGCTCCACACTCCATTACTACACATGATAATCACCCAATGTATACCGGACGTAGACTAACGAATATACGGGCATCAAAATTCACCAGCAAGGCAGAGTAGTCTATCGATAAGTATACTGAACATTAAATGTGGATGAAGCAAGTACCGCACACGTGCCAAGATCGGAGAGCAATCTGTGAAACTATAGTGCTCCACGCTCCATTACTACACATGAGAATCACCCAATGTATACCGGAAGTAGGCTAACGAATATACGGGCATCAAAATTCACCAGCAAGGCAGATTAGTCTAGCGATAACTATACAGAACATTGAATATGGATGAAGCAAGTAGCGCACACGTGCCAAGTGCCAACATCAGAGAGATTTCTGTGAAACTATAGTGCTCCACGCTCCATTACTACACATGATAATCACCCAATGTATACTGGAAGCAGACTAACGAATATACGGGCATCAAAATTCACTAGCAAGGCAGAGTAGCCTAGCGATATACAGAACATTGAATGTGGATGAAGTAACTACCGCACACGTGCCAACATCGGGGAGCAATCTGTGAAACTATAGTGCTCCACGCTCCATTAGTACACATGATAATCACCCCATGTATACCGGAAACAGACTAACGAATATACGAGCATCAAATTTCACCAGCAAGGCAGAGTAGTCTAGCGATAAGCATACAGAACATTGAATGTGTATGAAGCAAGTACCGCACACGTGCCAATATCGGAGATCAATCTGTGAAACCATAGTGCTCCACGCTCCATTAGTAAACATGATAATCACCCAATGTATACCGGAAGCAGACTATCGACTATACGGGCATCAAAATTCACCAGCAAGGCAGAGTAGTCTAGCGATAAGTATACTGAACATTAAATGTGGATGAAGCAAGTACCGCACACGTGCCAAGATCGGAGAGCAATCTGTGAAACTATAGTGCTCCACGCTCCATTACTACACATGAGAATCACCCAATGTATACCGGAAGTAGGCTAACGAATATACGGGCATCAAAATTCACCAGCAAGGCAGATTAGTCTAGAGATAACTATACAGAACATTGAATATGGATGAAGCAAGTAGCGCACACGTGCCAAGTGCCAACATCAGAGAGATTTCTGTGAAACTATAGTGCTCCACGCTCCATTACTACACATGATAATCACCCAATGTATACTGGAAGCAGACTAACGAATATACGGGCATCAAAATTCACTAGCAAGGCAGAGTAGCCTAGCGATATACAGAACATTGAATGTGGATGAAGTAACTACCGCACACGTGCCAACATCGGGGAGCAATCTGTGAAACTATAGTGCTCCACGCTCCATTAGTACACATGATAATCACCCCATGTATACCGGAAACAGACTAACGAATATACGAGCATCAAATTTCACCAGCAAGGCAGAGTAGTCTAGCGATAAGCATACAGAACATTGAATGTGTATGAAGCAAGTACCGCACACGTGCCAATATCGGAGATCAATCTGTGAAACCATAGTGCTCCACGCTCCATTAGTAAACATGATAATCACCCAATGTATACCGGAAGCAGACTATCGACTATACGGGCATCAAAATTCACCAGCAAGGCAGAGTAGTCTAGCGATAAGTATACTGAACATTGAATGTGGATGAAGCAAGTACCGCACACGTGCCAACATCGGAGAGCAATCTGTGAAACTATAGCGCTGCACGCTCCATTACTACACATGGTAATCACCCAATGTATACCGGAAGCAGACTATCGACTATACGGGCATCAAAATTCACCAGCAAGGCAGAGTAGTCTAGCGATAAGTATACAGAACATTGAATGTGGATGAAGCAAGTAGCGCACACGTGCCAACATCGGAGAGCAATCTGTGAAACTATAGTGCTGCACGCTCCATTACTACAATGGTAATTATCCAATGTATACCGGAAGCAGACTAACGAATATATGGGAATCAAAATTCACCAGCGAGGCAGAGTAGCCTAGCGATAAGTATACAGAACATTGAATGTGAATGAAGCAAGTACCGCACACGTGCCAAGATCTGAGAGCAATCTGTGAAACTATAGTGCTCCACGCTCCATTACTACACATGATAATCACCCAATGTATACCGGAAGCAGACTAACGAATATACGAGAATCAAAATTCACCAGCAGTGCAGAGTAGTCTAGCGATAAGTATACAGAACATTGAATGCGGATGAAGCAAGTACCGCACACGTGTCAACATCGGAGAGCAATCTGTGAAACTATAGTGATCAAAGCTCGATTAGTACACATGATAGTTATTCAATGTATACAGGAAGCAGAATAACAAATGTACGGGCATCAAAGTCCACCAGCAAGAAAGAGTAGTCTAGCGATAAGTATACAGAACCATGAATGTCGCTGAAGCAAGTACCGCACACCTGACAACATCAGAAAGCAAGATACGAAACTATTGTGCTCAACGCTCGATTAGTACACATGATAGTTATTCAATGTATACAGGAAGTAGACTAACCAATGTACGGGCATCAAAGTCCACCAGCAAGGCAGAGTAGTCTAGCGATAAGTGTCCAGAACATTGAATGTGGATGAAGCAAGTAGCGCACACGTGCCAACATCGGAGAGCAATCTGTGAAACTATAGCGCTGCACGCTCCATTACTACACATGGTAATCACCCAATGTATACCGGAAGCAGACTATCGACTATACGGGCATCAAAATTCACCAGCAAGGCAGAGTAGTCTAGCGATAAGTGTACAGAACATTGAATGGACGAAGCAAGTACCTCACACGTGCCAACATCAGAGAGAAATCTGTGAAACTATAGTGCTCCACGCTCCATTACTACACATGATAATCACCCAATGTATACCGGAAGCGGACTAACGAATATACGGGCATCAAAATTCACCAGCAAAGCAGAGTAGTCTAGCGATAAGTATACTGAACATTGAATGTGGATGAAGCAAGTACCGCACACGTGCCAACATCGGAGAGCAATCTGTGAAACTATAGTGCTCCACGCTCCATTACTACACATGATAATCACCCAATGTATACCGGAAGCAGACTAACGAATATACGGGCATCAAAATTCACCAGCAAGGAAGAGTAGTCTAGCGATAAGTATACAGAACATTGAATGTGGATGAAGCAAGTAGCGCACATGTGCCAACATCGGAGAGCAATCTGTGAAACTATAGTGCTGCACGCTCCATTACTACAATGGTAATCACCCAATGTATACCGGAAGCAGACTAACGAATATACGGGCATCAAAATTCACCAGCAAGGCAGAATAGTCTAGCGATAAGTATACATAACATTGAATGTGGATGAAGCAAGCACCGCACACGTGCCAACATTGGAGAGCAATCTGTGAAACTATAGTGCTCCACGCTCCATTATAGTACACATGATAGTTATTCAATGTATACAGGAAGCAGACTAACCAATGTACGGGCATCAAAGTCCACCAGCAAGGCAGAGTAGTCTAGCGATAAGTGTCCAGAACATTGAATGTGGATGAAGCAAGTAGCGCACACGTGCCAACATCGGAGAGATTTCTGTGAAACTATAGTGCTCCACGCTCCATTACTACACATGATAATCACCCAATGTATACCGGAAGCAGACTAACGAATATACGGGCATCAAAATTCACCAGCAAGGCAGAGTAGTCTAGCGATAAGTATACATAACATTGAATGTGGATGAAGCAAGTACCGCACACGTGCCAAGATCGGAGAGCAATCTGTGAAACTATAGTGCTCCACGCTCCATTACTACACATGATAATCACCCAATGTATACCGGACGTAGACTAACGAATATACGGGCATCAAAATTCACCAGCAAGGCAGAGTAGTCTATCGATAAGTATACTGAACATTAAATGTGGATGAAGCAAGTACCGCACACGTGCCAAGATCGGAGAGCAATCTGTGAAACTATAGTGCTCCACGCTCCATTACTACACATGAGAATCACCCAATGTATACCGGAAGTAGGCTAACGAATATACGGGCATCAAAATTCACCAGCAAGGCAGATTAGTCTAGCGATAAGTATACAGAACATTGAATGTGAATGAAGCAAGTACCGCACACGTGCCAACATCGGCGAGCAATCGTCCCATGTCTTGTGCTCGACGTCGACGTACATCGAAATCATGTCGGCAAGGGTTTTGTTTAGGCGTTCGGTGAGCCCGTTCGTCTGCGGATGGTACGCCGTTGTCCTCCGGTGAGCGGTGTGGCTGAGTCGAAGGATTTCTTGTGTTAGTCTGCTTGTAAATGCCGTTCCCCTATCGGTGATTAAGGCGGTCGGAGCTTCGTGCCGTAGTACGATGTTCTCGATGAAGAACTTCGCCACTTCTGTAGCTGTGCCCTGGGGAAGTGCCTTAGTCTCAGCATAGCGTGTCAGGTAGTCGGTGGCGACGATTATCCAACGATTTCCAGAAGACGAACGTGGGAAGGGCCCGAGTAGATCCATCCCAACCTGCTTGAACGGTGCCGACGGCGGTGCGATTGGCTGAAGGTACCCAGAAGGTCGTACTGGCGGCGTTTTTCGTCGTTGGCATTCCCGGCACGCCCTTACGTAGTGGTGTACGGTCTTGGCCAGTTTTGGCCAGTAGTACTTTTCCCTTATACGGGCCAGTGTCCGGCTGTTTCCCAAATGATCTGATGACGGTTCGTCGTGGCAGGATTCAAGAATCTCGATGCGCATGTCCCCAGGCACAACGGGAAGCCACGTAGCGCCTTGTGGTGCGTGGTTTTCTTTGTAGAGGACACCATTACGTAGGGAAAAACTTGGGAGTGATCTTCTGAAGATGGGAGGAACATTGTCGGCGTGGCCCTGCAGTTAGTCGACGAGTGTCTTCAATTCGGGGTCATTATACTGCTTGGTAGACATGGTAGTCGCGCTCATTAGACCGAGGAAGGCGTCGTCGTCCTCGAGGCTGTTGTCCTGTCGCTGGAGTGGTGCTCGGGACAGGCAGTCGACGTCGTTGTGTTTTCTTCCTGACTTGGAAGTGACGGTTACGTCATACTCCTGTAATCGGAGGCTCCATCTCGCTAGGCGTCCTGAGGGGTCCCTTAAACCAGCCAGCCAGCACAGAGAATGGTGGTCTGTTACCACCTTGAACGGCCGTCCGTACAGGTAGGGGCGCAACTTTGTGATGGCCCATATGAGTGCAAGGCACTCTTTTTCGGTCGCCGAATAGTTCTTCTCTGCCTTGGTTAGCGTTCTGCTTGCGTAAGCGATGACTCGTTCGACGCCGTCGTGAAGTTGAACGAGCACGGCTCCTAGACCATCGTTACTTGCGTCGGTGTGTATTTCTGTTTCGGCGTTTGGATCGAAGTGGGCAAGCACGGGTGCGGTCTGTAGACGCGTCTTCAATTCATCAAACGCCTGTTGCTGGGCTTCACTCCAGATAAACGTGGATCCATCCTTCGTGAGGGCATTCAGGGGTGACGAAATTCTTGAAGAGTTCGGAATGAACCGTCGGTAGTAGGCGCAAAGGCCAAGAAAGCTTCGAACGTCTTTCACGTTAGAAGGAACACGGTAATTTGCGATGGCCGCCGTCTTCTCGGGGTCGAGGCGTACGCCGTCGCTGCTCACGAGATGGCCGAGAAATCTGAGTTCCTCGTAGCCGAATCGACACTTCTGAGGCTTCAACGTCAGCCCTGCAGTTCTGATAGCCTCGAGGACTTGCTTTAGCCGTTTAACATGTTCTTCGAATGTTCTTGCGAAGACGACAACATCGTCGAGGTACACCAGGCAGGTTTGCCACTTCAACCGGGCGAGAACTGTATCCATAACACGCTGGAACGTCGCTGGTGCTGTGCAAAGGCCGATAGGCATAACCTTGAATTCGTAAAGTCCATCCGGAGTGACGAAGGCAGTCTTCTCACGGTCCCGTTCGTCGACTTCAATTTGCCAGTACCCCGTCTTGAGGTCCATGGAAGAGAAAAATTTTGCGTTTTGAAGGCGATCGAGCGTGTCGTCGATGCGCGGTAACGGGTAGACGTCCTTCTTCGTTATCTCATTGAGTTTCCGGTAGTCGACGCAGAGCCTGAGTGTTCCGTCCTTCTTCTTCACCAGTACCACCGGCGATGCCCACGGACTGGTCGACGGCTGGATAATGTCATCTCTTAGCATCTCTTCTACTTGCGTTCGGATCGTTTCTCGCTCTTTGCAGGAGACCCGGTACGGCATGCGGTGAATTGGACGGGCCTTTTCGTCGACGATGATGCGGTGCTTCGCAATGGGCGTTTGTCTTACTTTCGACGATGCAGCGAAACAGTCACTGAAATCGTTGAGCATCTGGAGAAGGGTTTGCTTTTGAGTTGTATTGAGTTGAGGGCTTACGTCGAAATGTTCGGCCTCGTGTTCCGTGGTGACCGCGATGCGAGCAGTGTCCATCAGGCAAACATCCGTAATGGAGTATTGGTCTACGATGACGGCTATCTTCGTGCCGTTCGCCAGGTGTTGTGGCTCCGGGCGAAAATGTGTGACCAGGAGTTCGAATATTCCGTTTCTTACGGACACAATTCCTCTTGCTATCCCAATTCCTCGTTCGAGGAGAAGTTGCGTGTTGCCTTCAGCCAACAAACAGCCAGTCGGTGCTCTCTCGCACGTAGCGGTCACTAGGACTGACGACAAGGGAGGCAGGTTGACGTGCTGAGTCGTCACGGCGGTTACGTCCGTGTTTGCGCGTTTCTCCGGGGTTATTCGTGCCCACCACTTGTCTTCTGCTGTTTCCGGCGTTTTAAAAGAGATAACTCCATTTGTGAAGTCGATGATTGCTTCGTTTTCGACTAGAAAGTAAATTCCGAGTATTACATCCCGTGGGCAGTTCGGCAAGACGGCAAAGCTGACGACGTACTGGATGTCACGCACTTGTATGACTGCCGTGCATCGGCCAGTCGGTGTTACGACGTGTCCACCAGCAGTGCCGATGTTAGACTCATCCCATTTCGTTTGCACCTTGTGAAGCTTCTTAGCCAACCTACCACTTATAACAGAGTCGTCGGCTCCGGTATCGATTAACGCAATCATCTCATGGCCGTCGATGAGTGTTTTCAGGTTATTGGTAATTTTTCGAGCGTCGTGTTGGTGCTGCGTTGGTGTTCGTCGAGTTGGAGGAATTGTAACTTGTCGTCGGTCCGCAGCTTCACCTCCCGGAGCTGCAGTCTTCAGTTTTCCCGGTTAGGGCTGCGCCACACAGGTCGTCTTGCCGGTGACGGTGAACGTGCTCTTCCTGGCGACCTGCTGCGGTGGGGGACGCTCGGGGATCGCGTCGCTAGAAGCATTCTGCAGAAGCATTCTGCTGCCGTAGATAGTCTTCAATTGCGGCGGGGCGACTACCGCGCTGGGGGCGGGGGGCGTCGGGTGAAAAACCGGGAAGGCCAAGTCGTCGGTAGGGACGTCGGCGATAGACGTGGTTGGCCTCTCCGCAGTGGTAGCAGAGCGGTCTGAAGTCGGGAGTCCACCAAACGTCCGTTTTGCGAAACGGCTGCGAGTGTGGCGGGACGCTCGGAGTAGGTTGGACAGGCCGAGGAGGCGTCCAACGGTTTCCGTAGTACGACGGACGAGTAGGTGGCACCTGTCTCACAGCGGCGGCGTAGGTTGGTCTCGGTACTTCGGCGTCGGGGTTGGCGGTTGACGATGTCTGGATTGCCTGCTGAACCTCGTCCTTCATGATCGCACCGATCGAAGACAAAGGCTCTTGAGCCTTCTCAGGACAGAGGAGAGCTCTTACTTCTTCGCGTACCACCTCTCGAATCAGCTGTCTGAGCGATCCGACGTCGAGGCCAGCGGTCGTGGAGAAAGCCTTGTAGCCCTGGTGTCGTTCGTTGACGGTAGCGCGAGAGAGCAGGGTCCTCTCAATGCGGACGGCTTCGTCCAGAAAAGCGTCGGTCATGGCGGGTGGATCCCGGGACAGGGCGCGAAAAATTTCTTCTTTTACGCCCCTCATGAGTCGCTGAACCTTCTTCTCCTCGGATGCTTTGGGGTCAGCTCGCCGGAAGAGCCGCAACACATCTTCGACGAATCCTGTAACGCTTTCGTTTGGCAGCTGGATCCGTCTCTGGAGCAGATGTTCAGCGCGTTCAGCTCACTGTTGAAAAGCGAATGCCTCGCGGAGTTTGCTTTTGAAGACGTCCCAGGACGCGAGCGAAGTCTCCCGGTTCTCGAACCATGTCCTCGCGGTGCCTTCCAGGGAGAAATAGACGTTGACGAGCTTCTGGTCGTCACTCCAGTTGTTGAACTTGGCGATCCGCTCATAGTGGTCGACCCAATCGTCCACGTCGTCGTAATACCCCCCGCTGAATGTCTTCGGCGACCGTGCAGGGGCTATGGGCGTGGCAACAGGTTGCGTCACTTGGGTACTGGTCTCCGCAGTCATCTTCTTCTTGCGTTTAGGGGGTTCTAATGGACCGAATTCTGCAGACAGACCAAGCTGTCTTCTGCTTTGTCGCAGTTGGTCTTCCAGGCCCTTGGACAAGGAATACCCTGCATCTCCACCAGAAATGTCACGAAGCGAAATGGGTCGGCGAGTCGTCGAATAAACAGCGAACGGTTTATTAGACTACTTGGTAGCAAAACACAAGACTGATAGCTCTCTGAACACAACTGAGTCCGAAGAATGAATGCTCTAGCTTGGAGCGCACAAGCATTTAAGCGTCGCGCCGAAAAGTCTAGAAAGAGCACGTGCGTTTGCTAGAGAGCAGGTGATGTGTCTGGAAGCTTCTTGCTTCTTCTTCAGCATGCGCCGGGATGAGATGTACCGTTTCGTGCCTGCCCTGGAAGTTTCGCGATGACGATTCGTGGCACTATAATGCTCCACGCTCCATTACCACACATGATAGTTATTCAATGCATACAGGAAGCAGACTAACCAATGTACGGGCATCAAAATACACCAGCAAGGAAGAGTAGTCTAGCGATAAGTATACAGAACATTGAATGTGGATGAAGCAAGTACCGCACACGTGCCAACATCGGAGAGCAATCTGTGAAACTATAGTGCTCCACGCTAATGTATACCGGAAGCAGACTAACGAATATATGGGCATCAAAATTCACCAGCAAGGCAGAGTAGCCTAGCAATATACAGAACATTGAATGTGGATGAAGCAAGTACCGCACACGTGCCAACATCGGAGAGCAATCTGTGAAACTATAGTGCTCCACGCTCCATTAGTACACATGATAATCACCCAATGTATACCGGAAGCAGACTAACGAATATATGGGCATCAAAATTCACCAGCAAGGCAGAGTAGCCTAGCAATATACAGAACATTGAATGTGGATGAAGTAAGTACCGCACACGTGCCAACATCGGAGAGCAATGTGAAACCATAGTGCTCCACGCTCCATTAGTACACATGATAATCACCCAATGTATACCGGAAGCAGACTATGGACTATACGGGCATCAAAATTCACCAGCAAGGCAGAGTAGTCTAGCGATAAGTATATACTGAACATTGAATGTGGATGAAGCAAGTACCGCACACGTGCCAACATCGGAGAGCAATCTGCGAAACCACAGTGCTCCACGCTCCATTACTACACATGAGAATCACCCAATGTATACTGGAAGCAGACTAACGAATATACGGGCATCAAAATTCACTAGCAAGGCAGAGTAGCCTAGCGATATACAGAACATTGAATGTGGATGAAGTAACTACCGCACACGTGCCAACATCGGGGAGCAATCTGTGAAACTATAGTGCTCCACGCTCCATTACTACACATGATAGTTATTCAATACATACAGGAATCGCGCGCGGCTCGGGTGCGCCTCGACCGCACTGCCCTCAGGAGTGCGCTCAAGGAACCGTGCTCAGCTTATCTGTACAGCGTTGATCTTGGAATAAACAGCCAGATGCTGACGCATCGGGCAACCAGGAACGAACTTGGCCCCCTTCTTTCTTCACGATAACAAAAAAGAGAGAGGGGGATAGAGCACCTGGGTTAGATGTTTTCGCCATGCTGTACAACTTTCCAATTTACAGCTTTGCTCCAAGAGCAGTAATTAAAAATTAATTAATTATGCAAATTGAATTGACTAATTAGGAGCAACGAAAAAAGTACTCGTGAACGGGGAATACGAGTGTAAACAACTTCCAGTTGGTTTCGCCCGCGTAGAGTGCTTCGTCTTTCTTTCTTTCTTTTTTTTTTTTTTTAAAGCCTGGTCCCACTTAGCTGTACACCCTGAATATGGATGGGATTACCTTTCTGTGTATACAATTTTTGAGGCCCCCAAGACACGATAGACCAATCGCAATATTCTCCAAGGAGGACACTGTATTGAAAGTTGAAGTACAACATGAGGGTGGTGGTGACAGGTGTCCTATTAGTCCAGCGCTTCATTTCTCACAGCCCCGTGAAGAAAACAACCTTGATCTACCCTTCCATCGGCAGTGTATTAGGCAGTGTAGGGGAAGGTAGGGCAAGATGAGACAGAAATTTGCAATTGAATATGGAATTTTTATTTTTCGTGTTTTTCAGAAACGAGCCACAGGCACATTCTTAGAGGTCTAGAGCTTCTGATCTGTAAATCAGAACGGACGTAACCGGTTCTAAAATAAACACAGAACAAGAAATTCAAAAATGAAGATTGTCTGATCTTGCCCCAACCCTCGGGGCAAGACGAGACATCGATTGGGGCAAGATGAGACACGCCGTGGTAATGAACTATACAAATTAGATTTTTTAATCCAAGCACCTACACAGCCGCCTGAGCTCGCCACCCACATGATGTGCAATAAACCCATACAGAACCCGGTACTATTTCCCTCCACCGTCCTTTGCAAACAAGGCACCGCCGGTCTGATGTGTCGCTGGTCGCTCGCTTTTGAGTGCTCTTTTGATTTGCTGGACATATCCTAGGAAACAGGAAAATTTGCTGGAAAATCCTAGACAATATGCAAAAATAAAAGGAATCTCAGAGGAACAAGAATAAAGCCACCTGATCGATGACTCATCAGTTTCTAAATTACATTACATTTAAGTTGTATGTCGCGTGTTGCCCCATACATACCATCGGATGCATTAAGCGTGAACCGCATGGCCCGAAAAGCGTCCGAATTCTTTCCGAACCGAATTCGGGACCGAACTTTTTTCGGAGAACAGAATTCCGTGTCGAATTCGGCCCAACCATCTGGCTAAGCCAGATTTCTCCTCCGAAATGGGCAGTGACGCCAACCGAAAAAGTAGAAGCAACCAATGGCTATCCAGCCGGAAGGAGAACCATAGCAACGATGACGTAGAAATGGGGTTGACTGTTGCCGTGTGTGTGCGTCTTCTGCTCCTATGAATACAGGGATTATCTCATTGATGGTTGAAAGGCGATGCTCCCCAAGGCCAGAAGTCTTCGGCCGAAATTCGGAGTGCATTTCGGCAGCATACTGTGATGCACAGAAAAAAGTTCGGTCCCGATTCGGTTCGGACAGTTTTCGGACAGTTTTTCGTGCCATGCGGTTCACCCTTTATCTTATAATCATTGCTCAATTGGATTACATCATTTGCATTCACCGGAACTGGAGTTGTATACTATGTTATTTTCTTCTCTCAAACCAGGGCAGCCTATGTGTATGGCAGCTGAAGTCTTTCACCAGGGTAACATGCCAGAACAACTCCAGCAAGTGCTCTGCAGGTCACCTCTAAATTAAAGGAACCTACCTTTGATGCACTATGTCCTCATGAGATTTTGTTCCTGCTACAACTCTGCGCTTTGTTTCACATTACCAAAAAATAACCCTATCAACCATTATCATAAAAGTGGTGTACTGCAGTGTTCAACCACTTCAACTTGCTCTGGGCATCTTGCAAGGCTGTGCAGCTACTTCAGCCCTTATTTGCTGGTAACACGCGAGTTCCTTGTTGTGAACGGCCGCAGAGCAGAGGACGAATACATTCGATGAAAAAGTACAGCTCACATGTCTTGCTTGCCAGCTCAAGTGTAACGAACGATTCACACACAAAAAGCTGTTCATTATAGCGTGTTATCCGAACGCCTCCAACCAAGAAAACGTAATGCTTCAACTTCAACCCTCAGAGGCGACCAGAGACCTTGTGACCTTCTATGTGCGACTGGAAGGCGACAGCCACAGCGGGCTTGCAGCATTAGTTGCCATTGCGCAACACCGGTGACGTAACGGGGCACAAAGTGCGATCCGTACAGTTACACCATCGACGGGAGAATGTGCGCGGGAGAGGAGAGGAACGCGGAAGAGACACTTCAAGCGCGCGCTCCTCACAGAGTGGAGCGATTTCGTCCGGAAAAATTTGTGGCATATTAGTTTCTCGGCGGGAAGAACAGTTTCCAGCGAAAAAAAGTATGCGGGTTCGGGAACTTTCATAGTCCCTTTAAGGTGACGTGACAGAAGACGAAAGTTCAGGGAGTTCAGAGCAGTCCTCCTGCGATTTGTAGTTGTTGATCGCAAAATTTTCCGAAGTTCAGCAGCAGGCACTTGTGTTGCCGTTCGGCAAACACTGATCCCCATCTTGCATTTCCTCCCCCGTTTTTATTTGGTCTAATAAATATATCCCCCCCCCCCATCTTGCACGCGAAGACCAGTGAACGAGTTCACCAAGGTAGAAATTTGGTACGTAACGTAAGGCTAACGTGAGAGAGAGAGAGAGATTATTGGTTTAATGGCACAAAGGCAACAAAGGCCATCGAGCGCCAAAACTACGGTGAGTATGTGAGAGATGATGATGTGAGAGAGAGTGTGTGTGGTAGTTAAAAGCTATCTACAGGTATGAGCGATGAGATGGACCAGGATAAGAGAGAGAGGAGGATGACGATAACGATAACAAGTGAGTATGGCAGTTAAAAGCTATCTACAAGTGTGAGCGATCAGGTGATCCAGAATGAGATATTTACATGAGGAGTTCGGTGATATTTGATAAAAGCGGAGCAATACTTAATATCTACATCTGACTAACTAACCCACACATGGTCAAAAATTGGATGACATTATTAAACGTCACAAGAGGAGTGTCACCCAGTAGAAGGGCTGGGTGGAGTGTGACATGGTATCTGTAGAATGCGGCGAAATGCTGTTGGCGTTGGTGTTCGAAGTGAGGGCAGGATGCCAGTAGGCTAACCTAAAACGTAAGGCTTACGTTTGCATATTTACATATATCTACTATAATTTCTCAAAAAGAGCCACTGGGTCACGGGAACAAGCTTTTACGCGTTGTCGTCCTGTGAACGTTCGGCACTCGCTATAACTGTTACGTGTGATTTCCATTTAAGGGGTGGCTCATCGTCCTGACTGTCTAGTTATGTTGTTTTCTCCAGCGAAACCGGCCCTTAACGGGCCCTGTCGGAGTGCTTGGGTGACAACCTTCCTGAAGTGCGTTCTCCTAATATTCCTTTGCGTTACGTGACTTGAAAACCCGAGACGAGGTAGGGACGATAACAGCCAAACACAAACACTGTGATGTACGTACAGGGTTCGCCAAGATAAACTTCGCGATTTGTAACGGAGATAAAACAAATAAGAACAGTGTCGGAAAGCTAAAGTAGGTGTTAGAGGATCTATTATGCCCCAAAATTTTATGTCGATACTGCCATTTGGTCCGTTCCTCTGCGGATAAATCGTGAAAATTAGAAAAATTAGAAAACCGCCGCTGCCTAGTCGGCTATACCTGTGTTTCAGCTCCTTTCCGTCAGATGGCGAAACGGTCGAACGCGGTGTTGCAGACGACATCGAAATTTGAACAAGCGGAACTGAATCTGGCCGGTAATCCAGAACAGAGCCGTGTATGCCAAAGGGAGTCTGGCCATTAATGGAACATGCCTATACCTGGAGCTCCACCCACTTTTTGAGCTCTCTGGCCAATCACTAGCCAAAATACAGTTCGCTATTAACCCCAGGCTATCCAAGCTATATATTACCTGTATTAACTGGGTGCCGACATTTTCGGGAAACTGGATTGGATTAGATTGAATAGGATATTCCCTGACGACCTAGCAACATAATGGATTTTGCGTCCACTTTTAACGGCGCCATCTGGATGGCGAGGGGCACGCAGGGAAGACGCAGAATAGCAGAAGTAGCAGAAGCAGAAGTGCTTGCTAGCAGAACTGATTGGCCGGCAGAACCGCTAGTTGGAACTGACTGCCGGTATTATACGTATTTTAACTATGAAACATAACAAGACTGAACCAAGAACGGGCAAAGGTGTGTATATGAATAAAAGTATGTCATAAAATGAAAATTTTTGGCCATTTGTAGCGTTTTTCTTGCTATTTACCTGTGATCACTGTCGTTACTAGGCCAAACAAGGACGACGAAACATATTATTTTCAGGTAAACATCGACACTGGAGCGTAATTTAAAGGTGATTTGCAAGATAATCGCAACAGAATGTACACTTACGGAATAAAATTGACGTAATTTGTGAAAAAAAATTGTCATGAAATCCTCGCTTCGCCGTTCCAAGCTACGCCACCATTTTCGGGAAAATTCTGGTGTCATGGCGGCCCTCATAGAAAACAGCAGCCAATGAAAAACGCTCAATTTGATTGACAGGTCGAGCCCCATTTTTAGGCTCCTCCTAATGGCCAGACTCCCTTTGGCATACACGGCACTGATCCAGAAGATGTGGGTTCGATCCCTACAGCTGGCTAACGTTTTCAGTGACTTTCATCTTGCAACGCCGCGTTCGACCGTTTCGCCATCTGACGGAAAGAAGCTGAAACACAGGCATAGCCGTTTAGGCAGCGGCGATTTTTTTTATTTTCACGATTTATCCACAGAGAAACGGACCAAGCGGCATTGTCGACATAAAATTTTGAGGCATAATACGTCTTCTAACATCTACTTTGGCTTTCCGACACTGTTCTAATTCGTTTTATCTTACAAACCCCGAAGTTTATCTTAACGAACCCTGTACTTTTTTGGCGCAAGGTGCAATAAATACTGTTATCGTCTCGGTATCTATGATGGAGAAAATCAGAGAAAATGACCCCGCCCTGAGGCGTCCGTGCGCCCGTGTGTCCCCGTCCGAGTACACATACAGCCCACGGGGTCCACCGTCCACGCCGATAAGCAGGATCGGCGTGGCGCCGCCGCCGCCGCCGGTCCTTCAACATGCTCTACGCCGCCGCCGGAAAAAATGCTCACGACGCAGACGACGCACACCTCTAAACGCTGGACCCTCGTTACAAAGAGGCCCGCCAGGGGGGCCAAACTGCCAAACCATCCATCCATCCAAGGCTTTGGCTTTGCTTTGCTGGCTTTGCCTTTGCCTCCTTGACGTTTCGCTAGTTTCGCGTTTCTTGACGGCTTTACGGTTGAAGGTGCCACAACTAGTGCCAGCGTTTCATTTTTTACCTTGCTCGTTTGTAGACATTATTCGGTTCTTGATTTTTTTTAAATTTGCGTTGCTTACTTGGGATCTGCTTTGGTGTCAGTTGCGTGTGTGTGGCGTAGCATAGGCACCCTGCTTTCAGAGCCATGTCCCTCGAACAAACAGCTTGCGAGGGTAAGTTTTCAAAATGTGCGATAATAACCGTACTTATGACTCCTCCTTGACACGTTAGAACCTGACCGCCAGGTCACTGATTCAAAATGGTACACAATAGCATAGTTTACGACATGTTTCGGATGACAGCGATAATGGGCCGGGAGGCAAACTGCGATGAATGAATGCTGTGTCTAGAGGTCCGTCGGACGGACCCGATTCTTTATGCAGCGGGGTTCGTCGGATGGTCCGTGGTATGAGGAACTAGATCCTGTTTCCTAACCTAACCAACCTAACCTAGAGCTGTACGAAGCTAACTTGCACTAACCTAACTAGAATAAACTAACCTAACCTAAAATAACTTGATCTAACACGAGATAATGTTGAAAGCTGAGTGCCCCGACGGACTCCGATGTATAAACAATCGGTTCCGTCGGACCGACGGACCCCATTCTTTACGCAGCGGGGTCCGTCGGATCGTCCGTGGTATGAGGAACTAGACTGTTTCCTAACCTAACCTAACCTAACCTTGAGCTGCACGAAGCTAACTTGCACTAACCTCACTAGAATAAACTAACCTAACACTAACCTAACCTAAACTAAACTAACTTGATCTAACACGACATAATGTTGAGCCGACGGACCCCGATGTATAAACAATCGTGTCCATCCGACGAACCTCTAGACACTTCCATGAAGGAAACGGAGCTCAGCACGATGTAGTAGTTTGAAGTGGTTTACTCCACGTACTGTTCAACTACGGCACCTGCGCCCGTTATTTCATCAACAAGTTGCTGGGCTTTTAAGTACATGAGAGTCATAAAATACATTTAATGTGAGAGCAGATATGTGTTACTGCAATGCTGATTTTTTTCTTTTTTTTCTTTATTTTCTTTTAGCAAACCAGTATCTTATGCAGAGAAAGGCGCTTGTATACTCGTTCACAAGTCATGACACTTTTATGCATCTTTTACGATACTCATGACATGCAAGCAGTGCCTGTGCCACACAGAGTAAAAGTTCACAGTGTGTAAGCCAGGATCTTCCAGAGGGAGCTTGCGACATAGGACAGCTTGCTGGCTAATATCGATTGAAACACATGGCAACAACACAAATTAAGATGGAGACAGGACATCCGGACCACACAGACCTAGATCTGTGTGCTGTGCAAGAGTGTGTCCAGTACACAATGGCAAGCATGAACCTTGATACCACGGTGAAGCAGCCTTACGTTGTGTTCAAGATGTAAAAGTGCTTTGAATATTAATGCTGTTTCTGACTCCGTCATTGTTATCACAGTCTTTGCATTTAAGAAAAAGAAATAATATAATTTCTCTTAGTCGAACGTATTCAACCAGGGTGCTACAGAACTTTATCTATATGTGTGCAGAGATTACGAACCATGCAGGCTATGTCGAAGTTTGATACCATTTTAATATGTGGACTACTGTAATGAGGTGTCTCCTACCATATGGACCCATCTATGTGAATCATGCAAATATAATGTGGAACTTGGTGACATTAAGGGTAGCTCAGCCAGTCGAGCCCCATTCAACTGCCTTCATCGCTTTCCCCCCAGTTGGGTCGAGCCTCTGCAGCCCCCGAATACGGGCTGTGATGCTGCAGCTGCATGGATAGTCATATTTTTGCTGAACAAACAGTAAATCTGCCATACACACTTGCCTTCACAGATCTGAAGGCTTTCGAAAGAAGGCTCACTGAAGTAATTGGGTACCTGAATCCACAAACCAAACGTTGGAGAGGTTAGTTCTTTACATTCCTTCACATTTGTGAGTATTCTTGGGGCAATGCAGAAATGAGGAACACTGCGTTGTTCTTTTTTGCAGTTATTCTCTTTCTAAGCTCTGTTTGTACAGCAATTGGTGCTTGGCAATGGCTCATGGACCCAGTTACATCAAAGGTGAATTTCTGTAAAGCTCCCAGGCAGAAGGTTGAAATATTGAGTGTGATGCGTTTCTGCAAACCTTATTGTCTCTAACCCATGGTGCTGGAAGATCATTCTTTCATTTCCTAATTTTTATTTTACTTCGGGAACATCTTCACTATTATCCCAAATTATGTATGGGTGTCTTTTTTATTTGTTACAGACTCTATAGAAAGCTATGAGAGTATAAAAGATGACGTTTTTGCAAGTGGGTTGTAAGTTCAGGAGGACATTCTGTGCAGCAGAGTATGTAATTACCAGATAACTAATTAGCTAAAATTTATTAATCATCTTTTAGTGATTTTGGGGCACATTTTAGATTTGGAGAGTTAGAGGCAGGCATTATTTAAAGCCATCCCTTTTATATATATATATATATATATCTTGAAAAGTTGGATCGGACGACTACGTAATTATAGTTGAAATAAATGGGAGACAGAAGACGAAAGTAGGGGAAGTAACAAAAAAGGGGTTTATTAAAACTTAAAAATCATAAAAGTTTGGGAGGATGTCTACGTTATGGCGGAAGCTCCGCCTTCTTCGGGACAAAAGAGCTAAAAATGACATTTAGCTCTTTTGTCCCGAAAAAGGCGGAGCTTCCGCCGTAACGTAGACATCCTCCCTAACTTTTATGATTTTTAAGTTTTAATAAACCCCTTTTTTGTTACTTCCCCTACTTTCGTCTTCTGTCTCCCATTTATTTCAACTATATATATATATATATATAGGTATTCAATAAAGATCAGAAGTGGAGACGGTGCTTCTACAGGATAAGGAATAAAAGGGGGACTTTATTAAAAACTAAGAGGGGGTATTCGACGTTTCGACAGCAGCGCTGTCTTCAACAGGAATGGGATACTATGGTGACGCAAGACAATTGCAAAGAATGAGAGGGGAATATGTACAAGGAGAGAGGGCAGCACACGTGCTTTGTCAAACAAAGGTAAAGGGGTACAATGAATCATAGGCAGTCAAGTTCTTCGCCGGAGGGCAATGATTTCCTGGGGTGACCAACCGGGGAGTCTGAAAGAGATACAAAAGAGTGTATGTATTCTGAGAGAATTAGGAATTTAGGTTGCGAACTGTTGAGAGGACGTCCTCTCAACAGTTCGCAACCTAAATTCCTAATTCTCTCAGAATACATACACTCTTTTGTATCTCTTTCAGACTCCCCGGTTGGTCACCCCAGGAAATCATTGCCCTCCGGCGAAGAACTTGACTGCCTATGATTCATTGTACCCCTTTACCTTTGTTTGACAAAGCACGTGTGCTGCCCTCTCTCCTTGTACATATTCCCCTCTCATTCTTTGCAATTGTCTTGCGTCACCATAGTATCCCATTCCTGTTGAAGACAGCGCTGCTGTCGAAACGTCGAATACCCCCTCTTAGTTTTTAATAAAGTCCCCCTTTTATTCCTTATCCTGTAGAAGCACCGTCTCCACTTCTGATCTTTATTGAATACCTTTATTTTTCGTGGTCAACCGCATTCATTTATTTCAACTTATATATATATATATATATAGGAACAAGCACATACTTTGAGATTGCAATTTTTTGCTGAGTTTGCAGTTTAATTCAGCCGATACCGAAACCAAATGTGTTGTGAGCGCAGTATAGATTACCCCCACTCCACATCAGAGAGCTATGCTATGGAGCTGTCTGTGCAGAGCTGTTGATAAGATAAGCCCCTTAATGGCCCAGATAAGTCACTGATGCCAAAGCAGGTTGTACTTCCTGTGCTTCTGACTCATGTGGTTTCTATTATGTGAATTCCACTAAAATCAGCTTGTAACCCTTGTTAAAAGGTCTCACGTAAGAGCTAATCCCCCGTATAGTGCATCTTGGAACAAGTAGAGTGTGTAGATATGGACTGTGGTTTGAGATATGCATTTATATTTTCCTCATTTTACTTTTTTTTTTTTCCTTTGCAAAATCCCCTAATGTACATCTTCCTTGCAGGCTACATTTCTCCAGTCACTGATGAACCACATGTTCTTCACCATTAGTAGCATCATACTGGTGATTCTGTTTCTTATGGGAATTCATAAGAGAGTTGTTACACCCTCAATGTATCCTTTCCTTGTTGCACTAATAATCATCTTTACTCTTTTGTCAGAAATTCAAATTGTGTACATTTTACAATCTTGTCATAAGCAATAAGGACACACTGTGCAACCTTAGAGGTAGGTACATAACAAGCCGTACAGAACATTTAACATCATTTTAGTACATGCCGTAATATATTACATACTTTAAGTACGAACGAAGACTAGTCGCAGTTCTCATTGACATTTTCACATTTTGGCTTGACATTGACTCCTCGTGCATCTGCGACAGATCCCGCATCGGTTTTTTGCAAACCCGAAAGTTGAAAAGGATCCGTTAGAGGTACGAAGTTGCAATCAATGGGTTTCGTGTCATTGTATCGCCCACTACAACTTTCTCATAGACATTTTGGCTCTAATCCTTATAATTACAAACTGACTAATTGATTTCACTTAATTATAAAACAAAAAGCCCCCTCACACCACTGGTAACACTATGCAGTCCGTCTTTTTGGTGTGCATTGAACCTTTTTTTTTTTAACTTTGGCTCATTCTTCGTGAAACACTCTGTATGTATATGTGTGTGCCAGTTCATGTATTTGTATATACCTTGTTCACATGTATAGCTCACATCAACCTTAATAATAACACTGGAAAAAATATGGTCTCGTTCCCGAGCACGATTACAGCAACACCTGGGGCCACAAGGAAATCTTAATTGAACAAAACTATTGTGTTAGTTTAACCCATGGATTTTGTTCACTTAACATTCCCCCAGGGTGGCTGTTATCGCGCTCAGAAATAAGTACGATTTTTTTCCGGTGTTATTATTAAGGTTGAGGGGAGAAGTACATTCAAGATATACACATGTGTAGAGTCGTCCGGGGGCCAACTTTCACCTGGGGCAAGATGACCATAATGCGACCTCTCCGCCTTTTCTTTTTTCTAGACTCACTGTCTAAATATTCCAAAATAGCTAGGAAGGAATTTAGGCATAGAATTCACATATGTGCTCTTCATTTTAAGCTAAGCATGTATGATTGGTAATCATGCTGCTGCATAACTGGTTCTGTACTTGAAAGCTCCACTTCAAAACACAGCAAAATTCTAAGAGAAAGCAGTGAACTGCAAAAATTGTTTTTGAATTCCTACAGTGAAAGTCCCTCTCAACTCTCGCTCTATTACCCAACCTCATGAACTTCTGAGGCCCCTGCGGCCCCCACGTTTTGAAGGTGCCCATCTCGCATCCCTCTGCACATGTGTCCCAGTGTAAGATGAAGTGTTTGTATTTCTCTGATGTCACTCACGATAAGCATAGCTTAACTAACATATCCAGTATTGTCTCACGGGTCCGTAATGTACTTCAAGATTTTAACATGTCCTGCGATGATGTGAGTACTTGGCATTTAATTCCATTCTCTTAGTGGACATTTTTGGTACAGGGTGTAAATTGATAAACTTTATTTTACGGTCATTTTTGCACGTTGTGCAACCTTGTGGTGGTCAAACTTGGCAAAGAGCTGAAGTAAGTGTACTGCAGCATTGCTAGACCCTTCACTTTCACACCCTCTCCTACATTTTGGCTTGCAGTTGCACATGCAAGGCAGGTGGCATCTTTGTTACTTTCTGTCATGTTCACCAGACACTGCTTGTTTCATATGTGTGTGTCAGTGTGTCTGAGACAAAATGTAGGATAGGTGTGGAGGAGGGTGCATTACTATACAGCCTGCCCAAATAAGGCCTTTGGCAAGTGGACAGTGTAGGATTAAAGGGATGTGGCCTACAAGAATATGTCATTAATAAAAATAAATTATAAAATTTTTGCTTCACATCCTTTTGTTATCGGTAGACCAGCTCGCATGGGGTAGTGGTTACAGTGACTGCCTTCCATGCCAAGACTGGGAGGTGACGCGGGTTCAAAACCCGGCAGTGCTGTGTTGTGCTGAGGTTTTCCTTGGGCTTTCCGGCAGACTTTCCAGACGAACCTCGGCACAGTTCCCTTTGAAGTCTGCAAGGATACACACTAACCCCCCCCCACACACACACACACACCACCACCACCACCATCCCCCACTCCTTCCTGCTGTGCTCTCTCCATCTGTCCACATCTGTACACCGCTTATAGCCACAGTTGCCTTGCGACGCTAACGCATAAGTTGTATAATATATATGTATTATCGGTTGGCAACATTAGCATAACTGATTGGCAAACTGTATGGGAGCTCTGTTACACATTGTAGAAAATATTCATGAGGACAACACAAAGTTGCGCATTAACAACTGTTCCAGTACAAAAGGAGTTAGCCCACATAGTGTCCGTGGGTAGTGTGGGTGTACACGCATCACGCCACGGGTGAGGGTGGGCACGTCTGTGGGTACGAATTTACTTACCCATGCTCAACTCTCAATACGATTAACACCAGATTATATATACCATAGTACCTGGAACTCTTATATTGTCTCAAACTGTGAGTACTTTTATTGCACTTGCTAACTGTGCCACAATGACAACCTTTGAACAGAGTGGACGACTAATCCTGCGTCCTAGACCAACAGCTTCCTGATGACAACCGACACCTGCCTTGAATGGGACTGACCTCTTCATTACAATCCCATGATGTGTGAAGGATGCTGCAAAGCAGTTCTCCAAGAACTTCACTTGAAGCACAGAGGACAAAAGAACCAGTGCACTGGTGCCCATCATTCCGAATTGTGGTGTGCAAACTAGACAGAGTTTAGAACACCGCACAGTGTGTTGTTGGTGTACGTTCTTCCATTGGCAGGTAGAATTTAGTGAAAGTTTAGATCCAGTGCCAGTAAAAGTTAAAATTTTATTCATAGATCACCTTATACCATCCAACTGCTGTTTAATGTAGAAGTGAAGTTGTGCCCAGTGAGCTTTTCAGACTTATCAAAAACACAAGGAAGATACTTTCAAATTTAGGGCATCTCACGTAAAATTGTGCAACTGGCAATGCACCTTCAAACTTACCGGGAGGAATCCTATCAGGGGGGTCTACGCATCATTTTGGCCAGTACTGTACAGGTTACCACAAGCTGGCATCCCAAGACAGAAATCCGAGCGACCCCTCATGGGGTTCACATTAGCTAATTATATTACATTTTCACTTCAAACGCCTGTCTATTTGAGCTTAGTTTTGTTATTTTATCGAAATAAATGCTGAACTAGGCTAGTTAAAGGTATCTGCTAAGCAAAAGGTCCATGGATAGTTGCCACTGGAGGTAGTTGCCCAACACATGCATTCAAAGCAGACTTATAGGTTCACGAAACCTTCAGTGATTTCATAGCCACAGTGTGTGGTGGTGTGCCTGGACTTTACCCATAATAAAGTATCATTCCAAAAAGAGCTCTGACCAATGTTCTCCTTTTTTTGATTATTTACTGATGATTTATTTAACAGCTGGAAAAGTATATACAGTCTCAAAGTTTAGGCGTGTTACGTTGCTGGTCGTTCATCTCCTCTGATGGCTCTGTACTTTGCCATTTCTGTGGGGAACACCTTACTCAGTTCCAGCAAGAGCAATGCTTTGAACCTCTAAGAGCACAAAAGCAAAAATTAGCAACATTCACCACACTTCATATTCCTTTTATGCTGAGCTATAACAAATATAATCTACATGAAAACATTTGTGAAAGCAAAAGCAATACATACCCTGTACGCCTCTATTTTTCCTTTAACTTGTTCATTTTTCGCTAGCGCTTTTTCCATGCAGTCTTTTGTAAACAATAATGGGTTTCTTCCTTGATCTATGTAGCTGGTTAACGAGAAAAAAAGCGAAGAAAAACACAGTTCGGGCTGGTACTCAACATTACGAAGTGGAGTGTACCTACTCGAAAACTTCCAATGGTACTTGTATGTCTTGTACCTTGTTTTTGCTTTTGTCTACTTCCTGCATTAGTGTCACCATCTGATTTCTGCAAATGGAAATCTAGCATGAGCATACGGCGTAACGTAGTGGACAATAGTTGACAGTCCACTTCGGATGGGATCGTGTTGTTGACCGAGGCATTGCGATTGAGAACAGCTTCTGAACTTACATTTTTTGGTTTAATGTAGTCTGACCTTGTGGCTGAAAATCACTCACTATAATTCCGAGTTGCCTAACATTTTCTATGAATAGCTCCAAGTTGCTCTCCAAATCTTCCAAAGGAGACGACATTTTTGCGGTTGTCAGCTCAAGCGCCGTCTGGTGCATCACAGAATCACAAAGTAGAATCAATGAAACTTTGATATATTTAACATGTGCGTTACTGCACAGCGTGTATTAAGCCAAGAGCATTTTCATCAAGCATGCTGATAAAATAACAAGCCAAAGGAGTCGCTTTGGTAATGCGAAGGCATGGCTGATGTTGGCTGATTTTGCGCTAACAGCGCCGTGGCGCCGACAGAGCTTCTCAGTTTGGTTTCGTTGATATGCCAATGCGAGATGTGGAAGTTATTGCTGTGCTCGTAGCCAAACGCTACTGAATGTACATTTTAGCCTAATGTTATCTGGTGAAGATGTCGAACAGGGTTCTTAAGAGGCTTCAAGGGTCTAATGATCTGGAGAAATTAGATGGGCAGTCAGAGACGGAAGATGAGGCGCCAGCTATTCCCTCCGCTGAGGCACGTAAAAACAAACAGCTGGCTGCAAATCGATTTGAATTGGTAAGAAATGTCTACTCCATCGCAAATGTATGTGAATACAATCACGGTGTTGTTTGCACGGTGGGCACATTTCCATTCAAGCCCCATTAATGTCCCAAAGGGTATGTGGGAGGCTTCTTTTGTACACCGCGACTCAAGCAGTCTCCCATTAAAAGTACGTCTTTCTGTTTTGTTTCAATGTATATAAATCGCGCGCGACTACACACGACAGAAAGATGCCTACAAAAAAGAAAAAGAAAGAAAGCACATGTAAACGCTTTTTGTAGTGTTGTAGCGACGACCAAAGATTTAGATCAAGGGTTGATTCTGTTCGTTTTACTAGGTCCGTAAGAGTCCTATGTGGTGTTGGAGCTGCGCTCAAACGTTTATTGTTCGCATTTCTCGCACGCAGGTCAAACCATACGATCCACTACTTCATTAAGGCTGTGCTTAATTTGTGTGGCACTGAGGTGTCAGTCACACTGTTCCATTCCTGTATATTACCTATGAGCCCGCAAAGGTTGTCTGGAATGTAGGCCCAGTTTTTTTTTTATTTTGTTGATGGTGACGATTTTAGCCACAGCATCCATAACCTGCAGCTGCAGAAAAACAGTGGCAAAACAGTCTTTCAACTTAAAACACTACCAGCGGCATGGCTGAGTGGGCTAAGGCATCCGCTCGGTGGTGGTAGCCAAGGTCGTGCTGAAGACTGGGAGGTGGTGGGTTCAAATCCTACCATTGGCTGTGCTGTCGGAGGTTTTCCCTGGGTTTTCCCAAGACTTTCCAGATGAATGTCAGCACAGTTCCCCCTGAAGTCTGCCCAGCATGCATACTAACCCCACTGTCCCCCCCACTCCTTCCTGCTGTCCTCTCTCCATCTGTCCACGTCTGTTTGCCGCTCATTGCCGCAGTTGCTTCGCGGCGCTAACACGTAATCAGAATCAGACTTAAAACATCTTGCACTGCCCAGGAGTTTTTAGCGTCTCCCTGATGATGTACATAAAGGAGCGCAGTCTTGTCACTGGACAGCTGTGTGCTTGTTCATTGATAATTGAACATACTTAGTGACGCGCGACGACAAATAACGATTAACGTCACTTCTTGTGTGAGTGTACTTCTTGGGTTGCCAGGAGTCTATCACCTGCCTTTCAACTTGTGAATTCCTGTGAACGGACCTGACTATGAAATTGGCCCATCTCTTCGTTTAATCTTGATATGGTTGAGCTCATATAGGTCTGTTAAAGAGTGCTGCATTCCATAAGAGAGCAAAGTTGGCCTAAAGTGGTTGGAACTTGATTAGGACATGGCGCACATGCAGAAACGCGACAAGAGCACAGTACAGCACAAGACAAGCGCCTCATAGCAACTAACTAGTACTAATCAAAGAAAAACATACATATTTTCACTGAACATAGCTGTATCCTTCTCACCCAAACCTTACCTCCTGACCAACATGCGAACTTGACCTATTATATTATCTCAGCTTAAAAAATATTCTATCACTATTATCAGAACCTAGGAATCTTGTGCTCACACAGGTGGGACCATTCTCGTGTGAACAGCTTCAGTGACCTCCCTCACTCTTCCATCACAATGGCTATCAAGGCCAAAGGTTACACGAAAAAGTACTTCACACCTACTACACAGAACATGAGTTTTCAAGGGTGCATATTGTTGTTCTTCAGTGCATTGCCATGTTCTTTCAGCCTAGTGTTAATGTGTCTACCTAGGTTGTGAGACATTGGCTGTGTGATATATATTTTTGAAGCTGAGATAATTCATCAAGTTCACACGTACATCAGGGGGGAGCGTACAATTTGGCTCTGTGTATGTTCAGTGGGTAAATATTAGAAAGCACTTCCTTTGTGTGTTATTGCCTTGCTTCTGCATTTATGATAATTAGTTGCTTTGTTCTTCCTTTTAAGGACGCTGTGAACCTTCTCTGAAAGGTGTTCTTAGGGCAATCAGAGGGCATCCAGGACTCTTACCTGAAAATAGTAAAATGGAATAGTGCTGTATTTGAGTAAAGAATCTAATTTATTAATTGCTAGACACTAAGGAAGGTGAAATAATGCCCACTAAACAATGGTTCCATAAAAATTGTGCGATCTGATGCCGGTGATCCTTTGCAGTTGACTGTGATGTTGGATCATTCTCTGTCGGACACTGAGGCCAAGGAGGATGACGATAGAGAAAATGAACCTTGTTATTCCTGTGGCGTTACTGCTGCAGCAGACAAACCTGAGGGACAGGCAGCTGGGGCCATAGAAGCGACTGGAGATGGTACTCGTGGAAAACTGGAGAAACAGGATTCCACGCATAGCACTGACAGTCTCAAGAGGAGGAAGAAGAAAAAGAAAAAGAAGAAGCAGCTACAGAGCCAGCATAGCCAGGACTGCCTGGACCCCGGTGTAAGCAACCGTTACATTAATACTTTCCCTTGCTGCATGCAGTGGATCAGATTTTATATATTCTGTGCTCCCCACTTGAATGGATCAAATGGCTATTCTGGATAGTCTCGAACATATCAGGCACACTTTTTGTTAGACAGAGGCAAAAGTGGTAAAAAAGGGTGATACTACTTGTCATACCCAAAGAAATGAAGCTACATGTGCACCTCTCATTGATGATTCCTTCTCATGGGAAGTTAAGCAAACCAGCAAACTATTGTTAGCAAAAATATGCTAATTTTCATTGCAATTCATTGAACTGGATACATGAAAAATGTGCTGTTAAGTTTAAATTCTTGTCTAAAAGGTATTTTTGCAACACGTCCCTGAGTCTGTGAAGTAAGACTCTTCCATTTTGTAGGTTTACTGACAGGACAAACCTACAGGGAAAATCTATTATTTTTCCCATGTACATGTTGAGGTGAAATATCCCTCTATTTTTCGTCACATGCAATGTCTCTCAGGCGCATTCCTCTCTCTTAAGCACATAACAAAGCCTTGGTGGACCCCGATACAAAGAAAACATTAGAATATCTACATGGTAGCTGTTAGTTTTGGTCTTCCTGTGTGTGTGCAGTTCAAAATATTATGCACTACACATGGTGCAGGAAGATGAAGTGACTGCTTCTGTACAAGAGGTAAACAAGATCCTGGGAGAACCTGAATGCCTGCCTGCTGCTTCCTCTTTTGCTTTGACAGCAGGATCGTTGTCACATGCCCAGAAGAGCCTCCTCAATGTGGATCCACGAAATTTAAATGCAGAAAATGAAATGAAACGCATCTTTGGCTCAAAGGTTGTTCAAGCAGAACAGATGTGAGTAGTCGTCTGTAAACACAAACACATTTTGCAAATATTTTACAGTAATGCTCATCAACATACAGTGGTGGCACATGAAAGAAGCTCTAAGAAGATTTTCTGAGCCTCTGCAAATAGTTTTAGCAATTCTCTAATAAAATCACCGAGTTGATTAACCACACAGATCTTGAAACCACTATTACCTTGCACTTACTGATTGCTTAAAAACATGTTTCTGGTAAATATTGAGTGAATTTGGAAAGTATTATTATTCAAAGTAGTATTAGGAAAGTATTATATTTGCACATATATGAAGTAATTGAAATACTTTAGAGACCAATTATTGTGATATTGTATTTAGTGAAGCACTGCATGCGGTGAACTTTTTCCTGGGCATGGCCACATGGCTAGTGAATTCATTATGTGTCTATACCACATGTAGTGAATTTACTGTCCTGCATATACCGCAGTTATCCTGCGATATCTGGACTGCCTGAAACGTTTGTAGTAAACATGGCCAAGCTATTTTCCTCCATTCTCCTCAAATCTGATAGTCACATGGTGCAACACATTTCCAGAAATCTATCTACTAAAATTGAAGCTCCTAATACTCTTCAGTTATCTTGTCAAGAGTTGCAGAATTGAAGCTTTTAGACCGAGAAGCAGTGAACATATGACTTGAGATGTCACAATGCAAAGGGCATAGCCATGTGAAATGTAATCATGAAAGTTATGCAGGGCTTTCTATTTGAAGGTTTCAGGAAAGTGGGGGGTTCAATCGAATAAAAACAGTGGCGCATCACGTAATGGATTTTTAATTTTTAATATTCATTAAATTTTAACATTATTTTTTACATAATTTTTTTCACATTAGCGTAACTCTGTTATTCAGCTGCGTGGGGAAACAAAAAACTTTTGTGACATAGTTTTCCAGTTTCTGACATGATGAAGCACCACCACACAAAGTTTTGACATTCTCTTTGCTGCTGAATGAGGTTTGTAAGTACACAGTAGTGTCAGCGTTAAGGTGTCTTCTATGTTCCAATAGAAAAAAACGTGGCAGAAGCCGGGCCCATGGGAGGTCAACTCTTCTGGTTCCTGGAAAGAACTGGTCGCATATAGGCAAGCCTGGTGAGAACTGCATTCATACTGAGACACTGATTATACTGCAAGAAACTTCTTTTTCTTTTTTTTACTATGTATGTTTTGAAAACCAGGCATGATCACAAGCAAGAAGGGTACAGTAAAGAGTACACATTACAGTTACATGTCCTATTGTTATCCAATCATGAGACTAAAGCTCAGTAAGAAAGTTGTCTTATATGTGCATAAAGCATACAGGATGTCCCAGAAAACGTGTCATTGAGTTATAATAAATAACTACGCCACCTAGAATCATGCGGTTAACGGCATTTGTTCTTCTAGGTTTTTGCCACCTCCCGATGTGAATGTCATGTATTGTAAGTTTATTTATGTAGATATTTGCGAACTGAACTTGGAAATTGGCCAAGTAAAGGTCACTTTTTTACCCCACCAATATGAAGAGCGCGCCGAATTCACTCAAATTCATCATAATTGACAGTGATATTCACGAGCTATCCCATCGGGAAAAAATAGCCGAACATCATGGTTTTCGGAGCACCGGACTATAACGCGCCACAACTTTTTGAGCGCAATCACTGTCAGTCCGACGAAAAGAGTTTCCAAACCAAGCCCACAGAGTGATAGTAGAAAAAGTGACAGTTCCTGAAATTCGGAGAGGGAAAGCATGATCCCAGCGAAAGCTGGACGCGATAAGCCATGCCTGTGTTATCTCTTTCTGCAATGCCGGTGTGCGCTGGGTTTCCAACCTCCTTTCGTCGGACTTACAACGATTGTGCTGAAAAATTTGTCGTGCGCTATCCTCTGGGAGCTCCGTAGAACATGATTTTCAGCTATTTTTTCCGGTGGGATAGCTCCTGAATATCCTAGTCAATTATCATTAATGAGTAAATTAGACACGCTCTTCACATTGGTGTGGTAAAAAAGTGGCTATACTTGGCAAATTTCCGACTCAGTTCACAAAAATTTACATAATTAAGCTTACATTACACGACATTCACATCCGAAGGTGGCAAAAACGTAGTAAGAACAAATGCCGTTGACCACATGATTCTAGGTGGTGTAGTTGTTTTATTATAATTCAATGACACGTTTTCTGGGACACCCTGTATACAGCATATGTCATGTGTAATTGTATGCTACCCTGTGTAGTCTCGGCTCCAGTACAGTCTGACACACAAAATGTTTACAGGTATAAGCATGAACTTGTTAGAAACAAAAGGGGATACCTACTTCTTCACATTTGAACACAGCAAAACATATCAAGCCGTACAGTTCCAATTCCTGGATGCAGTGGAAACTTTCAACCCAGACACAATAGTGGTAAGTGTGGTTTTTATCTCGATTTTTATTTTTTTATTTCAAGGATACCAGCAGCTGATATGTGGATATTTCAGTAACTATATCAAAAAATTTTGATAAGAAAAGCTTGCTACAGAAAGTATGTGATCAACAACATTTATCTGTAAGGAACTTTTGCCATGAGCTACGAGTAATTTTATCAAATTTCAATTGAAAGGAATTTAATTTCTTGAATTGAACTTCGAAATTTGCAGAGACAGCATATCGTTTATTTGATGGAAACAGCAAGTGCATGTCAGAATTACTGCATTCCATTACAAAGTACATTCCCTGCTACAGTGAAACCTCGAAATAACGAAATGCTATACAACGAAATAATTTGTAGTCCCTACAGCAACTGGCTGCCATATTTTGTTAGGATTGATACGATGTAATATTCAGTACAACGAAAGAAATCGTGTTTACCGTGAGTTTCGTTATATTGAGGTTCGACAATAGAATGGTAATAGCTGGGGGAAAAGCAAAAACTATCGTTTCGAGACATGCAACGATGATGGCAGCAAGGTTACAACACCACAGTTATCCTAAACAACAGCGAGAAGGAAACAGGGAGAGGCGAATTACGATTTTCTAGTTAAGACAAATACGTACATTAACTGTATCATTTTCAGGCACGTCGATATCTTCATAAAATTTTGTGACACATTTGATGGAATATGTTGCATGTGGAGGGGGACACACCAGGTCCCTGCACTATGTTCTGTTATACTGAAAAGGGGCATCATGATTTGCTCAACTACAGAATGCACCAGCTTGTCAACAATGTTCCCATTTCTTTTAACTTTCACAGGCTTTGCTGAACTTGCATCCTTACCATGTGGATGCATTGATCCAGTTCAGCGATATTTGCAAAATGGGAGAGGATTTTCAGATGGCAGCTGAATTAATTGGTACGTGTATGTTGAATACTCTTTTGCAGGCTTGAACAAATAGGGAATTTTTAGTACAAAGCAAAGTCAGAGACTATAATGTTTTTAGGCAAGTACCTTTGCATCAAACACTTCAACCACTTTCAAACCCAAAGTATACTAGATATTGTAAACAATTTGCCATATCACATAAAATAGAATGCAAATTAAATATGAACACTGCAAAATTTCAGCACATGGGTATGTAAATAAAGATAGTAAATTAAAAGTTAGCCAGTTGGCCATTTTGTGTGGTATCCAAAGGAGCAGAATGATGTCCGTGCCCTCCCTTGTCAGTCTGTGTCTGCTTCTATTGTGTTTGTCTATCATGTTTCAAGTAAATATAAACCAATATGATGTGCATCATCTTGAGTATTGTAGTGTAAGATGTACTCAAAGTGGATTGTCCAACAACGGATCTTCCCCAGAATATGAAACCTTATTAGCATTTTCGCAGTGACACAGCATGCATGTGTAACACCAGGTAGTAAGCTTATTTAGCTTTGTGCTCATAATCGCAGTACCTATTAAGTGTCATTGGAACGCGTTCCATTTTCTTATGTCAATTGTTTGCTTTGTCTTTCAGAACGTGCACTGTATTGTCTCGAGAGTTGTTTTCATGCATTATTCAATGTGACACAAGGTAATTGCCGCCTGGACTACCGGAGGAATGAAAACAGGTACTAACTTAACATTTTTTCTGGCTGCTTCACCCCCTTCACTGTCATCCCGTTTCATTCTTTGTAGTTGATAATGTTTATTTTCCAGGTCTTTGTTCTTGGCTTTATTCAAGCACTTGAGCTTTGTTGGCCAAAGGGGATGCTCAAGAACAGCACTAGAATTCTGCAAACTCCTTTTAGGGTAATACTGCAAAAGCCACTTATTCATAATTACGGTCTCAATTTTTCAGGGAATATTGTCCTTTCCAGAATAACAATGCATGAATGTAGAGTAACTTGCATATAATAATTTTGCTCATTAGTCATTACCAAGGCTGACACTTGTAAGTACTATTTAAATAATTGCAGTATCTAGAAGAGAACGCATTTCCAACTGTCATGGCTTATAAGTCTGTATGAATTAGTTGTCTATCTTCAGTGCACAAAATGACAGATGTGTTTGGCCTGAAAGATTTCTTCACACCCAGTTTCAGAAACTTGGTATTGAATTTTGAAATAGAATTATTGGGTTTTTGATTACTTTTTATTTAAAGTATAATTGTCTTCCTCTGCGACAGAGAGGCCTGTTTCCTTGTCACTGTACAACCTGAAGTGCTCAGGAAATAATGCTTATGCCCTCACCTGAGATAACCCTTTTTGTGGCACTCAAAGCACTCATTAGCTCAAAGCTCTCAAAGCACTACATTAATTTATTTCTCAAGCAAAACTTGACATGTTGTGCCTTCTACCAACCACGTTCTGCATCAGCATGATGGTAGTGCACATACTGCGTCAGTTTGCAAACGATCCAAAGTTAGGGCAAAGAATCATTAAGGTATTAAGCGTAATCCCAGGGATGTTCATGAAATTCAAAATGTTCCTTCATCTACATTGAACACTAGAATGTTCTGTAAGTCATAAAATGCAAGAGTGCCTCTGTAATAACAGCTGCTAGTTGATTGTATGTTGTGAAACATGTTCAATTGCTTGGACTCTTTAGCCTGGACCCTGAAGGGGATCCTTTATGCGTGACGCTCATGTTGGACTACTACGCTGTGCGAGCAGAGCAGTATGAATACCTGGTGCGCATGTACCAGGAATGGGACGCTGCTCGCAACCTGTCTCATCTGCCGAACTTTGCCTTCTCTGTGCCACTGGCCATGTTCCACATGACGCAGGCTGGAAGCTCTACTGTTACCACAATGGCTGAAGCTGACAGGCTTGTATGTGAATATCTGCCTATTTTGCCAGTAACATTTTCTTCTGTATTGTGGTAAAAATGTAGAGACCTTAGAATTGGTACTGTTAGAGTTTCCTTGGTACTACAGCTAAAATTCTCCAGCAAGCCACAATTCTCTACACTAGTGAGTTCAAGTCTGGTATTCTGGAAGTGGTACTATACTACAGTCGACCCGCGTTTTTCCGGACTTCATTTATCTATCCGGACACAAAAAAGCATGGGGACGGATTTCTCCCATGTATTTCGCCATCGTTTATCCAGACTTCAGCTTCCGGACTCGGACGAGAATTCCAGGGAAGAGAAGTGACTAATACCCAACAATCGGCTTCAGTTATCCTGTCATTCTCCAGGAACGACACTTGGCCCACACCTAGTCAAGCGAGGTCGAGGACCCTGGTTGTGGCCTCCTTTTAACTGACACAAAGAGGGTGTTGCTAGGAAGAATTTTCTCCCTTTCCGACTTTGCACGTTACACAAAAGTAATCCACTGAGCAGTCTGGTCATTTCAGACTGAGAAGGTCCGCAATGAGGACCCCTATGCTGCAATCACAGATGACGACATCGTCAGTGTCATCTCTTTGGATAGTGTTCAAGAAGAATCTGATGATGAAAGCGGGGATGTACCAGCTGTGACGGCAGAATATGCGCGGGCGGCACTGAGAACAGTGCTAGTATTCTTCGAGCAACAGAACAATATTTCGCAAGTTAATGCCATTAGCAAAGGTTTGCAACAACTGAATGCGTGTATTAGAATGAAACAGATGACAATGGATAGTTTTCTGTGTAATGGTCAATAAAGATGTCCTTTTAGGATCACTGTGGATTTTCGTGTTTCACTTATCCGGTTCCCCCGCTATCCGGACATTTTCACAGGAAACGGAGCCGTCCGGATAAACGCGGGTTGACTGTACTATTCTATTTTGTTGCCAAGCAGGATAATAAAGTATCTCATACAGCCATTCATAGTATACAGGGTGTTTTTTTTTTTTTTTAATTCATTACAGAATTTTTATTAAAAATCTAGCAGAGCAAAATAGATGCCGTTTTTGCAGTTGAGTTATATGGCTAGGCGAACATTCTGTGGAAGGAAGTATGTAACTACAAGATCACTAATTACCTAAAATTAATTAACTCTTTAATTAGCAGATTTTGCACAAAAGGGAGTGAACAGAATGGGAGATATTCCTCGTTGAAAGCCAGTCTATGTTTAAAAAACCTTTAAACATGCACGTGTGTTTAAATATCCATCCCCGAATTTCTCTATGCAAATGAGCCGAAACATGAACTACACACTTTTCGAGTGCAGAAAGAGCAACAGGCAATCCACGTGAGAGGGCCACGTGCTTTGGAGCGATGGAGCTGATTGGCAGAGGAGCTAATCTGTTGACCAGATAGACCGCTCTTCGATCCAGATAACGCAAAGGTCGCTTCATTTCTGAGCTCGAAAAGTGCGTAGTTCTTGTTCTTGACTCATTTGCATAGGGAAATTCAGCGATGGATATTTCAACACACGTGTGCGTTTGAGGTTTTTTTAAACATGGAAGAGCTTTCAACGAGAAATACCTCCTGTTCTGTTAACTTGCTTGTACGCAGAATCTCCTAATTTATTAATTTTATGTAATTAATGATCTTGTAGTTACATACTTTCTTCCAGAGAATGTTCGCCTGGCTGTATAACTCAACTGCAAAAATGTCATCTATTTTGCTCTGCTAGGTTTTTTAAAAAAAAAATTCTGTAACAAATTTAAAAAACACCCTGTATACTACTTGTAGTATACTTTTTACTTTTCGTTAGCATTAAATTCGCTTCCACATTTACTTGTCGTAGAACCTGCCAGGATAATATAGAGGTTTAGAGAATCATAAGTGTTCCCGGACTCCGACTCTCTATACCTCTTACGAATGGTATACAGAATGCCCTTCGAGGAGTTTTAGTGAAATGGACGCCTCCTTATGGTACGATTCCAGCTATGCCAACGTGGCAGGACCTATGAGCGATTAAAGGAATTGAATGGGTCATTATGACATTCCGTCTGCTTAACTGTTTTGTTTAACTGCTGTGTCATCCCTTTATCTCTTTTGTCTATCTAGTAGTTCAGAAATGAGGAATTAATCATCATCCACCATTAAGCGAGCATTGTCGTGTCACCATACTTCACAGTTTCACAAGACGGATTTGGAAAAGGACTCTGTTTCATGCTTAGGGAACCGTTGGCCAGTAAAACGTATCAGCCTGCGACTCAGCGGGGTGTGCTTTGATTGTCTGACAGCGGAGTCGAGGGCGCTTACGATTTTCTGAACCTTCCTATTATATGTGATGTCGTTTCATTACTCGTACTGTTTATTATGAGTAATGAGTATTATAATAGTTGCCTGGCTCAGTTGTGATGCACTTTCTGTACCTGCTACTAATAGCTTCAAGAGGCTCTCCTCATGTTTCCTGGTGCTCTGATGCCCCTATTGGATAAGTGTGGTATTCAAGCAGATTCTGAAGTTATTAAGCATACCTACTTTGGAGCTGTGGCACAGTCTGAGTAAGTCTGCTTCGTCATTAAGTGAATGAGATTAATATCTGTTAATGAGCCTGAATACACAAATTGATACACTGACCTACACATTTCTTATCTGGTTTTACCAACAGGCAACCTACTGCACTGAAGCAATTAGTATCACTGTACGTGGGCCGCAACTATGTTCTTTGGAAAGAACCAGAAGTGATCAGCTGGTTGGAACGTAACGTAAAGGAGACCATCAAAAGGATCAGCAACAATGACTCTGCAGTTAAAAGCTATCAAGAGAAGTGGGTACTACTTCAAAGTTATGAATAAACATATTCACACCAAGTTTTCACTCCACACATACCACAAGCCCACTTGTTGACTCTGTTGTTTTGTACTTAGGAGGAAGAAGCTGTATCAAGGTCTACCAAGAAATATTGCCCGTCATATTCTTCTTTCTAATATCAAGGAAGCAAATGTCACTATACCACAGGTATTTGCAACACCTTTTTATTTTTGGCATTGTGAAACTCTACCTACCGCACTGGCTAAAGGGTATGTGACACAGTCTGCTGCCTAATTATCTAATAGTGCCAGTCTATTGCATGCCAAGATAATTTATGAAAAATGGCTCTTCCCTGTCACATATTTTTACTATTTACCACTTTTGTTTGTACAATACTGCTGTCCCTTTGGGACCATACCAGGGTATAGTTCCAATGGTGAAACTGTATGGTGGTGGTATGGTGAAACCGGGAACAGGAACTGAATGTGGGGATGTGGGTTGTTTTTATGGAATTTCTACAAAACTTCACTGTTTTGTCAAGAGACATTGTGTATGTTATATATACGGTTAAATTGCAATTAAATGCCACTAGTGACTGCACAGTCATTTGAGCTAAGGGGGTAAAGTGCCCTTTTATTACAAAAAAATCATTCTTCACCTTGCTTGATATTCATAGGCATATTGATAAAATCGAGAAATATTGTTCAATATCACTATGTAACTGGCACTGTCTCGACTGGAAAGAGGTCACGAGCACAGAGGCTTATTTTCTTCACACTGAAAATTGTGAAAAGCGGAATAAGTAATATTGATATGTGTAGTAGTTGTTCTACTTCTGCATTCAGCAGCTGAAATTGCCTGAAACCATTACTATAAAAAAAGGTTGGATTTAGTTGCAGCTTTAGGGGTTGGGCAGTGGTAGCTATGCAGTCGTGAAGTGGACGCTTTTTGTGTGCCACCAAGTACCACAAAAATGATAAGTTGGCTGCATGCATGCCAGCTCTGCTTGTAGCAATGAGTGCCATGTACTGCCATCCCACATTTAAACAATAAAGAGCTGCAAGATTGTGAATTGGAATACACATTTATTCTTAGGTACACATGATTATGGTGGTATTCTTCTTGCCAGTGTTTGCCAGATCCGGCCATTCATCGAAATGTACTATTGGCGACTTCCTAGGAAGCAACAAGCACCACATTAATGCTGACAAGCTTAAGCAAAAGCCTGAAGAGATGTAGCTGGGTGATGATGTCATCATTGTATGTTCTAGGATACTGCCCTAAAATACAATATTTGTATTGAAATCCTTAGCGGCCCGAATATCAGCCTAACTGTTGTGTATTGGTCTGGACTGCCAGCCCAAGCAAGGCAATGTGAGACGGAAGAAACGTGAGGATCGCCGTTTCCTGTCTTTGAACTCTGACTGGACTTTGCGCCGGCACTTACTGGCGGCTTGGAGTCAGTCGGTTCGAGCGTCTCGAATGGAGACGTTCTCTGTCATAGCATGAGTGTTGTAACAAACCCAACCGGGCATTAAAAGTGGCGACGAGGATGGGATGTTGCGCGTCATCTGGCAGGACCGGCAACTGCTGACCGTGTTTTCAATATCGCTGTCAATACCTGGCCACCACACGTAACTCCTTGCTAAAACCTTCGTTCTCACTATTCCGGCATGCCCTGCGTGAAGCGTACTCATAACGCTTGCCTGCAGTGTCGGTGGTATAACTACTCTGTTCCCCCACAGGATGCAACCTTTCATGAGTGACAGCTCGTTCCTCCGAACTTGAAACGGTTGAAATGATTGGTCCTTTACTGCTGACTCAGGCCATCCCTTCTCTGTCCAGTTGAGTACCTTGCCGAGAATGGCGTCCTTTACTACATCGCTGAAATATGGTGTCTCAGCGAGTTTTGCAACTTCCAGGATCTGGATAATATGCTCAGAGACCGACTGGTTTGTGGCATCCAGGATCAAACGGTACAGAAACGGCTATTTGCCGAGCCTCACCTGACGCTCAAGTCAGCGATGGACCTTGCATTGGCAGCAGAAGCAGCATCACGTAACATTTCAGAGCTATGGGCATCTGACGAAAACGTTCTTTATGCGGGCGGGAAACGAGTTAATGCCTTGCATTCCGATTCCCAAGTCGTCAAACCAAGATCTGCCAAGGAGACAAGGTCCTGAACCTTGTACGACGAGCAGAGGCCTTTTGGCCGTTTTGTCGCGGTATTGGACTTGCACACTTCGGGGACCAAGCACCCGAAGCTGGTCATGAGACCACGTACGAAGGACAACATCCTCTGGCGTGAGAGACGGGCTGTGTGGCCACAGTCGCTTGTACAGAGTTTCGTTTATAATTGATGGGTTGGAACCCGAGTCGACTTCCATTGTTACAGGATTGCCGTCGAGTTTGACCTCGACTCGAAAAGGTTCAGTCCGTGAGAAGTGGACTGGCGCTTCCAAATGAAACATATTGTAAACCTCTTCGGTTTTGGATGCGCTGTCGAAGACGTTGTGTAGCTCAGAAGTGGACTGCTGGTCGTCCTTCCTGAGTGAATGTTGCTTCTTGATCTTTATGCGGGCGGCAAGAACACCTGCCAAGAAGCCACATACAAGTCCAGGCAAAGTGGAATGACTCAAAGAAAGTGCATCAGCTGCGGGGAAAACCATGACAGGGAGACTTGCAGGTTCCACAATGTCACGTGCAACTTTTGCCAGAAAAAAGGTCATATCGAGAGAGCATGTTAACGGCTCCGCAGAACGCATGGTACAGACCGTCAAGTCTGGTCTTTCAAGACTGCAAGGGAGTGACTGGGAATGTAGACTGTCAAGGCTGCTATTTTCCTTGCGGTCCACCCCGAGTGCCACAACCGGAAAGACACCAGCGGAGATCATGTTCGGGCGCCGCCTTCGAGTTCGACTTGACCTGCTGCGACCTGCTAAGGACAGACAACAGGACCTAAAGTTGCCTATGGCGGCGCGAAGGTTTAGCAGAGGTGACGCGGTGATCGTACGAAGTTACAGAGGGGCAGACAAATGGTGTTCCACGACGATTACGGCAACAGAGGGCAGCTGTATCTACAGAGTGTGACGCAGCGATGGATTAGAACACCGCGTACACGTGAATCACATACGCCGCCGTCAAACGAGCGAAGTTGGACCTCGTCAAACAGATTCGGTGGACGACTTCCTACCGCTGCCCCCTTCACATGCGGGTTCTCTGGGAGCGTCGACAAATACACTTGAAGATGCACCGCCACCGCTACGCCGATCAAGCAGAGAGCGGTATCCAACATTCTTTTACGGATGCCCCATTCCTCACTAAGGTGAGAAGGGATTGTTGTGTATTGGTCTCGGCTGCCAGCCCAAGCAAGGCAATGTGAGACGGACGAAACGTGAGGATCGCCGTTTCCTGTCTTTGAACTCTGACTGGACTTTGCGCCGGCAGCTTGGAGTCGGTCGGTTCGAGCGTCTCGAACGGAGACGTTCTCTGTCATAGCATGAGTGTTGTAACAAACCCAACGGGACATTAAAGTAACTTCTCAGTTAAATACTGCACGTCCTTTGTTTTCTCTGTGAAGCACCAGGAAGTGCTTGTTACTTCATCCCATATGGGGCCTCACATCAGTGAATTCCAAGGATGAGCACACAGGGCCTCAGTCTGTCTGGTATCTGCATAACAAACTTGCTTCCGTGCAGGAACACAACTTCAAAAATACAGATGTGTATGGTCCTCTTTCTTGGTGATATGCTGTGTGCTCAGGAGATTATTAGTCTTCAGATATGTGACAGAGAAGTGGATTTTGTTTTATATATGCTATCTTGGCATGCAGAATTGTACCAAGACAGAATTGATTATGTAATTGTACCATCAAAATCCCATGACACTCCCTCAACTTCTATTTTATTTTGTAATATACCGTACAAAATTAATTCTGACAAATTCACAGAACTTTTCTATTTTATATTAACACATAATCACAGCTAGTGCAGTAGCCACATAGCCATGTACGTCATGTTAATTGTATGAGAGCAAGTACTTTTGATACGGAACTGAACAGAAAATGAAAAGGAAATAGTACTTTCTAATTTGGTTTGCATAGGTTGCATAATGTGTTGTTTGTTTCAGGACCTAGCAAATGCACCTATCTTTGGGTTTGATCCTCTACCTCCTGCAGATGCTATTGTGTCCTACACAAGGCCTTCAAGGTATAAGTGGGAAAGTGAAGCTGAAGCTGCACAGTAATACAGTCGAGCCTCATTAATACGATATCCCCGCTTTATGGCCCTTTTTCTTGGGAACCGTTCCCTCCCAATGGCCTCCGCATGCAATTCTTGTTCGTTTATATGACAACGACTGGTGTTTTCCGCACAAGTAGGGTCGAAAACGTCTACTTTACCCTCGTTACTATGACCGTTTGTCACTGAACTGGTGGTTCCCTGGCCTATAACGGCTAAAACGCGGGCCCGCTATGTCCTTGGTCATATGGTCATAGTGACCTGCTGCAGTCATACAGCATTCATCGACCATGTCTGAGAAGAAGCGCAAAGAAATATTATTGGAACGTGAGGAATGTGAACATAACGAACATGAGAAACAGTCTCATTATTGGTATTCTGCTACCAACTTGCGTAATTTTCTACTTTTCGAAGCTTATGTTAAGGTATGGTACAACTTGTAACACGTGGTGTTCGTTAATATGAGGATTCGCTTTATGACCAAAATCCGCGGGAACGGCCGTGGTCATATTAACGAATTTCGACTGTATATATGATGAATTTAGGAAATGATTATAAGTGGGCTGGTGTACATTAGCACACCATGGAAACAAGCATATACAGGGTGTTACCCTATAAAAGTCTACCCGCGCTGGCATGCCGTGCTCACCAATTACTCAATGCAGGTGGTACGATGTGCTGCCTACGTATAAAACTCATAAGGACATTTCATCATGGTAAATATCAAAGTGATTGAGCACCGTAACGCAAAGTTATAGCCCAAAACGTGAGGTTCCCATAGTCAAAACAGCCAAGATGGCGGTGTTGTGAATCGCAGTTGTGACACAGTTCCCCAGACGGCGAGGTGTCGCTCTGGCAATCCATCCATCCGTCCATCCAGGCAGAGACGTCCCCACGTTATGTTATTTCACTGCCCTTCAGTAAGCAGACGACATCCCTTTTGGGTGTCGTCTGCTGGGTACGTCGGCATTTTCGTTCCTCACGTTGCTTACTTATGAGCAAAATACGACAGTTACACGAAAGCGAAATGAAAACTGCAGTTCCATCTGGCTGGCAGGATATGCGACACGTCGCAATCTGGGAAGCAGCATGTCAACTGCTTTTCTCAACGCCGCCATCTTTATTGTTTTGACTACGGGAATTGCACGTTTTGAGTTATAACTTCGTGCTGCGGCACTCAATCACTTCGAAACTTACCAAGATTAAACGTCCTTATGAGCTTTATATGAAGACCGCACAATGTGCCACCTGCATTGATTAATTGGCGAGTACGGCATGGCGGCACGGGTAGACTTTTATAGGGTAACACCCTGTACATCCATGGATACACATAACGAAATACTGCAGTATTGTTCTTCAAGCTCAAGTTATGCACAATTTGTCTGTCAGCTAGGACAACTAGGCTGCATGGACGGCAAAAATGGCTTCTGATTTTTTTAAGCTTTTCAGTTTTATAGTATGCATAATATCGTGCACGATATGCATGATAATTTTTTTTACATTCAGCTTTACTCAACATTATCTGCATATTATAATTGCATCTAATTTTATACTAGACTTTATATGTGCCATAAAAAAATGAAATATATGCTATTCCTAATAACGACGAAAGAAAATCAGTAGTGGTTGAGACATAGACCCTTTGGTAAAAAGTAGTCATTGCCTTGCCACCAAATAGGTAAAATATAAATGCAAATGTAGGATAAAGGAGGTACCTTAGGTAAGCATAAATAACAAAAAAGCATTGATGCCATGGCCACCTGTCCCAAAATTTTCATTGACAGCTGCAAACTGCACGGTATAAAAAGGTAATCACAAAATACATGGTGCTTTATATGTCCTTAGCCTGCGAGCTGCTCATGGGCAGAGTGAGGTAGATTAACATGGCAAAAACAGTGCCCCAGTAATCGGGGTCACTGTAATCTGTTTGGGCCTCATACCATGCCATGCCCTATTGACATATGAAACTTTTACACAGAGATTACTCACTCAAAGTATGTATGTTTTCTCCCCCCACCCCCACCCTCCTATGGTGAGAGAGTAGCTGAAATTCATCTTCACTTAGTGTTGATATTTGAGGAACCAAAAATTCACTCAACATGTTCTTTGTGTGTGTTTATGGCAAACGCTTATACATTCCACATTTTGTTGCACTGTTTTCATGCATGTGCTTTTTTTTCTTAGGTTGTCATCTTCATTACACCTTCATCTAATTGTGAATAAACCTTTCAGGAGTCAGCAGTCAGGGGATCATGGAGTCGTCGGTGCATTTTTTCGTTCTCTACTGCCCAGTTTCAACTTGGTATGTGTTCCTGCAAACCAGCTCTGGTGTCTGTCATGTCTTGTGAATTGACTGCCAGAATGATTACTGTGCTATTCAATTTGCATATGTTGCAAGAATGCATTGTTCTCGATTTCCTTGCTAAAAGTATTCTTGGTGACCGGTTGCTCATGTGGGTAGCTTATATTGAACAATGTATACTCTTTTGTGGTTCACCATAGAACGCCACTAGTCATAGTAATTCAGGTGCATATCAACAACAGAATACTGTTTAAGGTTTGTTTTTCTCTTATTTGTATATGCACAATTGGAATTTTTTGCAGTTCCCAATGCCATTACTTGTGCCATATTGAATTATTCCAGTTGTTCACTATTATTCTAATCTTAGACATACCCACATACAAATCATTGAAACTTGAACAGTCTTAGGTGAAAACTATAAGTTACCCTGCCAACATCACTCTTGGTTAGAAATGGGAAAAAAAAGTTTTATTTATTTACTTGTGAAGTAGTCTGGTTGCTTTCTCGCTGATTTTGATAAATCCACTTCCCAGAAGTTTGATCAAGTTCGGGTAAAAATTATAGGTTGTTGGATGTGTTTTGCAATGTGACTGAAGGCCCACACAAACCAGTGTCATTGTTTATGAAAGTTTATGAAATCCACCGGTGTATCTATGCATTGGTGCAGTTTTTGGGGCGGATATAGTTAATGTGGTGAGTTCCTTACACCAATAAAAGTTTCCCTATAAGTAAACTATGGTATTGCAACTTATTGTCACAAGATTGTGTCAAGTTTATTTTGCCTATGGGAAGCTGAGATCACACTGGCTCAGTAAAGCCAACATAGGGTGTATGTCCCAGAATCTTTGGGATTGTGTGTTCTGCCTTGCTGTGCACTATTAAACAGCACTTTGCTCTTGGGGATATTTTGGTCAGACAAGGGAAAACAGTGCCTTTTTGTGTCAGTGGAAAACGATACTGTTGCTGTGCCACAAAAAATAAAATAGTGTATAGACACACATCTTCGGCATGAACATTGGCATTGGTCCGGCTTTCCGGAACAGTGGGAGAGCATACAACGAGCTTTCAGTTGATGTGCATCTCATTGGGTTGCTGCAGAAGTGGTAGGCCCAGGTAAGGCTACAAAACATGCACAAAAGCCTACGGGAAGCGCTTTTGCGGCCTTTTTGGAAAATGTGTTAGCAGCCGCTGGAAAAAGATATCACGCGCAGTCATAGCCTATGACCCAGTAATTACGTCGCAGAAAGGTTGGGGTGATCTGAGTTACGGAAGAAGAAATACAGCGCTTCAAAGTGGGGAAAAAATGCGTAGCTGACAATCTGGCGTTCCGGCTCTCTACAGTCTTTATTTGACATGTGAGCATCTTCAAGCAGCCAGAGAACGTTATCTTACATCTTTCAGCTTTATTTTATATCTTGCGAACCCTACTGTCCCGGACAGCTGGACCAATGCCAATGTTTATGCTGAAGATGTGGCTATCTCATAAAAAATAACTACGGAAATTGAAGACCCAGAGGTTAGGGCCCTGACTGAATTGAAATGAAATCGCCCTGTTGTGCAACCGTTCGAATGTTATGCATGCATACATGGTATACCTCTCCACCACCCTTTCTATTGTTCAGTTGTAACCCACATTTAACAAAAAGTTCCCCCCACAAATGCAGCCAGCAGATGCAGTGGGAATCCAAGTAAACGACCCTGCAGCAGAGCATCCCAGGGGAGCTGAGGGAGCTGCAGCACGTGCTGTAGATGCAAGTGACCTGCGCCGAAGCGTCACATCCCTCCTTGATGCTATGCGAGACCTTCTCAACAACATCCACCTCACCTCAGATGTCCCAAACGACGGTGACGTAGACAGTGATGATGAACGTGAAGAGTAAATCTCGTCCAGCATGTTTCCCGCCATTGTGCTCACAGAAGTAGCTGCCACATCATGGTGGTGGCAGCCAAGTGCAGTTTTCTCTAATTCTAATATGATGTGTTACAAGGTGTTGCTGATGTGCAGCGTGGAGTCCTGCTCTGCCTTTTTGTGCTCATTATTTTCGTGCAACAAGCCCACTCTCTCAACGTAGAGAAATATCGCTGTCTCTGCAATACTTTTGTTTATAATTTTGTAGTATTTGTAAGTATTTCAGAAGATCCTGGTGTAAAATATTTTATCTTCAATGTTTTAAATGGTTAAAATGTTTTAAAAAGTACAGATTGGCTGCTGAAAGTGTAGCTTGGACCATAGATATGTCAATTGTTATTGCAAGTGAGCAGTATCCGGACTTCAAAAAAACATTGGAAGTTCAAGTAGTTGTGCGATGTGTGTCAAGTCATTGCACTTCCTCACCCTAACGTAGATGTGTTATGCTGCACTATCTCTGTAATTTTTACAACCTTTCCTCCTGCTTTCTCTCTACATTGACAATATTAGCAAAGGCATGATGTGATAATACAAGAAGGAAACCTTTCGACCTGAATCACCCTCGGTTTTGTTTCTAACAAATGCATTGAAAGCAGTTATTTTTCAGTTGCGTCTTACCATCTGCCCCTGCTTTTCTTTCCTTTACAATTTGTTGGATGTCATTGAAACTGATTGGTAAAAATTTAGAGATCTGCCAGCCTTAAGCGGACTACTCTTTTAAAATGTGAGCAAATTTCACATTCTGGCTGCAGAAATATAAGGCCTGTGCGGCACCCGCACCCCTGCTGTGCACTCGTGCAATTAGCCATGCCCAGTTGTCCCACGCAAATGCCACTCCCTGCCATTGTGAAAGAATGCGAGAACATGGACCAAGCAATGATACATTACAAACATATGGATACATGCGTTGTATTATTACTTAGCCTTTGTTTTTTGCCTCTGCTAACTGATAGCAAATTGTTGCAACACTCATACGATGTCCTTCTGGCTGGTGGCACTCCCACCCTTGCCCTTTATCAACTAGCACCAGGACAGATGTTAGGGTGGTGCAGTGCCCAAGGCGCATGCTCATCATGTGGCCCTGCCTGCTGCCAGCAATATTACTGGGTGTTTATGGTCCTTCAGAATAGTTTAGGCATTTGAAAAGAAAATTATTTTTTATCTGTTTGTTGACTTGTCAATTTTGAAAATTTTCAAATTTGCAGAACAGTATGAACTTTTTGACATTTGGATTCATATAACAGTGTGACATATTATACAGGGTGTCTCAGTAACCAGCTAACAATATTTAATTGAAAAAGTATAAGACTGACATTTATCAGCAGGGAACTCTTGTCACGTCCTACAACACGTTTCATCGAATTTTAATTGAATGCCTAAATTTGCAAAATCAATGCAACTTTTTTCACCAGAAACAGAAAGTGTGTGTCAGATTTACTCCCTGCATTACAAAATACATTCCCTACTACAATGGTAATAGCTGAAAAAAAAGTTGCAAAACCATAGTTTCAAGACGTGCAAATTGCTAGCCAGCCTCGGCTATACGTGAAGAAGTGATGCAAGGAGGACATGGACCTGCCCCTGACCAGATTTTTTTATGCTTCTACCAATAATGGCAGCAAGGTTCACAGTTATCTGAAACAATGATGAAAAAGAACAGGAAGAGGAGGGTCACCATTTTCTTCTGCCACTTCTTGCATTAAGTTGACGAAGAACTGGGCTCTTGCACGAACATTGATGAAACTCCTCAGTGCCGTCCTTCGTAGCATTGGCAGTGCCGTGCACACAAGCGGCGTTAAGGACTATTTTCAGCTATCACATTGTAGTAGGAGATGTATTTAGTAATGGAATGGGATAAATCCAACGTGCGCTTTCTGTTTCTTGCAAAAAACAGCATTCCGTTGACTTCGCAAAGTTTGAAGTTCTATTCCGGATATAAAATTTATTTCAATTAAAATTTGACAAAATTCCTTGGATGTGGCAAAAGTTCCCTGCCGATAAATATCACTGATCGCATATTTTTCCACAGCGTACTTTTTCAAACTTTTTTTTATTGGTTACCGAACCACCCAAAAATGATGTTTCCACATTTGACAGCGGGTTTTGCACACTCTAGCGAGAATAAAAACGAGCACACTTCCATGAGGAGTGTGACTGCGTTTGCATGCTTCAACACTTGACAAGTGTCATGGATCACCTCATTAAAAGCCAGAGTCCTCAACACAAACAGCTATGCAGGCATGGTTCCTAATGTGGTTGCCTTGCTCATTACTCTCCTTGCACAAACCTTGATCATTATCCAGTAAAGCTCACATACACCTACCACCAAGGGCTCACCATTGGGATGTATCAGACATATGCTTTAAAACAGTCTCTGTCATCCTTGAGATGTTGATTTCCACAGTACTCATTCTGTGAGAGTGCTGGACTACGTAGACTTCACCCTAGCAGCTCAACAGGTAAAGCTGCTTGTAGGAAGCTATAATGTGGCACTGTGTTGCTGTCAACTGCAGCAGTTCATGAGCAAAAGGCTCAGATTTTGCTGGCAAAGGTTCCGATTTTCCAGTGACATCTGGAATAATTTAAGTACCAAAAGTGTATTTTACCTTTAAAATTTGAATTATTCATTTTGTAGAAATGAATGAGTTGTCTCAGTCAATATCTAATGGTTGAAAGAGAACATGTCCCATTGAACAGTTGAAAATGTTCTGAACATTTTATTAGCCAGTTTCCTCATTCACCTCCAATGAAGTGAGGATTCCTGGATTCGAGTTTACTAAGAAATGCAATAGGTCTCATTGGACAAACTGATAATGCATGTGGTCACCAGCAGGTTAGCATTGCATTAGTATTTGGTTAAGAAGAGAGTGGAAACTCTCCCGCCCCATCTTCACCTAAGCTCTCTGTGTCGTAGTACACAAAATGCATCACAATGGTTTGGAGAGCTTGCCACATGAGTGTTTGTAGAAGTTAGGCAGCACACAAAGGTGTCACCAAATAAGGACACACGAGCACTGATCACCGTACCACAGCTGACAAAATGCAATCCAAGTGTATCCCAAGACTCCAACATGCTTTCAGGAACCAATCTTTTGACTCAGTCTTGTTCTCTGTGATCAATCCTGCTTGTGGGGATACTAAGCAGGCAAGAAGAAACGCATGTTGCAATGAGGCAAAGCAACGGGTGTGTGTACCAGTGTATGAATATATCGCAGTGTTCTGAGAATGGATATTGCTACGCCATGTGAGTCTGTATTGAAATACCTTGAGTATGAAAATTCCTTTGAACTTTGCTATGGTTCAATATTTCACTATCATGGAGGATCTCATAGAAAAGTATTACCAATACTAGAGCGTGTTTGTCGGTTCCACGTGGATACTCCCCATTTTGGACTGAGAATTAAGTAGAGTTGCAGGAGTACAAATACTATCAAAACAGGTGCAGAAAAGGCAACAAAATCTATGCACATCCACAGCAGGGTGCAAAATAGATTCCATAACAGGTGACAATGTAGGCTGCACATTTTCTACTGTAAGCACTGACATTGGCATCAGAGCAACAGGCCTGAGGATTCTGGTTTGGAGTGTGAGAATACAGAATAAACAGTTTGCCGTGAACTCTCTGGCTCCTGTTCCTTATGGCTACAGGTTTGAGTGCTGCCTCAGAGAGATGCTGAACATGATGTCTCCAAACACTTTATTGTTCATGTCAGCAAACAAATGTTCAGTACATAAAGACCAATCTCACTGCAATTTTTCTTTCTCAAATTTCTCATGGAGGTCCTTGCAGTCATCATCAGAGATGTGTTTCCAGCCATCTTCGGTTACATGGTACACTGAAGAGAAGAGCAAAGAATCAATAATGAGCACATAGGCCTCAAAACAATTCTATGAGATGGTCCCATAATTTTTAGTGGTTTATCTACATGAGTGTCTCGCAAATATTTGAACAGACAACACTTGTAATTTGAACCACAGTGGCTTAGACAAGAGGCTTGGTTAAAGAAGCAAACTTATGTTCTGCACATGGCATTTGCCTTAGAATCGTCAGAAGGCACAGTATTACAAGGAGAAAGACAGTGTAATCTTAGAGTAAACCCACCAAGGTCACGCAACTGTTAAATCAGTCGGTTAACTGCAGCCGCTAAATAGAGGTTCAGGTTTATTATTGCCTCGTGCTTTCAAGTAAGTCGGCTTTGTGTATACATGCAGCACAGTGTCACCCCCGAATATTTTCATTTCTCCCTACATCACCGACACTTCGCTGATTAAGACACCAGGCACTACAAAACCTGTCTAGGCCATACAAGGCCTGATCACTACTCGAACATGATGTGATCCTTAGGAGTCTCCTCAATCACAACAGCAGTTTCAGCCACCCGCCTTCAGTGGCACAAGCAGCCGCATGCAGCCATAGGCTTTCAGTCTTTGAAATTTGTGGCATTTGGCTGAAGAAGACCGCCAAGAATGCCAGCAAGACACTGAAACAAGTGCATCATGCAAACCTCTCGCCCCCTGCTCCGAAAGGGGAAGCGAAGAGAGCGACAAATATCACCTGATACTGCCGTAGACAGAAGGATGGACAGACAGACACATGCTCTTTTAGGATTAACTTCTTATCTGTAGAATGCGCTGTATCAAAACATGGCACAGTCTGACAAAATGTGCAAAGTGAGCGTGGGCAGCATGCATGGCAGAAGGCAGCAATGGCATGTTAATCCAAAGGTAGCCTTGCCTAGGATCAGCATCAATTCCTGGGCATCCTCACGGCTGGATTCAGGCTGTCCATTTCATTTCCTTCCTGTCCTCGACTAGCCAGGCAGAAAGGACCTGATAATCTCCTGATGTTCAATTTGCGACCAGCTTAGACATTTCGTGTGTTAACTACGACATCACCTCACTGTCTGAGCAGCATGCTGACCTTGCGAGGCCACACCTCACTTTATGCTCATGTAGACTTCCGAATTAAACGAAGTTGGAAAACAACCTGCCATTAAAAATTTCACCAATCCATCTCTGTGCAACTAAACTACAGATTCCCAGTTTTACTGTTGTTAACATAGCATTATGAGAAGTCCACTGGAACATCCATAATATGCTCCTACTAAATACAGTTTCTTACTTTATGAGCTTGGACAAATCTCCCATGATAGCAATACATTACATTTATCTAGACAATACAATCTCAAAACAGGAATCGATTGTGCTTGCCCTTCACTGAACACTTTTCAAATAGAACCGATATTCTTGCAGTGTCTTAAAAATGGGTATCATCTGCCAGCTATTAGAGCAGTAAAGCTCCACGCAATGCTACATTGATGCACACTTTGCAAAGTATGTTACACATCTGAAACAAAACAAAGCACATGTATACCTCGAACAATGCCTCCACTGGAAGAATCACGGAAAGTGGCATGATAAATAGCCCTGCGTGCTAAATCATACGCTTGATCCTCAGCCATGTCATAGCTGTATCCGCTGTCCAATACACCGTACGCAAAAGTGGAGCCTGATCCAGCAGAGAACATGTTTCCTGAGAGTCGATTGCCCTCGTTGTCCACATAGTAAAGACCAGGACCCTGATTGTATTGAAATATGTATCAATGCCTTCAAGCTACGTTTGCAAAAGCACAATAGATTGATGTCGAAAGTTTTTAGTAACGGTCAGTAGGAGCCAGCAAAAATGTCACACTTACACGTTTGTCCCACCCTGTGATCATGACACCCTGAAAACATTACAGAACTGGTATTAGATTAGGAATTACACTAATTCTCCATAAGAACCAACTGCTCATGCCATGCAAGCAATCTTTACTGCCCAAGAGGAACCCATTGTAAACATCTGGTATAAGAATACTATACATAATGATTCAGCTGCACTGCCGTTCAAAAATCACCAGAGATTTCGCAGTTCCCTATTCTGATGCAATTATAGCACTTCTTTTTGTACAGAGACCCACAGTGTATCACTGGCATTTTCAAAATCGGCAAATGAGATTCAACTAAGCATTATGCTGTAGGAAAGAGTACAATACTTCAAGGATATGAATGTGCAGCATGCTACACCAATATTTTGGCACAACAATTGTTGTTGATGTGGCACAGTGCCATGCATTTTTCAAAAATCGGGTTTTATTTCAGGAGCTGCAAAATGGGTAAAATCGGGCTATATGGGTATATATCGGGTGGAAAACAAATAAAGTGTGCATCTCACATTTCAGACAAACAGTGGGATGACTAGTGGCTGTGCTGATTGCGCAGTGCTTAGTGTTCTCCTGTATTGGTGGCTGACTTTGCAAATTCACTTTTGGAGATTTTCGGGTTTTACCCTAAGTGGCTATGATGCACATCGATGGATAAATACAGGGCTTACTAGGTTTAACTCTAAAACACATGGTCTTATCACAATAAAACATTAACTGTTACTGTAGCTTTGCTCTACCAATTTGTTAGTTACACTCTTTTTCCAATGTCACACCACATGTTGCTTTGTTCTCCTGCAAAGTCACCAATTACATAGGCGTCGTAACAAAGTAATCAGGTTTAGCCTGAAATTCGAGGCATAAATTCAAAGAAGATGCAGGTTAACCCTTGAGACCTCAAACTCTAAATACAGGAAGACAAGAAAAAAAAGAAAAACTATGGTTATGCACGACCTACTCTATGTATGTCCATTTATGTACGCTCATGTTTGCCTCCACTGTACAGCAGTTCACAGTAAGCCAGCTACGCATGTGTTACACGTCCCTTAAGCAGATGCGTGTTCATCAGACACATGGCTGTTAACATTTCAAGCAACTTTGTTGTATCAGCTTCTGTCTCCAACTGATTCACAGCATGTATGTTACCAGGAATTGAACAGGATAATTATTTGTATGGACCACGTATAAGTACATCCACAAGAACCGATCATGGTCTAAAAGTATGGAAAAAGTGCAATTCATGAGTGGAAGAATCCAAACAAAAATTAAATCAGTATCTATGTATTTACTTACCAATGACAGACCCATTCCTTTGTAGTTGTACAGAATGTTAGCTAGCAACTTGGATGCAGCAGCAACAGAAATCCTCTCTCGGTTCCTCAGTTCATATATTCTAAATGAGGACATTGCAAATAAAAAGTGAGACATCACACATATTATATGCAGAGTGTCATACACGTAGCAGCAGTTTACTGAGTAAGGGTAATGAATTGAGCTGGTTGGTACATATTAAAAGCGTTAAAATACCCCAGTTTTCTGGATTGTATAAAGAAATTTCTAGAATAGGAAAAACAGGTTAGACAACGGGGGAGTGTCCCGGGACATCTGTCACCAACAAAGTACATGCATAAAAACAGGTCCAATAAAGAAATCTTTCACTTGGTTGAAGTTCAGTGCTTGTGTTGAGTCTTCTTTCTCGTCCTTGCCTTTTTAAATGTTTTTACCCAGCACTAGGGTATTTTAACACTTTTAAGCAGTATACTAACACATTGTTGCTCTTAAGGCTGATTCACACTGCTGCATTTACGCTTGTGTGTTATGTCCGCTGACAGCGAATCATTACAACGGAACATTCTTGGGGTCGGAACGAAGGTACACATGAGACGCTGTATGCAGCCGTAAATGCAGTAACGTGAATCAGCCTTTATATCAGTTCAATGCCCCTTTAACATATTCCGCAATGATGTGCCCTGCCTTGAACAGAAACGGCTCAATTTCACAGAGCACAAGGACAGTAAGGTCACTTTATGTGCTAATGGTATTTACAGATTGTTCCTGAAGCTGCTTTTTGTAGGACATTATCAACCTGCAATGTTGAAGTTTCAGGCATTCTTTTAACCTTCATGACACAACTCAATCATGCCCTTGTTTCTTGCACATGCTGGCCTTAGAAGGTATCACATACTTTAGAAAACCAATGACAATTGAGGTCCATGTATTCAAACATTAGAAGCAGAGTCATTACATTGGTTAATGTGGCACATTTCCTTGAGTTTGAGGGAGACCGTCTCTTTTCCCTCAAACTCCCACGTTGCCTGCATTCTACTTTTATGTTCAACATCATAATATGTGCATCATGCAAATACCCAACAGTACGACTATGTCCTTTAAGATCAGAAATGACGGAAATCAATCAGGCCGAGGCTGTCGCACAAACACAAAACCGCCAACGTCTAAGAACATAAAAGACCGATATAAGGAAGTGGTTAAAAAAAGCCGGACAGGAGTGGGAAAGTTACCTACACTTACTTGTAAGATTTCTAAAAACTCTGTACCACTCCAGATAATCTGCCTCACAGCACTAGCGGATGCAAAGGCCATGATGTTGCATATCATGTTATACTTAGAGCCTCTTGGTTTGTAGGCTGTTGAAGCATCTACTGGGTGCATTTACCAAAGTAATGCGGTGTGAACTAGGTTCCACTTAAAAACGTAAGGGACACTACGTTTTTCCTGAGCAGTAACACACCATTCGGCAGAGGCAATTCACTGTAGACATTGTCTAGTGTTTCGTGCAGCCATTAATCTAAAATCATCGTTTACCTGCATCTTTCTGCAAGGACTCTCTCCCAGTAGACACAATCAGCTGCACCACCAGCCATGGTTCCCAAGAGGTAGTTGTTTATCTCGATAATTTTCTTTATAGTCTGAGAACCTGTGTGCAAAATGCAAGGAACAATACTATGTGCCATGTTCCGCTCAAACATGCTCTTGATACCTACCAATGTAGCTACCAGCGGTAGCTCGCGAGTCAGCGGCTATGACCACACCATGCTTGAATATAAAGCCGAGTGTTGTCGTGCCTTTGTCAAAACGAATCTTGATTCCCTTCACACCGTCATCTTCGAAAGACTTTAGGGTCTGACTCGGCTAAAGAAAAGTAAGGCAATATTCTATATGACGTTGTGCTGTCGTGAGAACAAGACAAAACGGGAGAGGATGATGAAGCAGTTTTCTCACGTCAGGGAACGGCGGCATGGCCAACTGAGAGTGGTGGCGAAAGTTCGTGCTGATCACATCTTTAAAGTTTACCAAATCGTCTTGATCTAGGTCAGCTTTGCCAAACCCAGCATGAATATTTACTTTTAAAACACTTTCCAGAGCCATCGCGCCTAAAGCAACCAGAGCACAAGCACAAATCAACACGCAAACGAACGAATATGTGCTATGTGGCTATGGCTGGTTATGGCTGCGTAGCCATAGGCCATAGCCCTATGGCTCTGTCTTTTGCTCTTTTGCGGCACACTAGCGTCAGCGGAATTGAGCAGAGCTGCTTGGCTGCTTCCGTCTGGAGCACGCGACGCCGTGGGCATATTTTTCGGCGGCGGCGTAGAGCACGTTGAAGGCTCGGCGGCGGCGTCAGCGGCGTCACGCCGATGCTGTCATATCGGCGGGAGCCCCAACGGGGACGCACGAATACCTCAGAGCGGGGGTATTTTCTCCATCATAGTCAACGCGACGGTGGCAGTATTTACTGTACCTTGCACCAAACAAGTGCGTCAGCACTGGATAGTATTATGAAAGAAAACCGAACACACAAAGGAACATTAGGAAAAGTAAAGCACTTCAAGAAGGTCGTCGCCCAAGAACTTCGACTGGGCGCGTTAAGTGCGCGTTAAGCGCTGGAGAAAACAACATAGCTAGATAATCAGAACGACGAGCCATGCCTTTAATGGCAACTACACGTAACAGTTATAGCGAGTGCTGATCGAATGTTCACAGGACGGCGACGCGTGAAAGCTCTGTCCATTGATCCAGTGGCTCTTTTTCGGAAGCCATATAAATATGCGAACGTTAGCAAGGCGCACCCACCACGTCATTGAACAGTATTTTTGCAGAGGCCGTAGTTATCATGAATAAATACTGTAAAATCATTTAATTTCGCAGCCCTAAATTTTCGCGAATCGAGTAGGGATATATTCGCAACAACTAAATTTCGCGCACTCCACGAGTTCCTCGAATTTTCTCGATTCGCAAAATTCGCGAAAGTTAAGGTCTCGCGAAATTAAAGGGTTTTACAGTATAAACTTGTCCAGAACGAGTGGGTTGAGTCTGCCATGCTTCGCGCGCATTATAAAGCCCCGCAATTCGAATATTATTGCGAAGTTGGCGTCATTCAAAACGCGTGACACTATTTATCAAGCTAGGCATAATTTGAGGGATTTAAAGATTGCTGTGTCCGAAGACTTTAGTACCGATACCAGACTTGCTCGGAAGAAGTTAATCGAATATGGCAAATCGTGCAATGCCCCTTTTAAGCTGAAATACAATAAGTTGTATACCAATATGAAATGTTTTTGTTATGACCCGGTCAGTGACACCATTTCTGAAATTCATACGTACATTCAGAATGGTTCAAGTGTGCTTGAGAGGTCCAATATCTCAACTGCGCGAAGTACAGAAAGCCATGCTTCAACCCAGGCAACAGAGCCTTCTACCTCCAGTTCACGTCAGCTTCGATCGAGTCGATAGGAAATCCCCAGGGGCACTGAAAGGTGTCACGGCACGCGCCTATCTATTGTATATACAAACATTAGAAGCTTAATAAACAAACGTGATGAACTCAGCTCATTCATCGACACCACTGAGGCCGACGTAGTTGTCCTTACTGAAACATGGCTCTCAACCAAAATATCAAATTGTGAGCTGTTTAATTGTGAGAAAGTGTTTGCGGTGTATAGAGCCGACAGAGGATTAAGGGTTGGTGGCGGAGTACTGATCGCTGTATCAGAGTCTTTATTATCTGCTGTTGTTAATGTCCCTACCACGCTGCAGATGCTTTGGGTCTCAGTTGGTTCACATCATAACAAAATCATTGTCGGCGTGTGTTATCGTCCACCATCGTCTGATAATAACTTTGTTGACAATCTACATGACGCACTAAATATTGTCACGACGCGATTTCCGTCTGTACCAGTGTTTCTTCTTGGTGATTTCAATTATCCAGGTATCTTATGGAATGTTGAGCCACCTGGCGTCCCATCATCCAGTGATGCTTGCGCTTTTGTTCGCCTGTGTGATGATTTCCATTTTAACCAAATTGTTGTGAACCCGACTCGCGTTACTGCTACCACTTTGAACATTCTTGATTTAGTCCTTACCACAACTCCTGACCTCGCATCACCTGTAGTACATTCCGATGGTTTAAGTGATCACTCATTACTGCATTTCTTTGTACAAACTCACTTACATACCCATAGTACACGCACGAAACTCATTCGCAACTATAAGAAAGCCAATCTCGCAGCTATCAATGATGAACTGTGTAACTTCCTTGATTGCTTCATAGATGGCTTTGATGATCGCTCGGTTGAGTCGAACTGGTTGATGTTCAAGACGAAATTAACGCAACTTATGGATAAGCACATTCCTGTAAGCGTCATCCGCATACGAAATGAATCACCATGGTACAACCGCACTTTAAAACGACTAAAAAACAAGAAGAAGCGGCTTTATCGTCAAGCCAGAAGAACGTCATCTCCCCAGAAGTGGGAGCAATATACCGCTTCTCTGAACGCTTATAGTGCTGCTCTTAAAAATGCGAAGTCCAATTTTTTTTCAAATCAGTTACCCTCCATGCTAGCCGAATCTCCCAGGAAGTTTTGGAACACGGTAAACCCTAAGAATAAGTTGCAGATTTCCTTGCTTGATTCAGCTGGCAACCTACAGTCTGACCAGAGGTGCGCAGGCATTTTGAACATGGCTTTTTCTAACTCCTTCAGCTCAGTTTGTAACATACAATGCCCTCCACTCAGTATGCGAAACATACCGCCCATGGACCCCATCATTGTCGATGACGTGGGAATTGGCAAGATCATCGATTCATTACCATTGTCATCCAGTGCGGGCAGTGATTTGATTACTCCAAAACTTCTGAAAAGCACTATTGTCTACTCATCAATTTTTCTCTCTAAAATATTTCAACAATCATTGCTTGAAGGACAAGTTCCCATTGACTGGAAGTTGGGTAAGATCATCCCAATACACAAATCAGGCGATAAACAATCCCCCAATAATTACAGACCTATTTCATTAACATCCGTGCCGTGTAAAGTACTTGAGCATATCATCTACTCTCATTTAGTGCGTCACCTAGAAGAGAATGCTTTTTTCAGCGATTCCGAACACGGGTTTCGCAAATCATTTTCCTGTGAGACGCAACTTGCTTGTTTTACTCACGATCTCCACATAGCGTTAGATCGGTCCTCAGTTATAGATTGTATTTTCCTTGATTTTAAACGCGCCTTCGACAAGGTTTCGCACCAGTTACTGCTTCATAAGCTCAACCCCTCAATATTAATCCCCAGGTTCTGGAGTGGATTCGGTCTTTCTTGAGCGATCGGTTCCAATATGTAACGGCTAACAATTACGATTCCAATCTAATCCCAGTCCGTTCTGGTGTTCCCCAGGGTTCGGTGTTGGGCCCACTTCTTTTTCTCATATACATTAACGATTTACCCAACAGCCTTCGTTCAAACATAAAACTGTTCGCTGATGACTGCGTGCTATATCGTGAAATTACGAAGAGTGACGACGCCAGCATTCTCCAATCTGATTTAGACCACGTCCTTGATTGGTGTAACACATGGCGTATGGAGCTCAATATTAATAAATGCAAACACCTTAGAGTTCGCCGCAAAACCTCAAACTATTCAGAGTACAGCATCAACAACACCATACTTGAACACGTTTCATCATATAAATATCTAGGCGTTCATATCACATCGGACTTATCTTGGCGCACGCATATTGAACACATTATCAGTAGTGCCAATCGCAATCTGGGTTACATCAAACGTAATTTTTATCTAGTACCTCTTCATCTAAAGTTAACACTGTACAAAACACTCATTAGACCAAAACTCGAATATGGGGCAGCTATCTGGGACCCTTATCAAGAATCGCTCGTTCACGCCATTGAAGCTGTTCAGAATCGATCAGCACGTTTCATTCTCGGCAATTACAATCGCACCGCTAGTGTATCATCAATGAAAAGTAGCCTCCATATCCCACCTCTGTCTGTGCGCCGTAAATTGAGTCGCCTGAACCTCTTTCATAAAATCTATCACCACAACCCTTCGTTGAAGGAATCGCTCATTCTCCCACCTCATTACATATCGCGTAGCGTCGATAATAGCCAGAAAGTGGGTATTCATCGCTGTGCAACTACAACGTTTTCTGAGTCCTTCATACCTAGAACATCGCTTCAGTGGAACCAACTGCCATCATCATTAACATCAATAACTGACATTACACTCTTCGAGAAATCAGTAGCAATTCATTACTCTGCCAGTGATTAGTTTTGCTAGGCCACCTTGTCTGCGTGTTTTCTTTTTCTTTTTCTTTTTTTGCATTTTTATGTTATGATTGAAATTGCCTTGTATGTGCCTGTCGTTTCTTTTTTAGTTTCTTGTCCCACTCCCCTCTGTAAAGCTTATGCCCTGAGGGTACCAAAATAAATTCCGCGATTGAAAACCCCCTCTCTGACTGTGTGCTTTTCGCCGGCACACACAAAATGCACTATTTGCTACGCACTTTTCGAGCGCAGAAAGAGCGACGGGCAATCCACGTGAGAGGACCAAGTGCTTTGGAGCGATCGAGCTGATTGGTGTAGGCGCTAATCTGTTGGTCAGATAGACCGCTTTCCAACCCAGATACGGCGAAAGTCGCGTCATTTCTGCGCTCGGAAATGGCGTACTTCTTGTTTCGGCTCATTTGCATAGCGACATTCAGCGTCGGATATTTCAACACATGTGCGCGTTTAAGAATTTCTTAAACATGGAATGGCTTTCAACGATGAGTATCTTCCGTTCTGCTATCCCGTTTTTACGCGAAATCCCTTAATTAAAGAATTAATGAATTTGAGGTTGAAGTGTATCCGAGTGGGTTACAGCAACATAACACATTTAATACTGATCAATAAGGCTACATGTCGAGTACGAGCGAGTGACTCCGATGCTCGAAGGAAACCGACTGCCAAGCGAGGTGAGAGTCCATCCCGACAGCGGAGTTGCACTCTGACCCGATGTTATGGGCGCCCCGAATGTGGGCCTCTCCGTGTGGAATGTACCATTGGGATGGGTGCCGAGACTATCGTCTTTTAAACCGCATGTCTGGCACACAGCACTCCTCCCCCTTTAGTATGTCACCGGTTGTCCGTAGCGTAGTGGTGACCTCCTGCATCGTCCTGATCTTCTAGGTGGACGAACTGGAGTCAGGAGGCTTGGGTTGTGAAGTTCCACGTCAGACATCCAGGTGTCATCTTCTGTGGCGATCCGCGACGCAGGTCGTCGGCGCAGTTGGTAGGCGTGATGCGTCATGTCTCCGACCGCCGTTTTCACAACAGCCATCCGGGATCCTTTTTGGTTCTGTACCACTCCCGGAATCCATTTTTGTCCTCGCCCGTAATTTCGAGCGAACACGTGCGTCCCTGGCCGAAGCACACCTGTTTCCGAACTTGATTCTTTGTCTGGGCTTGGTCGTGCCCGGTCAGGTTTTGAGATAGCTTCTTTGTGCAGTTCTTGGACGCTGATGAGGTCCAATCTTGACCTGATGTTGTACCCAAGTAGCATTTCCGAGGGCGATTTACCGGACACAGTGTTTGGTGATCGACGGTATGAATGCAACCAGCGGTCCACATTTGTGCGCAAATCCCCAGTCTTCATTTTCTTCAACGCATCCTTCACCGTGCGTACCGCCCTCTCTGCTAGTCCGTTTGACTGCGGGTGGTATGGGGCTGTACGAATATGTCGTATCCGATTAGCTTTCACAAAATCCTGGAATGCTTTTCCTGTGAATGGCGTGCCATTGTCTGACACTACGCAGTGTGGAATTCCAAAACGTGCGAATACACTGCGAAGTTCCTTCACCGTTTGCTCAGACGAAGCATTCTTAACCGTAATTGCTTCAATCCAACGTGAGAAGCTGTCCACTACGATGAGTAGCATCATTTCATCGATTGGCCCGGCATAATCAATATGCACGCGTGACCATCTTATAGTTGTCGATGGCCAGGACAGAGGTTCTTTTGCTGGTGGCATTGGCTGTGCCTGTTGACATTCCAAACAGTGCCGTGCCGTGCTTTCGATGTCGCCATCTATTCCGGGCCACCAGAATAGTGATCTTGCTACTGCTTTCATTGTTGCCATTCCAGAGTGTGTAGAGTGGAGTTCCAGTAGCATCGCATGGCGTGCTTTTGCTGGGATGATTATCCTCCTTCCCCACATTATCAGACCGTGGTCCGTCGAGAGCTCATCTCTTCGAGACCAATACGGTTGCAATGCCTTGTCTTGCAGCTGATGTGGCCATCCCCGCTGTATGGCATCCCTGAGTGCTGACAAGGTAGCATCTTGACTTGTCAAGTCGGCTAGCTGCTTTGCTGACAGTGGCCCCTCCTCCAAGATTTGGATAGAACATACTGCTTCTGAATTTGCGAGTCCGTCCTCAGTTTGTTCAACATCACAGACTTCGTTCAGCGTAACCTTGAAATCGCTGCATATTCTTACTGTGCCATCTTTCTTCATGACGGGCACGATAGGTGTCGCCCATTCGGAATGGGTCACCGGTGTGAGCACTCCCGCTTCGCACAGCCGATCAAGTTCCGCAGACACTTTGTCGCGCATTACATACGGAAGAGATCTTGCTTTGCAGAACTTGGGCGTTATGCCTTGCTTCAAATGTAGATGAGCAGGTGGACCTACCATGAGACCGATGCGTGGCTCAAACAAGGATTTGAATTCCTGCTTCAGATTGGTCACCTTGCCTTCGCTGTTAACAGCATTCACGTTGACGGTAAGCAGATCCAGCGCTGCAATTACATCACGACCACATAGGCTTGGGCCCTCACGGTCAACGACGTAAAGCGAAGCTGTTGCCGTCCGGTGTCCGTAAGTGACTTCCATTTTCAGAACGCCTAGCACTGGTAGCTGACCCATGTAGCATGATAACTTGCGTTGGCATGGCAATAACGTTGGCCAGGAGGCTTGATGTTTCCTGTACGTGCTAGCAGTTATCAACGTAACAGACGAACCTGTGTCAACTTCCATGTCGACCGGGATGCCCATCCAACTAGTGGTGATTATCCACGGACGCGGCGTTGCCTGGGTATCGACACTATGGATTCCATGCAGGCTAAGGCTTGCCTCTGAGGTCGCCCCTTCTGTTGAAATAGCATTCGTCCGACCATGTGCTTGTGGTCTTGGTTGTTGTGAGTCTGACAAGCACATCTTTGCAAGGTGTCCCTTCTTTTTACAGCGGTGGCACTCAGTAGTCTTAAATGGGCATGCTGGTGCTCCGTGATCGCTTCTTCCGCAACGTATGCACTTAAATTTCTTTGAAGTGTATCCGAGTGGGTTACGAATTCGCAGAACTCAGATAGTTTTCTCAATTCAGCGATAAATGTAGATACAGTTTCGTTCTCGTGCTGGACACGAGAGTTGAAACGGAAACGTTCCACAATTTCAGACGGCTTCGGGGCGAAGTGACTGCTGAGTGTTGCTACTAGTTCCACGAAGGTCTTTGTGCTCGGCTTGGCCGGGGCCAGGAGACTCCGAAGTAGCCCGTAGGTTTTCGGTCCCACAACCGAGAGAAAAATACCGGTGCGCTGATTCCCGTCTGTAATCTTGTTTCCGACGAAGTACTGTTCTAACCTTTCAACGTAGTGGCTCCATGGTTCCACGTCTGCGTCGAAGGCTGGGGCGGTTCCGAAAGTAGCCATCTTGCTTCCTCGCTCCGGAGAACAAAGGGAAATGCAGTGTCGTCGGATGAGATGTTTTCAGACGTGCGGTGACTGACGTGTCGTCGTGTACTGCCGCTGCGTCACCAGTATCCCATCCTCGTCGCCAGTTGAACCGTATCCGAGTGAGCTATAGCAACATAACACATTTAATACTGATCAATAAGGCTACATGTCGAGTACGAGCGAGTGGCTCCGATGCTCGAAGGAAACCGACTGCCAAGCGAGGTGAGAGACCATCCCGACAGCGGAGTTGCACTCTGACCCGATGTTATGGGCGCCTCCGTGAGAGGCCCCGAATGTGGGCCTCTCCGTGTGGAATGTACCATTGGGATGGGTGCCGAGACTATCGTCTTTTAAACCGCATGTCTGGCACACAGCAGAGGTAATTAATGATCTTATAGTTACATACTTTCTTCGAGATAATATTCGCATGACCAACTCAAAAGCGGCATGTATTTCGTCCCACTATTTTTTAAACAAAAATTCTGTGACGAATAAAAAACAAAACACCCAGTATATGGATAATGCCCAGTGCTATGGTGTTTGTGGATGACCAGCAAACAACCTGCAAGAATTGAATGACAAGTTTTCCTAGAGTGTTGACGTAAAAAGTAACGTAGCTGATGCTCTCATGTTTTACTTTCTTCATTCCGTACACAACTGCGGGGGCGCCACAGTAAACCCACTATTCGACACATTTCGCCATGTTGTTTTCCCCTCTAGATCGGACATATAAGAGTTTCGTTTTTGCACGTGTTTTTTTTTAAGACGCGTTTCGACAAATGTTTCTATGCAGGATTGTCGCGTTTCAGTTGACGTAAAAAATCACGTAGCTGATGCTGTCATGTTTTACTTTCTTCATTCCGTACACGACTGCGGGGGCACCACAATAAACCCACTATTCGACACATTTCGCCATATTGTTTTCCCCTCTAGATCGGACATATAATAGTTTCGTTTTTGCACGTGGTTTTTGGAAGACGCTTTAGGACAAATGTTTCCATGCAGAATTGTCGCGTTTCAGTTGACGTAAAAAATCACGTAGCTGATGCTGTCATGTTTTACTTTCTTCATTCCGTATACACGACTGCGGGGGCGCCACAATAAACCCACTATTCGACACATTTCGCCATGTTGTTTTCCCCTCTAGATCGGGCATATAAGAGTTTCGTTTTTGCACGTGGTTTTTGGAATACGCTTTGGGACAAATGTTTCCATGCAGGATCGTCGCTTTTCAGTTGACGTAAAAAATCACGTAGCTGATGCTGTCATGTTTTACTTTTTTCATTCCGCACACGACTGCGGGGGCGCCACAATAAACCCACTATTCGACACACTTCGCTATGCTGGTTTCCCCTCTAGATCGCAAATACATAATTCCACCACTATCCAGAGCTGTCGTGCCATGTGTGACGCGCTTAAAATCATTCTGTGAAGCATACCGGAAGTATAACTCCAACAACGTGTGGTATGCCTCGAAATTGTGAAAAAGCGGGAAAATAAATACAGTAAGAAAGTTTCTTCTGCTATGAAACTACAGCGAGCCCTGCACTCAACTTCAACGTACCGTCACACATGTCGTCATATACAACCAGGTTCTATAATGCGGGCGGCCTGTGAAGTCGGCCCAGGACTCGCAATCCCGCACTGCGATATAGTCGAGATGTTGTCCGCCTGAGCGTGGCATTTCCGTTTATTTCTCTTCTTTCTTTTTTTTTTTTTTTTTCCCCTCACGATATGTTCTACGCGGCACCGGATCAAGTGCCAAGTTTTACGTACAATTTTAGCGTCCTCCATGCAGGGTTGCGGAGTTGCCACTCCGGGGTTGGAATGATTCCGGAATCATTCCAGATTTATCAGAGCCCGGAATGGAATTGCAATGGAATGGCGGAAACTGTCCTGGGAATGGAATGGAAATGGAATTAGGGTATTTTTTCGCAGGCGGAATGGAATTGGAATGGAATGGTGTGGGTGGGTGCCACACGGTCAGGGGCGATGGTTTGGTTTTAAGAAAAAATAAAATGGAGATTTTGGCTTCACTAGTGTGAGGCCCGCAACCCCACATCACTTGCACCAGTTGCTTTAGTGGAAAACTCATGTAATGATTATGCCAATGAAGAGGAGGAGGAGGAGGGCGAAATACAACCTTGTCTTTGTGCTTTTTCCGCGCTGTGTATTCTCCTCTACAGCACTGCTGGGCTAGCTAGTACGCTTACCGGTCCTAATTCTTTTATTGGTGGAATTAAAGGAATGGAATGGGGTTGCCAAGCCATTCCAGGAGTGGGAATTGACCATACCTTTTCATTCCGAGGAACTGAAAGGAATTGAATTATCATAAATCTTCACTTCTCGGAATGGAATTGGAATGGAACGGGTGATCCCATTCCTCCAAGGCTCCCAAACACACTTTTTATTCGTTTTATCTTCATCGCACACTCCGTACTTCATCTTGATTTCCCCCGTACATTATTATAAATTTCTTTCAGTGCTTGACTATATCTATATAGCCAGAATAAGATACACCGGCACTGACATGCTTTCTTTGAACAAACACAAAAACCATGAAAGATGAAAGTGTATAACAAAACAACAAAACCCAACAACAACAAAACAACAAAAACCATATCGCGGCCCCTGAATAAAAAGTCGTCGTCAGGGAGGAACAAGTCAGAAGCAGTGAAAAAAAGCCATCAATAAAAGAGGCTGAGGAACTCCCTTTCCGCTCTACCCGCCTGCAGCGCTGCAATTGGCTGGCTTTCGACCAATAAAAATTCTCGCCTTTATCCTCAAACATGTCTGCTCCGTGGGGGAGCAGCGAAGGAGCCGCGCCGCACTTTGTAAACATAACTCTCCGACAGGGTCGACCCTCTGGGTCGATACGCCCCACCTTTCGCTGCTGCAGCTGCTCGCCGAGGCACGATATAGGTGATACATCTGCCGCTACAGACATCCTATTGGATGATGAAAGGCGTACGCCTTTTTTGTGACAGTTACAGACTTTTTGTTAATTGACACACACACACACACACACAAAAAAAAGCGTAATCCCTGTGCTCTCCTCAATTAAAAAGTGGCAGTTGAGGAAAAATCTCTCCTCAAATCAGAGGTTGGTGTAGAGTGTGGTATATGCGGTGAGGTTCTGTCAGTGGTTTATCCAGAATCCCAAGCACGGAGGGGTGTTAGAAAAAATTAGGGGGGGGGGGGTCATTATTATAGTTACGTCATTACACCTTAACATATCATTACCGACATGTGTCTAAAGCTGAAATCTCAAGGGCACCCCCTGTAGGAGGTACATAGCTGAAAAAGTTAGGGGGTGTCACTGAACATTTGGGGGGTGTAGTGGGGTTGTCGATAAATCACTGGGTTCTGTTTTTAGAATCTGAAATGGTCTACATATTAGGACCACTTTGGTTGGTACGTGGATCGACATGAGAGAATGTGCTCAGAACACACTCTAGAAAAAAGAACTTCACTGCAAGCATGCTGTCACGCATGACAGGAATATTTTACAGCAGTGTGGAAGGTTGTTGGAAATGTTTTGAAAATCCGTCCCATTTACGCCTCTCTCTCTCACACACGCACACACACACGTGCACACACACACGCGCGTGCACAGACAAACACGCAACCACGCACGTGCACAAACACACGCACGAGCACTGGGTTTTGAACACAGCTATTGTATCATACAGTTTATCTCGCATAACTTGGAACAAAGCGTCGAAACCTATTTCAATTAAAGGAAGAAATGCATGGCTTCCCGTCGTGTCAACACGAACGTACCGTGCCGTTCTCCAAGGACAAGGAGGAAACAGGAAAGGGAGAAATAACGGAACGTTAACAGCGACGGATCCCCAAATCCTTAGTACAAAACCACACCCTAGAAAAAAACCTAAAATCACAATCGAAAATCATAATCGTTAACATAAAAATCCGCAGTTGAAAAAATACGTAAAAAAAAAATCTTGAGAGAGGCGATGGCACGTTCGGTAGTCGGTACTATATAGTGTGTAAGGTATAAAGGTACTAAGGTACTGCAGTAAGTGCACGATCTATCGACCTCATTTTTATTCATCAAAACAAAAAAAACTGATTTTTTAAATCCTTGATGGAAACAGACGAGCAAGTGACACACACACAAAAACTAATACACTGTACTGCTGCTATACTTCGAGGTTCGAAATGACGGGCTGCTGAAAAGCTTGAAGTGATCAGCTGAAAAAAAAAAAGAAAAAAAGAAAGAAACCTCGTTGAGGGAGGAGTAATGTATTCTTCGGGGATTTTTCTAGCAACCCCTTCCCCGTAAAGATTTTACAAAGCTTCCCCAAAATACATGACGAAAAGGGCCAAAACGCCTGCCCGTAAAAGCCAAACCCCGATAAGTCACAGCCAGGGATTTTTTCCGAAAACCTTACAACCTCCCCTACCCCTATACCGCGTATTTCAGTTAAATCCCCGGTTAAAGGGGAGTTAAAAGTTTCATTTAAAATAATTCGCGAACGGGTGCACCAATCGACGAACTTTCGTTTTTACAAGTATCTGTCCGATACCACCTATACAAGCTGCGCACCGTGTGAATGAGTGGGAGGCGCTCATTATTGAAATAAAAATTCAAATGAGTTTCATGAAAAAACATAACTTCTAAAGTAGGGCGCTGTCGGCATTAAAATGGGTACTACCCCTTTTGGGACTTTCAGTGGACACCTTTTAGAGGAAAATCAGCCACCGAAGCGGGTCATTTATTGCTGTAATTAATTGATTTCGGTTTACATATTTTGTCGCGGCTGATCGCGGTGAAGCGCAAAAGGACGTAATTTGTTGGTGGATAAGGGAGTGGAAGAGCGTCCTTTTGCGCTTCACCGCGACCAGCCGCGACAAAATATGTAAACCGAAACCAATTAATTACAGCAACAAATGACCCGCTTCGGTGGCTGATTTTCCTCTAAAAGGTGTCCACTGAAAGTCCCAAAAAGGGTAGTACCCATTTTAATGCCGACAGCGCCCTACTTTAGAAGTTATGTTTTTTCATGAAACTCATTTGAATTTTTATTTAAATAATGAGCGCCTCCCACTCATTCACACTGTGCGCAGCTTGTAGGTGATATCAGACAGATACTTGTAAAAAACAAAGTTCGTCGATTGGTGCACCCGTTCGCGAATTATTTAACCCGAGGATTTAACTGAAACACCTGGTACATATACCTGTCAGAAAAGCCCCAAATGCCCAAACATGCAGCAGATACGCCCCCCCCCCCCCTTCTTTTAAATCTGCCACCACCATCATCATCTGGAGTCACACACACCTGACGAATTCCAACACTCTAGCTGAGATGAAGGTACTGCTAAAGTCCCTGGTACCATTGAGCACCGCTGGATCGCCGGTCCTAATTTGGAACCGCCAAGCGATATGTGCAAAAGCATACTTAATTAGCTCATGGTCAGTTATTGCGCAGTTTTATTTCATCGTGCCCGAATTTGGGTGGGAACACACCCTCATTCGCCCTCATGTATGTACCTAGCGCATTCGGCACGAAAACGAAATCAACGCAAACCTTCCGTCTTCTCCCTCAAAGCCCTTTCGGTGTCAGAAAACAAACAAATCTCCTCTGTTACGCGTAAGTCACTCCATCTATCGCGTGGGCCCGCGGGCAAGTATACACCCTCTCTCTTAGATTTCCCTATACCGTGCTCAAAAATCCGAAATTCCCCTATATTCCTTGTTCACGTGATCTCTTTGTTCGAAGAACGCAATTTCGCATCGCACATGGCTGATGTTTCCACTTTCGTTCGCCTTTGATTCTTTCGTACCCTTTGCTTCTCATGTTGTTCTTGAAGAAGTGTGCAATGTGCATCATGTAATACGTCTAGTTCATGTCACCGTCTAGTTCATCGGTGCCGAATGGTGGACGATATCTTGCTGAAGGCGTGTGTGTCGTCTTGAACAGCTGATCGACAGTGGTTGCTGCAGTGTGTGCGTCTTATGGATAACATTCCCTCTGCAAGGTTGGTCGCGCTCGACATTGGAAGGCTTCATTTGCAGTGTTACTGCGGTTACCTAGGTCCTGGAGGAGTAACACTTCATGTGTACAGTGAATGATGTAACCTAATGAGCCAGAGTGCAACGTTCGGTTGTGTAGATGTATCACTTAAATTGGATTGGAGAGGTACCTTCTCTGCTCTCAAAATAAAGTTGTTGTTTAGCAGTAAGGGGCTGAAGTTGAGATGGTTATCCCTACAAATCTCTACCCTGGTTGGAGTACACATGTGATGCTGGTTGGTTGGTTGGTTGGTATAAAAGAGAAAAATATGGAGATGTTGGCCCAACTCTACATTGGGCCGGCTACTCCAGTACGCTTATGGTAGCGAGATATGACTCTTGCAGGTCGATTTGTATACTTATTGCCCGATTACGGTGTGATGAGCTTGTCAGATGTGTTGTAGAATTTAGCATTAAAGTTCAACAGCTCGGCAAGCAGTTCGCTGGTAGAAATATTACGTTGCCTTTCTTGCTACCCCATATTTCGCATGATATGTTTTCGAATAAATGTGTGTCTTGGTCATACCAAAGTTCGTCTCCTGTACGTATTTGAAATTCATCAAAGGACTCAACTCTGCCACACATAACGACGCGAGAGTCCACATCTCAAGAACTTCAGGTGAGTATAATGTGGTTGATATCCGTGAACATAGTAATTAAACTAATCGTATTGGTTGATTCATCGTTATTTCATCGTAATTTCAACTGGCTATGCTTGTTGTGAGGCTGCATGTATTTCTCTGTGTTCCCCAGATGGAGCCCGACTCATATGTGTACCTCTCACTCCTTAAATTTATAAATCGTCCGGTTGTTTCAGAAGCTGAGAATCCAAATGTCCTTTACTCATAGCAGCGAGTGATGTTTTTGGAGGTTCGTATGCTACGCAGACTCTGCGTGCATGCCACCTATAATTGAACGTACATTCACGTGAAACTGCTTAATTGAGGCGATCCTTTGCTTACGACAACGCTATACACAGCGTTCGAACTGTTTTCATGCTTTCGATCGACAACATCGTCTGCCTGCTAAGCGAGCCGCACTGTGCTGAGATACTAAAACCTGAATCGCTTTTGCCATCCTTCGAAGTTTTTTGTGACATATAGCATGCGATAGACTATTGAGGGACATTCGAAGCATCTTTTCGATTGCCTTTGAGACATGTCGAGAACATGGACAGTGGATTTCAATTTACTCCCATCTCTACTTCGACGCAGATACGGCAGGCGCTAGGCAAGAAATGTGGATAGTAAACGCTAGAATAATCGGATAAAGATCGAACATATTTTGATCTGATTAGCTTGATAATCCAGGGCAACTTTGAACATCTCTTCTTGTCCAAAAACTTTCAAGTGAAATCGTGCCGACGAACTTAACACCATGCGACCCGTCGCCTGATCGCGTTAGGGTTATTGCTTTTTATCGCTTCCGCGACTATTATATCGTCTTATTTCAGATAAATTGTGTCATTTCAACTTTATATAATGTTCGGGGCGTCAAGTGGAACAGCCCTCGTTAACCACTCAGCGTTCTAGCCAGCCAAATATTTGTTTTCAATTGGGGTGGCAGTGAAATCAAATTTCGGCCATATTTTTTCTTTATTATTTTTTTGGCGGCGATGTCAATCACTCCAGTAGTTTTAGCAGACGACTTCGTAAATACTGAATGGATCATTATTGCAACGTTATAGTTTTTCTTCTTTGTTTATTAGTTGTACATTGTTGGTGGTACGGACAATATTAGTTTGTTAGTTTACGTTTTTTTAACCGAAAAATTTACCTTTCCGCAAGGGGCGCTAGTGTTTGGATCCCCAAGGCGCCCGTTATCTCCCTTCAGTTTGCCTCTGGTCGCTGTTACGTGAGGACGTTAACAGCATCATCGGGTGCGTTATCACTTATCAGCAACCACGGTACGAATTACTTTTTATTGTTTGGTCTTAAACTAATTTTAACGTCGTCATGAGGTGTAAGTTTTGGGAGTGCTGCTGGCCGTTTCCGTCTTCGCGTATTTCCAGTTGTCCTGACTAACTTTATGTGAACGCGTTCCATGGCAGACGACCTGGTGCTCAATGTCCGGCACCTCTTTGCGACGGTGCTCGCTGTTGTAATTCGGTGGAGTTAATCTCTTTCGGTTCGAATTCCTGGTGCCACTGGTCGTTTGTAGTTGTTACTATGCATTTTGTTCTCGTTTTTTTTTTTTTAATTCGGACAAATGCGTTTGTACTGTCATGGCGTCGATTTATCGCGTGACCAAATGCTTTTCGCGGGCTTCCTCCTGGTTGGATGGTGAGGTTCTGATGACGAGCGCCCATGATTGGACGCACATTTGGTGTTCGTCTGCTTTGTACAGTATGGGGTCGATCTGAGTTTACCGTGAGTTTTTCTTTTTTCTTTTTAATGTTAGCTGCTGTTTTATTTGTAATTTATTTCATTTATTATTCATTTATATTTGTGTCATATTAGAATGGAAATTTCAACCAAATTTGTAGCTCGAATTCTGAAATTACTTTTGGCGGGCTTTTTTTTTTTTCCATTTCGCCTCACACTTGATCCAAAAATGGAGGTGGAGGCTCTCGCATTGTCTACATGTATTGTTTTCCAATGGTGTAACATTCTTTCTCTTTTCAGGGCAGTGCCTAGATTTTAGGCACATAACTACCTACTTTTTTTTTTTTTTTTTAGCACAACTTGCCATCAGAACATGCAGAAGACTTCTATAGATTTAACGTTGATACCGTGATGAAAGTGTAACGTAGGGTAGGTGAAGATGTGTGTGGTTTTTGTGGCGCCTCGAGCAACGCATAGAAGATCGGTATGTGATGGGTAAAATACCCTTTTCTTACTCTTAGCTGTGGCATTAGTGGAGACGCAGAGTCCGACAGGCGTTTCTGACTATCTCGTACCCACGATAGAGTGTATGTCAGCTTTTAGTATGTCTTTTGTGCGAAGTTACAGGAGTCTTTATGAGGGAAAGGGGGAAAGCCGTGGCCCTTGTGGGGAACTTGGGGATTCTGTGCGCGCGGGTTGGGATACAGCTTCGGTCTGGTGCGAGATTGTTCAGTGCGCCTGGTCTCCTTGTTCGCAAAATTGTATTTTTTTTAACCTCAAGAATTATATGTAATGTGTGCATTGGGCTCTGTGTTCTTCGCTGGTCAGGATTGCTGTGTGATCGGGATAGTGAAGGCCTCTTCTTGGAGCGGATGTTGTGTTCCGAGCAGGGTTCTTCGCTCGCTGTGCCTCAGGTGCTATTCATTAGCTTTTAGCTTCAGGGATTTTGTAGCTATATACGGTGTTCTGTGCTTACTGTGCATTTTAGGAGCTTTCCTCCGTTTAACATAAGTAATTAAAATCAGATAATGTAATCTGGTGATTATATATAAATATTTTAAGACATTCCGTATACGAATACGATGATTTTTTAAATTAAATGGATCACTGGACATGCGTCTGATTTCTCATTTTTACTGTCTCGTATCTTCCCACGCAATTTCATAAAATCTCAAAAATCCAGATAAAAACCAGTATCTTCCCTGAAATGCACAGTAGTGATTCCTCTTGCTCTGTCCTTCCTTTTTATAGAACGTAGTGTTTAGAGTAGTTCTCTCCGCAGCATAGCTCAGGCTTAGTGTGCAAGGGTATTAGCTTACTCTCTTAGCCTAGACATAGTCCTATAGTGTGCTGCACTGCCGGAATCCAGGGATGAAGAAACTTCCTGCTCGTCACTAGCGCTTATATAGATAACCAATATATTAAAATTAACGTAGCCCAACTGCTGCGTGCAATAGTTAATGATAGGTCGGGCACGCGACTGGAAGAGAGCAGCCAGCGGATGGAGGAGCGGAAGGACTCGATCGGAAAAGCCTGGAGGAGAGCTGAAAGGAGACAAGCCACGAAGAGCTGTATATCGTTACAATTTAACTGTTAATGCCACAGCAGTTGAAGTGTATATAGGACACGAGTAGTGTCAGGATATCGCGTGCAGCCGTAGCTGGTTAGGTGCAAGCTCAGCTAGGATCGACAGGTAACGAATTGCAGTGCGGTATCTGTAGTGCACTGTGTATGTCGCGAAAGGCATAGGTACAGGATATTGTCTCAGTGGTTGCTGTAAAGAGGTTCTCCGCCACTAGAATATGATCCATTTCAGTGGATGTCGTTCATTTGGGCATGTGCTAGGCTTAGCTCGGATGTTTTCCGTTGGATTAAATCCCTTCACGATATTGATATTTGGTATCGGTTCCGACACTGTGTCCTCTGTCCGTCTTTGTGGTTAGGTTTGCGCATCGCATGTGGTCGTCCATGAATGAGTTGGACATTCCCTCATAAGCTGGACGTTCCCTAAAGTTGTGCGTATCAAGGGTCCATTATCAGTGGTCGAATCTTGTGCAATGCATGTTCAGGTTGGTTATTGGTTACCAGTTGCGTGGCGCGTCCGCTGATAAGAAACGTCCTCCGACCTTCTGCGTTCTTTGGTTTGACTTCGGTTCTCTCTTATCGGGATATCCCTATCTTTCTCCACGTAATGTCCTCCCATTCTGGTCGTTAGCCTGTGTCGGAACCTTCTGCTTTTGAATCTCGAACAGCACCACTGAGCAATGTCAGATAGGCTAGTGAGGTTTAGCTGTAAGAATACCATACTCTATCGCGTTAAGTTGTATGAGGATTAGAATAGGAGCACCTGGGGTACAGTGATGAAAACGTGAGCCTGGCACATGGCGTTCTTTCTGGATTCACTCACACCTAAATAAATACGCCATAAGTGAAACTCATTTCTGGGTCTATTTCTATACCAGTAATACTAGCATAAAATGTAATATTTACCGATTACTCGTTTTTATCATAAATTAAAAAAACGTTCATGGCCATGTGCGAGGCTCATCACATGGTCAGCTCTGTCTCGCTCAGCTATGATAAGTCTGAAAATGACGCACTGGTCTCTGGGGTATACGGGTTGGGTGAGAGGCTGTCCACGAAGATATACATACAGCCGTATATAATAAGGTTAGGTGCAGCTTTTAGCTTTACCATTAGTTTGTCTGCAAAGACGAAGAAGGGCACGGCTCGCGGCGACAGTGAGGGGAGTCACACATATATATACTTTGGGAATTACGAGTGTCATGTACGCGAATTCATATAGTGCTTGTGTAATGATGTTGTGGACCCCTAAATATAGCTACGATAGCTCGCACCGCGTGGTACCCCGACAGAGGCACCTTCGCGGTCGTCTCTCGTCGGTAAGTATGTCGGACACTAGGCTACGACTACCATGGGGAATACGTGGGAATGGAAGGGTCGCCACCGTTATACCGGCCTGTCCGCTGGTCTGGGTAGGTGTAGGCGCGAAACACTGGGACGGGCGCATATTTCTGGCAGCCGTTTAGGGCAGGGTATGGATTACTTAGGTAGACGGGAAAGCGGACGGGTGCGCACTGCGACCGGTTAGCTTTTATGATTGTATTAATGACAGCCGTGGCGGTGGCGGTCCTGAGGTGTCTTCTGTTCGGGAGTACGTAGGGAGTAAAGATGGTTGTCGTTATAGTGAGTAAGATTTCGTCCCTGGGTTTTTCTGAGTGTGTTGCGTGTGTAGGTGTCATAAATGATAGGGGAATGACAGGAAAAGCGAGACAATGGAAGGAGATGGTTATGAGTGGAAATTATTAGTTTATACTATAGCAAAAAAAATTTGCGAAGTGTTGCTTTGACTTCGTAGTGTGACAATTAGTAATGTAATTAATTAATATAAACACGATTCCACTCGTACACTATATCCTTCGAGGAACACTGGCCAATCGGCCACTGGGAAACGCAACAGTAAGTTGTACCGCCGTGGGACATTTCGCCGCGGACGTGGCGGCGCTGGATGGAAGCACGGACCTCCCGCCGCTGGAACCCGCTAGCTCGGTCTCGATTAGTGGTTATCGGTGAGAGAGTCCACACCAGCGCGAGTGAGCACATCTGCTGTGCTCGTGTCTTGGGTTCGTACCTTCGGGACGAGTCTCTGGCCGTGGATGATCCCTCCGTATAGCTGCTGATCGCCACACACATATGCACACATATATCTCATTTATGTTTAACTGTATCTTCGTATGCGGTCGAGCCTAGATCCTCTCCAAACATGTGTGTGTGTTAGGCGGTGGAGTTGGACTGCTCGGCATAGATGCCCGCCCGTGTTAGGCTTAGCTCGCGTACGTTCTCTTTCAGTGCGAACATAGCGATTGAATAGAAATAAAAATTGAAGTGTGTTTTAATGTGTGATGTTTGGAAAAAAAAGTGTGTCTGTGTCTCTTTACTCGTCTTATGTATTGCTGGGCGGGATTCAATATATAATATAATATATATATAATATAATATAATTAATAATATATATATAATAATATAATATAATTAATAATATATATATAATATAATATAATTAATAATATATATATAATAATATAATATAATTAATAATATATATATAATAATATATATATAATGTATATAATTTTTTTTGCAACTATATATATCGAATCGTCCTCGGCGAAGGATTGACGGCGCGCGTGCGAGTCGGCTTATCGCTATAGCTTGGCTGGATTAATTTGCGGCTGCTGTACTAACCTCTTCCTCCTTTTCAGCATTTCCACATTGTTTCGATGTGGTACACTAATCGTTCTGCTTGTATTTTTCAGGTTCTCACCATATATTTCCCCATATTATGTTTTAATTTATCCGCTATGTTTCGCTGGAACTGTCTCCCATGCAATTGGTTGCCCGTCGAGAATAATGTGTCAAGGACACAGGAATTGGAGGAACTGTTTATTCAGGCTCTAGAGCTAGAAGCGAGAGCAATGGACGAACGAGATAATGATGATAGCACATCTTGTGCCTCACAATGGCAACAATTCAGAGATTTTATTTGAGAGATATATTCAACCACAGGAAGTATTTGGGACCAGAAGAAACTTGCTTTAAAAAAAAATTATAATTGATAATGATAAGTAGGTTAGATATGGGTGTGGTGTTCCTTTTTGGTTTTTCTTTTTCGTTTTCCAGAGTGGTGGTTCCAGCAGCCCATGATCTCGGAAGATACCTGACTATGGAGTGCAGCCGTTGGTTCTCTATCATGAACAGATGTGGTGATATTTTTCCTTTTCTTTTCTTTCGTAAGATTAGAAGGCAGCCAAGATTCTATACTGAAACGCCTCTGAGGCTTCTGGAAGAAAATGCTCCATGGAAGAAAATGATTGCTGCACCTTTAGGATAGGTTGAACCCTCATGCAATTAGTTGCCCATCAAGAGCAATATTGTGACAAGGACACACAGAGATCGGAGGAACTGTTTATTGAGATCAGAGTAGCTAGAAGAAGCAAGAGACCAAGGGAACAAACGAGATATGATGCTCACGATAGCACTTCTGCCTCATAATATCAACAAGTCGGAGCTTTTACTCATTGAGATATATTCAACAACAGCAAGAACTTTGGACCAGAGGAAGAAGAAACTGACTTTTTAAAAAAATCATTTTTGTAATATATAATGTTAAGTAGGCTAGATATGGGTGTGGTGTTCCTTTTTGGTTTTTCTTTTTCATTTTCCAGAGTGGTGGTTCCAGCAGCCCATGATCTCGGAAGATACCTGACTATGGAGTGCAGCCGTTGGTTCTCTATCATCAACAGATGTGGTGATATTTTTTCTTTTCTTTCGTAAGATTAGAAGGCAGCCAAGATTCTATACTGAAACGCCTCTGAGGCTTCTGGAAGAAAATGCTCCATGGAAGAAAATGATTGCTGCATCTTTAGGATAGGTTGAACTCTCATGCAATTAGTTGCCCATCAAGAGCAGTATTGTGGCAAGGACACAGAAATGGGAGGCTTATTGAGGCAGGACAGACCGCTCTGCATAATTTCCACCAGAATTAATCACTTGGTGATGAACAATGGTGAACAACAATGAATGTCGACCAACATAAAACAAGGCGAGATAGCTGGTGTGTAGATGAAATGGGCATCATTTTCTCGAGCCTGAAAAGCAAAGGGCACTGACAGAACGAACTGGACACTGGGAATGAACGGACTGAACTGACCATTGAGGATAATTTTATGGCTGCCACTTCACAGTTCATAGATTAATGAGCATTCTTAAAGGCCAGGCATTTTAAAATGCTTTGTTTCGCTGTTTCTGACCTTTTTCTATTTCAGAAGCAAATACAACTGGAGCCATATCAAGCACATCTAGCATCTTCCCTGCTTCGCTTAACTGGCCTTTGGAAGCTTTGGACACAGGGGCGACTAGCTCGGACTTCCCACGGGGGCAAATCGAAGTGTATCTGTGGGAGTGCAGCCAAAGGAGACAGTGAGACGTGAGTGATGCCTTTATAACTATAGGCTCACGTGGTGTGTCCTGGGCAGACTTCACAGGGATCGGTCCCGGCAACTGCCTTAAAGTGTCTGAGGAAAACTCAAAAACTGATAACGCCTGTTTGATGTTCTCCTGCTATAAAAGGCTCGTTTTTATTCGCAGTTGTCACAGATACATAGTAGAGCCTAGTAGAGTAGTAAGTGCTGTTCTGCTCCAAACATCCAGCATAACATACTGTAAGAGAAGTGCATTAGTGGGATGAACTACGTTGAGAGAGTCATGTTCCATGCGGCCTGCTTTGTGTGAATCTCCTCATTTCTATCATTACTGTGCTTTTAGAAACTTGCACATATTTCCATCTCCTGCTGAACATAACTCCGAAAGTTGGGAGTACATTTACTGGAACCTGCAGTGTCAAGAGTACAGTGTTGTACCTCATGCCAGAAAATCGTTAACAGTGTAATGCGGGCTTCACGTTACGCTCGAGTAATGAGATCAAGCCGACTTGCAGAATGGAGCCGCACACCAAAAGAACAAGGGCGGTAATGTGAAGTGGGCTTCACCTAACGCTTGGGTGTAATAAGACGAAGCCGACTTGCAGAATTGCTATAGCGATATCTCGCTTCAGAACTATTGGAAAAATATTCGAAAATTTTGAATACTGAAACTAGGTTGTGAATAGCATTTGATTAGCATCAGATGTTAATTTCATGTTGGAAATTTCGAATAACTCTAATTGCCCACCGATTCATTTCATACTTGTGACTGAGTACAAAAGATTCGACCTCCACAAAATAAATCACTGAAGTTTCAAAAATTGTCAAGCAACATGAAGTGAATGCCCCCGGCTGCTTCACATCGAAGAGGCTGGTTTTCGAAAACACTTGTTTTTTTTTTTCTTCCCTGTTTGCGCTGGTCACGGTGCGGCTCGACGCTGCCGGTACCCCTCAAACCAAACGATACGCGGAGGGAGCTCTGCCGCGTGTCACAGGTGTCAACAGCGGAAGCCTGCTTACCGGCACCCTGTAAGGATGCACTGTCATTCAAAATGCCTGCGCGGTACTTGTTCGGTACACGGTAGTTTATTGCGGTATTGCACTGAGTGGAATTCTAATGTGATGCGAGGTTGAAGCAAATAATTTTCGGCAAATAGTCACGTTGAATTATCACACATTTCTGGGCCCTGTGGTGGTCCATTTAAGCACCTCATAAGCAACCACACCTACATTGACTACTTTTTGTTACCAGTGCAGGTCTTTCCGAAGAGCCAGGAGCGCGGGGACTACCGGACTCCATCAACGGTACAACATCGAAGTGTCAACCTCAAGTGAACATGTACTCGTGGATATTGTCTTTGTGCTTCAAGCACCTTCAGTCAACAGCTACATGTCATCCCACAGGACGTAACGCTGCAACTGCTTAGCACACTATGGACAACATATTGTTATATTGTTGTGTGGTTTAGGTTTATAGTGTGTGTGACAAGTATGCAATTGTTTTGTATCATGAACAAACTTGACCAGCGGAGCTGGGAGGTATGGGGCATTGCTCTGTACCGGCTGCACCTTCTGCTGGTTTTCCTGGGTTTTCCTCGCAGACAGAGACGAATGTGGGTGCAGTTCCCATAAAGTCGGCTCAGGACGCACTTTCATCCCCCCAATGGCGGCAACCGCATGCCTTGGACGTAATCCTGCTCTAAACGTCCATGACGCATCTTTTGCGTTCCCTTTAAGCTTCACTGCGACATGGCTCGCACCGTGCAAATGACAGTCGACCATTTTGCATGTTGCGTGGATGTTTTGAATGTGTGTGCATGTCACGTGCGCACGTTGTACATACCAAACCAGGACCCCCACCAAATTAAAGTCGAGGAAACAAATGAATCGTTACTTTTAGCCAGTACAAATTTATTCAATCAATCAGTCGCAAAGATTCTGGTATGGTATTGCAACAGGCACGTGTCTGTGTGTGTAGCATGTGCGTGTATGTGCATGAGCGTACGTACGCAAATGTTGGTCTGTTTTTAACTCTACTAAACTGCCGTGGTTGAATGTCATTTGCCGGGTGGACTTTGCTGCAGTGAAGCCATTATTCGGTTCGGTTATTTCAAATGGTCAGGTTGGATCCGCCTGGTTATTTGAAAAGCAATTTTTAAATTACACCCTCGACGCTGTGTGTGCCTTCACATGCACTATGTTATGGTTAAATAATGTGCAAGGATTTCTTTCTGATATTGAATAGTTCATTGGGAGTGTTTCAGTGATGTGTATTTTGTACATGCTGATGCTATCTGATTATTGCGTGAGATTTCTGTGTATTAAGTAGTTCATTTTGTATGTGCTGATGCTATCTAATGTATAATCGACTGGTTGTGTATTAAATGTGTGTGATTTTCATCTTTCTGTACATTAAATTTCAGGTGCTTTGTCTCTCTTCACTTAGTGTTCTGTGTGTTGAATGCCAGTAATGTAGCCAGAAAAATATTTCTAGAGTTTGGTGAAATCCTCCTCTGCATGTGAAGTTACATTTCCCTTTCCCAAATGTACTACCAAAGGTGAGAGTGCATTGTCAATCCAGTAAGCAAATACGGATTGGCAGTTGTTATAAAAACATGGTTGTGAATTGGAGAACTTGCAACACATTGAGTAACTTTCTTGTCTAATTTGATATGCAAGAATGTGCAAGTGGTTTATTTAGATTTCAAATACCCCATGTTCCTCTGTGGAATAGAAGTGTAGCAAATCATTTTTCATGTGGAGGATGTCTGCTTGCCAAATCCACAAAGTATGAAAAAAACAGCAGTTTTGATTCTTTCAAATGGTTTAGAAAATCTGATGTTCATGTCCTAAAAAAAAAAAAAATCTGCATTGTGTCAAGCATGTTAAAATGTCTCGGCTTGTAGAGGTGGAACACTTTGGAAACTTTTTGCAAAAACTGTCAGTACTGAAATCCTGTCAATGACCTGTGAAAGTGCATTTGGGGTAGGATCTTTGTTGCAAGAGGTAACTGTTGAAGATGAGAGAGGACAGAGGGATGACGATGGTGTTTATTCCGTTCAAAGGAGCTAGAATGAACGCAATGTCTGTCATGCGAGCGTCAGTGACTCATCTTCTTTGTTGACAATAGAATGTTGACATAACATTCAACAGTAACAACAAAAATATAAAACACTGAAGCAACATCTTTATATTTGACTTTGGAGAGTGGGGAGGGTCATTGCCACAGGCGATACTCTACCCCCATTGCTGGTGGGGATGCTGGGAATAAAATAACGAGCCCCTTCACCATAACGATCAAAGTCCGATGGTGTCCAGAACAGCTTTGAGCGCAGAGCGTTGCTGGGCTGGTTTAGGCCAGGGACCAAGCAATTTCGATAGGGCTTTTAATGGTTACAAGCTTTCATTCAGTGGACTGCATTTCGTCAGGTAGGTAGGTACCTGACGAAATGCAGTCTACTGAATGGAAGCTTTTACTCATTGAAGGAAAGCTTCAGTGTTTTATATTTTGGCTGTTACTGACCCAACCCTTTGCAAGAGGTACAAAAACAGGTTTGAGAGTTCTGTTGTAGTTCATGCAACAAAAGGAAGTGTGGAATTCAATTGTTTGCATTGAAGTGCTCACCAAAAACTACGGTGACCGGAGGCCTCACTGTCCCTCAACACTGCCTTCCGGCTTCCATCGATGCTCACGTCTTTGGTAGATTCAGCCAATGGAAATGAACCATTTTGATAGTGAAAACTTTGTCGAAGTCCATCTGCGCACGTTTTGCCCATGGAGATGCCTTGGTCTTAGAATAAAGGTGAGCCATCATTCATCACAACATCAATGATCGTTGTGAAATGGAAGTGCAAGTCCAACGAATAATTTTGGGCAGGAGTTCCCCTTCGTATCTGCAGGTGTGAAGAAACACTGAAGCAAATACATTGTAGTGAAAAGAACTTCTGTGAATGCTAGGTAGTATGTAAAAGTGAAAAGTATAGTCTATTGAGTGACAGGACCCGCCACTCAACATGTGCCTCAACGCGCTCTGGATGTCCCGCCTTATAGTCTGAGAAATAATGTCACTTTAAACCACAACCAAGCCCTGGCGTGTAGGAAGGGGTCTGGAAAAGTCACTGCAAAGCCATCAACTTCTGTCCGTTTAGAACAGGCTGATATCACCTTTCCGTACACAACACTGTCAGGTGGTGGTGGTTCAAATAATGTTGGTTGGTGACATGTTGCTAAGGGGCATTGCGTGACCAGGGCCGGCTTCACAGGGACCTGTGCTGAGAAATGACTATTTTTCCGGTGTGCCATTATGGAATAGGCGCTGCGCTGCAGCAGTTTATCTGACAACTGCGCGTCGCACAAACAGAAGTAGCGGTAGAATAGCGTTGTGTGAACTGCATACGAATCGTGGAAAAGCGGATCAATGTGTGTACGATTACCATAGCGACCATAGTCAATGCCATAGTACGAAGGATGGAGCAAGCGATACGAAGCTACGAAGCGATACGATGGAGTTGTGTGCCTCCAGGGTAGACTATGAAAAGAAACTCTAAAGCATAAACAGCATATTAGGAAATGAAATTGTCACTGCTAAAAACACCACAAATGAAGCCTGGAACCTAAGATGAAAGAAAAACAAACAAAATATTAGGTATGGGAGATATTCGTTTATAGAAAGTGGATCAAAATGGGCACATTACGCAGCCGCGCCGATTTTTCAACATCGGCGGCGGCGGCGCACACCTCTAGACTGGAAGCGTCGAAGCGCCACCTGGCAAACTGGGACAGCCAGACAACGAACGCCTTGAGACTTCTAAGTGCTCACCAGTGACTCTTTATTTTCTGTGTGCTTGTGTTTCCTTAGGAAACTGTCCCGCTTCAAAGGGGACGAAGCACAACCTGAACCTGAACCTATATATGACGGACGCCATGAGGCGGAGCCTGTGTGACTCGAACTACAGCCGAAAAGAGTCTCCCACTGATCTCGATTGTAAAAGGCTGGATCGCGGATAGGGAGCGCGAGCGTGAAGAAACCGGCCGCCATCTTACTGTACCCACAACAGTCGCCGCAGCGATCATGGCAACTTCTTGCAATTACGGTCGTACCAACCGTACTGGCAAGGTTACAGGGCCTAAATTTATACAGGTGAGTCACTCTTCATCGAGGAATAAATAGGCGTCCATTCTGTATATTTAGTTGCCCATTATGAAGTGTTTTTTTGCCCAAAACGAGCACTGGATGCAGGTTGCTTGATCGCTCTTCCGACGTTCAATCGAGCACACTTGCATTATACCCGGCGGCAAATACAGTTTGAGTGCATAATATGCTTGAAAGAACACGTTACACTACACAGGTAGTGTTGTCATTAATATATGTGCGAGCACTCGAGCGCTTTTTTGCATGCATTGCTAGCATGGTAAACCGTGTTCTCTGCGGAAGCAAGTGCCACATTCATTTCTTTGAATTACCTTCGCGCACAAGTTCGGTATTACGTCATAATGAGACCAAGATTGTCACCTTTTTTCATGTATTGGTATTGTTTTGTGCCTTGGTTTGATTTGTGACAAAGAATCCTACGTAACGGTGGTGTGGCGCGACTTGAATAACGCCTTTGTGTCTGAGCTGTATCGTCAGCTTGTTACGATAGTAATAATTTGTAGCGTGTCGCGCTATTTGTAGCAGTTTTTAAGGCAAAAGTGGTTTCTCAATACAGGTTTCGTCATGAGGGCTACCCAGTGAATAATCTGTGCAGTGTGATACGGCTGGGTGTACAGGTAAGTATCACGTTCCTCATCCACTGGTTTCTACTTTACAGGAAGGAACAACCTCAGTGCACGCACTGTGGTTAGCCTCTCTCAGTTTTGCATATTTTCTTGCATGTTCACATCAGAAACACACCTTACACTTTAGGCTCCTTCACCCAGCAATATAATAATTAGAGATTATAATTCTTTTTAGAAGGGTTCCCCATATTCTTTTTGGAATAGTTTTTAATCTTTTGAATTTTTAGAAGATACAGGGATTGTAAACCATGTTTTAAACTGATGTTTTAACATTTGTCCAATGCATTTATTAAACAACATATTCATTTTTAACTGGTTACACCCAAACCAATGTTCTGATGTATTATTTCCTTTGTTGTCGATGCACCATAAAAATTGGAATAATCATCATCAATGCAGGTTACTTCACGGTTGCCTCGACATACTCAAGAAATGGGTGCAGAACCTGCGTAATGCCCACAAACTTTGACTACCACAGCACCTCCAGAAAGTAAAGGCATATGTGTCACATGGGATTTTTAAAGGCATTCACAGTATATAATACCTTGTATGAACTGTTGTAGAGCCTCTACAGTACACTCTCAGAAATTAAAACTTGTCAGGGAACTGTGATAATTGTTTCAGTTAATAGGCATGTACATATACGCTATAAGAAGAAAATTATTTATTGAAAATGCACTTCTCTGGCTACTCATGTTGTTTACATCTACTGCTGATCACATTCATTTATCACATATTATATTCTTATATATTATTATTATATTATCACATATTCGATCACACTAAATTTAAAATTCAGCATATATGAGAAAATATCAGGAGGGAAATTGCTATGCATTGCTCATTCCAACCTAAAATTGAGTGCTACAAATTTAGAGAGCGTACCAGACCATTGTCATTCCTAAAATATATATTGCCATTGTAGCAAGGTCACAAAACAATAAATGTAGTCTTTTGCGACCTCCCTGCACGTTCATTGTATCCTGAAACGCATAAGTGCAAGAAATAAATCTTGAACTTGAATAAACTCGATGTTGTATAAACTTGACATAAAATATTGAATAATTTCAATTCCATTTCAATTTTGTTAGTAGTATTTGCAATACATAGTACACAGTGGGGGCCCCGTAGCATAGCTAGAGGTGGGGCCTCCCGGAAACAATCTGAATATCATGTATGTGGCGACAACATCAGAACAAGGTATCCAATATAACGATGTACTGTCACAGTATGGGACAAAGCACAATACGCACAAAAATAAAAGAACAAACAAATTAAATAAATATAAGAAATAAAAACAACTGAGATTGAGCAAAAATGTGACGTTTATGAAGGTGAACAGCGTAGGCGAAAAAGCCCATGGGTGAAAGAAGACAAATAGTTGAAAAAGCGTGCATGAAAAGAATGTGTATGAATATGAGTAACTAATTCATGAAATGGTTCCGTAAGATGATCCGAAAACGTTGGAACGAACGTACTGACTTTAGGTTATCGGGCAAGGCGTTCCATAGTTTGGCAGCAACGAAGGTGAATGTTTGCTTCCCGTAGTTGGTTGTTGTGCGTGGCAGGAGAAAATTACAAGGTGATCTAGATGGAACGACTACTGCAAGACACTGATTGTTGAAGACACCTGACAAATGCTTGTACAGAAGCAGTAGAACGCAGAAATGAAACAGCTGCATGAGTGGCAAAATACGCAGTGATATGAAGAGGTGGCGACTGCTGCATACTGCGGGAGTGAATGTAATGATGCGAATAGCTCTTCTTTGTAAGCGGTTTAGAGATGAGAGATATATGTGGATCCCCATGATGTGATGCAGTAAGAGAGGTGGGAATGTATGAAAGCGTAATATAATGACACAAGTGTATGAGATGAGAGATATATGTGGATCCCCATGATGTGATGCAGTAAGAGAGGTGGGAATGTATGAAAGCGTAATATAATGACACAAGTGTATGGAGTGGAAAAAAATATTTGACCTTGGATAACGCATGAAGGCCGTAAGCCGCACGCTGACATATGTTTGAGATGTGTGCTGTGAACTTTAAATGGGTATCTAACATTACTCCCAGGAACGTTACCTTGCCAGTAGGTAAAAGAGAGCTACCATTTAGCGTTAAAGTTGGCAGCAGCGGTAGTTTCCTCTGAGGGCTATGGAAGAGAATGAATTCAGCTTTTTTATTATTAATAGTTAGCTTGTTGGTGCGGAATATAATGAATGATATAAAATATTGAATAAACTAGAACTCGTATATTCTCTTTACTCATCATCAGTGACCTTCATTACAAAAGCATATCGTGTTAGACTTCTTTGTTTGCGTTTCACACACTGGGTACACGAGGGCCAAAATGACAAAGTCACAACTGTTTCAAGCTCCAAATAGTCCTGTTGCAATTTGAAGACCATACGTGGAGCTGCATTTTTTGGAACATGCTCCACATAACAAGCATGACAAAGTCAGCACTGGATAGCAGGACCCCGTCCCCAAGCAGCTTTTCTCACACTGCAGTTGTATTCAACAAAAGCATGTGAGTGCTGGAGAAGGACATTCAGTTTGGCACAACCGCGCCTGCAAATAATCAGAACAAATAAAGGAAGAAGCAAACAAACATAGAAGGGCTGTACTTCAAAAAGAGATAAGTCCTGTGTCTCGAGGAGGTGTTACCACTTTCTAAGTAACTTAATTGATTAAGCTTACATCACTACCTGATTAACTGTCCTAACGAGTGTGATCTAATATTGCGTGAAGTAATTATTTGGGCTGCTTCGGTGTGTCCATATTTGCGAGGCAAAGCACCGCTGTCGTTTACTAAAAGACTCTTTCTAAGGCGATGCTTGACATAAATCATACTAAACGCATACACGGCTAAAACAACGGCTGTGACTCTACAGAACGATCTCTTTCTGCCATGCGAGTATATCTTTTCCCGGGCCGTTCTTTATGGAACAATTTTTGTCCAGAACGCAGTACGGGATATTATATACATGGTTGTTGTTAATCTCACGTCGTTTCTTATTGAAATATTGGCTGGGAAACGTGCTGTAGTACAATCCCCAGCGCTGCACTGCAGTGACGGTCTAGTTTCGGAATGCAAAACATAATGTAATTAAGAATCGAACGGCAGGACACCTGTGAAACACTGTTAGGATACATCAGTATACTGGCACCTTACAAAATTGTGTGATGACAAACAACGATCAATGCTAGCAGCGCAATAAATACTCACAATCTCTGTTGCCTCCCATTGTTTTCTATGGGCACACACAGCACTTTAGGGCCCACCAACATGGCGGCCCGAAGGCACGCCTCTCCCCCACGAGCCCCTCTCTCATGCGCGATCCAGCCTTTATATATAGAGATCAGTGGAGTCTCCCGATGATGTACCAGTTTCCGCGGGTGACGTCACAAGGCCGGTGTGGGCAAAACAAATTAACAGAGAGTCAGGGACAATGAGAATAACGTGACACAGTTTGCTAGAAATTACCATTCGACAACACCTGAATCAATCTGCAATTACATACGGCAATCAGGAGTCGCGTTCGTGTGGTTGCCCACACAACAATGGCGTCTTTTGTTTGTAAACGGAAAGAGGCCTGCTCATTCGCCTCGAAGCGCCCGTTCAACCTCCTCCCCTATCCTCCTCTGCACCGCGCCGCTTGGGGCGCTCGCATCCTAGGGTTCTCCTCAATGCAAATGCTATGGAGCGCTCGCGCAATTAGTAGTAATATGCGTTGACGACTGCCACTATACTGGGATGGATGATTGGGAAATCTATTAATATTAAATCAGGTATTTTTTTAAGAAATTCGACTGCTCGGGATATTGATTCTGAGCTGCGCAAAAAACCTCATTGAAAAGTGGAGAACCCAAAGCTGTCGGTCATATGTGTATTTTTCATCACATTATGTAAAATTGCAGTTGCGTCTTGCTTTGAACTGTATGCGCAAGTACGTGGCCTACAGGTTTGACAGCTGCTGTTGCATGCGTACATGTGTACCCATTATTGTAACGAACTACTTCAGGAATTACGAAATGGTGTTAACTCCGCGCTTTGATTTCTTTCTTTCTTTCTTTCAAGAAACATAATAAAGCTGATCGTTACAAAGAAGCAGGCTGCTTGCTGTCGTGCCCTCTTGTACCAGGATCTTCCGCTACGTCAAGGTGCACTTATTGTGCGCCGGACAAAAAAAAAGAAAGAAAAAGGAGAAGCGGGTGATCAAAATACCGCGGTTGCTCATCCCCCGGGACTATTTGGCTAAATCATTTTAAATCTCTTAAAGCAAGTACTTCTTTCAACGCAAGTACTTCAACGGCTTCAACATGCAAATGCGCTTCTCTGCCAGAGGATGTGCGATACGAACGATAGCGCACCTGTTCGTGGCCAAGCTTTCGCGGCTATGCGTTCCCGGCCACGAGGCACACATAAAGCACACATACGTGAGCATGCATTGGCAGCATTGCAAACGGCTTTATTGTATTCTTGTACTTTTTGCTTTCCACCACCATGAGATTATTTATTCATTTTTATTTTAAATGCTTCCGGCATAGAAAGCATTACGAGGAAGGTAATATATTGGAAAACAAATACATTGCTTGAAAATCTACATTCAAGTGATGCTAGCAAAGAGGAGGAACCTGAAAACCTGGAGCATACTGAAATATATTAAATGAGCGGGAAGTATTAAAATGCTCTGTTCCTTGACATAACCGACAGCTTCTGGAAGCGTTGCTTACCAAGTTTTTCCGCACACTGTTCGCAAATTTTGCTCTCGGAGTAACTGACAAGAATGACATGGCAAACTTTTTCGCCTCCAAGCCCCTCTCACCGAAGGCACTAAAACTATGAAGAAATGCGATAACAAGCGGGGCGGAGTATAACCCGAATATATATAACCGAATAAATAATTTGTCTGTATTTTGTTTGCTTATATTTTTACTGTCATTTTTGCGTCGCACATCCTGTGCGTATATAAGCTACACCGCTGCTCTATGATGATCTGTGCATAAGCTCGCTCAGATCTCGGGGCATCCATACTAAAATCTGTCGTCATCAGCCCTTTTCACTCCCTAGTCACAATACAACATTTTCACATAATCTCCCCTGCTTCATAACGTCAGCTACAATTCGACGTGAAACGTCTTACTGCCGGAAAATGGATATTTTTTGCGGCTCCGACGTTTGCGCCTTTCATCACTAAACACCCTCGAAAATAACCTAGCGCTTATTTTTTTTCTAATATCAACTTCTCAACTAATTATCGTAAGCCCTAGTTCGTGTTGTAGTATTAAAATGTCGAAAATATGCCACATAGAATTAGTTTCGCGATGCAACATCGCTCATAGAAAAGCATGGCAATCGCAGCGCAGTATCCTAGGGAGGCAGCGCCCCTTGCGGTGGGCGCCGGAAAAGCAAGTGGCCTCTTGTTTCAAGCCCGTACAGGCTCCCTCCCAACACAAAAGCGACTCTGCGAACTCTTTGGAAACGCAAACCCAGCATGTACCCTATGTAACACCGGAGAAGAAGAGGACATACAGCACATCCTGCAAACTTGCCCGGCCCTACGCGAAGACGGAGTGCCCAAGACACCAGTCCCTATCGCCATCATGTTGGGCTTCGAGGCATCACCCAGCTCCCAACCCCAGATCAACGACACGAAGAAAGTCCTCCTCAAGTGGGAAAAGGCCTCCAAAATAAAATCAAGGGCGCTCCACGAGACAGCCGGCAGACACCGTCTCGAAACCGAAACCGGCCAAACACAGCGGACGGCCATCCGAAGCCAGAGCCATCAAGTGGCGCCTCCGCAAGACGAACCCACCAGCATTGACTCAAATTCCTCGCTCCTCTTATGAGAGCTTGGAGACTCGCCTGTGACTCTTTTTATGGATGTCTGCCCTGTTGTAAAAGGGATTAGGCGAACCTGAACCTGAACCTAAACGGATTGGACGGGCGGTGCTCTTTGATCTCGGCGCCGTTGAACAGGCATTCTCAGGAGATAAACTGATGTCCTGGACCGGCAATCCAGAAGATGTGGGTTCGATCCCTACAGCTGGCTAACCTTTTCAGTGACTTTCATCTTTCAGGCATTCTCAAATATAGGAGGCTATGCCCTAACGGACGGAGCCCGCCATTGGCTTTGGCTATATGTTTGACTTACGAGCCTGGCCTGGCTAACGGCACAAGCATGGCCCCATCCGTGCCAAATACTTGTTAGCGGAAATTTTACTTTCGTGATGTTAGATATCCTTCTAGGAATGTTATCCCTTGTGATATCGCTTCTACTTCTTCTTGTACTTGTAGGAGTAGGTAAGTTTGGTTGGAAGTGGTTTGCTTGTAGGGAAGACGAACGATTTTTTGTGAGGTTTAGTCACAGTTGCCATGAGATACTAAAGGATTATAAGGCAGTCCCTTCAGATTATAACTCAGCTGTACACTACTTCCTATTTTTTAAGACTCATGTGCTCCGAACAGCCGTAAAGAACTGAAAAACTTCGCTACGTCTCGTAGTGTCTGGGATGAATGTGGGTTGAATAGTGTCTGGGCTGTTGTAGCTCCCGTCACAGCTTTGTAGGCTATGCAGCCCTTTCTCTCTCTCTCTTTTTTCATTAGTGATCATTTTTGTTGGGTTGAGGTGGTTCATACTGTTGCATTATCAAAGACAGAGAATGAAACTGTGTGCACTCTGAGTGTGTCAGGACATACCACAGTAAAATATCTTTACATTTCTTTCCCGCTTGCCTAGCCAAGTAGGAACTTGAAACCCAATGTTTTCCACTTCAAGCAGGGGAAGTTAGTTAGCAAGGAAGTTAAGCAAATTAGATTTGATTATAGCTTAGATATGTAGATTAAATTACTGATAAGCAGAGTGCTGTGGTTCTGGGTAAGTGACTATATTTACAATTTGCCACCAACTACTACTGTCGGAATACCCTGAGTATCACTCATGATCCCCAAGACATATGGCTTTGCATTTTAGAGGACAGCACCTTGAATATCATACACAGTAAACCATAGTTTCATAGCGAGCCTCCTGACAATATAGGGGAAATGAACTGCAAATGTATCAGAGTACTGCGTAAAATGTAACTAAGCAGGGAGTGCTTTTGCTTCAGGAATCCATGCGTTTATATAGAATGAAGAAGAAATTTATATACAATGAAGGAGGATGAGCGAGAGAGAGTGACTGGTTTGTCCCTTCAGATGACGCACCCTGGAAGTCGCTGAGAAGGCATGTTAGCTTGGCTCAGTTGGTAGAGCCCTGGACCGGCAATCCAGAAGATGTGGGTTCGAGTCCTACAGCTGGCTAACCTTTTCAGTGACTTTCATCTTTCATCGTTAATTTCTTAGGCATCTTGAGGCCTTGTATGTGATTGTCCCTTCTACGTTGTTCCAGCCTCAGAACATCAGTTCTCTCATTTATATAGAATCCACGAAGATTCAACAGACTGTCAGAAAGCAGTCAGCAGCTCTGGACCAAAATACAAAGTTGCCAAATGAAAATACAGAACATGAATCAGCATGCAATAGGGCAACACTAACTAATATGGGAGAGTTCCAATTTTGCATACCCAACCAATATTGACAGGTTGTATTCTGAATTTTTTACAGGAAAGCTGCACCAAGATGTTATGTACAACATGTCACCTACAATATACTTTAAAAAATATTAAGGCAGAAATTGCTGTGCAGACGATTGCATTTATAGGCTCATCGCAGGCATTCTCTGACGATGGACAGCAGAGGCCTGTGGAGACTGAAGTAGCTGACATGCTTGGCAACCAGTAGCTTGTCTATGCCCTTGACGAAGATACAATCTATAACACTTTCCGTACACGTGGGAATTTTAGCATCACTGGCTAGATGCAAATCAAAGACTTCCTTCATAAAGTCCGCGAACCAGTTGTTCTGGGGTATTGAAGTCTCCCATGACAATCATGGCCATGTTGTGTTCCGGGTCAGTCGCTATGGCGATAAATATGTGCATTGAGGCTCTGCACGTTAAGGGCCCTATATGATTATACTGGCTCGCTGCACCATTTTTTTTTACTGTGGCATGGTTGCAACCACGGTGTGACATCTGAAAGTGCACCCTCTCTCTCAGCGGTTTTGTAGCTGATCTTGAACATGTGATCTCCCAGCAGCCAATGAGTGTAGGGATTATGCTGCTTCATACCCTGTCTCACGAAAACTTGGAGAGTTCGCTCATAAATGCTATCGCATAAGATGCATACAGGATGGCATTCTTTAAGAAGTAATACTGTGGCATTCCATGAAGCTATAGGGACGATAGAACCTACAGAAAAGAGGCAATGTGAATTTGAAAGATTTGAAGATATCTGAATATTTACCATTTGAAAACAAGTACCAAAACCCAGTCCTAGGGACACTAACAAGTTCCCAACATTTCCCACAAGTACTCGATTAAAGTGCATTTTTATCACGTGTCATCTGTTTGTGTGTGGCTGTTAATTGCATTCAGTGTTATATCATTCCAAAATATTTCTTGACATTCATAAAACTGTGTGGTGATGCTTATTTCAGGATGGTACATTGTATGGAAACTGTTCCTGTCCCGTTTCAAGTTTGTTCGGGAGTTGCTGATAGCCAACAATGGTGCTACGGACGTCCAAGCAACTCCACGCTCACGAAGCCGCAGGGCCAGGGTTGACTAGCAGATACGATTACCACTGTGAGCTGCATCAAAGGACACAGTCAGTGTTTTACTCTGAGCATGTCTGTGATTTTCGTGAGCTCCTAATGGGGAGAACTTTCGAGGTGGAATATTTTCTACCGTGTGGGTGCGCCAGACAGAATTACAGAAAGCCACATGTATTTTTAAACACGATCACGCAGTAAATAAACGTGTATGTTGTACATTTTTCTTATTATATACTAAGTGTTGCCTTACTTGATGCACAAGATTTGTCTGCTCCTGGAATACTCTGTGCACATTTGAAAATGTGTTAGTTATCTTAAAGAAAGGTCTACAATAAGAGTATGAAAAGGCAAGAATTTTGAAACTCTTACAACCATGGACAGAAGTGATGTTTCCTCAAAACTAGCTGGTAGGGAGAGGTTTAATATTTTTGAGACAGCCTGTGGCAAAAAGCTGTTCTTACATGTACAAGGAAGCACTATATGTACTGCATAACACCTATGCACAGTACTGTTTTGTGTGCGCCTATGCTGAGGCTTATATTAGTATGGCATTCACAAAGTTCTGTTTTTCTCTGCAGTTTTTCTAATGTCTCTTCTGTGATCTGTCATTCTTGTTTTTGTTCTGCTGGTTTCACTGTATGTATATTGCAGGGCAGACCAGACAAGATGCTTTATAGATTACTGCATCGTAATTAACTAAATGGGTCATTCCATGCCAAACGTCCCAGAGGTCACGCTCGACCCTCGCCGATTTTGTCATAAAAATTCCTACGAATTTATTACTTGGAGAAAACCACTAAAACAAAGGTTTTAGCTGCCATTGCAAAATAGTTGTCCCTAAGTGTCTGTTTAAAGTTACGGGGTTAGCCACTGACCACCCCTGCGGTCTACGCATGTCGCTGCTAAAATTATGGAGATACCGCAACTGGTTTCATGCCGCGGTAAGGAAGAAGTGTTCGTCTTCCTATCTTATGGTCGCAAATATTCTGGCTACTCACCATGTGTGTCCTGAAGGCAGTGCGAAAAATGCTTAGAGAAGCAAAGTTTCGCATTTTTTTCTGGGCTACATCGCTATAAGTAAAGAGACAAAACTATTTTTTGAACGTTGAGATGCGAATGAGTACTACAGGCCAAAAAAGTTTCGTTGAGAGGCTAAACAAAATGATGGGAGAAAAAAAACACGCGAAGATACGACTCTGATGAAAATACGGCAACTTTAACCGTAAATAACAAAAATGGTGGAACGCAGAAAGCAGCACAGTGAAAGCTGGAAGAAAGTATCATGCCCAATTCTTTGGGAGCACAAGGAGCACAAGCCAGGAGCACAAGGAGCAAGTTTTAAAAAAGTATATTTTTTTATAGCAGAGAAAAGAATTTTTGAAGCCTGGCTCTCCGCGACTAACCCCCGTAACTTTAAACGGACACTTAGGAACAACTATTTTGTGATGGCAGCTAACACCTTTGTTTTAGAGGTCTTCTCCAAGTAATAAATTCGTATGAATTTTTACAACAAAATCAACGAGGGTCGAGTGTCACCTCTGGGAGGTTTGGCATGGAATGACCTAAATCTGCTTTTATCTTTATGGTGACATAAGTGCCATAGTGTAACCTGAAGTTTGAAAGACATTTTTACATCCAGCGGAGCTAGTGTACGTCTGATAGACCCCGAAACACCTCCTAACTTCCTCTAGCCCTAGTCATCTTGTTGAACGTCTTCCTGTCTTCTTCCTAGTCTGTACCACCCACCCCTCCTTTCTTCTCCAGATAAATTGAGTCTCTACAGCATGCTTTGTCTCCGGTGAACACTCTCTTGTCAATGCCTGCCTGTGTGTCAAATGCCTCATCACAGAGCTGTGAACGTACGTGAATGTATTCTGCGTATGATGCGATTGGAAGGTGCCAAATGTCGGTAACAAAGTCGACCCCTTAACTTTTTTATGTAGGAGCATTATGCAGGTTTCTTCAATGTGTCCTGCATTCGGCGATAGGTATCCTCCAAGCAATGGGGTACTATCTTTTTCACAGGCTATCGTTTAATGTTCCTATATCTCTTACTGAAGTGTCTGGACCATAAGGGATATTTAATGCTCATTTGGGCTGTAAAAAATGTCCCGCAATATTGCAATACCTGACCAGTGCCACACGTGTTTTTATAGACTGACATTGTTATGGCACCATATGAGTCTTTCTTGACCAGAAAATGAAATCCTCCTTTGAGACTTTTCTTCACAAGTGCATTGAATGCTGGTGTGAGGGTCCAAAAAGTTACAAGCAGCGGCAATGTGTGGCACAAATGTTTTATGGCTCTATTTCCTATGTTGCCCGAATTCTTATCTTTGTGGAACCTGCCCGCATTTGCACAATGTGCCTTGAGAGGGAACTGGGGCAGTGGAGCCACAGCTCAGGAACTGGTGAGAGCGGAGGTCCTGTGCAAGAGGGTGGCACTGCAGCTGGAGAGCGACGCACAAAGGACGACACAGCCAGAACTAAGTGAGACCCCGATCAGCTCAGATTGCCAAGCACAGACAATGGACATCACCAGAGCTACCTTATCAGCACCTACAGATTAAATGTGTTTTGTCTACTTTTGTGTTCCATGTACTTTCTCTCAGCGTGAACCCACATGTCGGCAGCGAGCCTTCACACTATGATGAGTATTGTTAAGAATGTCAGAAATAGTGCTAGTGTAATCCCACCTAATCACAAATGTGTCATCCACACAGATAAATACTCACTACCATCCCTACCTCCATCACAGCCTTATCTTCCACATATTCTGTCACCAAACTAGCAATGGTCACGGACATTGGGCTACCCATGGGGCATCCTTGAATTTGCTTGTAACAACTCATCATTTTGGCCAACTCGCCATGCATCAGGAAGCCATGATTGTCAAACTGAGCTGCCTATTTTCACCTCATAAAAAGGAAGAGCGGCCACTTCGCAAGAACCACCCCAAGACTGCGACTTTGCTCCCAGGCTCTGTAGCTACTTAAGCAGACACATTGGCCCGCTGACTTAGATCCCTTTTGGACAGAATCCTGAAATACACTTTCTCCGTTGAACCTGTCCCCTTGGAATCTGTCTGCCTCTACTATGGTCCAGGGTGTTGAGGAATCCGGCAGTTTGCAACAGCACTCTCACTCTATATACGAAAAATAGGTTGTTCACGTTGTCAGATGGTCCTTCAAAGTGTCAGCTCTATTCAACTGTTGGATAAAATTGCATATCTACCACATTGTATGACATCATCTTGTTTTCAGATGCACAAAAGTTGAGTTGGGCATCAAGAAACAGGGTGTGTGCATGTGTCAGCGCGCTATGTGCATCGAGGCTGTGGGAATGTGCACAGCTCCACGCCAGAATGATGAGATCCTCGGGTAGGCTGGAGGCTACGAACAACAGAACATTGTCGCCATCACTTTCTCCAGATTTCTGGACTGCTTGCACTTCATCATTATATTCCAGGCTTCCTCCGGACTATTGACTGCTACTGCTTCGAGTCGTGTGCCATCATTCCTGTGTCGCACTAGTCTTCCTCCCAACCTTTTGTAGCCGACCACCCTACTCAATAGCATCAGATAATCACACAGTTTAAGTGAATCTGATCTCACGATGGAATTTGGAAGAATTCAAAAACAAAAACCTTGCTGTTTTTTTGGTTTTTTTTAAGTTGTAGTGCTGGAGCACATTTTATTGCCTAAAACAAGGTTGGTGTACATATTAACTCTGAAAGATTTGTCGGGGGCTCTAAAGCATGTAGTCAAGCTACACTTACAACCCTGATGACTTGTGGATGCCACACCTTCACCTAATACGAAGAAAAGGAACACAATAAAATAAGGCAACAGTAACTCATACTTGTAAGGTTTTGCTTGCAAGGCTGTGTGCGGGGTCCAGCCTTGGCCAGCATGGTAGATAGACGATCTAGGTCAATTAAACACTATGTGACGACAGAAATTGAGGAGGGGTCAGGACATCGTGCCCCCCCCTCTAGATCCGCCCCTGGTTCAGGTGCTCTTTAGCATGTAGTGGCTGTACATTAAGGGGCCACAAAGCAAGCTACGATCCCATTGTCTGTGGCAATTCTGTGATAATTGTGAGATTGACCACGACAGGTATTTCCGCGGCAGTTTCATTTTGGAGGTGTTGGAATTCCGCACTGAGGGCTGAAACCCGTATCTGTTGACTTTTCAGGATGTTTGGCAGGTATTCGGCAAGGGCGGGAGTGCTGGGAAAATGTCTCTAGCACGAGTGGAGCAGTAGAGCGTGGAACTGTTTGGCCGCACGGGCATCTCACATTAAAACATCTTTTTAGGTTAAAAAGAGTATGTGGCCATATGTAGAAGCTTACACAACAGGAATTTATTTCACATTATCTGTGTTGGTAGCAATGGGACGCACAGAATAAAAAGCAAATGGCATTACCAGTGTCAAAAAATGCTTGATAACGAAGCATAGTGTAAAAAGGCATCGAAACGTTTGCCCACTCCGAATTTTCTTCACTCATGCCCCTTGTGCGTCCACCGCATGTCCTTCCGTGCGGCTGCCGTGAACCTCCATGCCCATGCCGCCAACCTCTAAGGCTCTAACCTCGCAAATGCGTGACGAGATGTGGAGATGTATTCGTATGCAAGGTGTCGATGCAAGAAGCGAAATACAAAACGCCCATACCAGCTTCTAGCCAGTTGTGAACCGGCTGTAGCAGCTTATCGCAAGGCAAACGGAAAGACGTAGTGGAAGCAGTGGAAGGAAGGGTGGAAAAAGCCAAGCGCGATCCCTACCGCTAGGTGCTTTTGTGCGAAGCCCGCCCCTTTCTATGCGACTCGCACATAGTATCAGTAACCGGCACTTCGCACGTGACTGGTCAAGGGGTTGACGTTGGACACACGGTAGCCATGAAAATCATCACGTTACTACCACGGTAAGTCGGTTTCACGAATCCTTCGCATCCTACCGTAGGAGTCGTCAGCTCGCGTTGGTGTCATCTGAACGGATGGGAAGACCTCAAATTCCTCTAGCAGACGAACACCTGTTTTTCAGTTGTGCTATCTGTCATGTCCACGTTGCACAAAAACGACAGAACACATTGTCTCGAAGCACTAATGGTTTAGATGTCACTTCGTCTCCCGATCATCGTCTTCGTGGTGATGACCTTGAACGTTACATAAGCGGGTTCATTTTATCGCATGACGATTTGTGTGATGGTCAGACGGGGAGGGGGGTTCTGGAATGTGGATGGCCTTCCGGGTGGCAGTGCATCAATTATAAGGCTGTCTAGTGTGCTACGCGTTGACCCTACCATTGTAATATGTTATCCATCGCATGTTCACAAATATCCGCACGATCTACTTTGGACTTCTATGTCTCCATACCACAATGCATGTAGAAGAGAAAACATGCGTGGCACACATTTATTCACCGTGTATATGAAGCAATTTTGATTTAGGTCGTTCCATTGATCAGGAAATTTGTGGTTGGTATCAGACAATGTTGTAAGCAATTAAAATCGCTAAAAACTCCAGTGCAGGGCAACACTTAAAAAGACAGCACAAGACACAGCACTGATCTCTAGCGCTTACAGTACTAATAATATGCCAAACAAAAATTGGAGGTTTTGTCTGACAAGGCTACTTCTAATGATATGTGCTGCCGCAATGGTTGCATTATGCCCTAGGAGGTTCTTTAAAATGACTGTAGCGCATGGTCTTTACAGGTTTGTGGGGCACATTCGTCTTATCAGTTTGTACCATGTCACAAGATAACTGACTGCTGAGTTTGACCCTGTTAGGAGCCACCCTGCCATCCTTAGTGTCTTTGGGTCGGTCGGAACTCAGCTTACAGTACACGTACTATGTTATTTGTGCGATAAATTTCTTAAAGCGGAGGAATAGCTAAATCGACAATAGCACAGTGTCGTAAGTTCATGCTGTAAGTCCAGCATGGTGCAGTTAGATGAAGGTTATTGTCTCATTGACATCTCATTTCTCTTATCTCAAGCTATTTAGTGCCATCCAGGCAATAACTGTCTGCTTCTCCCCTTCATAAAGGTCCCACATGATGTACTGCAAGTGCAAAGGATTGTCAGTGCAATGTTGGCAATTGTCAGTGCAATTCATAACACCAATTAGATTAATGACTAAGTGCCCATCCTCTGTCATGCACTTGCACTACATTGTATTGCTCAGACATATATGAGAAAATACTTTTACTTAAAAAGCTGTCATGACAAGTATCCAATCAATCCCCACTTTGTATCGCTCGCATTATTACCAGTGCTGGATGGCTATGGTCTGTTTCCTAGAGTCATTGCATATTCTGTACATTATGCAGTGACCCTGTGTTTCCATGTGAGTTAGAGGTGACTATCCTCTGAGGCAGACATTCAAGCCAGTGGTAAAACCACAAAGGGACATTTGCTAAGTAGCATCATAAAATGTACAGAGCACAAATAGATAAGGAAAGTTACTGCAAAGGGATGACTAAATGTCGGAAACAGTCTTGGGTAGTGACCAAGTTACAAAAAACTTGTAACTGTAACTAGTTACTTTTCTATAAAAGTAATTTGTAGCTGTTACTAGTTACCGCTTTTGGCTAAAGTAACTGCAAAATGTAACTAAGTTACTCGGGTGTTGCAATATTTTTCACACATCAGATCTCTAGCATCATTTTGTCGACGATTCAAACACCCTGCCTTTTTTCCCAACCAGGCATTCCATGATGGCAATTGATGTTCTGAGGCTGGAACACAGAATAAGGGACAACAACACAGAAAGCCTCAAGTGCCTAAGAACAATGAAAGAAGGAAGTCCCTGAAAACATTAGCCAGCTGTAGGACTCGAACCCACATCTTCTGGATTACCGGTAATCCAGAATGTGGGTTCGAGTCCTACAGTTGGCTAACCTTTTCAGTGACTTTCGTCTTTCAGGCATTCCATGAATTTTGTCATCTCATACACAGCCAGGATGGCCTTAGACTGGCCGATCGGAAATCCTCTGTTTATTAAAAAGAATTAAAAACCTCCAGTGCCGGGTAGGACAAGGACAGAGAATAAAACTGACAAGGACCGGCACTTTTATTCTCTGTCCTTGTCCTACCCAGCACTGGGGTTTTTTAATTCTTTTTAATTGAAACATGTACCAACCAGCCCAAATACTCCCTGTGTTTATAACACAGTATAACTATGATCAGACAGTATACGTGCTAAAACAAAATCTCTTTAGAGTTAATTTTTTACTAGTTACTCAGTTGCTATTTTTGCAGGCTAACCGTAACTGTAGTGACTTCTTTTTTTTTTTTGTAACTTACGCATGACTGGTCGGAAATTGGGCAAGAGACCCACATTGTGCCGCATTTCTCCACATGTGCGCGCACAATTTTTGTCACTATCGCCAGTGTCTGAGTGAATGAATAATTTGTATAAGGCATGTGCGTTGATGTGTCACTCGCAAAAGAAAAAGGCTGGCAATGACAGCAGTTCTCAGTGAATAACAATCAACAATGTAGCAGTAGAAGGAGGCTAGGCAACAATGACTTGCCTACAAAGCACATCCCAAGGGATCCAAAGTTGCAAGAACCTACGTATTTCACTCCTTTGGGAATCCAAACATGTTCCCCAGCACACTTTACTTGTATGAATGTCCTTTAAAGAATTCTTCTGGTCATTTTAATGCCTAAGAGTGAAGGTCGTGAATAAGAAATGTCAGTATAGACTACAAAGACTAGTGTGTGTGTATAGCTAAACTGAAAATGAAGTATAACTCACAATGCCAGTGGGGAAGGGCACATCTAGTTTCCAGGTATGCTATTGGCAAAAAAAAATGCTCAGCCTAAGCACCGTTGTGAAAACATGGTAAAAAAATACTGGAACTCTTCACCTGACTCGTGACGATGCCTTCAAATTCACGTATTGGTCTTGGAACCTATTAAGTGCCAATACAACACAGAAATGCATAGCAATATGATTGCTGATTTTGGATACTGTACTGCTTGTATCACATTCAGTTCTGCCAGTGATGGTTCTCTCAGTCCTTATGAGTTTTTATTTCATGATTTTCATTGTTGAGGCATGAAGTCAACCAACATTTTCTTGGAACTGCCAAGGAAGAAATGTGTTTTCAAACATAAATAGCACGAGGTATTATTAAGGAGTAGTGAAGTGATCTGTCTAAGTCAAAAGTGGGGCCCATCGATATACAAGTTGGCAAAATTGCACTTCAAATTTTCGAGGAAAAGAAGCACTGCATTCCTACACGACAGCATGGACCCAAATGGATGTCCTTTGAAAGATGAACAGTGGTTAAAGTCTCTACTAACTATTGCCAAAGTGACGTTACTGCAGCTGGTTCAAGGCTGCTGGGAACCATTTTCGTATTGAGCTAGAGGATGCTTTTCAAATCACTTTTATTCACAAATATCTCGAGGGAAATATGCAGTAGACATCACTGACACTTGTTTGCTTATGTGCACACAGTTTCGGGATGTCTGTGCAAAGCCTAACTTTTGTGACTGAGGGATGCACTCATTTTTCCACCCTTCATAATAGCCACAATAATAATCTTTCTAGTATGTTTACAATGTGGACACAATTGAATGAGTGCCTCAACATTGTGCACTTTGTAGCTGATCAACTAATGTTAAGTCATGCAGGCTGTAAGGGAGCACAGAATGAAATTTTGCTTAGTATAGTTGAGGGTATGATTAGCCCCACTAATAAGGTACCCAGTACCTGGTTTGAAGGAACTAGCATTAGTTAGAAGTGTACCTAAGTATGTACTTGATTTTACGGACCTTTGACGAATACTGCTGAGAAAATATGCATACCAATTAACTTGATAATACCATTGTCATGTACCTGCATTTGTTCGCAGTTCAGTAGACCACTGTTGACACAACTAATTCTGCAAATCAGGGTGTTGTGTGTACATCCTAGCATTTTTAACAATTGATGGAATTACACAAAACAATGTCGTTTATTTCAAGCATAAATCTTGCACATTTTCAACTTGCATAAATATGCCACCAACATTATCACTTAATGTTCATGCTATTATATTGCCTGACCCAGAAACAAAACATTCCTACTTCTCTAGAATCACGCAGTTTGGACGTAATGGAACACTTGACCACCTACGGAAGTTGGACGTTTTTCCAGTTGGACTCGCAGATATTCGCGTGACCGAGCTATTTACAAGTAGAGTGCGGTTCATAGACGGAGAAATCCTACCACCCAGTGGCGTAGCCAGGGTAGGGGGTCTGGAGGGTTCAAACCCTCCCAGAAACCGTACCTTTGGTAGAGAGTTTGCGCTTTTGGGAAAGGGAAACGAGGGTGAAATCCTCCTCCCCCATGTAAGGTTCCCATAGAACCCCTCCCGAAATATTTTTTCTGGCTACGCTACTGCTACCACCGACTGTGCTGTCTGAGGTTTTCGATAGAATGGCGTAGATGCAGGCTAGCTGGTGGATAAACTCCATCATAAACTCTATAGGCCGCTCAGGCTTGCCTATCACTGAGGTCTTCCGAAGACTTTCCAGACGAATGTCGGCACAGTTCCCCCAGAAGTCTGCCCAGGACGCGTGCCAACCCCCCTTGTCCCCCACCCCTTCCTGCTGTCCCCTCTCCACCTGTCCACATCTGTACGCCGCTCATAGCCACCGTTGCTTCGCGGTGCTAACACGGCAGAAAAAAAAAAACAAAAAAAAACACAGTTCATTCACCGTCTTTTCTACTTCTTTTGAGCACTCTCCCCATAATACCACCCTCGCTCATGATCATAGTTATCTCGTCAGGGAACCACATCGGACGGATCAGTGTCCCGCGAAAGCTGCCATCTGGAACAGCTGCAAAAAAGAGACATCTGAATAATGTGCATAGCCCTTGTGGAGTGGTGCGCGGTTTCTCTCGATTTCAATTCGCTCGTGGCGATTCCCTCGGCAGAAGACAACTGGTTCATTTTCACCGCTCCCAATTTACCCATCCTGTTTCCCCCGCCTTAGTGGAGTGACAGTAGAATTATGACAGTGAATTATGACAGGAGAATGACCATTTGGAAGGTGAACCCCCTTCCTTCCACCCTTTTTTTTTTAGGTTAGGTTGGATTTAGGTTGGAGCTGATGCAGGCGCGAAGAAATAGCCGCACTGGGGATAGGTTAGGACCTGCTTACTACTTTCAGCTACCCTATTCGGTTTCTTCTTCTTCTTTTTTTTTTTTTTCGGAATTAGCGCAGGCGACATGAGAGCGGGTGAATCGTGCTACACCGCCTCTGTAGCAGTTCTTACGATTGAAGCACGGTAAGGACTTTGCTTCATGGGCATCTCTGGGGTACATAACATACATACTGTAAGTTCTCTTGAAATGTTCTGCCGGTATTCTAAGCTTTCCACAATATCGATGACAATCTACTTCAACTTGAAGGAATGGTTGTGACCTCGAGCTCAATGGCTGAAAAGCAAATCAAAAGAGCCAGCCCTAACACATCAGAGAATGGCGCGTTTTGTCTAAACCATCCGCATAACAGCAAAGTGATTTTGTGGCTCTGAAACTTCCGAAAGAGGGGAAATCTGGAGTATCTGATGTTCCCGGACGTGCGGGTCTTTTCAGATTACCCGGTTATCTTCCGTGAGGGTCAGTCTACAGAAAGAGCTAAAGCAGTCTTCTAGAAACTATTGACAAGAGTATCGTTTCCAATCTGAAGAGATTAGAACTACGGCCTTTTTGCACCAAACTGATCCCCACCACAAGAACCAGCACATCTGATCTGATATAAAGTTGATCAGCATGAGTTTAGGAATGTAAAATTGTATTCCGGCGGGTTCAAATGGATTTATATTTATGTACATTTGCCATCTTGTCATTGCACATTGTTCGTGCGCCACTTTACTTTACTTTACACGCTACTTTACTTTCTGAACACCGGGAGCGCGCTCCTTCAAAATAATCCACAATGCGTCAAGGACTGGATTCCTTCTTTCTTTCTTTTTCCTTACATGACTGCAGTGCGCAGGTGCCACGGCAACAATATTCAGTATACAATATTCAACCAACAGCTGATTATCATTCTGGTTGAGAAAGAATGCTAAGAATCCGGGGGCTTCCAGGCTCTTCACGCGTCGATAAAAGAGATAGGGCGCAGACTAACTGGTGCATGATGATGAAGGAACGAATAACCGAGAGACACGGGACACGTCATTCTTCAATGCCAGTGACGTCACTGCATGCTTTGGCTCACGATGTGAACGTCGTCATGATCGCAGTAAGGGCATCACCAAGCATATGACGTAACTCACTTCGCGCCACGACAGGGCGTTTCGAAAGGAGTGCCCGATAGCAGCAACGAGCCAAAATCTATGGCCCTTATCTCCGCCCTTCAGAGATAAGAGCGCTCCCAGACGAAGGCCGACCTTGATTGTGCCCGGGAGATTCGCTGGACGTTGCTAGGCGCATTTCCGTCGGGTAGCATCTCCTTCCGGCTGGGGATTCGTTGTGCTCAAACCACGGCACTCTCTTGTCTCGCCATACGAAGGCGGTGTCCAGATAATGAGAGGATAGAGAGGTAGCAAGCGAGCTGGTGGTATAGATTCATAACTTAAAAACCCGAGACTAGGGGACAAAAAGACCTTGTTGAGACCTTGTCTGTGTTTGTCGTTTTTTGTCCCCTAGTCTCGGGTTTTTAAGTTATGGAAAGAGATAATGTTCGCTTTCCAGGCCTCCTTGCCTGATCGCCATCTGACGGTGCGCAAGCTGCCGCACATGCGCACAGCTGCATAGCTGCACGGTGCGCATAGCTGCCGAGGCCAAGAGCAGAAGACATTCGCTTGCAACGCCGGGAAAGGCATATGTAACCTTTGGCGGTCCTGTCAGTCCTACTGCGCGCCGAGAGGTGGCGATCAGGCGAGGGGGCCTGGAAAGCGAACATTATCTGGACGCTCCGCTGGCGGGGTGTCATCACCTCTTATCTTACACCGTTGCTCAAACTGTGCTATTGGACATGATGGGATTTACTGGGAATTGCTTTCATCATGCTATTGGAGTGTGATTTCGCACGTATGGTCCCATGACATGTCCGTCACGCTCAATTTTCAAATATGGTCAGGCGTATCGTTATGCCTCTTGATGCTCAGGTGATCAGTCTGACACTATGCAACTGAGGGCTTTCTTCCCGATATCGCATTCGTGCAAGTAGGGAAGTCTGTGTGGTGCTTTCCTCGAGTCTGGCCCGAAAAAGGTGTCTCTGGAGATTTGCTCTCGAGTTTGCACCCTTTCTAATGTATACAATAGTTTAGGGAAACCACGTGACCGAGTGTCTGTCCACTCACAAGGCAGCAATAAAGGGTTATTCGTTGGCCGGCATGGGCCCGCAGGAGAAACCCCGTGCGCTTCACCCGGGCAACATTTTTGCCCACTTATTTGGGAGAGGGACCAATGAGGTTGCTCTACGGGCAACAGGCGGAAGAGGGAAAACGGGGAGGCAGCTTACCTACTTGCACAGCGTAGAACTCGTAAAAGAGCTCACATAAAAAAGGTGGAAACTACGATCGAATACAATCCAATAAAGTTGTCATTTGTCACCTATGGTCTATAGAATAAATACATAGCGGATATAAGCGCATGAAAGTGTTCCAGGCTCTTTTCATGTTTCAGAGTTCGTCTACAACTTGACTCAAAACAGTCGTGACATTTACAACATGCACGCACTGTATAGTGCACGCGAGAGCATCGAGGGAAAATGTGCTTTTTTTACGGGTCGTACTTGGAAATGCTTTTCGAGAACGTGCTTACCGTTGAAATGACACCAAAGATATTTGGCAAATTCCGCTCTCCTTTTTCGTGCAGCACAGTGTAGTTTACCGGTGTGGGTTGAGTGTAGAAACGAACAAAGAGCGAACGAGCTGAGGACCAGTGTAACACGCACACTCAAGCCAGTGGAAGATTTTCTGTACTACAAGGGCCGTTCAAGGTTAACCGACACTTTTATTTCTTTAAATATACGATGGATAATTCGGAAAGCATCAAACTACGTCAGTTTTTTAAAGTATTCACCGTGCGCATCTAGACACCGCTGCCATCGCTGCGGCAAGTCTTTGATGCCTTTGGCGTAAAGAAGTGGGGTGCTGTCGTAGCCACTGCAGGACATCTTTCTGGAGGGCTTCATCTGTGTGGAACATCTTTCCTCCAAATGATAATCGCTTGGGGCTAAATCTGGGATGTAAGGAGCATGGTGCAAAACCTCCCAGCGCATTTCGGCCAGAGTTGCTACTGTCAAATTCGCTGTGTGAGGCCAGGCATTGTCACGAAGAAGCCTTCTGGACAACATCCCAGGCCATTGCTTTATCACGCCACCCTTTATCAGCGTGTAATAGTACTGGGTATTAATCGTGACCCCTTGAAAAAGTCCACATGGATGCAGCGGATGGCTGCATTTTGCATTTCTTTGGCGGGGGGGGGGGGGCTTATAGTGCCATTCCATGCTGCTGCTTTTTGTCTCTGGGGTGAAATGATGCATGCACGTTTCATCACATGTGACGATTAATTGCAAAAATTGGTCCCCCTCGGACTGAAACACGTTCAGTAGCTGCTCAGAGACTGCCATGCGCGCTCCCTTCTGGTCACAAGTGAGGTGTCGGGGAACCCATCTTGCACAAACTTTGCGGAACAGTAAGTGCTCATGAATGATTGTCTCCACACTGCCAACACTAATATTACGCTGGACTGCAATGTCCCGAACTGTTACTGGCCGGTTCTCGAGGATGGCTCGCTCAACGCCTGCGATGTTCACTGACGTGACTGCAGTCGGACGAACGTGTCCCATGTGGTTCATTCGCCACCATATCCCGTACGTCCTTCGCCAAACTGTCTGCATCATTCGTACTCTCTTTCCTTGGACATCGTTTGTTCTCCATACTGTGCCTGTAGTCTTTGCAAAATCTCAGCTGGTTTGGCGTTCTCAGCTACATACACACTGCTCGCCGCCATGATAGCTGCCGGTGCTGCACCTGCCGCTGACCCGAGAAGTATTGCAGTTTGTCCTCCGAGAGTTTTATTCGCTTACATTTGCTCACTGATTTTTCTCGAGCGAAAGTATCGGTCAACCTTGAACGACCCTTGTGCAATGACCAGTGGAGTTCGCCACGCTGTTACCAGAGTCAAGAGTGATGGCTTGGGCTTGTTGGTTCAAATTCGTAATCAAAACTGTAAAATTTATGTGCAACGGACGATTTAGATAAGACGAAGGACGAGACACAAGGACGACCACACGACACAGCACTGATTTCCCAAGAATTTTCTTTTTAATGTGAATAAGAGTACCTAGGAATTGGACTTTATCGTCGTTAGAAACTTTCGTGACGACAGCATACCCAGAGATATTCATATTTAAATAAAAACGCATAGTTTTTGTAGAGAGTTAGTGCTATGTCGTCTTCCTGTCTCGTCCTCTGCACTGAACTTGTTATAAATTATGTTACCAAGTGAAGCGTGCTCCTGTTTTTCAATCATGCCTTTGTACATCCTTTTATGGTATACGAGTTGGTGGAGATTCTGTTTGAACTTATGCGAGTAGGCAACAAAATACGCAATAACCTCAGTCGATAAGAGTTGTGCTGAGTGCGGGAATGTAACATGCTCTTCTGCTCAACCATACAAACGTTGGGGATAGCCTGCAGAGGTATGGGCGCCCAGGAACAGTCCGATAAAATAATGTCAACTCTGCTCATTCTAAAACCCATTCAAGACAAGATGAACGGGCTGATTGCAGTGATGGAGACATAGAAACAGACTATGAAATGGAAAAGAGAAAATATTTTCATGCAGACGTAAGCAACAACCTATTTTTCCTATCTGCACAGCACTATCAGTTTATTTGGCAGTGTCAGGCAGTGTCAGTGCGTCAGAAGGAAGGAATGCAAGATACCCGATATCTTTCAGATAAAGTAACTGCGCAGTAAGTCTTTCTTCTTTGTTGCTAATGGGTGGGACGATACCATAGAGATCAAAGCATGGGGCTCCACTATAGAATGAGTTGTCATTGTTACTAGTGCTTCCAGAAACCAATATAATAGAAACATCGCTACTTTATATTGCCCAATTCGAAAATTTTACCGGAAATAGACTCAACTACTGTACAAAAAAAAAGAAAAAAAAAGGGGGGAATAACTTCAGGCCTTCTGGGAACGCATTGGGTATTCATTGCCTTGCCATAACCAATGGTCCCTTTCATGACTAAATACGCGTAAATTTATGCTAGGAAGTAACTTTCAGAGATGGAAATCACAATCACAAGATGGCAGTCACAAGAAGGAGACAGAGGAGGCGCCGGTGTGGGAAGTAACTATATGGGGGTGGGGGGTATGATCGAAGAAAGGCCAGTGAGGTAGCTCTATAAATGTCGCAGACGGAGTACGACAAAATCTCCACGTTCCTCGGGACAAATGTATCGTCACCGTCTTTCATGACTCAAAAATTCTTACAACCTGGGGAATAGCCTTAGATAAGATAGCCTAGAACCCAGCAGTTAGGCCAAGTTTCAACCAATACTGACCTCCCTCTGCCACCTCCCCGTTGCCCTACTTTTACCCTTCGCCCCACCAGTTCGTGAGCCTCACCAAAGGTTCATCGGCGCTCTATTGCTAGGTCAGTCATCCCAAGAGAAGGGGGGGGGGGGGTTGATTGGGTTTTGGTTAGGTTCTCACGAGTAGCAGAATTTTTGCTTGTTTCTTTTTGTAAAAACTTAGAAATCTAAACGTGAGATTCAATAATGCCCTATACTGCGCACACTGGAGGAAGGCGCAAAAAGTAGTAACAAAAGGGGCCAGCCAACAGTAGAATTGACATTTTTGGAATTCTCTCTCTCTCTGTATAGTTTACACGCATGATCGTGTATCAGAACACATAACATTTTCCCCGGATGTTCTCTCGTTTACAACAGCCGCATCTCCCAAAGCAGCACAATGTACTGAAAGTCGAGTGCAATAGGGGTGGACGGTATGTGCCTTATCAATGAACTTTAGTTTCAGGAGTCTGTTCAATGCCTTCCACCTACCCGTCCACCCCTATTGCACCCGACTTTCAGTACATTGTGCTGCTTGGGTCCACTTCTGGATTGAGGACTTTGCGCTTCATCTTGCGCGATGGGGGTGGCGTTCGTATTTCATTTTCTGATTGATCGCTCAACCAGATTCCAGTGATAGCAGCTATGTGAGTCTTATTTCTAAAGTTCGTCTAGGTTCGTTAACTTTGTTTGCAATACTCGTGTCATTCGCACGGATAATTCTGCTGAAGAACTGGCTGTCATTTATCTTACTTTTTGGTTCTTTGCATCGGCCAACGCATTGCTAATCAGTAGGTTGTTTTTCATAAAAGTAATCTTGTTTCCGTTTCATTGAACGTCCTAAAGAATAAACACAACAGAAGTAGGCAGGCTATAGCTGGTGTTGGCTTGACTACGGTAACATTGCTGCGAAAAGGACGGAACCCGAGACAAGGAAGAAACACAACATATAGAAAATATCAAAACGGAAACGGTTCCTCGTAGTACATTACATACGGAAGTACGCAAACTTCTTGTGAGTCTTCTTGTGAGTCTTGTGTGTCCTCCTTGTCCCGTGTTTTCGTTTCCCTCAAACTCAGACAATGTTACTGTCGTCCCAAAGAAGTTTGCGCACTTCCGTATGTAATGTACTACGAGGAGCCATTTCCTATGGACGTCTCAGTAAAGATTTTCTGCTTTTCACTCCAGCCTTGCAAATGTGAGATTTCTGATCCATTCGAACATCCATGCTGTGGGTGTGAATGTGATTCGCATTTTATCTAGTAATGCACATATGCAGCTGACGGGAACGTCCGGGCGTATGTTGCTGTGTTGGCTGTGACAGTATTTTTCACCTTAGCTTGTGCACGGGTAATCGTTCTAGCGTAGATGTACGCAATTTAGCTTGGTGTGTACAATGGGCTGTTAATCAAACAGTGCTTTTATGAACGACGTTCTGCGAGCTTGCTGTGCAGTGCTGCGCAATTCAGCGCTTTCCGATGGCTTGGAACACTGGAGACAGTGGCCAGATCCAGTCGCGGGCAGCATGATTGACTTCATCATGGAGGGCGGCAGGACAGTCTGCCTTCCCGAATGACGTATTGAAAAAATGAGAAACGCGTTCGACAAATTTGTGGTATTCTTCACGTACGAATATGTCGGTGTTCAGGAGCTTGAATGCAATAGTGTGCTTGAAAATCCTTGTCTGATTGCTAATCCTTTTTTCTTTCTTTCTTTTTTTTTATAGGGAAGCTTTTTTTTTATTTGGTGGGCAAAGGATATCGGGTCGCAGAATAGTTGAATGCGGACCTAGCCTATCGCCGGGGGAATCGTACGCCCATTACAGTATTTACAGCATCGTGGCGTTTCTGGAGTATCGCCACAATGTCCTTATTGGAACTACGCACAATCTGATAGTATATCTTTTCAGGACGCACTTGCGTTTCTCAATTGGGTCTTGCGTTTCATGCGCAGTGTCTCCCTTGTACGTATTCTCGCTCCCATTTTCTTCACTCCCGCATTTCGGTTTCCGTTTCTGATACCAGCATTTGAACAGCATGGCGTAGATGTGGACAACAAAAGCCTCAGTCTGGGTGCAGACAGAAGGACCTTTTGAATTTCGTTTCCTTTGCGTTTTCTCTGATGGGGTTGCGAGTGGACACCCTTTTCAGCTCCGTAGTTCCTGCCCTAAGCGCTGCTTTAGTACAAAAAGCGTGCGCGTACACCACGCGAGTAATTTGGCTTCGGTGAAATAGTGCACCTTCCGCGATTGAAAATCTCCAGATGCGGTATCTGCATCCTGTACGCTGCTCAACTCTACATGTGCGCAACGAGACCTCCTTCCAGGGGCGCATCCACAGACAAACACGACCAAAACAGTGATGCCAAGGTCAAAGGAAAGGGTCGTTGCGTTGACGCTCCTCCTCGTGCTGCTCATGGAGACATCTCTTGTTTGCGTCAGATTGATGGAGACTGGGACAGCGAGATATCATGTTATGCTTTCTTTTTGTATGGCGTGGTATTCAAAGAATACATTACAGGGGATAGAGGTCCTTAGAAAAAGGAAAAGAACACACGTCAGTAATAGCAGTTACCCGAATTAAATACCACGCAGTCGATCAGTTTCTGGTAATGGAGGAAGGCGGCGTACGTGTCCGTTTCTGTTACACGCTCACAATTTCCGTTAGCATTACCGTTCTGTTTTCTGTATGTGTGAATCTGTGCGACGGCCCCTTGTCTTCAGTTTGTTTGTTACCAAGGTATACGCTTCATCGACAATGGCCCGTTTCTTCGGCCCCTGAAGCAGGCGACTTTCTCAAGCTTGCCATGTACATCGTTTAGCAAATATCCTATTGATCTTCAGTGCTGGAATCAAGGGAGTAATCTTGGCGCTTAATTACATACTACACACCACATAAAGTCTTCGCCGTTTACACTGATTCCCTCCACTGTCTGCTATCTGTAACTTACGAAAACCAAAGAATCTTCTTATGCTGAGGGCACAATCCTCAACGAACAGAATAATAAACAAAACTCTTTGATTACCCTTTTGCTGGGCACCCAGCTATGTGGGGACACCCGGCAACAAACTCGCAGACACCGCGGCTGCAACTGCGCACTCCTCAAGGATATAACCACGTTAAGTGGATCGTGGATACAACACCCTTTGGTATTTCTACTCGGGACCTCAGATTGGCCCTGAGGAGGACAACCAATCAGAAATGGTGGACCTTTGGAATACAGAAACAAGGAATAAACTACGACTGATGAAAAGTAGTATAGGGACTCCTATGCGAAAATTTAAAAGTCACATACACGAAGGTTCGGTTACATTTCGGTACAGGACCTTTCGGTACACGGACCTTTCGGTACACGGACCTTTCGGTAAATGGACATTTCGGTACACGGCCACACCGCTGGAAGGTGGTCTTCGGCTTCTTAGTCATAAAACGATGGCTGTTTCTTTTTTTTTTTTTTTTCGAGTACCTAAAATTGCGAGTACCTAGACTATGCATTAATCATGCAATGCGTTGTTTCAGTATGTCATCCAAGGGAAATACTCGAAGCGTCCCATGCACGATACATGTCTTTAGATGATCGCCGCGAAAAGTATAATTTCCAGGCATTGCTTCTGCAGGGAGTGGCAGCCATAAGGCCGAAAAATCGAATCCCCGAACAAACCGAAAGTCAAAATTCAAGGCTAAAGTTAGGTTAAATTTTCCTTATATGGTTAGTTCAAAAAGAATGTTTACAGTTTACACGCGCTTGGACGGACATTATGTTGAAATCTTGTGCGAAAAAATTGAACAATGTCTCTTCGGCCTTCAGATAGGTCGGTGTTTTGATTTTTCGGCCCTTCGTCTGTTGGCCGTTTAAACTTTTGGCCTTTCGTGTTTTGACCTTTTGATGGGTCTCCCTCTGCAGGACACATAAGGGCTCAAGAATGGTAGTAAATGTGGTGACGGTGACATAGATGTTCCCCTAAAATTGCCTGTATCTGCATGCTGCAATGATCGCAAATTAGCCTTTCTGCAGTGCCTTACGGGTGGCAACCAGAAGGGCGTAGGAAAGAATGACCCCGGAGAAAACGTTCCCGGAAAAAAGTGCCCCCGGTATAGCAGGCGGGCATTTTTATCTGGCTTATTTTGTCCTACTCTCTTTTACAGAAGACATCCCAGATGCCCGTTGTTAATGTAGGTCGTCAAAAATGTTATGTTCGTAAAAAAGGAAATGAAGAGGTTGCCGGACGTTTCAGCAAACGTATTTTCGTTGAAAGCCGTTAAAAAAAGAAAGAAGAAAGAAAGGTCATGGTAATTTTAATTTACAGTGAACAACGCACGGACAACGAACTGATGTTTTCGTACGTGCAAAACCTTGTAATGCCCTTCCTTATACAAAGTTTTTTAATTAAAAATCTATAAGAGTCCCAGATATGCCGTTTGGGTGACAATAGCTGGCAAAGAATATCTGCCGTCCCAGAGATGTTAGAAGTGAAAACAGAACGTCTGTAGCTCATACATTTTTAATAAAAAAATCTGTATTGAGAACAAAACACGTTGTCATAACCAATAAGCCGAAGACCATATTCCAGCGGTATGGCCGTGTACCGAAATTTCCTTGTACCGAAACGTCCGTGTACCGAAACGTCAGTGTACCGAGGGGTCCGTGTACCGAAATGTCCGTACCGAAAGGTCCGTATCCCAGGTTTGGCATATGAGGTCTGTCTGAAAACGGAAATGAGAATTTTTTTTTACCCTCACAAGGAGAGCTGCTTGAGGAAAGTGGGGGTCGAGGTAGACGAGAGGGACCTCAAAGTATACTCCTCAGTTGAGCCCGAGCCTTCCGAACGGTCTGTGCGTTATGTTACAGAAGCGCACTCTTGTTTTTCAGCCTCGTCACACACGAAAAGTGCAGCGTTTCTGCGTGAAACTTTGAAAAAACCTTCAGAAACGTTAGAAATGTTGAAAACAGCGTATGGGGAAGCTGCTTTGTCGTCAACCGAAGTTTCCAGATGGCACAAGGCCTTCAAAGGTGGAAGGGAAGTCGTTGAAGATGAACAGCGTTCCATGCGGCCTTCCTTCAAAGTCGAGAACTGATGAAAATGTGGCCGTTGTCAAAGCTGCTCTGGATCGTGGACGACGTTTAAATGCCAGGCTACTTTCCGATGAGGTATCTACAGGTCCTCGTGCGTTTAAGAACGGTTTTGGGAGTGTGCCCTGGCATTGCCACTACGTTGGTCCTCCACAACGACAATGCGCCGAGTCACGCGTCATTGGATGTGACAGAATTTTTGGCACGGAAAAACTTCCCTACCTACCCCAGAGCCCTGACTTGGCGTCATGCGACTTTTTTACCCAAAATAAAAAAGCACCTCAAAGCGCACCAGTTTGGCACCATTGAAAACGGAAGATGGAAGAAGGAAGTCAACTGCGACAAGAACGGCATCTTCGCTGGAATCACTGTGTGTTCAGTCCCACATGGGACTTACCTTTGAAGGCGATACAGTCTTATTGTATGTTTAATTTTTGTTTTACCGGGACGGGCCTCGTACGCATCTGACATAGTTTCTTACTTCGCGCAGAGGAACCACACTCTAAGGGGGGGGGGGGGTAATTTTATTCCGTTTGGGGCTAAATGCATTGCCACAAAAATTAGTCCCTTTAGGAATAAATGCACTGGACTAAATGAATCTCACTGAGTGGGGACTGCATTTCACGCTCTGTTCTAACAGTTCTAGGTGCATAATTCGTGTACACGAATGAAAATATTTCGCATTAAACCAACAATGGTATGTCGAGTGATATAAATTCTTGCAACATGCATAGGGCACAATTTCGCCCAAAAGAACCGCCAACTATTTCTTCCTCTGCGCGGATGGAAAATTGCTAAGTTATATATCCTTATTCCATCAAATTCGCGAACAGCATATATTTACGTAGACTATTGCATTCGGAAGACCATTTGCGAAGTTCAGTGACTATTTGCAGTCCTGAGGAGTACATTTCGGGGTTAGGGGACTAAAATGGAGAGTAATTGCAGTCTAGGGTACTAGAGGCTGCAATTACTCCACATTGATGTACTCCTTTTTCTTTTTCATTTTGTACACGCTGCAAGGTGCGCCTCTCTGTCCTACACATCCTCATCACTTGTCTCTCATATGAACCCGATCGCCGTCGTCACTTTCATGAGTTTCGATCACAGTTGTCTCCCGACGTAAAGCCACGAATTATTATCATTCGAGTTTCACCAATATCATATACCAGTATTGCTAGGTGATGACCCCATTTTATCCTCTGGTAGAATTTCAAACTTTTTTATATATTTGTTATGTAACTGCCTTGCGATTTGAGTTCTTACGCAACTGTCCTTTACTGTATCACTCAGTTTGCGTTTTAATCTATCTGCTTTGTTTGTTACCATTAACACCGTATGGATGCATTATGGCCTAATTTGCTAATAGGCACAAAACACAAAAATGCCAATAATCATCACCACCACACGTAGGTGACACCCTTTCCCGGACACCAAGGTGTTGAGTACCAGGAGATATGGTGTCGTGCGACACTTTGGATCCTTCATGCGTTATGCAAGGAAGAGGGTAGCGATAAACACGCCACTCGAGTGGCATGATCACGTCATTAGTGATAAAATTCACCAGGTTTCGACACGACTACCTTCTCAGATTATCCTCGTCGTTTGTTTTTGAAAGCAGGAAGATGAGGGAGAGAGGGTTGCGTTATATAAACCGTCCGGACGTTATGCATCGCCATTGAGCGAGTGCTGAACTTCAATGTGTGAGCAGGCCTTAGTTGTTCCGTGAGGATAAGAAATAATGGCGTCTTCAGGGCCCGCGCAAGTCTTCATCAGGTCCAATGGCACTACACCTCCTTGGTCGCATGCTGGACAAAGCGTTTGTTCCAGCGCGGGGTGAGTTCGGTTCTTACTGCGCTTCGAGTCGAAAGCGTCTGGCAGGGTCCACGACTCGTCAAGAGACGCGGACCTGGTAGGCTGACGGTTCCGTACTTGGTTGCATTCTGAGGAAGATTTGCCTTTTTTTATACCGAACCAGACGTGAAAGCAGCCGCTTGCATTGGATATGCAGAAGATGAACCATACTGTGAGATCCAGATCTGAACTATACTGTGAGATGAAGAAGACCGAGAGACACGGACACAGAAGACGACACACGCAAGTACTTGCTTGTGTCGTCTTCTGCCTCTGTGTCTCTCGGTCTTCACGGATCTACACCAGCTAGCCTGCACCCTTCCCCTTGTTTCACGAATACTATGAGACACCGTAAAAGCTACAGTCACACAGGTATATCCCTGCCTGGGATGTAGTCCGCACATTGAGAGTGGGGCATACGACAACATAGCAGACGCCAGGTAACAGTGATCTATCCGGACCTCCCTCCTACACCCCCCTAAATGGGGGTGGGAGCACTTGCTGTTTCATCTTTAGACACATCAGTAATGATACGTTACTGTGTTATGATGTAACTGTACTAACGACCGTCCCCCGAATTTTTTGCACCCCCTCCCCTCCTGTGCTTAGGATTCTGGATAAACCACTGGCCAGGTAGACGGGGAAACTGATTCAGATCCTGAAGATCGTGCCCCTAGTCAGTGACAAGCAATAGCTTGAAGCACGCGAGCATTGACTCTCTGTGTCAATCACAGACATATTTAGGTTTGCGGGCGGAGTTGCCCTTCAGAAGTTGACTTGTCCCGAAGTATAGTTACCTATTGCTTTTTTTATGTGGGATACGTTCTAGGCCTCGCAGTACCGGTTTCCAGCGTGCGCTTCGTGCATGTCCGTGGGCCCCTCGATGCACGAAAAATCTTTTCGGTGTTTAGAGCGGGGCTTGATTCAGGATCCTCCGATTCTGCAGCTTGCCACAAAGCTACGGTTCACCTGTGTACTTTTAACGCTGTTCATACGTGCGGTATCACTAATAATCGTTGAGGCTGAAGAGTGAAGTCGCACGACACAAACACGAGGCCATACAAGCGGTGTGAACCGCGATGCTATACACCAACGGAGGGCTCTATTGTCCTCCTTTCTTTTCCCCTCGGCTCGTTAGTAGTGTTCCAATTAGACAGGCTTCCCACTGTACAAGTCCGTCGTATGGAAGGTTGCCGGTAACATCTGGTGCCTTACTTGTGGCCGAATTCCATTTCCACCGACGATGAGAACACACGCTTGGCTTACCCCGTGTTGAGTTAGATTATTTGCGACATACATTTTGTCAAGGAGGGACGACAACCTTGAGGAATTTCCCCCTTTTCCATTGTACCCATGGGCGTTCCCAGGACTTTTTTCCAAGGGGGAGGGAGCAAAGCGTTCAACCAATCGACACTAGATAAGAAAAAAATTGAAACCTCTTATGTGCAGCGGATCTTACGGGTAAGGTTGACATGATATCTGAGCATAAATCATGACGACCTGTGAGCATATAGGACAATTTCCACAAGTGACCTCGAAGATCCAGGGAGAGGACAATGCTCCCCTATCAGTACACCCATGATTGTACCCATGTGCCGCACATATTGCACTGTACCATCCAGTGCACTGCAAATTATTTCACTGAGTGATAAAAACTGTTCATGCAGCATAATGTAAAAACCCCGAGACTAGGGAACACGAAGGGACAGACACAACACGAAGTCGTGTTGTGTCTGTCCCTTCGTGTTCCCTAGTCTCGGGGTTTTTACATTATGCATCACCTTCACCAGCTCGCTTGCTTCCTAGCCATTTCTTCATTGGTCATGCAGAGCTGCGTTCTCTGGAGTTGGACAGCTGTGACCGACACCACAATTTTGAAGTATGTCAACATTGACCGGAATGATGGCACCTGAGCCTCGATTAACGATTAAGATATCATTAACATTGTCAGTTCCACCGATGACCAGGGTGAATCCGATGGCAGTGAGCCGCCCAGTGTTGCGTGCGACGCTTGAAAATGCGCATAGTGCACAAGGAACAGCCCTGGGATTTTCTGAGCAAAATAATGACTTTGTTTTCATTTATTCACTTATTCGAAAATTTATTCGAATTAATTCATTCGAAGAACTTGGGTTTCAACTATGCTTGTCTGCAAGAAACTTTTGTCACGTGCTGAAACTCATCTGAACGCAGTTTAATTGCGAGAATTGCACTGAGTTTTAAGAGTTTCCTTCCTAGAGCAACATAACGCTTTTTGCTCTCTATGACCCCAGAATAAGCCCTCTGGTGTGAGGGAAAGAAGAAAACTGAAAAAAAAAAAAAAATCCTGTGTCTGATGATGCAAGATTGCGTGGAAGCACTCTACACCAGACTACTTGAAGCAGCAATGCGAGAAAGTCCTCGCTTGTTCACTTTTCTTCACGCTGCTGTTAGAGATAACGGTAGCGTGTTGGTGTCGTTATCTTAGTGTCTGTTAGAAGGAAATGCACAGATGCAATGTCTCATGTAACTTTTTCAAGTAGTCTGACGGAGAACTGAATGCGTCTGAGTAATTGTCCATCCAGAAGCGATGGATTTCACGTGTTTTTTTTTTTCTAAATTCTTTTAGTAGCTATTATCATTGCCATAAAGATCACATGTGATGATATGGTGGTGCAAATTCGGCACGTGCTTCCTGTTGCAAGAAACGATCTCATTTAATATGTAATTTAGTAACAATTTAATTTCAAAATTTTCGAAGTTCGCTATGAAAAATATAATTCCTTCGAATTAGATTTTAATAAAGAAGGGGTACAAAAGCCTCCTCAAAATTGATAATGTTGACCCGATATATTTCGGGCCACTCGGTTTCTTTTTTTTCTTCTTTTTTTATACAGGATGTTTCACGCAACGTGATAAAGAAAAATCGTATTTAAAAAAATCTACTTGTCTAAACATTATGGGGTCAACGCTGTTTATCTCGGGGGAGATTTTGCCACGACTTCTGAGCACTTTTATCAAATTTGATTCGCGAGAAATTGAATTTTCTCAATTGAACTAGGAAAATTGCCAAGTCAACCTCACGTCTTCCTTTTTTTTTCTTTTTTTTTTGACATATAGAAAGCGCATGCCGGATTTACCCCATTATGTTACATAAATTTGTAGTTTCACTATTATAATGGTAATAGCCCGAAAAAAGTTGCGAAAACCGTCGTCTCGAGGAGCGCATATTGCCAGCCGCGTTCCGATTTCCGAGAAAAAGCAATGCGAGGAGGCAGTGTACAGCTTCGGACAAAAGCTTACGGAACACAGGAGTCAGGAACGCGCACGCACACTGATAGATGGATAGAATAGCCGGTCCGCTCCGATGAAGACACAGGCCAGTGCCGTGTTCCGTAAAATTTTGTCCCGAGCTGTACCTGGGAGCCCGGTCTTCAACTTGTCGTTATCCCCACTTCGCCCGTACTAGCTCCCGTGGCATAGTGGTCAGGATGATCACTTTCCACGCCGAGACCGGGAGGTGACGCGGGTTCGAACACCGGCTCTGCTGGCACCGGCTGTGCTGTATGAGGTTTTCCGAAGACTTTCCAGGCGAATGTCGGCACAGTTCCCCCTGAAGTCGGCACAGGACGCATACTAACCCCCCTGTCCCCCATTCTCTCCATCTGTCCACGTCTGTACGCCGCTCATAGCCACAGTTGCTTCGCGGCGCTAACACGGAATTAAAAAAAAATAAAAAAATGCCCGTGATTCGCCACGAGCTCTTGCGCGAGCCTTGGCGCGCGGACTTTAAATATAACGACACCGGCCTTTTCACCCTTTTCCAAGCTTCTGCTCATAAGGGCAGCATGGTTGCAATGCAAAATTACCCGAAAGAAGGGCGAGAAGAAGAGCGAGCCGCCATGTCTTGCTTTCTTTTCTTTTCAATTTTGCATTTTTTATTGTGCATGTTTCTGTTTTTTATTTTTTATTTAGCATTTTTATTTTGCATTTTTTAGCTATTACCAAAATAGTAAGGAATGTATTTTGCAATACAACGGGGTAAATGGAGCAGAGCAAATACGGGCTGATTAACTGCAAATTTATTATTGCATGTACTTTCTCTCCTGCCCTTAAATGCGAGGGTGAGAAAGATGGACAGACAGGTAGAGCTTATATTTATCTGTATTTCAGTATATGTTGCTGCAGCTGTCCAGCTGGTATTTCTCAATATAGAGACACTATTGGGACAATATTGAGGAAAATAGTAAAAACTGTGCTTTGATGACATTTGGTAGAAATATCCCCCTACCATTTCCGGAACCACCATCAAGTAGTCGTTTCTTGCAGAACCACTGTCATGCTGTGGTAATAGGCAGCATTGTTTGTTGTGTTCTTTACATTCTGTTTTGGTGCTTGCTGACTTATCACCATTGGGATAAACCCACTGAATGTGTGTAGTTTGTGTGCAAATTAGTAGGTACGTTTTACTTGAGATAGTAACTTGATGCTTTAAAGAATCAGTGAGGCTCCAAGTAACACAGACTAAGCCACATAATTGTTTTACTTATTCTGTGCACAGTTAAACCTGTTTTGTGCCTCCACCAAGAAAATGAAAAGGGCATCTTTATGATTCCATGATAGGCAAGCCTGAGCGATGGGCGAAGACACATAAACAGAACACAATACTGGAACTTAATCATAGCTGTTGCGACAGTCACCAACACATTATCACTAGCAAAAACTGGAATCCACGAAATAGCCAGCGGCTGGTGCTGCCGTATGAATAAAAGTATGAATGGCCTCTTGCATTTTGGGTTGTAGGACTGCATGATATACTGTGATAAAAATAGATTACGAGATTTCCTAGGATATTTGTTGTTGTCTAGCACTGCAGTGAAGCAATATTTCTTTTTAGGACCCTGAGGAGTGTCCAATGTCAGCTGAAACAACAGCAGTGTAAGCTCACGAGGGCATTGAGTACGTCCTTTGTTTGTCATCAACGTGGGTTTGACCAGTTGCCACAGCATGTACGTGCATATGTGGAAAACAAAGTAAAACTGTGCCAGCCTAGTTCTGTACACATCTGCGATGGCAGTGACTCGGAGAACAAGCACTTAATTGACCTTATGCTCAAGTCCGGGAGCATCGTACGTTTGCCGAAGTACCGCAACTGGTAAGCACTTGTAACACAAACAAGCAATGATCAGCAGACTTACATGTATAAATGACCTTTCCATGCAGTTATTTGGCACGAACAGATCCAGCAGATGTTGCTAGAGTGGAAAGTCGCACTTTCATAAGTACAGAACGCAAGGAGGACACAGTACCCACACCAAAAGAAGGTGTCACAGGCACCCTAGGCAACTGGATATCACCTCAGGACCTGCAAAAGGAATTTGACAAGAGGTTTCCAGGATGTATGAATGGTGAGGCACCCAGCTCCAGGCAGTGGATTTCTCCCTTAGAGATATATGAGACTCATGTAGCTCTCAATGCCTCTCAAGGACTGGATTGGCATTTTTGCCCAGTTCCTTCCCTTTTAAAAATTCCTATGATTATACGGGATGTCCCAATAAATGTTTTATTGAATTATATATATATATAAAACTACACCACCTAGAATCATGTGGTCAATGGCATTTGTTGTTACTAGGTTTTCGCCACTTCCTGATATGGATGTCATGTAACACAAGTTTTACCACGGCCCCTCGATTGCTCTCTCCACTTCGTGAGGAGCGGTCGAGGGGCCGTGGTTTTACTATGTAAATTTTTGCAAACTGAACTCACAAATTTGCCAGGTAACGGTCAATTTTTGACCCTATCAATGTGAACAGCATGCCGAATTTACCCAAATTCATGATAATTGACAGGGATATTGAGAAGCTATCTCATCGCTAAAAATAGCTGAAGATCATGCTTTTCAAAGCACCCCGAGCGTAGCGAGCAATGACTTTTTGAGCACAATTAAGTGAGACGAAAGGAGGTTGCAAGCCCAGCCCACAGAGGGATAGTTGAAAAAGTGACAGTTCCTAAATTGGGAAAGGGAAGGCATGATCCCAGCGGAAGCTGGATACGATAAGCCATGCCTGTGTTATCTCTTTGTTATCCCGCTGTGGGCTGTGTTTGCAACCTCCTTTCGTCGGACTGACAATGGTTGTGCTCAAAAAGTTGTCGCGCACTATGCTCTGGGTGCCCCGAAAAGCATGATGTTCAGCTATATTTTCCGATGGGATAGCTCTTCAATAATCCTGTCAATTATCATGAATTTGAGTAAATTTGGCACGCTCTTCACATTGGTGGGGTAAAAAGCGACCTTTACTTGGCAAATTTCAGAATTCAGTTTGCAAAAATTTACATAATTAAATTTATATTACATGATATTCACACATCAGGAGGTGGCAAAAAGCTAGTAAGAACAAATGCCGTTGACCGCATGATTCCAGGTAACACAGTTTTCTTATTATAATTCAATTACACGTTTTCTGGGACGCCCTGCATATTTACCCTTTTTTGTCACTTCAGTACGAGTGATACCAGAAGTGGAGAGATACATTCTAAAGGAGATCTGCTCCGAGATTACACCCCACACTTATTCCTCTTTTCTTGAACTCCTGGCCGCTGTTCATTCTGATATTGTTTTCCAGGTCGTACTATGTATGTGATTCCATTCAGCATGGGCCCGCTGGGCTCCCCTCTGAGCAAAATTGGCATACAGCTGACAGACTCTCCCTATGTGGTGGCCAGCATGCGCATCATGACGCGCATGGGGCAAGATGTACTCGAGGCACTCGGGCAGGGGGATTTCATCAAGTGCCTTCACTCTGTTGGGCAGCCGCTACCAATGAAAAGTAAGGAGATATGGTGATGGAGAATGACAGACACTTTCTTCATACATAGGAACAGGGAAGTTATGTAGCATAAAAATTTTGGCCCTTTTCTTTCTTTTTTTGCATTATTTGCCACACCCATTTGACTAGGACTTCTTTTCACGGAATGCCCTAAACCTTATTTCTGCTACCAGGTTGATGTAAATCAGTTATAATTTTGAGGATTAACTTTTTTATTGACTAAAATGTTGACATGGCCCCAAATTCAGAGTCACAAGCCATGTTTTCCCGCTGTTGAAAATTACCAGCTTGAGCTGTGCCAAAGGGGCCCACTGATAGCCAGCGCAACTGTTAGGGGTTCGGATAGACCCACCAATATGAGCATCGAGAAGATGACTGCGTGTAGAATGAGCCATGTTGATCAAACCTAGCTCGAACCTCATGATGGATAGTCAGTGCGATGTACTTACTTAATTGTCAATAAACCCACGGTCTAACGGCAACCTTTGCTTGTTTTATGATTCACGCCCTGAAGTTTTTCCAGAGGAAAGGGAATGAACATCTAAAGAAGCAAGGAAGAAAGTTTTCTAGCAGGATTAGCTCCTCTCCCTTTGAAAAATGTGGGAGCGTTCAGTGATCACAAGTGTGCTGCAATAAAAGCGTGCTCAGCTTCCTCAGCTTCTTCATGTGGAATGGCCCCTCGGCACTCCTCAAGCTTTTCAGTAATGGGCAAAATAGCTGGTGGGCTCTAAGTATTTGCAGGAGTGGTAGATTTGGAAATCAGAAAGTGTGATGCACTAGATGAAATCTGATTCCTGGGAAGGTCTTCTACATTCTTGCTTTCTTTTATGTTTTGGTAATTTGAATGTCTTATTAGTAATAATGAACGCCCCTCGTACATGATCTCTCAATTTTTTCAGCTCCTCCAATAAACAGCTGGCCGTGCAATCCTGAAAAGACAATCATTTCACACATTCCTGACAACAATGAGATTTGCTCCTTTGGTAGTGGCTATGGTGGCAATTCTCTCCTGGGGAAAAAATGCTTCGCTCTGCGATTAGGCTCTATTCTTGCACGAAGGGAAGGCTGGTTAGCTGAACACATGCTGGTGAGTCAAGCTTGACATTGTGTATTGGTCATTTAATAGAGCTTAATGCTGAAAGCTTGTCTTGTGTAGCTCTGAATTTTGGGTAGGGGAGACGTGTCACGGGACTCTTCCCTTATCCCTCCCACAGCACAGCGATACAAGGAGTGGAGACAGAGAGGCAGAGTTGTGATCTGATGGCAATGTAGTGGAAGGTGTGGCAAAGTGGTTATACTAACGTTCAAGAATTCTTATGAGTAGAGATGGGACGAATCCAGAATTTTCTGAAATCGAATCCGAATCCAAGGAAGGTTCTATGAATCCACGAATCTTATGAATCTCGTATCTTTTGAATCCTTTCTTTAAAAAGAGTTGAAAAAGCCAGGAAAAAAAAAAAAACTTCTACTGAAAAGTGTTCTGAAGGAGAATATGATACCTTTGTTTAATGAAAAACAAATTAAATAATAGTTCACTTTCAGGAGAAAATATACCCATATAGTTATTCTTAAACGTAATTTATTTAACATGTTGTTCATCGACTACAAGAAATACATAAATTCTCGAGACTGAATTACTGTATAAGTGGTTAAATTCGCGGGCTCAATAATTCGCAAATTTGTGAAAAGCCAGGATCAGGCAATTATTCGCGGTACCGCGCTGCGTCCACCCTGTATCTTAGGGGCCATCCACCTTGAACTTCTTGGAAGAAGCTAATAAAAGGTATCACGACTGGGTAACTCATTCAATTTGTCTTCCTTTTGAGCACTTCTGACTGAAAGGGCTGCGATTAGGGGGCCCTACTCGGCTTGTGCCATTGCTAAATTGCCATGTCTCCCGCCATTCTTGTCATCGCATCGAGTGGTTGCGATTGGCACTCGGTAGTGATGCGACAACTTTTACAAAGGCCTATACGCGTGGCAGAGTGCATACACGCTTGCTGGATGATCCAGGATTACAACTTACAAGAACTGGAATCACTGGACGCCTACATCTGTGCGGATTCGTACGTGAAGGCGGGACTACTGTCTACAGTTGCAACGGCGAACTGAACTCTTTGCGAGGCATTGCAGTGTAATAGCGAAAGAAACCCCGTGTACATAATTTGCTTCAGCGTTCTGGGTCAAATTTCTTACATATTTCGTTCACATATTTTTCTGTCATTGGTTCGAATATTTCGCGGGACTTTAAATTCGTGAAAAAAAGGGCGTTCGGGAATTTTGCGAAAAATAGGTCCTCGCAAAAATTACTACTTATACAGTATTTCCATAAACCTAAGCAACAATCAAGAGCAAAACGATGTTACTCTTACACTTGTAATGTAACAGTTCCTGCCTGAACTCTTTCAGTCCAGAGCAATGTAAACAAACAAACAAGAAAACAACCCTCGGTCAACGAGGCTTTCGCGGACTCCGGAGGCACCAATTTGAAAAAGAAATAAGCAAACGTAGTTGGTGGATTCGAAAGATTCACCATTTTGGGCACTGGGATTCGGATTCCCGAATCTCTAATCCCTGCCTAAGATTCGAGGATTCGTGGATTCAGTTGGCACAATTTTAGTGACAGCAGTGAAAAATGTTATTTACTTACTATCCAACACCTCCATGCACCGACATGAAATTTAGTCCACACGCACCTAGTCCTGCTCGATGAACATTCCGCATGGGGTGATGATGATGCCACCAACAAGCCGGAGAAAGAATTTTTCCGCTTTGCCCCGCTTTTCCCTACATTGATACTAGGCTGCGGTTTCTGTCAATAGCCTGTAAACCGATACCATTTCCTGAAGCCTAATTACATTGAAAATCATTAAACTAAATATGTTATCCCCTGTCACACTACTCTGTTGCAAGGCGAGATGCATGGAAGCATGATTCTTTAATGGGTGCAACCTTGCAAGGTCATCGGACTGTAATGTGATTAATAGTTTCAGAGTGGCTAAAATATGATACAACAGCAATGTAAGATATTGCATGTCATGAACAAAAATTGTTTACAAGAATCTCGGTGAAATTGTACATGCAGCATAGTCATAAGTGTAATTTTAGGTAACTCTTGTATTGAAGATTGTTATCTAGTAGTAAGCAACACATCGAACATTTTTTTGTCTAGATATTGGGCATTACCAACCCTAAGGGCGAAAAGAAGTACATAGCTGCAGCGTTTCCAAGTGCTTGTGGCAAAACCAACCTGGCCATGATTACGCCGACATTACCAGGGTACAAAGCTGAATGTGTGGGCGATGACATTGCCTGGATGAAGTTTGATGAAGATGGAGTTCTTCGGGCCATCAATCCAGAATATGGCTTTTTTGGAGTTGCCCCAGGTGAGGTTTTCACACAGGAAACTTAGATACAAGAAGGCCATGTGAATGAGTCATATAGTCAAACCCTTAACTTGGGCAAGTTTCTATGCTCTTCCTCTGAGCAGCTCACACAAGGAGTGATGCCAAGTGATATAAGGATGGTTTAAAATACTGTTCAGTGTTATTAACAAACAAAAAAAAAAGAAAGAAAAATGCTTTGGACCTGCTAAGTACTTTTAATTTGAGGCATAACAGAGAAGCCACAAACCGTTTTCCCTCTCGGCGTACTTCCTCCTGCCTATTTTATTACTTTGAATAGCAACAATTAATATTACTGTAATTGCTAATATCAGTGGTACAATCGGAGGACAGGAGGATGGTCACCTTATTTTGTTGTTCTGAGTTGTTGTTGTCATTGGTTTCACAAAGAATGATTCATTCCCATTTGGCACCTTCTCTCGAAAAGAAAAGATTCTGGTCCTGCTACTGGCTCCTACTTACACATATCTGCAGGCTACATATTGTGCAGGATTGATAGTGGTTTGAAATATTTACCATATCTGCTAAGAGCCTTAGTGAGATCTATGCATGTCTTCTAGATGTGTATCTGCATATCTATATCGACTCAACGGGCTCATAAAAACTTGAATCTGCACCACATTGGTGCTATGCATGAAGAAATGCTGGGATAGCAAACCTTTTTTGTCTATAAACTTTGGTTTTAAGTCATCCACAAAAATAGGCTAATACTTTTGCAAGGGATGGTCAGATTGTTAATACATTTGCACTGTTTATTGTTGCACTATATTGATAGTTTGGTAAAATAAGGGATGTGTGAGATGTTGCATGATATATATATGTCTCTTTTTTTCTCTCCTGCAGGTACATCGTATGCAACAAACCCAAATGCCATGAAGACCGTTGAAGAAAACACCATCTTTACCAATGTAGCAGAAACAAGTGATGGTGGCTTTTGGTGGGAAGGCATGGAACATCCCCCTCAAGGTGTAAAAATCAGGTCCTGGTTGGGTGATGAAAACTGGACTAAGGATTCAGGAAAACCTGCTGCACACCCCAACTCGCGATTCTGTACACCAGCTCGGCAGTGCCCCATTATTGATGCAGCGTGGGAAGACCCTAAGGGTGTGCCCATATCAGCAATACTTTTTGGTGGCAGGAGACCAGCAGGTACACTTCAGATTTCAATACTTTAAGAATGTGTTCATGCTTTCAAGTTCTGACCTCAGTGTCTTGACCCATATTTTCAATAGTGCAAGAAGGTGTAGAGCATATTGGTTGGGACTGAACATGCAACATGAAGAACGCAACAAGGGACAAGGACGACAAACACTGTCCATGTTTGTCGTCCGTGTCCCTTGCTGCGTTCTTCCACCATATTTTCAATAATTTTGTAAGCTACTTCAGCTCAACATTTCTTCGCAAAAATTAGTCATTTCCCCCTCTTGAATTCACCTTGTTATAACTAAAACAACCCTGATTATCAGCACAGGACTGAGGTACATATACTCATACTATATCAATGGAGGACATGAAGCACTAACAGTAGGTCCACTATTGCTGCAACATAGTCAATGCCTGTTTTTTTCTCTTTTCAGGCGTCCCATTAGTGTATGAAGCTTTCAACTGGGAACATGGGGTGTTTCTCGGATCAACCATGCGATCGGAAGCTACAGCTGCCGCTGAACATAAGGGTAAGAAGATGCTTTTAATCAGAGATGGGACGAATCCAGGATTTTCCGAATCCGAATCTCGAACCTTACGAATCCTTCCTGGTGCTACTGAAAAAAAAAAGTGCTACTGAAAAGTGTTTTGAAGCAGAATTTGATATCTTTGTGTAATGAAAAACAAATTAAATAATAGTTCACTTTCAGGAGAACGCATACCCATATACTTCTTAAATGTAATTTATTTAACATGTTTTTCATCGACTACAGGAAATACATAAACTCTTGAGTCTGAATTCTTTCCATAAAACCAAGAATCAATCAAAGCAAAACCATGTTATTTTTAAACTTGTAATGTCTGAGCTTTATGCTGTGATTTTGGCGCGCCCAGGGGCCCGCCGGCCCATCAGGCTTTCAGCGGACTCCGGAGGCGCCAATTTTAGAAAGAAACAGCCAAACGTGGTCGGTGGATACAAAATATTCTATTCGCCATTTTGGACACTGGGATTCGGATTCCCGAGTCTAAAATCCCCGCCTAGGATTCGCAGATTCGGTTGGCCCATCCCTACTTTTAATATATACAAGTGACATTTCCAAATTCCTTGAAGTACTCATGTTGTCATTCTCTCACCTCAGGGAAAGTCATCATGCACGATCCATTTGCAATGCGGCCCTTTTTTGGCTACAACTTCACACAGTACCAAAAGCACTGGCTGAGCTTTGGCAGTAAGCCAGGCCTTAAGCTGCCCAAGATCTTTCATGTCAACTGGTTCCGCAAGGGCTCCAATGGAAAGTTCCTCTGGCCAGGCTTTGGTGAGAACAGCCGTGTCATAGACTGGATATGCCGACGTGTTGATGGCGAGCCGAACACTGCACAGGTTGGTGCTCTTTTTTAATGAAGCCTTACGAGGTCCTCAATGAGGTCTGCAACTGTGCACAATGTGCTTTCTCTTTTTTTTTTTTTTTTTTTATCTGGAGGTGCAAAATCTGGAATTATGTAAAGATTAATTTGGAACTTTTTGGTTGCTCTGTCACCACTTTTGCTGTAGACAACTGATCATAAAATTTGTCAGAAACCCAAAAGGATACATGGGCACCTACTGATGTACTGCTCGCGACACGGTTGTCTGAAATCACCGATCAGTGTGTCCGCAGTCCGCGCTTTGTTGGTTGCCCTTCGAAATGTTGTGTCAATATTGTATTTGAAGGTAGGCTACATGCTGCACATGTTTATTACTCAAAATGAATGGTCTTATAACACCTGGAGATTTAGGGTAGGATAAACAGCGAGACGCTAATTTCAGAAAACCGTGTCGCGAGCAGTACATCAGTGTGACATCATTTTGCACCTTACCCCTATACTTATGAGATTGCTGTGACGTACCTCGAATTTTTGTACATAGGCTAGGTGAAACACCTTACCTGCTGCAGCTAATACGTTTTCAAATAGAATGTGTAGAATGATTTTATCGAGATCTTTTATTCTTTTATTTAGATTTGTTTACATTTTATAATTGTTTTCTAGATATTCTCTTACAGATAAGATCTGTTATTACGTAAATATAGGCATGAAAGCTCTAGTTCTGATGGAATCCCAAATGAATTTCTTTGCCGAGATGCGAACTGGGCTTCAATTGCAGAAATCATTCAATCTAAATGGCTATAAGCAATACACAATGTCCTCTCTCTGTCAGAGAGTTGTATAACAATGTTCTGTGAGGTAGCACCATTAGGTGTTGCACATAACTAAAAAGACAGTTTGAAGATAAGTAGCATGAGCTGACATCATCATCATTACCACCACTGCCGATATTTGCAACTTTTCTGTTCCACTCAATACCTCAGGATAACTTCTCCATGGAAAATGTGTAAGTTTTGGTTATGCCAGGCTGGTTACCCAAATGGTTATGACTACAATGTGTGGGGAGCCTATATGGAACACTACAATGCATAGATTTTACAGGTTTGGCAATTCTGGTTGTGGACCAAAATAACACATACCCGAAATAACTTCCCAAAATGCCAGGTGCGATATACTTGAGTTCGAAGTAACATGTATTAACATTACCTAGCGCAACTATAACCATGCCAAAATGACACACAGTGGTATATCAAGCGGAGAAATCCTTGCTCGAATGATTGTGCCAAAGTAACATGCACCATTTTTACAGTAGAAAAGAAATGCTTTGTGCTAGAAAAGAGCCATCTGCTTTTTTTTTAATGCTCGTATGGGAATGGCGGTGATGGCAAATCCTGCAGGTCTCATGGGAGTTACAGTTCAATGTGTGGGAATCAATAGCCACGCACTGTCCTTCCTAAGTTTGTTGGACCCCTTGGGCCCAGCTGCTGTTAACTGTTTCCATCTATTCTATGCATACACCACATGCCTATCCCAGGTTATCCCTACATAACAGATTGATTTCCTTAATTCGCGCTAGTCTTCGTCCTGTCCATAATGGAGTTTATCGTGACGCAAAAAGGCCCTGTTCTTTCAGGGGTGCAAATACTCATTCCTGCAGAATAGCAACTCAGGTACAGCTTGGGACAAAACTTTATGGAACACCGGGTTGTCGCATTTCTCTATTGCAGCTACACACTAGCAACAAACAGAAGCGTACTCACATACTAGGAGATGGAGAGAATAGCCGGTCACCTGTTCCTTATTCGATCTCTCCCTGATATCTAGCAGGGGGCCACTCCGATGAAGAAATACACCAGTGCCTGACAAAATGGCGTAGAGGCAGGCTGGCTTGTGGATGAACACCATAATGTAAAAGCCTGAGTCTGGGCACACCTAACAGTATGACTATAAATGGTCAAAACTATATTTGTATTTGGTTAACAGCCTTGGTGACACGCATCCAAACCATTGCAAATCATTCGACACTTCCACGATAGTACAAAATTAGTCTAGCAGTCTGATGATTTTTCTCTTTCTTTAAGGAATCTCCAGTTGGTCTAATTCCATCACACGGTGCTCTAAATCTGCAAGGACTTGAAGAAGTGAACATGAAGGAACTTTTTAACATCAACAAAGATTTCTGGCTCCAGGAATGCCAAGATATTCGGAAGTACTTCGATGAACAACTTGGAACAGATCTGCCAGAAGATATTGCCAAGCAGTTAGATATGCTAGAACAAAGAGTGAAATCTATGTAGGTTTCATTCTAACTATCTCACTCTGTGTTGGAGATCTTGACGTACATTCCACATAATCATGAGGGTATTTGCAGGAACCCAACTTTCTCAATGAAGACAGATATAAGAATATTCAGGTTGAGTAAGGGTACAGTGTAGCATATTTTTTATACAGCATTTGCCGCCTTTTAGCTGACCACTTTCGGACTATCTTGCTGGAAGAGCTTGTACATACATTTGTTATATTTATGTATGTTTTAACTGTTGAAATTTTTAAACTGTTACTTTAAAAGAACAATGTTCCAATGTAAATGAAATTTTTCTTGCTAATGCTTGTGTTGTGTGTTTTCTCTTGCATGCTCTAAAAAAATTGCATAATTGATTATTTTATACTGCCACATCACTTGGAATAAATAACATATATGTAACATAGAAATAAGAAGAGGCTTAAGATATTTTTGTTTCTTAAGTTCATCGAAAATAACGAAAGAGAACCAACTGACTTAATGGCAGTGAGCACCAGAGAGCTGTACTGGTCAGGTGCACTACCAAGCTCAACTCTTATGAACAGTTGAAATGTGGCAAGTCGTCCCAGTGCCCCTTAATTCCTCCTGTGGCAGGTGCTTGCACTGTAACAATGGTCGGCTCTGACACAAGGGAGCTACACAGTGGGGTAGAGTCTCTTACAGAAAGGATGGGAGCTGTACATAAGAAAGTAGGATATTGTCTACTGCTGAATTGCACGTTTGCCTATTTCTACTCCTGGCACTTTGTCTCGCGTTCTTTCGCTCAATCTCGCTACCATTATCGCTTGCATAAATAGCGAATTTTAGTGGATCTGGAGTATGCAACAAAAACGATATGAAAGGAAGCTGTGAAATCCACACGTATGAATGTCAACTACATGAATTACAATGACTAGCATGATTGGCGTTTTCGTTATCGCAACCCGTATCCAGGACCCTCCCCCCCCCCCCCCTTCCCGCCAAAATAAGACGGAAAAGCCGGCAGGTAAGGTCCTTCTCGGAGATAATCCTGTTCTACAGGTTTCCCCGTCCATTTTAAGTGCCATTCAGTTTAATCCGGGTGCCATCTGAAATAATCCCGGTGCTATTTAATTTAATCTGGATGCCATCTGAATTAATCCATGGCACTATAACCAGGGTCTGAAGTTTTCGGGACATATTTTTTTTGCCAAATTCGGGGGGTAAAAATCGGGTGGAAAACATCAGCATCCAATTCGGGTGTAAAATTTCTGGTAATATATTATGATACAGGTAAAAATCGGGTTTATCAGGCTTGTTATAGTACAAATCACAAATGTAAAAAGAAAACAGCTTTTAAACTAGGTAATAACACTGTCTGTGACAAAATGAGGACTGTGTTAAAAGGTCTATGGCGAGTTGAGAAAATCCCTGTGTTCTTTGCGCACGCATTGCATCCTGGGCGCTTGCTGAGCGAGGAAACGAAGAATAATCCTTCACATTTCGCTTTCGCTGACCTTGACACGTCGTGGACAATGGACCGGTAGGGGAGAAATCGGAACAGTTAGGAGGCCACCCGTTTCTTTCGTATTAGTAAACTGCCACAGTTCAAAGCGGCGCTAGGCACTCTGGGATTTTCTGAACTCGTCTATTCAAGCCGGCATTGAGTGGAATGGTAATTCAAATCTACATGGTGTTGCAAACCTGCACTACTACCAAAGTACTACTTCTCTTAACGTGACGCTGTTACAAGTCTTCACGTGAGAAGCGCTTTCGTTTTCGTTTCCGCGTCGAAGTAGGAGAAAGGAGCGGCGATTCATCGGCAGTTCTGCTTACTTTGGCTCTTTACTCCTTCTTTTATTTTATTTATATTAATTTTTTCAGAACTATATCTCAGTTGCTACTAAGTTGCTTGGCGCTGGGCGGTACAGCCATCCCGTACGGGTGCGACACAAGCGGTGGAAGCCACGCGTGCCGCGGCTTTTTCCCGACGATTTCTCGACGCGCGCGCGCTCGGCGTGCGTGTGACTTCAGAAAACCCAATTCCAGCGACTTTACGCTGGAATCTGTCGACTACTGATATTAGCGCGCGAACGCTTGTGGTCGACGAAAGTGGCAACATTGGCGCGCGTCACTCGCTCTGTCCGCGTCCCATGCGTTTCGGGTGGTCGACCGCGGGCGTTCCTTCGCCGCGCGTACAAGGCCACAGAGTAAACGCGACGGTTTGACGCTGGGGAAAGTGCGTTCCATGCGTTTCGCCCAGGGATGGGCAGTAATACTATTTTTTCGTATTATAATACTAATACATAATACTCCACAAAAACACGTATTATAATACTAATACAAATACTTTTCGAAAATGTGTATTATAATACATAATACTAATACTGTATTATAATACATTATGGTAATAAAGGAATACATAACTTTTTGAAAAGCCCAGGGCGTACACAACATTGATTTCACGATTTACAGTGCCTGTTGTATGAAACAATAGATGCATTACTGATTATTTGGCTTTAATCACATTTTCTCAAAAATTCAATCTTTGAGTCAGTGGTGGATCCTGTGAGGGGGGAAACAGTCAGTTTATACACTGGATTTCCCTCTCTCCCCTCCCCTAATACGCGCCCGACAAAGACACCGCCCCCCCTCCTCAAACCGAGGGTCTGGATCCGCCCCTGCTTCGAGTGCTCTCCTGTATGTTCGAAGCAAAGAACGTCTTGTGGCATATTGAATATGCCACAAGACGTCTAAGACATGTCCCTTCTAAGCCTAGCCAGGGTTGAGGGCAACTGTCCCTCCTGAGCTGCCCCCCCCCCTCCCAGCGTGGGAGGGGGGGGCGAAGATTCCCCTTGTACCAGAAGTAGAACTCTGTCCTGGTGCGTACATTAACCTTGGACACAGAGCTAGAAACACTTCCGATTGTTCCTTTCTTCCTGGGGAGTTTTATGACCAGAGAGTGTACACTGACTAATTCGCGAAAGAATAGGTGTTCAAAGAGATGACGACCAAAAACGTGTGGTGTGCTGACCCACCTGACCGGATTATCACCATGCTGATAGCGCATTCGGGGTGAACGAACACATCAAAATCCGAGAAGTATTACTGGGGTATTATAATACTTGTAATATGCGTTTCTGCGTATTATAATACTAATACAAATACATTTTTAAAATCTGTATTATAATACGTAATACTAATACAAAAATGTATTACAGTAATACTATTATAATACAAAGTATTATAATAGTGCCCAGCCCTGGTTTCGCCCTCACGGCTGCGGTGTCACCTTTCGGTAATCCCTCCCTCTCTTTCACTACCGCAGTCGTGCGCCGTGGTTCCGCGCCGCGTGCGTGACAAAAGGACCCCGGATCGGGTGGAAATCGGGTTTTACCCGAATCACTAAATGTGCGATTCGGGGAGTAAATTCGGGGAAGAATCGGGTAAAACTTGAAAACTTCAGACCCTAACTATAACCGTGTATTCAAACGAGGGACATCCCCGCGGAATATTCTAGTGGAAGGAAAAGTTAAAAAAAAAAAACACACACACACACAAAAACTGCTGATCCGACTGAAGTTCTGCCGCGTCTTAACATTCGCACGACGCCGAGATATCGGGAGTTGAAGCCGAAGTATAGCAGACGACACCATTGGTCCTGTCGTCTGCTACGGAATATCTTTTGACTCATATGCCGCTGCAGGATATTCCCCGCAGGGCAGAAGAGCGTGAGAAAGACATGACGCACATAGCAGACGACATCATTGGTGTCGGGTGGTCATTTCATGTCAACACGGTCTAACGCTCGCCGCCCGAGCTGCATCACGTGACTGCTGCCACCCGAACATGGGCTGCGTTCCAGAACTCACCCGGGTCGACCCGAGAGTAGGGAGCAGCTACTCTCCGCGTTCCAAAACCTACTCGATGACGTCGCGACCCCCGTTCCAAAAGCGGGTTGCCTGCTCGATAGTAGCTACCCGAGGTCGACTCGCTCTACCCCCTATCAGACGGGAGTAGGTAAGGGTAGTGACGTCAGAGCTGTCGTCTGCATTGAAATCTACGGTCGTCTGCTTTTGCTGCTGCTTGTCTCGGCAGCATCATAAAGGATGCAGGGAAGTTTTCAGTGCCGATTTTGCGACCTGATGTTTTCTTCAGTGCAACATGCACGGAACCATACATACAACACACATCAGATCGTTGCATGTGAGGGTCGAAACCTGTTTCTATGCGTTTTAGAGCTAGCTGCGGACGAGAAGAGCGCTACCCTTTCTTGGAACGTGCGGTAAATACCCCTAATTCGTGGCGTGAATGCTTTACGAACCCACGCAGGTGTCCCCATGCCAAAGTCAACAGCGTCACACTAAAGCGAAGCAGCGGACAGCGGTTCTTATGTCGCGGGGCCCAAATGTCAATGTCGTCTGCTGTCGCCGCTGTCGCCATGTTAAGAATCGTACTCGCGCCCGTTCCACAGCCTACCCCAGGGTTACCCTACCCCATGGTCACGTGGTACAACTCTGTCACGAGACCAACTCCTACTCGAGGGTTAGTTGTGGAACGCACCCATGAATGCTAGGAATCTAGCGGTTTTAGTCACTTGGATCACGCTAGGGGCACCGTGGTCGCCCGTCTTCGGGTTCCGTCGTCTGCTAATCCACATGAACTTCGACGTGCGGGCCAATCAGAGCACACGCCACCGTTGCAGTGCGGATGTGACGACCCGGATATAGTTGCGCAACCCGCTGCTCGAGCGTTTCGAGACCGGGCGAAAAAGTGCTAGATGGCAAATTTCTGGCGCTCGGAAAAGCGCCACGCGAACATGTGAGATCGCTTCGCTTTGACCAAGCGAACATGGCTGCTCGGGATCTGGCAAAAAAAGTTGCCACGAAATGACCACCCAAATTCGCCTTTAGAAAGCTGCGGTATCATACATCCAGAAAGAAAAATGTGAGACTGGGAACCAGTTTCGTAGCAAAAAAAAAAAAAAAAAAAAAAGAAAGGAAGAGAGAAAAGAAAATAAGTATTTGGTGAGGGGTTGTATGGGGCTTTACATGGGGGAGGACGATTTCCACTTGTTTCTCTCTCCCAAATGCAAAGAGCTGGCCAGCTCTTGCGACTAAAACGAATCTGCTCTGATCATGACGATTTCTCCAGACACGCTCGCGAGATGTCCGCCGATTTTTTAAAACGGGGTTACCCACGGTCGCTAATTTCCGATGCTCTTGAAAAGGCTAAAGAGAGAGACAGAAATTTCCTTCTTAGAACAGCCGCAAAGCCTGAATGCTCCAACGTAGTTTTTGCTACTCAGTATTCCAAAGCCCTCAGCAACTGCAAATCAATTCTAAATAGCCACGTTAATATCCTACACACAGATAGTAAATTAAAAGACGTGTTCCCTCACGCACCTTCTGTGACATTTCGGCGTCAGCGCAACATACGTAACTTGCTTGTTTGTCCTAATGTACAGAAACAATCTCCAGGATGTGGCCCTTGCAGCAGAATGAGATGCAAAACTTGTAAATTTATTTTTCCGTCCACATCAGTCCATAGTTATGCCGTCAATTTTAATTTGAAAATAAGACAATCTTTGAACTGTAATTCTTTCAATATATGTTATATGATTTTCTGTGAGAAATGTGGAATTCAGTACGTCGGTGAATCTTCCAATTCTATGCGAGAAAGATTTTATGGTCACAAGGGAAATATAATTCATAAACGTCCTACCCCCTGTATCTACACACTTCAATCTCCCCAATCATGACTTTAATGCAGATCTAAAAATTATTGTTTTAGAGTCCGGCTTTGTGAATAACTCTAAACGCAAAAATCGAGAGTCATTCTTGATTGCTAAATTTAACTGTTTAGCACCTCGTGGTATTAATGTTTATAGAGGCCCACTTTACCAGATAATGGAGAAGGATACACCTAATACCCCTCCGGTTAATGCTACCGTGTCTTCTACCTAATTCGTTCTCACACCTGTGCCTCAGCTGTATCGGTTGCACGAACTGATCTGTCTCCCTTTATATTGTATTGTATTGTATAAAAAAAAAAACCTTAAACCACCATCCTTTCTTCCTTTTTTTCAATTATGCTGAAACAACTGTGCTTGTTCATGGTTAGTGTTTTGTAATCTTAGTAGTTTCATCATTTGTTCACTGACACAGGATTGTATAATTAACTTTTTTCCTATGCCACCATTTCCACTTACGTATGGACATACAGGGAAAGCAGTTACACAAACATCAACATTTCGAACGAGGTCTGTTCCTTGTCAAGTGAAGCACAGTCAATCGGAGGCCCAAAGACGCTGGCGGGGTGTTAAGACGATGTGTGGCATTTCCTGTGTTCCTGGGGACACAGAGGGTGGTAATAAATTCTAGGTTTGGGGTCCTGTCAAGTGTGCCGTCGCACGTGGGGGGATAGATAATTAACATAAAGAGGCGGGTAACTAGGCATGTGTGAGACCATAGGCGCCGACTGCGGGGGGGCGCGGGGGCCCTTGCCCCCCCGGAACATGAACTAGGGGGGGCGCCGCCTCCCCCGGGAAGTCCCGCTAAGAGACTGACACCAACCTTTGGGGCTCGGCGCGCCCGGGTCAAAAGAGCGAAGAGGCACCAACCCAAAAAATGCATCTTGCAATTTGTAAAATATGTATCCGCCCACCATACTCATTATCACAGTAGACGGTGCGGCGAAGAAACACGGAGGATGACACAACACATAGACTGAATTTCGCCCAAAGCAATCAGATCAATGAAACGAAGCAGTCGAAAAGGTACCAGCAGCTGCGAGGTGTAACGGTAGGATCTTCGGAACGCATATCCGTTGGGAGCGGGTTCAACTCCCGCTGCTCCATTTCATTGACCATATATTGCGCGCATTTCGGGTCAAACACCGAGGATTCAATGCATTTTGTTCCTTTTGCACTCAGTTCTCAAAGGCGTAATGCCTTCAGTTGTGCACATGTTCACTGTTTACGTTCTGTTTTTTTCTTTTGTTTTTTCTGTTGTTCCTTCCTCTTATTTCTATACCAGTTCTGCATACATCATAGGATCTCGCCGGAGTGTGTGATTCTTCAACTTTAGTTTTGTGTTGTTCATTTCTCTTTTTTCCTTCGTTTTGTTTTCTTTTGCCCTTTCTTCTTTTCTTTGCCTTTTTCTTCCCCCTTTCACTTTTTTGTTGGAATAACAAGCCGACATCCCATCTGGCTTTCTTTTCCTTTCTTTTTTTTTCTCTTAATAAACATATCCCCCCCCCCCGCCCGCGGTGCGCCCTTGCCCCCCCCCCCCCCCCCCCCTGGGAAAATGAAAACCCTCCGCCTCTGTGTGAGACTATAATAGCCCGGTTCTGCTGTACGTTTATTTGTATCTTCACCTGATGAAGTGCAGGTTCTGCACAAAAGCTTGTGTATATTGTCACGAAGCGAAATGAGTCGGCGAGTCGTCAAATAAACAGCGAACGGTTTATTAGACTACTTGGTAGCAAAACACAAGAGTGATAGCTCTCTGAACACAACTGAGTCCAAAGAATGAATGCTCCAGCTTGGAGCACACAAGCATTTAAGCGTCGCGCCGAAAAGTCTAGAAACAGCACGTGGAAGCAACTGGAAGCTTATTGCTTCTTCTTCAGCATGCGCCGGGATGAGATGTACCGTTTCGTGCCTGCACGGAAGTTTCTCGATGACGATTCGTGGCATTGCCCCCTCCGTAGACGTGGCATCCAGTACGTCGTCAGCTTTGCCGTCTTGCCGAACTGCCCACGGGATGTAATACTCGGAATTTACTTTCTAGTCGAAAACGAAGCAATCATCGACTTCACAAATGGAGTTACCTCTTTTAAAACGCCGGAAACAGCAGAAGACAAGTGGTGGGCACGAATAACCCCGGAGAAACGCGCAAACACGGACGTAACCGCCGTGACGACTCAGCACGTCAAAGCTGCCTCCCTTGTCGTCAGTCCTTGTGACCGCTACGTGCGACAGAGCACCGACTGGCTGTTTGTTGGCTGAAGGCAACACGCAACTTCTCCTCGAACGAGGAATTGGGATAGCAAGAGGAATTGTGCCCGTAAGAAACGGAATATTCGAACTCCTGGTCACAAATTTTCGCCCGGAGCCACAACACCTGGCGAACGGCACGAAGATAGCAGTCATCATAGACCAATACTCCACCACGGATGTTTGCCTGATGGACACTGCTCGCATCGCGGTCACCACGGAACACGAGGCCGGACATTTCAACGTAAACCCTCAACTCAATACAAGCAAACCCTTCTCCAGATACTCAACGATTTCAGTGACTGCTTCGCTGCATCGTCAAAAGTAAGACAAACGCCCATTGCGAAGCACCGCATCATCGTCGACGAAAAGGCCCGTCCAATTCACCGCATGCCGTACCGGGTCTCCTGCAAAGAGCGAGAAACGATCCGAACGCAAGTAGAAGAAATGCTAAGAGATGACATTACCCAGCCGTCGACCAGTCCGTGGGCATCGCCGGTGGTACTAGTGAAGAAGAAGGACGGAACACTCAGGTTCTGCACTCTTAGAAATGAACTTCACCTCATAGCGCGCTCGTAGCCAACCATAATCTCGAATGATACCATTACCTGCCCTGATTTGCTGAAAACTGGAGTCGTACGCCATTTTTGTGACAATTATGAACCGCATAAGTGTCACAAAAAGGCGTACGGCTACCGTTTTGAGCAAATCAGGGCAGGTAATGATATCATTCGAGATTATGGTTGGCTAGGAGCGTGCTATGCGGTGAAGTTCATTTTTAAGAGTGGGCGTCGACTACCGGAAACTCAATGAGATAACGAAGAAGGACGTCTACCCGTTACCGCGCATCGACAACACGCTCGATCGCCTTCAAAACGCAAAATTTTTCTCTTCCATGGACCTCAAGACAGGGTACTGGCAAATTGAAGTCGACGAACGGGACCGTGAGAAGATAGCCTTCGTCACTCCGAATGGACTTTTCGAATTCAAGGTCATGCCTTTCGGCCTTTGCACAGCACCAGCGACGTTGCAGCGTGTTATGGATACAGTTCTCGCCGGGTTGAAGTGGCAAACCTGCCTAGTGTACCTCGACGATGTTGTCGTCTTCGCAAGAACATTCGAAGAACATGTTGAACGGCTAAAGCAAGTCCTCGAGGCTATCAGAACTGCAGGGCTGACGTTGAAGCCTCAGAAGTGTCGATTCGGCTACGAGGAACTCAGATTTCTCGGCCATCTCGTGAGCAGCGACGGCGTACGCCCCGAGAAGACGGCGGCCATCGCAAATTACACTGCATCTCCACCAGAAATGTCACGAAACGAAATGAGTCGGCGAGTCGTCGAATAAACAGCGAACGGTTTATTAGACTACTTGGTAGCAAAACACAAGAGTGATAGCTCTCTGAACACAACTGAGTCCAAAGAATGAATGCTCCGAGGGAGGAGGAGGAGTGTCGTTGGGAGGAACCCGAGAGGTCTGCCTGCCTGATTAGGCGGCATGTTTCTGGGGAAGGGAAAGGTGGTGGAGAAGAGGAGAGGAAAGGGTGAAGTGGAAGACCGAGCGGAATCCGCTCGGGGGGAGGATAGCTGCGTCCATGGGCCGACTTCAGGGGAACTATTACACATCTGAGGGAAACCCAGGAAAAACCCCAGACGGCACAGCCGGCCCGCGGATTCGAACCGCGGACCTCCCAGTCTCCAAGCGCACGCGTTACCGCTGCGCCACCGGAGCTGGTAATGAATGCTCCGAGGAGGAGGAGGAGGAGGAGTGTCGTTGGGAGGAACCCGAGAGGTCTGCCTGCCTGATTAGGCGGCATGTTTCTCGGGAAGGGAAAGGTGGTGGAAAGGAAGAGAGGAAAGGGTGAAGTGGAAGACCGAGCGGAATCCGCTCGGGGGGAGGATAGCTGCGTCCATGGGCCGACTTCAGGGGAACTGTGCCGGCATACGCCTATTACACATCTGAGGGAAACCCAGGAAAAACCCCAGACGGCACAGCCGGCCCGCGGATTCGAACCGCGGACCTCCCAGTCTCCAAGCGCACGCGTTACCGCTGCGCCACCGGAGCTGGTAATGAATGCTCTAGAAACAGCACGTGCGTTTGCCAGAGAGCAGGCGATGTGTCTGGAAGCTTCTTGCTTCTTCTTCAGCATGCGCCGGGATGAGATGTACCGTTTCGTGCCTGCCCGGAAGTTTCTCGATGATGATTCGTGGCAATATTAAAGTTTTATTTCAAAGAGTGCTTCATTTCCTGGGCTTATTGTATTACCATTGTAGTAGGGAATGTTACTTCGTAATAGAATGGGACAATTCCGACATGAAAAACTTTTTCTTTCTGGGCAAAGAACGTTACATTGCCGTATTCTTTAGTGACAGAAGACTTGAGTGGACGCAGCCGTTACCTTTTGGTCTTGATTCGCAAAAGAGGACATCATTTCATTAGGAACACTGGCCGCAGAAATAAAAATGAATCTCGTAGCAAGCAGTGACAACGACAGGTACCCCCCAACACTTTCCCAAAACCCCAGCAAGTTTCCTCGTGGCACTGAACTAGAAGAAAGTGGCAGAAAGTAGCACCCTTCTCTGAAAGAATTACGCAAACACATCGCATGCTAAATTCGCCAAAAATCCGACCAATGCTCCTAGCCAGCGAGGAAGCAAGTAGTGTTTTTCTTTCTTCTTTTTTTTTTCGAGCTTTTTCTTCGATTGTTTTACCCGCGCATTTTCCAAACGCGTCTACCATATTTCTCTGTTTAATTTCGTTAATTACATAACCGTTTCTTCGGAACACAGATCAAGCGTCGGAATAAAGGATGATTTTCGCGTTGCGACGGTGCCACATACGAATATGTAGGCCCATTCGTACTCATTCGAGCTTGCTTTTTTTACACCCACAAATGTCTAAACAAGGTACATTCTCGCAATAAGTGCCTACTGATAGATAACATTTCCCCCCCTCCAAGACAGGTTCCTCAATCACGCGAGAATCTTTCACGTTTTTAATAGCTCCAGTCTCTGGACGGTAGGGCAAAAGGACGCTCTTTCATTCCCTTACCCATCAATGAATTACGTCCTTACACCAATGAATTACACCAATGAAATACGCCCTTTTGCGCTTCGCCGCGACCAGCTGCGACAAAAATACGTAAACCGAAACCAATTAATTACTGCAACAAATGACCCGCTTCGGTGGCAGTTTTTTCCCTAAAAGGTGTCCACTGAAGGTCCCAAAAGGGGTAGTACCCATTTTAATGCCGACAGCGCCCTGCTTTAGAAGTTACGCTTTTTGACGAAACTCATTTGCATTTTTATTTTAATAATGAGCGCCTCCCACTCATTCACACGGTGCGCAGCTTGTAGGTGGTATCGGACAGATACTTGTAAAAAGACAAGTTCGTGGATTGGTGCTCCCGTTCGTGAAATATTTAGCCAGGGGATTTAACTGAAACACCCGGTATATCGCACGGAATAGTCGCACCGAGGTCTATAGACCTGGCCGTAATTTATCCTTATGAAGCACCATGAAAAGTACTGACCAGGCAAAAGGGCTGACTCGTTCCTGTTCGCGGTCGCAAGAGCGGTGTTGCGAGCATCACGCGGTCGTTTGTTCGGATAAGGTAACATTTCCTCGAGTTTGAGGGACTGCACAAGACAAAACACGAACTCGAGAAAATGTTACCTTATTCCATGCCTTATTCGAACCTGTACCAACTTGTTTGCATTCTACTTTCATGCTCGTTCGCTTTCCTTATTTCAGTTCGCACACGTAGTGTTTTGACAGGACATCAGCAGCTAACTGCTTGCTAGGCATCAGATCGCAGGATTTGGCTGTAGTTGGGTCGTCTGGGTCAGTTGCCAAGCTGCCATTCCGCAAGGTAGCATGAGCTACGGGCGATCACTCACCTTCATGCCGACGATCGACAGTACTACCTACTGTACCGAAGGACGCATCCTGGCCATCGACGGCTCGCGTACAGTGCCACTGGCTTTCTGGGTACGGAACCAATTTCGGTGCATTGAGATCCATGGCGAAACGTTGACGTGTGGCAACGTGTGACGCTATCGTTATCCTTTTTTCTTTCTTTGTCTACCGATGTCGCGGGTGACGAGACACGGTGGGCGTTCCCTTGCTGTGGATAAGGTGGGACAGTGGATGCTTCGTCCCGATGGATGGCATGACGCGGCGGAAAAGATGGCATGAAAATTGAATTGAATAATTGGGGGTTTACGTCGCGAGACGACTGAGATCAAGGCATGAAAATGGATGGTATCGCCCGGTGGATGAAGTGCCACAAGCAAAAAAAAAAAAAAAAAAAACGTCTTCTGGAGTTATGAAAGGGCATGAATGAGAAGATGCAGTCTGTCCTTTTTTTTCTTTTTGGATGGGGGTAGTGGGCATGGGTGTACTAGGCGAAGTTCGCCGAAGTGGGTTTCAAGGCAGTCGAACTTTTTGCCAATTTTTTCGATATTACGCAACAGAAGGGTATCCCATCCTTGTGAAAATAGCATACACGCAGGCAGTGTCCGGCGTCTACGGAGGGGGGGGGGGATTGCCCCCCTGAAAAGGCGCGGGAAAGACACCTCCCCGGCAGGACGAAGCTAACCTGTCCCTCCCGCTGGGGCGACAAATGCAGACGCCGGCCCTGCACGCAGGCAAGCTGCTGCTTTGGTCTTCGTCGTCATGGATCTTATGACGACGAAGACCAAAGCAGCAGACCGCCGTCACGGTATCATTCGTCGTTTTATTTAGAAAGGGGATGTGGTCCTGTGAGGACAGGATGTCACAAACCCTTTTATGAAGGCCATGCTGAGGGGAATTTTTAAGGGGGGGGGGGAAATGTCCCCGATTGCATGCTGGTAAGGCACTAGGTGAAAAGGGGGAGCTGTCCATGACCACAAATGTGCTTTCTTTCCTTGTCATCCTCAAAGAGCTTCAATCCTTTGTTCTTGAGTCGCTTGACAACAAGGCGATGGGAAATGTCTCTGGGATCTAGCAGGCCTCGTGGTATTCTTCAGGGAGAACAGAAGGGTACCCCGCTGCCCTCGGGGATCCAGAGAACCAAACTGAGCTTCAAAGGTACTTCTTCAGTCACGCAGCTGCCTTCGTTGTACAACCAGTCTATGTTCTCTTAACCTAATGATGTATCGGATGTATCCCACACACTCAACAACGATGTCGCCACAGTCGTCCGCTGTGTTTGAAGCTCATTCCGATCACTCAGGGGCTAATAGAAGGTGGTCCAGCGCGCCCTTGAGTGAAGGGAACGATAGAATGCGCTTCGAGAATAGGAGAGGACCCCTGAAGCGCACTAGGCTCAAGGGACCCCCGAGTGCGGATCGAGAATACGGCGCGTCTACACGTGAAGGCAAACCGCAGCACTGAATCAGACAGTCGGTTGAAGGACACGCCATCACGCGTTTGTTGAAGACGTTGAACTTCGCGGAGAATCGGTAATGAGGACCCTTCAATGGGAAACTCTCTGTACCATACGTCACAGAGATATTCACGTCACACGCTTTCGGGTCGGCGCAAAGGCGTTGCCAACACCTGTGAAGGCCGCAGTACAAAGCCAGAAAGTACATGATCAGCAAATATAATATCTGTGGTTGCACGTATTAATACAATAAAAGCTGCCAGAACAACAAGAGTATCATACCACGTTCCAAAAGTATGAATAGAAAACCGTTTGTGCTGCTGAAAAGATGTCTCGTGAAACACTCGGTGGGGTTGGAGCGTCTCCCTACTTCGAATACCAGACGATTAAAAATAGCGTCAAGGGGCGGACTTGCACGTTGAGCCTCGCTCGGAGCAACATCTATCCTATGTTCTGCGATGGTGGACCTTGCTAGCCCGTTTCTGCGGCTCCAGAAAGGAACCTCAGTGCTTCTTAATGTAAGGCACAGACTCATTCGTCGTTACAAGACTGACACCCTTTCATTCCTTCAACGATACAGGTATTAAACAGAGCCGACACGAATGGTGAGGACCGTTTTGAGAATTTGAACATCGCGGACCAGTTTAACACCTGACCATTTGTATGTTTGCATTTCATTGGTAGGGTATTCGGTCTAACCTATCCTTTTCCAAAAAGAAAACGAGCACTTTTGCGGCAATAAAATAAAAAAGGAAAAAGACGACGTACTGTCGCGACTTCTGAAAGTTGAACCAAGTTCTACCTGCCCTGTAAGTCGCTGTTTTCTAGAATGCTGTCCATTCTCTCAAACATAATACGCCAAAATCGAGTCCCCGACGGAAGATGGGATGCCTCACTGCTGTTTCACTATAGCTCTTAGAAACATGCGGAGTTCGTTTGCAAGTTTTAACGATTTTCTATGCTAAAGTAGCCTAATTAGTAACCTACCCAGGTAGAAATTTGAGTTGAATCCCAAGTGGAACCACTTGAAAAACAAAACGATTCCATTTTGTTTCCCAAGTGGTCCTACTTGAGATTCCAGCTCTGATTTTTGCCTGAGTAGGCAACATAACTAGAACAAAACACACAAATTTTGGCAAAAACTTTCTGGGAACATCCCTGTGTATTACGACCATATTTCTCCATAGGTGATGGCGTACTTGCGAAAGAAGAGTTTTTAAATTTCTTTTGGGACGCAATTCTTACTGAGGATGAACTATGCGAAGTATTTGACAGCATCAACATTCACAAAACAGGGTTTGTATTCTGCACGCTTCGTTTCTCGATGTGTGAACACCAGAAGCTATTTTTCTCTTAGATTTATTGATGCTGCAGAACTTAGTTCTTTTGTTTGGCAACACCTGGGGGGGCTCTCAGGGCTGCTAGCCTCATTAGAAGATATGAGTGCAGAGACCACCAAAGGGCTCCATTATGTCGAAAAGGTAGGTGTCAATCCAGTGCAAGAAAATGTTTACAATACAACGTCTCTCTTAGTCGTACGACCAGAGCAGCCTACAAAACCAGTTCGTCATCAGGTTCCTTATCAGAGAAGCCGCGTTTCAACTCTCCAAGCAGCTCAACGTACTCGAAGCAGCACAAAGGAAATTCCAAGAGAACGGTATCCCTCTCATCGATGGCAGTGATGACGACGACGATGTTGAGTGAGTATGACCAAAGTATTTAATGCGAGTAAAAAAGTGTCATCTTGATTTACTGGCAGCACTAATGCCAGCTGTGTCTTTCAGCAGTTCATGTAGTTTGCCTAAAATGAGTTAATTAAACCACAATCCATTTTCAACCTAGCACCTTGACAATGTGATTCACCTTGAGCACACTCGTGGCCTTGCTACTGTGATGCAAATAAAAAGGGGCCAAAAGCAAGATTACTACCATTGGCTGAGAGGGGGCTATTTCCTCAATCATGCAGCAAGACGCAGAGATGCAAATATGTGTTTAGTTATAGATTTCAGCTGCAAGGAAAAAGTATTTATACAACTACAAAAGTGTGCCAAACATTGTTTCCAGAAGGACGTTTGGCTTGCACTCATGTGCGCAGTGATTTATCCAGACCCCCCCCCCCCTCCTACCTCCCCCAAAATCTGCAGGAGACCCCCCAAATTTTTGTGAGATTGCACAATATTTCGTCAAAATCATGTAAAGACATCCCCTTGCGAAGCCCAACACTCCCCCAAGAACGAAATCCTGGGTAAACCATTGCATGTGCGCATGTACCCTTTGCCTGTTTTCAGTAAATGGTTTGTATGTCATTCTTTTCATTTTCCGTACCTAACGAATGGCTTGTCACCCTTGTTAACGCATATGTGTAGGAATAACTGTGTCCCCCAAATAAGTTCCTTAATAATTAACTACTATTAGACTTATTAACTGTATTACCCAGGTTATGACATACAACACTGTGTGGAGCTACCACAAATTTTTCTTTAATCCAGTCATCAAATTGTTTCTGCACAATGAATGATGCGAAGAAATGAACTGAATCTATGCAAAAGTAGTTGGGTCAAAATATCTTTACAGCCAGACTTAAAAAGAGTCACCAAAAGGGGCTGTAGCATTTGCTAGGAAAGCAGAGGTTCTTTTTGAACAGTGAACTGAGGCATTATAGATACATTTATTTTTGTGTTGCTGTTTGATAATTTATTTTTCCCTCATACTGGAGTGAATCCAGCATCAGAATGTGATAACCTAAGTTCACGATAGCATTCATATTTAATTAAATTTGAAAAAACTTCATTTGACAGTTTCCTTGTGGCATCTCTTGCTTTTCAGACTCCCAGTGTCACAGCCACAGAAATGCTTAAGTGTATACAAAGCTTGTCAAAGTCTACGACACCCAGTTCGTGTTAGGAAGCAGGTTGTCACACAAACGTCTATTGATTTAGAAGGTCAGCACATACAAAGTCTTTGAGATAGCAAATAGTCCAAGTAATGTGGAATGCCTATTTGCCATAGGCTCAAGTCAAGAGTTGAACACGCAGATCAAGAAGCTTGAAACAATTGTGGAAAAACTAGCGAATCAAGTAGGTACATCTCCAAACAGGTGTGCACTTGTACATTGCCTATACAGAAAACTTGCTTTACTTTCTCAGCCCCGACTGAAAAGGCCACAACAGCAGGAACTGGATATAACTGAGGAAAACTTGGTAAGCTGATTTTCTCTAGAACCTCCACCACCGACTAATCCTCCCCTTGCAAGATATTCCTTGTGCAGCAAACCCTTCCTGTTGATGAACAGCAACTAGAGTGCTACAAAAGCTCTCTGGAGCATTACACAACGAAGACTGCGTCATGCCTTGGGTGCCTTTTGTGAGTAGTATCAATTTTTGTTGCAACTTGCAGGAACACCACTGACCACTACGAAACAATAAATTGTAGATGTGGAAACTTTGGGCGACTCACAATAATATATAGAGCCTGAAGTTTTTGGGAAATATTATTTTCCCAATTCGGGGGGTAAAAGTCAGGGAAATCAACATGTGCTCTAAATTCATGCGAATTCGTGCGGAAAAACTTGCAGTATGTATTCTAAATTCGGGGGAAATTGGGCTCTATTACTCAAACAAACTCTACTGGTTTGGTACAAACGGTGATGTAATTGCATTTGCTGCCAAACCAGCTAGTGTGCATTCCTACAGGCATTTCAGTGAGGGCAATTTGCCGGGTAAAAATCTGGTTTCACCCTGAAGAGGCAACCTTCAATTCGGGGTGCAAATTCTGGGAAGAAACGGGTTAAACCCTAAAATTTCAGGCTTTAAAATATATACTCGTATTATTTGACAGAACTTATGGTCTTACCAACACGACTTCAAGGAACTTACGATGTACATTTAAACCTGAGTGTATCAAATTCTGCAAAGACACGACACAGGTTTCAGTTTCCCAGATCTTTCTCCCATTGTAGCAAGTGTACTTGTGTCTGGATGCAACAATGTCGCTTTGTTAGCCACATTAAATTTAACGAAGTTTCTGCAATGAAGCACCGCCCCCCGGTGATAGATCTCCTCTAGTATCTTCACCCCTTCCTTCTTTCTTTCTTGTATTGCGGCATACCAGTGTTGCTTTCCCCATTCCGTCCTCAATCATGGAGCAGATGTTTGTTATTGTGGACATGAGTGTGTCACAAAAACAAAAGGACAATCGAGCAAAGCTCACTATTGTCTCAGTGGTACAAATTGGCTAGAAGGGGTTCCAACAAGACCTGCGTCGAGGGCATTTGCAAGACAATGACTGCAATACCGTAGAAAGACTAGTGCCCAATAGTTTTACAAGAGTGCACCACGTGTGTGTTGATGATGAGGAGAAAACAATGACCATGGAATTGTCTAGAGATATTGTGAGGATCCCGATGGTGAAAGTGAGCTTAGACATGAATGACACCAACATGGCAAGAGCTGAGGTGACACACGCCACTGATGTACCTCATCTACATGAGGCCCGTTAGTCAGAAAACCACAAAAGAGCTGCATTAAGCAGTTTTGGCAAGTGGATGGTCTGTGATGCTACTGCTGACATGCCATATGCATGGCATTGACATGCTTAATGTTAAGCAGAGGACAGCAATTTACCATGCAAAATCGCATACTTTGCAACTTCATTATGCCAAGGTTTAAAAGTAACACTCAAATACTACACATCAGCAGGTGCACTTGTGTAATGTGAGCTCAACACTATCAAGTTTGTGGAATTGGAGGATGAACTATGTAAATCCCAAGGGTTCTTCTGAACCCCCATTGAGAATCACTGTTCTAAGTCATTTCAGCAACAGAAACTATTTTTTCCCTTCAAGCGGTGCATACAATGAAACTGCAAAACACCAATTTATATGAGATTCAATATTATTCTCAGACAATTTGTGCTGAAGAAATTCTTAAATCTCCTTGAAACTCTTTCAGAATCACAGTACGGTTATACAAGGACATCAGCACGTATGCGGTCTACGAGATTTGGGAGAGTGAGGACATGTGGAACGCGTAGGAATTTCATTCTTCCAAGACATCTCTACATATATTCTCTACATTTATTCTCACAAATATTCCCCTTCAGGCACTTGAGGTCTCCAACATATAAGGCACTGCAACACCAAAATATTGAAACTCTGCGTAAACCAGAGTTTCTGAACACAATGGAAATACCAGGCGAGTGCTCATTTTTTTGACAAACCACTGCCAATACTAATGTGTTCTCTTATACGAAGGATCATGGTGGGAGGTGGAAACAGATCCCTGACCATCGAGCACATGTGATTTTCCTCAATTGGAATTTATGCCTCCTACAGCATCAATAAACCTGATGGATGTTGTTCTTTGAATCAGATGCGCTCAGGAGTGCGTTTTGATTGATAGACAAAGCACTGCTTCATATAATTTTCATGTTATCTGCTAACAGTATACCCACGCTCTTTCTTCTATTTGCTATATGTGCCACCCTGTTTGGAAATAACAAACAGAAGAAAAAAAAAAAGTAACTGCTCAACGCAAGGGGTACTGCTTAACACTAACTCTAATAGTATTTGAAACATTACTATGTAATTTGTATTGACTGCCATTGCAGCACAGATTTCTGCCATTGCTATTCTGTCACACGTAGGAGAAACACAAAATGTTGTCAAAAGTCCCCACACATTATTAAATAACCTTGTGACACTTTCTTGCCATGCGACGCACTAAACTGTAACATAGAGTGCATGCTGTCAAGATCTCCTAGATCACATGCGCTCCCATGTAGAGCGACTCACCCAAGCCATACAACCAACTCCTGACTGCTGAAAATGCTGCCCCAAATGACTATCTTGTACATTAGTACCATTTCTCTTGTTCATATTATGGTTGCTAGGTGGATATGTTCAGCATGAATAACTTCTGTTCAATTTGTATGTTGTGCCACCTAGGGGTCACCATACCAACACAGACAGTGCCTCGCCTCATAAAAAAATATGGTGATTTACATTGCTTTTGTTATTTCTCTGTCACAAAACATACAAAATAAAAAAATATCATTGGTGTGCAAGGTTTAAATCAGGTGAGAAACAGTACAGTATTTTTTCTATGCATCCGGGACATGTATGACTTGTAGATACTTTACTTTCCATATGTGCAGGATGGCACCCATTTTAAACTCTGCAAATCACCAATTAAACATGATGCCACCAAAGGTGGTTGTACAGAGAACAAAATAGTTGAGAAATTGTTGGCATGTCAGTCAAACTCTGATTCATCCTCTTTGGAAGAGTATTTAAAATTAGTGCAGCAAGTAATTAGTAGTGGTCCTTGACTGAGCTAGATAGCAAATTATGATTTCAAACAGGTTAGTAAAGGCTGTCAAATAGGAAGATTTCAAAATGTCACCTGCATCATATTTCAATGCTGTAGGCACTTTATTTTAGAGGGTTAACCTCCAAAAAGGTTCAGGCAGGTTCTCTCTCTTTTGAATTACGCTGCATAACAACTGGTACAGTAGCTAGTGCATAACAGCTAAAGCAATCTGGATTCAAAAACACACAAGACAATTGTACTGATAAGGCACTGCTTACTTATTTTTGCTGACCATTACTAGCTGTGAACTATTGTTAAAGCTTTATCTACTCACCAAGGTTACACATCCACCAGAGTAATTTGTACCGAACAATTAATACAACCTATAAATACTCCTGAGTGATATGCCTGCTCTAATGGTGAAGCACTAGAGCTCAACATGCTCATACCACAAAGAATAGACCAGGCCTGCGTAACTTCCAGGAAAGTGACCTTGATAATTGCTTGTAACCTTCACGACTTCATATACCTGAGGCACTGTAACTAAATCTGTACAACTATTTGCCCACAGTGCAAATATATTTCATTAAGGGAAGGGAAGTAGGAGCAGGCAAGCTGGTAGTACATAATCATAGCCCAATACCTTGATGAGATTGATCACACTGCAAGCTGTCAGTGCTCCACATGAGCTTCTCCACGGTATTACGCTACTATAATATGGCTATATTTCATGCACAAATTTCTATAACAGTGCACCAAAAGAATACATGCTCCAAACATCCTCAAAGGAGAGCCCTCTTATTTTTACTCAACAGTATAGCTCATGACTAAAAAAAATCAGAGCATTGATGGCAAATGTGCATCAGATCCAGTAAAGGTGACAGGCTTCAACTGACCACATGGAGGAGTGATGTTGCTATAGGCTGTACAGAATGGGCCCTGCACTTCCATACGGTGCATGTTCTGAGCTCGGTGACGAAGTTCTTCGAGGGTAAAGGGAAGTTCAGGTCCAGGACCTCGACCAAAGTAGTCTGGCTCCTCGGGATATAGGTCGTCGCCTGGAAGTTGAATATGGAAGAATATGCTTCAGGTTTGCCTTGTCTCTACAGAATGTGCAATACACTGAAGGAGCTAGTATGGATATTCTGTGCACTAGAGATGAGGATAATGCACATAAAGTACTGTGATAGGCTCAAAAGTTACCACATAGCTAATAGTTCCATCATGATCACCACCGGAAAAAGGCAATGACATCGTCAAATTCTTATCTTCAAAGTGTGCAAACATAATAGGTACACAAGAATACATACAATAATATAACCCACAACTAAAGGAGGGAAATGTATGAAGAGGTTTGCATTGTTCATTTAAATATTGTTTGGCAGCGAAGAGCTCAAAAGATGGGAAGCTCTCTGGCAGATGTTAGTGCAGCACCATAAGAAAGCCTCACAGAACAAAACAATGGCTAAAAGTTACACATGATCATATGTATCTGTATATAGCACACATGCTGCCTCCTGTTTTAGGGTCAAACCTGGTAAAGCTTGTTTTTATTTCCAGTTTTGCATCATCATCATCATCACACTGCAAAAGTCATCTGGCTGCAGCATGAACGTGCCGCTACCACTAGACACAATTTGTATTAGTGCATTCCAGATATCAATGATGATAGGTTACAATGAAACTCCAGATGTCCAATTATTTTAACCTACTAGGCATCTTTATAGTAAAGCTCGTTGGACAACTAAAAAACTTCACTATATGTGCGTCTTCACTATACAGGGTGTTTTTTTCAGATGCACCAAACTAAAAAGAAAGAAAAACTGTGAGAGCTGCATACATACTGTTTTTGCTGGTGTGTTATACAACCAGGCGGATATTCCCTCAAAGAGTATGTGCAACTACTAGAGGGCTAATTACCTAAAATTCATTAACTCTTTACTTAGGTGCTTTTGAACAAAAGTGATATAGCAGACTGGGACACAATCTTTGCTAAAAGCCATTCTATTTTTTTTTAAATCCTGGAACGAACCGAAACCTGAAACCGCGCAGATCAGGAGCACAGGGAGGGCAGCGCTCATTCCACATCAGAAGACTATGTGCTTTGGAGTGATGGAGATAAGCGGCATAGGTGCTGATCTGCTGGCTGGACGAACCGCTCTGCAGCCCAAATAAGCCTCAGACGGTGAAGGTCATCTGAGGCTCACAGTTTCAGTTCATTTGCACAAAAACTTCTTCGGTGGATATTTCAACATATGTGTCAGTTTCAGAATTTTAAAAAACTTAATGGCTACGCACTTCTCGGGCACAAAAAGGAAAGGGCGTTTGTGTTAGAAGGTCAAGTTTTGTAGCAATCAAGCGGATTGGAATAAACGGTGATCTGTTGGCCAGACAGACCGCTTTCTGGCCAGACACGACATTGCATCGTTTTATGTGGGCCAGAAAGCGGTCTGTCTGGCCCACTTAAAACGAAGCCATGTCGTTTCTGCGCTCAAGAAGTGCGTAGTTCTGGTTTCGCCTAATTTGCATACCAAAGTGTGGTGATATATATCTCAGTTTCTGTTCATTTCAGGATTTTTGAGAAAGAGGGTGGAATGGCCACCTCCAATACGCTATGCAAATAGGTCAGCTTTTCCCTTTTCCCTCGTGCACATACGATGGTCTCATTAGATCGCTCTTAAATAAGGTACCACAACAACTGCACATAAGGTCCACGTTGCTTCATCTTTTTCACTGTAGTGTTGAGGTCCGTCTGCGAATGACCCCTTATGGCTGCTTTCTCAGTGGACAGATGCTTTGTCATGTATTTTTTCCAACTTTTTCTTTCTCTCATGCACAGAGACGTACTGTCGTAGCGTATTCTACTGTCTCACATTTTCAATATCTATGTACCGTATTTTCACGCGTATTAGCCGCGGCTTATCCGCGATTTTTTTTCTCACGGGCGCCCTGCGGCTTATCCACCGGTGCGGCTTATCTGATGACTATTTTTTCCTGGTATTTTCCGCATACGCCGATTTTAACGAAAGGGCCAACAGTGTCTCTGGAACAGCACTGCCCTGCCGATGCACGAACAGTGCGTAACAGGGACGGGTCCACATTCGAGTAGATTGATCTTCCTGGTGCATTCCCCCAAGCAGCTTTAAGGAAAGTGGTGACAGTGATTCACGTCTTCTGGAAGATCACTGACCCATCAGCCCACGAAAAACATCCGACAAGGGCACAATCCGATCTTGGTAGAACTCCAGAACTGACCTCCTCTGTTGTACACTGTGCCGATCCCGGAGTATGGACCACAGGGTTTATGGCCTTCTCTATGGTCTCCTTTGTCGCACAAATCAGTCGTCTCGTATTGCCCGCGGCTTATCTGCGGGTGCGGCTTATCTGCCAGAAAATTTTCAAAACGTCCCAAAAAACGCGTCCTGCGGCTTATCTGCGGTGCGGCTTATACGCGTGAAATTACGGTACTTAAAAATTTAATTAATGAACTTTAGGTCATTAGTCATCCAGTAGACACATGCTCATTCCCACAAAACATCCGCCTTGCTGCATAACTCGCCCGCAAAAATGGCATCAGTGCTACTCGTTTTTCTTTAAATCTGTAATGGATTCAAAAAATACCCTGTATACTGTTCTGCTGTACAAACATTGCCATACCTTACAGCAGAATGTTACCCTACATAACAGGTGATAAGAATCACCAGGAAAATTTCACTGATAACCAATCCAAGCCCTCTACATCCACTTATCGGACAGAATGTGCATATAATACATCAAATCGGACTAACCTGGAAGTAAAGACACCGCCCCATCGATTGCTGAAGCAATAACAGGCATCCACTGCTGACATCCCTCCACACTCCTACTTGCTGCAAACTTGCTTAAAGTATTGAAGCTAGAAATGTTGAGTAAACGAGCTGTCTCGTATACTTGTGGGGGTGCCAGGAACAGGGCTCCAGTGCTGTATTCCTCCAGCATGCTCTCAGGCGTGCACCACTACAAACAAGATAAGGCATGCACTGTGACTGTCTGTAACCTTTCCAAATTATGCCTTGCCTTTAGTGTAATAACTTCACTCTGGTCCAGCACAACATTGGGCTGTCGATCGAGGCAGCAGAGGTAGAACATGGTGTCATATCGCCGGTGGCCTACAGACACAGGAGTCAGCCAATCCCACCATTCGTGGAGAGCCCATATGTTAGGGCACAACCCAGAACCCCGACATAGGTTAAGAAAGTTGGCTGGGTCCTCACGCAAACGCTTGCGCCATTCTGCAACATCGATTTTGTGGCCCTGCAGGAGTAATGACTGCAGAGTTTTACTACTGAGGCAATAACTTCCAACAGACAAAATAAAATACAGGTGTCACAGAGTGTCGGTCATTGAAACTTTGTGCCAGTGGCATACCATCGAGTTTTTAAATACAAGTTATTCCAAGGACATGACCACCCCAGAAGTGATCAGGGAGCTGAAACATTTGGTACATTCGCACAATACAATCTCTGCAAGTTATTTAAAAGGGCATTGCCTTTGGCCACAATACTTTTTTGTGTTAACCATGTGCATGTAACAATTTTTTTATCACAGAAAAATGACACGCAGTCAAGTCGAAACAGTTTCAAACAACAAATTTCCAGTGGTTGACAGGAATTGAGGATTTGTGAGCTGCAGTTTAGAGCTAAATCACAGATTAGGCTGTAGTTCAATTTAGGACCACCCAGCAGAAAACAGGATTATTACAGGTCAAAACACTTGCTTAAACCAGTGGCAGAATAGGTAGCCAGGCCTACAGAATGTAAATTTGAATTCTATATACTTCACATGTGTCGTGATGTATGTATACTTCACACGTCATGATTCCACACTCTTTTGCAAGTCACTGATGATGCAATGTTGCAGCATTAGTTTTGGGGACATTTTAACATTCATCAACAGGTTTTGTTGCCTAAGTTAGAGTTGGCAATGGAAACAAATAAAAAGAACAACATTTGACTACACACTGAAATTGCTTCGTGCTCGGGAATTTGTATTTTCCTTGTAGAAGTAGTGCAAGATATTCCTATATATAAAACAGCATGCAAGGTCACAAACAAGAGACCAAATAGTATGAAACAACCAAAAAAAGGTTCTCAATGGAATTTGTTGACAATGGAATTTTCAACAAACGTGAGAGCATTCAATGACTGAAGAATGAGGTTGGTCAGTGAGCACTCCCAAATCCAATATCGGCAATGAAAGGAACACAGTTCAACACGGACCAGCACATCGTCTAGGTAAACTGCAGTACTAAAATTCTGAGTGCACCTTACCACTTTGACAACTAGTAGTTTATAGCACAATGTCATTCAACTTACATTAGCCAATACTTGTGTTGTGACGACGGTCCCAGAAGCTGCCTTGTCAGTTAGCAGTAACACACCTGTTTCTTCAAAAGTTTCGCGGATGGCAGAGATGCGATACGCCAAATCACCTGGCAGATGCTCTTCGGGGTTCAAGTTATTGTGCGTCAACGTCAAAGGCTTTGCAATCATTGGTGGCCTAACACCTCGGGCATTGCTACAGAGGTCTCGAAGGAGGGATTCCTTAGTTGCTCCAGCACGTTCAAACACTTGCCACCAATCAGAGGAAAAGTCGCACCTCTCACACAGTCCACCAGGATAGACGTAAGCATTGGCCATATATGAACTGAGACTGGAACGTTTCACCATAAGAATGCGGTAATCACATCGAGATATTTTATGTGACGTCTGATTGTTCCATGTGGTGGCTATCATTGCTGAAGCCAAGTCCTTTCCAACCACATCGCGGATGGGTGCACGACTCACAACTATGAGACTGGCAGCCTCCTTCCATGGTGGCGCTGTCATGGCTGAAAGAGAGAGCCAGAATTCCTTACAAGGTACAGGACACAACATTACTACAGAACACATGCAAAACACACAGAATATCAGTCTTAGATCATATTGTTACCACAAAGCTCTACATTATAAGTACATGACACAATTGTGTGCAGCTGCACAGAGCTACAGCACAAATGCATCTTCAGAATGATGGGTCATCCTAATATTAAGCAGCGCATCTTATGCTCGAGGAAATAGGATGGAAATTCCAAGAGTCAGCATTTTATTTCTGCATATTGACCCACTCTTTCAGAAATACGACACAACATTTAGGGAAGCACAACATACGCCGTAAGAAAAAAATGAATGTGTTGACCCTGCAAGCAAGTTACAAGCTGTCTTCAATTTGCCAAGTGCATGGGGCTGTGTAAAGGAGTATTGTTTTTGTTGCAGCAAGGTTCAATTACTGGCACCAGCTGTGCAGTGTTCCATGTGTTTTGGTCAGACACACGCGACACAGTTCCTATGAAGTCAGCCTAGGAAGCATGATCCCCGTCACGCATCATATCGGGTAGGCAAACAGCTCAGTAAGTATGACACTAGTACAAACCAAATGCGAGACATGTGTGCCAGTGATCCGGACCCCACCCCGATGTTTTGCGAGACCCCACTCCTGTTTTTTCCTGCACACCCCGTACACGGAGCCTATGTGCAAAATGGACTAAACCACAATCAAATAGAAAAGTGTAAGCCAAAGATCGGTTGTCATAGTCGTCTGCTCTGTGTCGCAGACTGTCGCTACCTATCTTCACAAATTGCTTTCCGGTGTGCACCGATGGTAAAACAAAAACAAGCACAGCATTAGACGGCTTCTTTTTTCCGTCACCTGCACGAAACTTTGCACGGACGTCGAAGGAAAATGCAGCATTTTCGTGAACTCGTTCTGCACTTCAACGACATTTTTTTCCTACCGAATCGCCGGAATATGCACTATTCGAACCAATTCACAAAATGCAACCCAATCGAAAACAGATACTGTCCTACATCGCGGTGAAAATGCACGCTGCAGCCGCTGCCTCCACTGCCTGTGAAATGCACGGGGACGTGAAGTAAAAATAAGCCTAACCGTCTCGTTTTCGCAAATACGAAGATAGCTCAGAATATGGCCTGCAGTGTGAACGTCTATATGCACAGCATAGGTTTGTAGAATCTAACCTAAAGGTAGCAAGCGCAGCTTTCAAATGACACAACTTCATGAACATAATTCCCGTCACCATATTGCCTACATGTGCGTATGTGCGTGGCACGTCGGGACGCAGGCACTTGCGGACACCTGCCGGCGACCTCAAAACGGCAAACAGAAAACCCGCAACCTGTAGGATTCCTCGCATCGCTACCACGAATCCCAAGTGGCGAGTTACAGGTACAGGGCGATTCGCCCAAGACAGACATTGCATTGAAAAGGCATGTCTCACCTGTGACTCGAACTGTGCTCACTATAGTCTGTGTTGGAGTTTATTATATTTTTCAAACGTTGTCGTGACGTAGCAATAAGAAAGTCAGTACTACTCGCTCCCAATACATTTTATCACAGACCATGTCATGTCATCATCTGCTTCAGTAGCACATAGTACTAGTAAAGGTGATAGGACAAGTCTACTTCTACTGCTTCTACCTTCTACCAGTCCAGCAGGAAGTGTAGATCTGTAGAAGAAGCAGAGTTGTTTTGGTTGTTTGTCCCCTTCGTGTCAGGTTGTGCTCAACTTCCAAGAGAAGACTTGCAGCGGCCTCTGGGACACATTAAAAGTCACAAGGAAGTAAATCAAAATACCAATAGAATACTAGTAAAAAAATCTTCAGCCAGGTCTTTACTGTTTTCGCCTCTCCCATGGCAATAGGCGGCGCTTAGTATTTTCCGCTTCCGATTTTTCAATTTCGGTCGGCCAAAGTCCAAAGCCACGTGGGCCAAAGAATTCCACCTTGCGCCTTCCATGTGTGGAAGCATGGGAAACTTGAATTCAGTGGCGCAGTCAGAAGGGGGGCGGGGGTTCGGGGCTGCTATTTGGTGCCGCTGCAAGTAATGTTCTCACGTACGCACAGGGGCGGTACCAGACCCTCGGTTTTTGGGGGGGGGGGGGGGGGGGGGTTCCTTTGTCGGAGAGCTTAGTGGGGAGAGAGGGAAATCCAATGTATAAACTGAGGTCTTTTCTTTGGGGGGGGGGCGATGGCCCAACCGGCCCCCCCTGGATCCGCCACTGCGTACACAGAAAGAATATATGCCTGAAGATCCCGAAAAATGCTCTTCATGGGCTGTAACCCCCCCCCCCCTCCTCCTCCCCCAGTTCTACTGCAGCTCATCATAGCCGTCGTGCTAAAGGTTCGCCTGCGTCTCAGTCATTCAAGCAAAACTTGTGTTGCAGTACACTCCAACGAAAAAAGAAGAAGAATGAAAAGAAAGTGGAGATATACATCGTTCTGTTACGCTTTATTCTTAACTTACTACTTCGAGTCACCCTTTTGAGACTCAGCTTAGGAGGTTGCGCGAAAAATACCTCAAGAGTGGCAGGGGGACAGGAACTTAACTTTTTTTTTTTTACTCTTCCCTCATGTTACATTCATAAAAAAAGCTGGTGGGCTTTAAATGTTCGTGGAAATGGCGAAAATTATTCGTGGTGCCCTACAAATACTTGATTAAGGCCATGCCAATATTTTAGTTAACGAGAAACCTAACTGATGCAAAGTTCTGCATAAGCAACGAATTAAATCCCGTGTGTGCCCCGGAATGAGCATCTGCAATGTACTAGATCTCAGAGGGAGTTTTTATCCTGTTGTAGGTAAGCTGGTTTTAGTACGTTTATTATTATTTTTTTACTTGGTGCGTTTTGTTAGGTCGCAGAGTGATTGAGAAAGTCAATATCCGGTATGGCAACGGCAAAGTCTAGGATTTTATAATTATTATGCAACCAATTTAAACTATTTCTATCGCCCAACGTAAGAGTGCCTAATTAACTGTCCCTATTATACCACATATACCTAAAAACCGATCAGACGAATTAGCGTTTTATGAAGCTCCATAGCTGCGAGCGGTTGACAAAATAATGTTAGAGAATGGGTCGGAGGACTGCGAAATAACGACGTAAAGTTTAAAAACACGATTTGCTGCAGGGGATAGGATGACTAGCGAAGACACAATTTTTGCACAGAAAGAATGGTTAAAAAGCAAACGCGTTGGCAACAAAGATTCGTTACGAAAAACTCGAAACTAGGGGCGTCAAGAAAAACTAACACGAACAACATACAACTTGTTCGTGTGATCTTTTTTTTTTTTTTTCGTCCGAACTCTGGGATTTCTAGTTATGAACAATGTTCGCCTCACTGCTCAGCGTTCAGAGCAAGATGCGAAAGTCTTCTCTGCAAGTATCACAAAACACCCTAGAAATAACGTGTATTCAGAGCTTGAACTTGGACAGCAGACTGGCATTATGTGAGGTCTGAAATATCTTGAGAGTTCCTCTTACAAAAGCTTTTGTAAACGCGCCTGGAGGCTTATCCAATGGGCTTCCGCCGCATAATTTCTAAGAGAACCTTTGTTCTTGTCCATAAGAATACTTCAACGTTCAAGGAAGACATAATTATTTAAAACAAAAGAGGTTGCGAAACGCTTTTCTCCCCACGTCTGTACATAAGGAAAATTGTGCTTTTTCCTCACTCGGCAAAAGTCTTGCGTGAAGAAGAAGTAAAAAAGAATGAACGAAGAAAATCACCGAGCAAATCCATGACTGTGGAACATTTTGCACAACAAAAAGAAATATGACCCACTTCTACACATATTGTAAAATTGTACTTTATACGAGCATATACTGTACTTTCAACAGGGCTCGTTTTTGGGCTAGTTGGTGTAGCATCAAGAATACTGTAACCATAGTATACTGTAGAGGCCCTTCCGTGAAATAGCAATTCATAAACAGTATAATCGATCCTAGCCAAGAAACGCTAGTCCACTAGTCTAGACGGGATATAAAAAAAAAAGTTCTTCATAAAAGTGTGTGCGCTGGTGTTATTTTGACAAAAATCGATATTATCTGTAGAAATTAGGATCATAAAGAGTGGACAATAATGAAAGCATTGTGTTGCCCATTCACGCTCAGTTGCGCACCCCTGCCAAAAAAGCTTATAAACACAAAACAAGAACAAAACTGGTTTATTAGCTACCGTGATATAATATGCGTCGATTATTTATAGAACAGTTCTGCGTGCTCAAAGTCATGTGTTCGAAAATGCTCTGCCCTATGTGGAACACTGTTGACGTAACGCTTAGTAGGAATGTAAAAAAAAAAAAAGCACTACGTAACCTCATTCGCTCAACAACGATTTAAAAAATGATAGCAAAGTCTACTGAATAAGACGTATTCAGGAGGCTATGCTGACAACGGCACCCAGCGCAACGTTTCATAATTCGCACAGATAACGGTGCACATCGAAAAGAATCGCACAGAATCGAATCGAATCAAAGGCACAGAATCGAACACTTTGAGTGCACGTTGCAAGCATCCGTACTCACCTGCCAACCTTCCGGTGGCACCCTTGTTCCTTTTGGGCGACAGCTTGACGAAATGTTGTATTCCACGCTAACGAAGCGATCGATTAAACTACGGGAGTAAACAGCGACAGAACCGTGGCACGTACAGAGTGTCAACACAGAAGGAACCCAGTGGAGATATTAAAGTCCCGTGCTTTGCGGCGTGGATGGCCTGTGACGAAATGGGGTTAGGGCGTCGCGTGGCCCGAGGAAGTCGAGCAGTGCGTGCGCACGCGTTCGACCATGCAGGAGGAAACGTAAAGGGGGAGGGGGTCAAGTGACTTTCTGGAAAGGAACCTGCCAAACCGGATGCCTTTTGGAGAGAGAAACATGTAGCCATCTTGCAGGATCTCTTGCGGCCCACTGGGAGCGTCTCAATTCATTCGACGCTTGATAGTCGTACGTGCCGATGATGTCCGTTAATTCGTGCGTTAGGACCTCACTGTAGGACACATGGTTGTGATACCACCAGTCCTCCGAGAGGATGCTTGAGGTGCCGTAGCGTTTAGTGTTCTGGTTAGGATTTCCGGGTACCAATATAATATGGGTCCGACTTCGTTGTTTTTGCTGGGTTAGAATTTCGGTTCACCGGACGTACTGAAAGGGAGCCTTATCAAATCCAAATTGACAATCCGATATGTGAATACAACTGTAGCAGTCGCTCCAAACCGAGAGAGATATAGCTTGAATTATCCTGCTGGCTGAAGAGAAACGGATTTGTCATACTTTACGTCAGTATTGTTTAATTTTCACGCGACCTATTACTTTCCTTCCGCACTGGTAGGTGAGTGCCTTGTGTCTTCCATAACCTGTCTCACTGCGGCAGCACGTGCGTTCCGGATTGCAGACTACATGAAATTCACAAAGAAAAGTGCTGTTTCACTCCGGCCGTTCTGCGCGCTCGCCGACCCGCCGCACTTCGGAATAGTTCATTCGGATCACCCATCAATACCCCTGGCCCTCCCAATAGTTTTGGCAGCGCTTCCTGTACGCCCAGCAAGAACATGCACAATGCATTACACAGGCTATTGAGAGGGCCGCTTCGTGTGCACTGCACTTTAGGGATCCCTACACGAGCTGCACGAACTGCGAGTGTGTGTCCAATGCACTACCGAGGCTATTGAAAATGCCCCTTTAAGAGCAGTGGGCTCTAGGAATCCCCGAGGGCGGACTCAGAACACGGCGGTCTCAATTAATTCTCAATAGCCTTAGCAGCTCTTCCTGCACGTGCAACGCATTGTCGAAACTGTTGAGAAGGCCCATTGAAGAGCACTAGGTTCTAGGGATCCCTTAGGGCGGACTGAGAATAGAGCGGTGAATAGCCTTGGCGGCGCTTTCTGCACTTGCAATGCACTGCTGAGGCTATAGGGAGGGCCCCTTGAAGCAGACTAGGCTCTGGGGATCCCTGAGGACGGACCGAGAATATGGCGGTCATTCTCAATAGCCTTGGCAGCGCTTCCTGCTGGAGCACGTGCTCAATGCACTGCCGAGACTGTTGAGAGGGCATCTTGAAGTGCACTAAGCGCTATGGATCCCTGGGGGGGGGAAGCCAGATCACGGCGGTCCTCCTCAACAGCCATGGTAGCACTTTCTGTACGTGCACCGAGCGCGTGTTCAATGCATTGCCGAGGCTACTGAGATGGCCCCTTGACGCACACTAGGCCCTAGGAGTCCCTCAGTGTGAAGACAGAATACGGCTGTCATTCGCAACAGATCGTGGTAGCGCTTCCCGCCGTGCACTGAGCGTATGTTCAATGAATTGCCGAGGCTATTGAGAGGGCTCTTTGAAGCGCACTACGCCATAGGGATCCCTGAGGGCGAAGCCAGAATACGGCTGTGACAGCTGTATACTGGCATCACCCTCAGGGAGCCAGATCAACTTTGATCGTCGCAACAAGGAGCCCTCACAATAGCCTAGACAATGCATTAAACGCGCGGTCGCTGCACGTGCAGGAAGCACTACCAAGGCTATTGAGAAGGACCGCCGTATTCTGACTCCGCCCGGATCCCTAGAACCTAGTGCGCTTCGACGAGGCCTCTCAATAGGCTCGGCTGTGCTTTGAACACACGCCAGGTGCACGTGCGGGAAGCGCTACCAAGGCTATGGAGAAGGACAGCCGTAATCTGCCTCCTCCCTCACTAGTGCGCTTCAAGGAGCCATCTAAATAGCCACGGTTGTGCACGCTCGCTGTACGTGCAGGAAGCATTACCTAGGCTCTTGAGAAAGACTGCCGTATTCTGGCTCCACCCTCAGGGATCCCTAGAGCGCTTCAAGGAGCCCTCGAAATATAGCCTCGGCTGTACATTGAACACACCCTCGCTGCACGTGCAGGAAGCGCTACCAAGGCAATTGAGAAGTACCGCATATTCTGTCTCCACCCTCAGGGTCTCTAGAACCTAGTGCGCTTCAATGAGCCCTCTCAATAGCCTCGGCTGTGCATTGAACACACGCTCACTGCACGTGGAGGAAGTGATACCAAGGCTATTGGGACCGCCGTATTCTGGTTCCGCCCTCAGGGATTCCTATAGAGTCTAGTGCGCTTCAAGAAGCCCTCTCAACAGTCTTGGCAGTGCGTTGAGCACATGCTCGCTCTGCCAGCAGGAACGTGTGGACCAGGACCGCCGTATTCTGAATCCGCCCTTCAAGAGCGGTATTCTTGCTTCGTCCTCAGGGATCCCTAGAGCCTAGTGTGCTCAAGGAGCCACCTAAATAGCCTCGGTTGTGCACTGAAGGCACGCTCGCTGCACGTGCATGAATCGCATCCGGACAAATGGGTAGGAAACAGTTAGAGACCACTTTGCACCATTGGATATTCCATTTCGCCATCTTTAGAGTGCAGCTCTTAGGCGCCTGTTCCTGCGTTGAGCAGTGTCGGCGATGTAACAGGCAGAGCGAACGAGGAGCGAAGCGAAGGACGAAAGTACAGGAGAGCGTGAACAGTAAAGCAGAAGGGGGGGGGATATGTTTAATAGAGTGAAAAAAAAAAGAAAACGGAAATGTCAGCCAGGCTATTGTCAAATTCCGTATTCCGCAAAAGAAACTAAAGGAAAGAAAAAGAAAGGAACAATAGAAGGATGAACAAATAGAAACAAATAGAGATAAACAAAGAAGATAAACAAATAAAAAGATGAAGAAATGAACTGGGAATAAACAAAAGAAATAAAGGAAAGGAAAAGATGAAAGAAAAACAGGCACGCAGTGCACTGCAGTACAGGCACGAAGGAAGTTCCAAGAATGTCCAGTCAGAGGGCAGACGCAAGGCCAGAGTCATTTAAGAAGCGGAGCAGGGCTGTGGTGATGGCCCACTGAGTAGGCCGAGGGACGGGACCGAGGAGGGTGACCATGGACAATGTGTTGCAGCCCAGCTGTATTAGACGGCGATGGAGGGCTTGCCGTTGGGGAATGTGCTGCTGGCAGTGCAGAAGACAATGAGGAATGTCGCCCACCTCGCCACAGCTGGAACACAAGGGGGAGCTGGATTGGCCCATTTTGTACAGAAGCAATGGGGTGCGGGCAACGTTGAGACGGAGGCGGTGCAGCAATGATTCCTCCTGACGACTGCAGCGACACGCAAAGAAAAAGGTAACCGAGGGGTCGATGGACTGCACGTGGCTGTTGTGGCGACGGCCTGAGATCTAAATGCTTGGGCACGGGCTGCACACCGGCGGCGAATAGCTAAATGGCAAGCCGAAAGTGTAAGTGGTGGACGTGCAGTGGCAGGAGTAGCAGCTACGGCGGCTGGTCTTGCAGCCGCGTCTGCGCGTGTGTTACCGGTCAGGCCCACATGACCGGGCACCCACTAAAGGGACAAAGCATGACCATTGGCACGGGGTCTGTTATACATCTGAATGATCATGCTGGGTATATCCTGTATGAGGTTGGGGCGGGCCGACATCAAGCGGAGGAGGGACGCCTTGCTGTCGATGAGGATGACCCATTTCCCAGGTGGCAAGTCAGTAATGTATTGTATGCCGGCAAGAATGGCGAACAGTTCAGCCTCGGTAGACGACATGGGGTAGGGCAGTTTGTAGGCCTGTTCATGATCTGTATCGGCAACGTAAAAGGCCGCGCCCGATGCGTCAGACATTACGGAAGCATCGGTGAAGATTTGTCGGCAATGGGGATGGGTAGAGGTGAGATGGGCCAAAGCGAGTTGTTGGGCTACCACAGGGCTGATTGCCTGTTTTCGGGGAAAGTCTGGTATAGTGGCGTGAATGCGATGCCGTTTTAAGGTCCACATTACTGGCGCAAAGGAAGTGGCAGGTGTCGAGGACGGGAGACAGTCTCGTAAGCGGGCAACTGCTTTGGCAAAAGCGGATGCAGGGCAGCTCACAGCAATGCGGCGAAGAGGATGAGAGGGTTGCGTCAGACAGCGGGCGTAGACGCGAAGGGTGGCTGAGTCCCGCAGAATGGGTATAGGCTGCTCCCGAGCTTCGGCGAGTACGGAATATGTCTCCGTTGTTCGAGGGACACCAAGACAAACACGGAGACTGCGGGCTTGGAGGTTGAGGAGCTCCTGCTCTCGGGTGCAGCTGAGGGCATGAAGGATCGGGAGGCTGTATCGCAGTGTGCCCAAAACAAGAGCCGTATGAACTCGGTGGAGGTCCTGGCAACACGGGCCCCAGGACGCACATGCGATACGTTGGAGGACATTGACCTGGCCGGAGGCTTTCGTAGCAAGCGTGTTCACGTGAGATATGACCATGTGAGGCCTTGGTCAATTGTGAAGCCCAGGTAACGGCAGGTTTTGACAAAGGTTAAGGGCGAACCGTCGATGAAGAGTGGATATTTGTGGAACGATCGCCGCGAAAAGGCCATGGCGACAGTTTTGGCGGGTGAGATGGCTAGGCCGCGGTCGGCAAGATAGTGGGAGATTGTGTCCAAGGAGCGTTGTAGACGACGTTGGATCACATCACGACGAAGAGCAGAGGTCCAAATACAAATGTCATCTGCATAGATTGTGATGTGGGTGTGGCTAGCAGAGGGGAAGCGTACGGCGAGAATGAAGAGGGCGCAAGGAGGAAAGCGAAGAAGGAGGGCACTCTTGGGGAGCTGCATGGAGGAAAGAAGAAAAGGAGGCGCCCCAACGGATCTTCGACAGAAGGACAGAAGAGAGAAGCGTGGGGCAAGTGACGTAAGGATAGGATGAGCTGCAGCTTCTTTGGAGCCACGCGGGGGTCACGTTACATGAATAGCCCAATGAGGTCGCTTTGCACGCGCCACTTTGGGGCCACTTTGGCGCGCTACCACAACACTTCTCCAAGTATTCCGAAACTATGCGTTGGGGGCTCCCATAGGGATCGGAAAGCGAGCGGTGATGTCACTGGAGTGGCCCCCAGTCTCGGGTTCGCTTCTCAGAGCAATAGGACTCCTCCTCTCTTTCGTTCCTTCATGGGAAGCCGGAACGCATTTGGTTGCAGTTCGGTGAGCTTGGCTCCAAATTTGCGACTGGAACCGTGGCCAAAAACTGGCCGCAAAATCACACGTATGAAAAGTAGTGTACTCCTATGCCAAGTGTCATCCGCAAAAGTTGGTATACGTGGCATTGAGTCGCGCTACAGACTTAACCGGGCTGTGCCTCAGCAAAGGGACAACGATTTCACAAAGACTTCGCAACGACTTCACGAACCCGGATAGGAGTGCTACCTGAAGGAAGTACTATGTGTGGAAAATAAAAACAGTGGTGCATAACTTAACCTCAAGAGCTGCGATAAATTTTTTTCTGCTGAGAAATGCTTGGGTATCTAATACGAGTTTTTTCGGTCTGCGCAACCCCTGAGAAAAGGAGCGATGACATAATCGTGACGCATGATATAATTCGACCAATGCGAGGGCAGCGCTGTGCTCCCCCATTTTCTCTCCGAGCATGACGTCGTGCATGACTTCGTGTATGAAAGAACCTGTTTCCTCGAAATTGCTGTGAGTTTCGCTCAATAGTGAAATTGCGACATGAGGCGGAACGGAGGAACGCAGTTGTACCCTGACTGCAAAAATCGTCTGTGGCTAACCAAGAATTGACATTTCACGGACCCAAAAACAGGGACACCAGCGAAAACGGGAAGCAGCAATCGCCGCCAGGCTTCCTGTCGATGCAGAATGATTGCGCGTTCGGCATCTTTGTATACCTCGTATTTTACCAACGAAGCGTGTGTGCAAGCGGATTTACTGCAAAGCCGTATGGGGCTGACTGCAAAAAGAAAGTGGCTGAAGCCCGACTATGCCCGCATTGTTCCAAGAGCTAATGGAAACCACACGTACCACATGCGTGTGGGCGTTTGTTTTAGGTTTATCCCGAACGAAGTCCCCGCAAAAGGATATACGACAGTCCACTACGCCACGCTTTCCAGTAGGATTTTGTTCATCATTCGTGTCTGGAAACAGGAATGCATGCACGGCATGTTGGGCAGGTAGAACACCAGCTGATTTATCTACAATCCTCATACCATCCCACTTCCACCAAACACCGCGCACGTAAATGTTTGGGGACAGCCCCGTAACGCTTGTTGCGATATTCAAAATCGCTGCCATGTGGTTCAAGAAGACACATGCTACGCTCACCGCGACAAAAGATAGGTGCGTAGCGTAAGTCAGCAGGAGCTCCGTCCACAGACACACGTCAAATACAGCTGACACCTAGCTAGCAGAACTACAGCATAGGTGTTCGTCAGGTTCTACTGGGGCACAGAGGCATCTTTCACGTTCAAGTAACGGTAAACCGATTGGCTGAACGATCAAATGTGAAGCGCACACGAAAGTGTCATCGGAACTGTTCGTTCGTAGTACCTGCACCTTCACATGCGACAGGATGGAGTAGCAGAGGGTGTATGGAGTAATTTTCATCATCTAGCACAATTCCATCACTGCTGTACTCCTCAGAATTGCTTGCAAGCGAAGCGCCGCCGCCTTCCGATTCCGACGATCCCGACATAACCGCCACTTGCCGGCTCGTTCGCCTTTCTGACGCCCGCCGATCAGCTGTGCGAGAAGACGTGCTCTCATTGGTGCAATTACGCGTGACGTTTTCGGTTTTTTTGTGGAGAGGGACTTCCGCAATCCGTCGTCTGCTCTTGCGATGCATTTCATCAGATTGCTCAGTACGTACCGTATTACCGCGTATTATCCGGCATGCCGGATTTTCCGAGGTCGACCAACTTTCGCGATCTGCCTGCCTGGTCTATCCCGGCATGCCGGATTAAACGAGGTCGCCGGCACGTGGTACAGAATGACTGAGACAAGTAATTCTTACAAAACCTTTATTGTACAACGACATGCTATCACAAACAGAAGGCTATATGCAATAGTACAACAAACTTATAAGGCATTTATGTCCTCGTCATCAGAAGAATCGCAACTTTCCGCGTCAGTGAGTCCAGACCCGTTTTCTTCGTCGTGGATCGGGCTGGGCTCCATCGTGCCCGTCGTCAGAACATCAGCTAAACGTCCATGTAGACTACTGGAGTCTGCTTCTGCCACAAGTCCACACTTGATAAAAGATTGACGAATCAGCTCCTCGGGAACTTGACTCCATGCCTCTTTGACCCATTGTGCAATGGTGGCATATGAAGCGGAGCGGCGTTTTCCCGACTTCGTGTGCTCCACTTCTCCATTCCTCAACCATTCCGTCCACAGGCTCCTCATCGCTGTCTTGAAGTTGCGATTCCAAGCTACGTCGGCAGGCTGAAGAAGTGGTGTGAGTCCACCAGGAATAATCGAGAGGCAGGTGGCGTAATGCTGCTTGAAGCTTGATTTTGTTGTAGTCTTCAGATGCGCTGGCGCACTGTCCATCACCAGCACTGATTTGGGTTTGAAGAAGGCACCCGGTCGTGCAGCCCAGACCTTTTGCTTGTAGGTGTTCATAAGCTCAGCAGTCATGCTCCCTTTCATTGCCACGGAAACAACAATTTCTTTAGGGAAGTCAACCTTTGGCACGTTCTTGAGTCCTTTGAATATTATCATCGGCTTCAGTTTTGTACCATCGGCCATTGCGCTGAGAACAACAGTGTATCGAAGCTTGTCCTTGCCGGTTGTCCTGCATGTTACGTGCTTGACTCCCTTAAAGTCGTACGTCTTATTCTGTGGCAAGTCAAAATACATCGGCGTCTCGTCCATGTTTCCAATGTTCTTCAGTTCAATTCCTCCAATTACTGATTCGTGAAACTTGAAAAAACAATGGCACAGCTCACGCGCATTGTCCGGAACCTTTTGCCCAACACTGGTGACTGACCTGTTGACAACTTTGTACCTTTTGGTGAACCTTTCCAACCAACCATTGCTTGCCTTGAAGTTCGTTGCACCGTCGCTCTTGCTTAGTAAGTCTTCGGCCCGCGCCTTGATGTGGGATGCAGAAACAGGAATACCTTGTTTTCGTTCTTCGGATATCCAGCTAGCAAGGCTTTCCTCCATCGCAGGGTACCTTGCACGTTTCTTTGCGGTGTCCTCGGAAGAAGGTATGCACCTACGTTTCCTGATGACCAAGTCGTCGTCGGTCCTGCACGCTTCGAGCTTGTCCTGCTGCCTCAACCAGTCCTGCACACACGAACGAGGAATGCAGAAAAATCGTGCTGTTGCGCTGATGTTACCATGAAGTTTGGACAGCTTCTTCAGCACGTCCAGTTTGAACGAGATCGTGTAACTACGCGTGTGCGTACGAGCCGGAGTCGGACCTTCATCCATGGTGGCAGGCTCAGTAATGCCAGAGCAAGACCCAAGCGGCCGTAAGCAGGTCAAGATTGTCCAGTGAAGATAATATTAGCACAATGAATGGGCTTTCATCCTCCGGAGGGAACAGTAGAGCAAGAACCAGGGTTCGTTCCGTGACGTCATCCTTCCCTGGACTTTCCCCGCGTGTGTCATTGAACTGTTGTGAAGGACCTCGGTTGACTCCTGGAAGACTACGTCCCCGATTCTCGCATTTGCCGGCATGCAGGGAAATACGGGGTTTCCCGGCATGCAGGTCAACCTCGCTTTAATCCGGCATGCCGGATAATACGCGGTAATACGGTATGCAACCTGTTCACTTTTGGGGCTTTCGCTGATGTTGTCAGCGATCACCGAGGAATATCATGGTACTGATATTTCGGAATCGATCGGCATGGACGCGATAGTCACTTTAAGGATCCTTAGGACCTAGTGCGCTTCAAGGGTCCACCTCAATAGCCTCGGCTGTGCATTGAACACGCGCTCGCTGCACGTGCAGGAAGCGTTACCCAGGCTCTTGAGAAAGACTGCAGTATTCTGGGTCCGCCCTCAAAGATCCCTCGAACCTAGTGCGCTTCAAGGAGCCCTCTTAATAGCCTCGGCCTTGCATTGAACACACGCTCGCTGCACGTCCAGGAAGCGCTACCAAGTTTATTGAGAATGAACCCCGTATTCTGGCTCCGCCCTCAGGGACCCCTATAGGAGCCTAGTGCGCTTCAAGGAGCCCTCTCAAAAACGTCGGCTGTGCATTGAACACACGCTCGCTGCACGTGCAGGAGCCGCTACCAAGGCTGTTGAGAAGGACCGCCGTATTCTGTCTCCGCTCTCAGGTATTATTAGAACCTAGTGCGCCTCAAGGAGCCCTTATATAACCTCGGCTGTGCGTGGAACAGACGCTCGCTGCTTGTGCAGGATTCGTGACCATGGCTGTTGAGAAGTACCGCCGTATTCTGTCTCCGCTCTCAGGGATCCCTAGAACCTAGTGCGCTTCAAGGAGCTCGTATATAGCCTCGGCTGTGCGTTGAACAGACGCTCGCTGCACGTGCAGGATTCGTTACCAAGGCCCTTGAGAAGGACCGCCGTATTCTGAATCCGCCCTTAAGGATCCCTAGAACCTAGTGCGCTTCAAGGAGTCCTCTTAATGGCCTCGGATGTGCATTGAACACACTTTCGTTGCACCAGAGCCGTTTATAGAGAGAGTTTGGCCATTAGGAGGAGCCTAACTTGAAGCGCGTCATGCGACGTCACGGCTGAAAGACCTCCCTCGTCGTGCTCCATTGTTATTCAGTCGTCAACCGGTCGCCGACGCCATATTGATGCTGATCCTTGTTTACAATCCAAGGAGAGAAGACACGTGCGTACTTGCTTCGAAAGCCTTTCGTCCTTGAACTCTTTCAGTTCGACAACAAAGCCCCCCCTTATCCCTGGGGCCGGGGCCGGTGGTTGTGCCTCATATGCACCAAATGCTCATAACCTCCAAACGCTCAAAACCTCCAAACGCTCATATGCACCGAAAAAAATTTGGTGGTTTTGAGCGTTTGGTGTAAATGAGCAGGAGGGGAGAAGCTGCTCATAAGCACCAAACGTCCAGAACATCCGAATGCTCATATGCACCGAAAGGCGGGCGACCACAAAGGCCGGGTCTTCCTCTCCCGCATTTGGAACAAGGTCATAGGGTGAGAAAGGTGGAATGAATGGCGATTACCAAGGCCGCTTAATCTGTCAGTTTGAAGTTTATGTAACAGCTTGGTCCAGCTTGTATGTAGCCAGAACGAATAGCGCCTTCTCGTTTATGGATTTCAATTTGAGCTTTATTTTCATAGACATGGAGGCAGCCTAGGACAAAAGACTTGATTCTAGCCCGAAAGGCACTCGACTTCCAGGGCTATAGCAACAAAGAGCGTGGTCCCCTCCGAACATATGTCCGGGTTCACTTACGGTGCAGAAGCTGGAATACGATATTTATATAGGGTTAGGCCTGCAGTGAACATTTGCGCAAAACCCTTCTTTCAAGCCTTGTTCTTCGCAAGTTGGTTAATCAATGCGTCATAGTCCAGAGATATGGTAATCATGTTTTCGGTTGACTACGAACTCAGAAAGCCTGACATCTCTTATGGTTAATTGAGCGCAGGATATTCTTGATCGGTCAGTTTCATTGTGCTGAGACTTCTTTCAGCATCAGCGACAGTAGCTGGTGTGGTCAGAAAATAGAATGCTGACGCAAATGCAAGGATCCAGATATATCTCCTGGAGGCTTTCTTGTATGTGTACGTTAAAAATTGTTTGGCGTCCTCTCTTTTTCTCAATGACACAAAAGGATATTCCATTATAAGTTCGCTGGCATCGATGTCTACCATTTTTACTTCAAAATTTTTGCTGCGATTCTCCAGTTCAAGTTCCCATTGACACTGCCCCAAGTTGTTAGCGTTTTACAGAAATCCAAAAACTTTTACCACTCCACGAGTTGGTCGACAAAACACAAGATATGGCCTGATCAGGGAGAATAAGAAAGAACTAAGATTTGAATTTTCGTTCTGCAGAAAGACGACTCTTCCTTTTTATTTACTATTTATTTATTTATTTATTTTTCACTTTTTGGAGAAGGTAGCAGACATTGCAGAACTGCTTCATGATCTTGTTGCGTTGTCTGTACTCCGCAAAATAAAGAGAGGAACAGAAAGAACAGACGCAATTTGTACAATACAAGCGGTGCAGCAAATGGAACCGCTTTTATGTTCCTCATTAAATGGCGTGCAGCATTTATTGTTCATTAAGATTAATGTTAATTTAAAAAAGCATGTCTTCCAATTTCGAACAAATGAGGAGTGCGAATGATAGCACTTGATTGGCTATGACTCGGTTTATCAGGTTTCCACAACGACGCTCCTGTATTTTTGGGCGCACGGAACCGCGCGGGACCATTTCTTCCGCCACGCAACCAGGGACCAATTTTTCCGGGACGAACTTTTCCGGGACTATTTTTTTCCGAAACTCCATCCAACATGCTCTACACATTCTCGCTCCTATATAGTTATTCTACCTTCGGTCTGGAAGATGGAAGGCTTGGTTCTTTGGATGATTGGTTTTCAACTCATTTCTGTTTGCCCACCGTTTTAGGCATTCAAGAACAACATTACTTCCTCTTATAAGTAGAACTCGGAAATTTACGTGCCAAAACCATGAAAATAGACAGATATTTAGACCCCCCAAAAAATACCTAAACAGGCAAGAACATGCAAAAACAGACACGTTGTAGCACATGCCAAAACTACTTCTAATGTACGCTTCACGACGCAGACTTTATACTGTGGAACTGTAGCGAATGCTACAGAACCATTCGATGACGCCAGAGCCTGACTGCGACGCTGTGCAGCGTCAATCCTCCTTTCTGCACCGCTAGTTCAAGCTCACTGGGTGTTATCGTTGAACCTCTAACATATATTCAGTTTAATGTTATTTCTTCAGTTTATTTTTACTACTAGTTTTCTCTTGTGTTTACTCGTTTATGTAGCTTAAGGCGCTATGGAGTAGACGGCGTTCCATGTTGATATCCGTTCATCGGCCACATTTTCTCTTACACGTTTTGTCAACCACACTCTACCTCAGGTAGGCGAATTTAATTCACTGTGGTGACGATGAAAGGTCTCGCCGTTGTTGGCCTCACAGAGGTGGGCAACGTCACGACTGACGGCCTGGGGGAATGTGCATCCTGGTCGACTTCTATAGGAACTGTGCCAACATATGATTTGGTCGAAAGACATTTCATCGAAGATCGAAACGGCAGCGGTCGTTTGATCGATTTTTTATTGGTTCACTTGGAGTGTTGAGCGCCGGAGTTCTAAATGCCGTTATCCTAAGCAACATTTAACTGCGTGTAACCCGTTTGCTCGTAAACACATTCCTCATGCTAACCCACTTTGTCAAATAATAATTGATTTCAAGTATTAAACATTCTTGGCAAATAAATAAAAAATAAATTAATGACATTTTTCGATTATTTATTCCTGTTGAATGTGAATAAATTTTAACAATGTATTATTGTTTCTGACAATCAACTGACCATTGTATAGGAGAAAGAACAGTTTTAGTTTATTTACTTTTCGCCTATGTGCAGGTGAATCTAAATTTAGTTCTTGCAACAGACATGTAACCGAAGAAGTCCTTCGAAACCTAGACAAGATAAGCAGGGCAGCAGATCTTTGTACTTTCTCTATTTTTTCGGATAGCGTGCATGTGTAGTGACCCAGATTGCAGATGCATACACTAAACGAGGTTGAACTAAGGTTTTATATGCTGTTAATTTAATATCTTTCGTTGTGCCATGGCGAAATTTCCTTCTTAGCATCCACAAACTTCGAGTGGCTTTCGCGCACATATGGCTATCCCGTTTCAGACCGTTCCCTTTAAATATGTCACCAGCAATGAGAAGGGTGCTCAGAAGAAACACAGACTATCGGCTGCTCCCAACCTGGGGCAACTTTCTTCAACATGTGTCGGACTGGTTCGTAAATTACAAACGTCTGCAAGTAACCAGCGGTCTCCCTGCAAAAAAAGAAAAAAAAAAGGAAAGAAAAAGAAATAAGAAATATAAAAATGAAAAAAAAAAAAAAGCAGAGTACCCTGTTTGCCAGCTCCGTATGCTCGAGTCAAAAGTTACAGAAAAAGAGGTGCGGATAACACAGTGGATGCAGTTTTGAACTCCCTTCGAACAAACGTCTTTCGAACAAACGGCGTCGATCAACCGGCTTTCGATCAAACGGTTTTCGACCAAGCGGCGTTCGATCAAACGCCTTCGATCAAACGTCATTTGACCAAACGGCGTTCGACCAAATGGGCGGACACTACGGCGTTCAAACACCCATTGACTCACGATAGATAAAAATAAACTTCCATAAAAATTCTTTCTGACTACATACAAGCAGGACCAAGCTGTTACATAAACTTCAAACTGACAGATTAAGCGGCCTTGGTAATCGCCATTCATTCCACCTTTCTCACCCTATGACCTTGTTCCAAATGCGGGAGAGGAAGACCCGGCCTTTGTGGTCTCCCGCCTTTCGGTGCATATGAGCATTCGGATGTTCTGGACGTTTGGTGCTTATGAGCAGCTTCTCCCCTCCTGCTCATTTCCACCAAACGCTCAAAACCACCAACTTTTTTTCGGTGCATATGAGCGTTTGGAGGTTTTGAGCGTTTGGAGGTTATGAGCATTTGGTGCTTATGAGCTACTACCGGGGCCGGTGGGTCATAAGCCGGTTATTCCTGTAGATTACATTCAACGCGACCACGAAGCTGCCGACCAGCTGGCGGACAGCATCAATATGGCGCGGACTAGATGGCTGGTAAGCGGATTCCGCTCGGATTCAGGCTTTTAGGGCGGCGCAACGACGACTCTGACGTCAAAATAAGCTCCTCCCATGAGGCGGCAAAAGATCAAAGAATGGCCAAACTCTCCCTATAAATGGCTCTGCGTTGCACGTGCAGGAGGCGCTACCAAAGTTGTTGAGAAGAACAGCCGTATTCTGGATCCGCCCTCAGGGATCCTTAGAGCCTAGAGCGCTCCAAGAAGACCACTCAACAGCCTCGACAGTGCATTGAGTACGTGCTCGCTGTGCCAGCAGGAAGCGCTACCAAGGCTACTGAAAAGAAGAGCGGTATTCTGGCTTCGTCCTCAGGAATCCCTAGAGCCTAGTGTGCTCAAGGAGCCCTCTCAACAGTCTCACTAGTGCATTGAGCACGTGCTCGCTGTGCCAGCAGGAAGCGCTACCATGGCTACTGAGAAGAAGAGGGATAATCTGGCTTCGTCCTCAGGGATTCCTAGAGCCCAGTGCTCTTCAAGGAACCCTCGCAATAACATCGGCTGTGCATTGAACACACGCTCGCTACACATGAAGGAAGCGATATCAAGGCTAATGAGAAGGACCACCGGGTTCTGACTCCGCGCTCCGTGATCGCTATAGAGCCTAGTGCGCTTCAAGAAACCCTCTCAACAGTCTCGGCTGTGCATTGAGCACATGCTCGCTGTGTCATGCGAATTGTGGGTCAACAATTCGCATGAACCTTTAAACACGTCACACCTAACCCTTTAAATACCATGCCAATGATGAGGACGGTGCCCAGAAGAAGAACAGTCTCTGTTCGAAATATCGGCGGCTTCTGTCCTGAGGCAACTCCCTTCTTACTATATATTGTTTGTCTTGCAAACTCCGGCATGTGGGAGTCCTCCTAGCATCTCAGTCAAAACGAAGAGTGAGGTACCTAAGTTTCATTCAAATTCATGTATAAGCAACACTGCAGTGACGAATTCCTTCGAGTATTAGGTTACAACCAAGGTGACGTCCGTGTTTCCCACTTAATTGATTTAAAACATCCATCGAAAGTCAAGCACGCGCTGTAATATGCCATCACCTTTCTGTATCTTCCACGGAAATGCTCCCTGTAGCATCTCGTCAGGGACCTTGCTCGGATGTTCATGGCAACAAGATCACAATGAAAGAACTAGCAAGGTATATTTTCTCGCACATTGAACCCAGTGCATGGAGTATCCATTAAAATCATTCAATTTGTATTTGTACACCTGTATTTTTTTTGTATAGGATCAAGGTTCCCTCCGTCCCTTTGCCGGCTGTACGGCACTGTACGCCGTGGCACTGTACGTGCGTTTGCCGGCTGTACGAGTACGTGGAGTACGTGCTCGCTGTGCCAGCAGGAAGCGCTACCAAGGCTATTGAGAATGACAGCCGTATTCTGGATTCGCTCTCATGGATCCCAGGGCCTGGTGCGCTTCAAGGGTGTGTTTCTAGGCTTGAATATTGCTATGTGGCTAGGAATAGTATTGGATACGTTCTCTCTTCGCGCATTAAAAATGTGCAACTGAGGTTTATCCGTATTTACTTTGATAGGTACCTATAGGGAGACGGTACTATTATGAATATTGTAGAATTCTTAAGCTACATAACTTGGATTCTTTAGAACCGGTTCCATCGGAATGTCGCAAAATTATCCGCGGTATATACGTGGATTGCGCAGCACCATGTTTGGTCTTGGACATGACATTGCAATGCTCACGGCGGATTTTTGATGGTGGTGGTAGCGTGTTATAGCCGAACGGTCTGCCTACCTGCTTGGCGCCATGTTGCTCGGGGGCGATCGCGGATTTTTGGGATGGTGTTACACGGAGGACGAGGAACGTTCACTATTAAATCAGATGTTCTCTACCACGATCAGGTTTAAGTGCCAATTAGAATTTCATCTGTGAGGTTGAGAACAGGGGCTGTACCATTATTTGACATTTTGCATGTATTTTAATTGTGAGTGAAAAGCGTATGCTCTGTTTTTGTAGCAAATCGCAAACATAACTTTGATCCTTTCAATTTGCGCTGGCACCCTCATAACATGTAACTTTCACCTCCGTAGTGATCGGTCCTGGGCGTACTAAGCGGTGAGGCTGTGCCCATGAACCAACCAATGGCAAAGACCACCACCATCTGCTTAAAATCAGCACCACCATCACGTGTGAATTGAGAGAGTCAGAAAAACAGAACTAAGAAAAAAAGGACTAAACTGGGGAGTAATTGCAGCTTCTAGTTCCCCATACATTACAGTTACTCCCCGTTTTAGTCTTCTGGCCCTGAAATGTACTCCCCAGGAATCAAATAGTTACTGAACTTTGCAAATGCAACAGATTACGTCTCTTTGTGAATTTGATGGTTCTTCCTTGGCAAATTGTGTCTTTTGCATGTCACAAGATTTTATCTTGCTAGATAAAATTTCACTGTTTAATTAAAAGTATTTTCACTCATGCACATGGATTATGTAAGGACTGTGAGGACAAATCGTGACATGCAGTTCCCACTCTGTGACATTCAGTTAACCCCATGCATTTAGTCCAGAAATGGACTAATTATGGTTGTGGCAATTCAAAAGGACTATAAATTTTCTCGCACAGAGTAAATTTAGTCCTTTGTGCATCGTCCTTTTCGACGCTCCTTTGTGATGCTACAACTCATTTTTTTCTTATAGTGTGGCATATGAAATCGTTGGCATACATTGGCGACACTCTACGTAGCATAATTTAAAATTCTCCCACAGTGGGTAATTTGGGTAGGTGTGAATCATTATTTGAACCGGTTACCAAATTTTTTAACGGTTCAGTTCAGGTTCAGCTCTAAGATGGCGCCAATAGGTTCGCTTCGGTTCAGTTCCGGTTCCGCTAAAATTAATGTTTAATAACGGTTTTCGGTTCAGGTTCGGGTTCGGTTCGACTCTCTGGTGCAGGAAGTTTTCCCTGAGCTTACTGCATACTTTTCAGACGATTGTCGGCACATTTCCCCCTGAAGTCGGCCCAGGACGCACACTAACCCGTATTCCAGCCCACGTCCACGTCTGTTCGCCGCCCATACCCACAGTTGCTTCGCGGCGCTAACACAGAATAAAGAGAACCATATATACATACAATATATCATTGTCAGAAAAGAACGGTGGACAACTGTTCGGATAAATCGCTTTCATGAATTCTCTGACAGCTACGTAGGATATTTTGTGTGCACTTAGAACATGTTGTGAGACCACGCGAAGGATAATCTCGTTTCTCAAAACTAAGTTCTGGATGTGGTATAGCATCCCGGGAATTGTTGCACCTCGTCGTTGGTTTAGAATGGATGACGACAGACGTCCCACGAGACGTTGTTCCTTCTTGGCACAGCTTACGTGCAATTGTTTCAGATTTGTAAAATAACCGTCGCGTCGGAAGCGCACCTCGTGACGTTTTTAGCGTGAGTGGATAATGCGTTTCCTCGTAATTTTCCTTCGTTTGCTTCAGACACGTGCGTTAACAACGAAGAGATATCACATGCAACGTCATTCACTAAGACGTAATCGCAAGATCCGCATTCTCCTCACGAGTTGCAATTAGTGAAACTGCCGCATGCCCAGTTTACAAAGTTTTTTTTTTCCTAATAGACTTTTTTTTTCACATTTCTGGCATTCTTGCATATTTAGTGCGCTATGTTGGAGCAGTGTTTTGATGTAAAGGCATTATATTTGTTAACTGAAACCTTGCCACTGATAGTTAATGGCAGTTTATGTTCCCGTCCGACATCGAACTTTCTTCCAGTTACATGTGCGCCGCCTGTGCCGTTCTGGTGTTCTGTACCGAGGTGCTTTGCGCGTTTCATTCGCATTTGTCTTGTTTCATGCCTGGCGCGTAGGTAGGTTCAGTTCAGCTTTATGCTTTTTGTTTGTTTCCACCGCGAGTGTCAAAAAGAGTTCTATTCCTATTTACGAGAGGTTTGGTCCCATGGCTTGTCCTAGTCAAGCTATGAGTTAAGTAGACCTTACTTCTCCAGCAGCAGCGTAGAAAGAAAAATATTTTGGGAGAGGTATGGGAATTTTGCACGGGGAAGAGAGTATCACCCCTTTACTCTTTCCAGATGCACTACCGAATGTACAAGCTCGGCGCGAGGTGGGGCCTGAATCCCCGAACCCCCCTGGTTACACCACTGTCCTCCAGTAACAGTGAAAATGGATTTATCGCCTGTTCTGATTTTATGACCCAAATGACCAGTTCCTCCTCATACGAAAACGCTGAAGGCAGCTCGTGGGCGTCCTCTGTACGGGGAGGGGGGGGGGTGAAGCAAAAGGGGCCATGACGCATGAGTCATTCTCTGGATTTCAAAGACACAGCTACATTGTTGTCACTCGACATAACAGAACTCGCTAGCACATTCCTGTTTGCTTCTCATTAGAGTGTTTTATTACATGGTACGCAAAGGCGATAGCGTACGTAACAGATAGCATTGGTGGTTCTGCGCACTGCGCGAAGATCTCTGTCTGTTATGGGCGTGCGCAGAGCCATCAACGCTATCCCTTACGTACGCAAAGGCGATAGCGTGCGGTACACTAAAAATTCCCGCAACTCGACGGCGTGTGGCCGGCAGGCGTTTCGAAGAAATAATAAAAAGTCAGTAGCGATTTAGCGGTAAATGCGAGAGAAATGCGTGAGCATTAAACCCCTTTTCCGGTCCATACTTGACTTCCGGGTATCCACTTCCGGTCTAAACCCGACTTCCGGTTGTCCACTTCCCGTCTATACTTGACTTCCGGTATCCACTTCCGGTACAACTCGACTTCCGGTTCTCCACTTCACGTCTAACCTGCGGTTACCTTCGATAATTAAAGGTAATTACAGGGTAATTGAAAGTAACTGAGGCTAATTAAAGGTATATTAAATGGACTTACATATAATAATTGAAAGTGTCGAACCGGAAGTCAAGTATAGACCGGAGTTGGACAACCGGAAGTCGGGTTTAAACCGAAAGTGGATTCCCTGAAGTCAAGTATGGGCCGGAAAAAGGCGCTTAATGCTAACGCATTTCTCTCGCATTTACCGCTAAATCGCCACTGACTTTTTATTATTTAGTCGCGACGCCTGCCGGCCACATGCCATCGAGTTGCACGCTCGACAGAAACGCGTCGTGTAGTCGCTAAAAAGCCACTGCACTGCAAGGTAAAAGGTGTGGAACTGCGAAGGCGAAACTCCTCGAGTCCGTGTCAACGCAAGCAAATGTACTCGCGGCACGACATCTTCTCAATGAACTAAGCCCAGAATTTTGAATGCGACTTTCCTTCCGCTGGTTTCGTTCCTTTCCTTAGGAACTCACAAAGCTCGTCAGAAGGTCGCCTTCTTTAGCAGTTTTGAACGCGGCTCATGCTTTCCTAACCTGAGTGCTTCCAGCAGCGCGTCTGTTAGCGAGCGTACAGAGTCTAACTACAAAACTATATCATAAAGACAAGCTACCGTCCTTAATTTTGAACGTAAAAGTAATTTATACCTTTATTACGTGTGCTTCTGAACGTACGATTGAATAGACAATATTAAGAAATCACAGTGTTGCATTGCGCACTCGTTGTACGCTGGGAGCTGATCTTTCGTATTCTCTTTCGAAGAGAAAGAGGGATCCTAAAGAAAAGTTGCATTTAAAAATTCGCGCCTTAATATGTGCGGTTCTTCTTGGGCTGTCGTGCAAGACTTTACCCGTCCTTAAAATGGCTGGTGGACTCGGCTTGACCTGTTTCTCACGTGTTGTAAATAAGCCTTCTTTTAGCCTTTTCTTGGAACCAGACTCGGTTTTGGGGTTCGTTGTGAATATTTATGTTTGTTTTCCGTGTCCAATAAATCATTGCAGGTTTGAGCTCTCGTCTGTGTGTCGTGTTTCTTCGTTTCCCACACTCATGCTCTATTCATCATGGATGTGATTCACCAGCTTGCTTGCGTTTACGACAGGGTTCCAGAAAAAAGGTCCCGGAAAATTTCGTCCCGGAAACAAATTGTCCCTGGTTGCGCGGGCGGAAATAGTTGTCCCGCGGGGTTCCGTGCGCCCTAAAATACAGGAGCGTCGTTGTAGACAGACGATGAAACGGATTATAGCCGACCAAGTGCCATTCGGCTGATTTGTTGATATTAGGAGACATAGGCTTTTTAATCTACATTGATGTTAATGAACAATAAAAGCTGCACGCCACTCAACGTTCAATGAGGAACATAAAAGCGATTACATTCGCTGCACCGGTTGTATTAAGCATCACGGAGGCACCTTCAGTTCTCTTTCTATCTCTTTTTGACGTGAAAACGTCTGTAAGTTCGGTTTGGTAGCCAGGTCAAAATTTACGATGCAACGAAATTATGCAAAATTTCATGACGCGATAACTCGGTGAGTAATAAACCGATAGCAACCAACCGGCTAAATCCACATAGCTTATACGTGTAAGATTCTAGCTAACAAGGTGGAGTCACCTGAAGACGTCTGAAGACACCTGAATACGTCTGGAGTCACATGGAGCCACCCGAAGACGTCTGAAGTTGCTTGAAAACGTCTGAAGTCACGTGAATTCACCTCAAGTCATCCAAAAATGTTTGTAGTCACCTGAAGACGTCTGAAGTCTCTTGGAGTTACCTGAAGACACCTAAAAAGGTCTGAAGTCACCTGAAGACGTCTGGAGTCACCTAAAGTCACCTGAAGATGTCTAGCGTCTCCTTAAGTCACGTGAAGACGTCTGAAGTCACCTGAAGTGACTTGAAGACGTGTGGAGACATCAGCACGTCTGGAGTCACATAAAGTCCCCTTAAGTAACCTGAAGAAAACTGAAATCACCTGAAGTCATCTTAAGCCGGCTGGGGTCACCTGAAGTCACGTGAAGACGTCTACAGTCACCTGAAGAGGTCTGAAGTCACGTTAAGGCACCTGAAGACGTCTAAAGTCACCTTAAGTCACCTGAAGAATTCTGGAGTCATCTGGAGTACCTGAAGACATCTGGAGTACCTGAAGACATCTGGAGTCATGTGGAGTCACCTGAAGACGTCTAGAGTCTCCTGAAGTGACCTGAAGACGTCTTAAGTCACCTGAAGTCGTCTGAAGACGTTTAGAGTCACCTGAAGATCTCTGGAGTCACCTGAAGTCGTCTGGTGTCACCTGAAGTCAGTGACTTCCACAGCTACCCGAAGAGGTCTGAGGGCACGTTAAGCCAACTGGTCTGAAGTCACCTTAACACACCTGAAGACGTCTGGAGTCAACTGAAGCCACCTGAAGACGTCTGGAGTAACCTGCAGCTACCTGAAGACGTCTTGAGTCACCTGAAGTCGTCTTGAGTCACCTGAAGCCACGTGAAGACGTCTAGAGTCACCTGAAGAGGTCTCAAGTCACATTAAGCCACCTTAAGACGTTTAGAGTCATCTGGAGGCACCTGGAGACGTCTAGAGTCACCTGAGGTCACTTGAAGACGTCTTGGGTCACATGGAGTCACCCGAAGACGTCTGGAGTCACCTGAAGAGGTCTTCAGTTACCTTCAGTCACCTGAACATGTCTGGAATCACATGAAGTCACCTTAAGTAACCTGTAAACGTCTGGAGTCACCTAAAGACGTCTGGAATCATCTGGAGTCACCCAAAGACGTCTGGAGTCACACAGAGTCACCTGAAGAGGTCTTGAGTCACCTTCAGTCACATGAAGATGTCTGGAGTCACTTGAAGTCATCTGAAGAAGTTTACAATTACCTGAAGACGCCTGATTTCACCTGAAGACGTCTGATGTCACCTGAACACGTCTGATGTCACCTGAACACGTCTGGAGTCACCTGAAGTCATATGAAGATGGCTGGAGTCAGCTAAACAGGTTTGGAGTCACTTGAAATCACCTGGAGCCACTTGAAGTCACCTGAAGACGTTTGGAGTCACACAGAGTCACCCGAAGACATCTCCAGCCACCTTAAGTGACATGAAAACGTCTGGAGTCGCATGAAGTCATCTGAAGTCACGTGAGGACGTCTAGAGTCAACTAAAGACGTCTGAAGTCACGTCAGGCCACCTGAAGACGTCTGAAGTCACCTTAGGCCACCCAGAGACGTCTGGGGTCACCTGAAGACTTCTGGTTCACCTCAAGTCATTTGAAGACGTTTGGAGTCACCTGAAGCCACCTGAAGACGTCTGGAGTCACATGAAGTCACCTTAAGCCACCTGAACACGTCTGGAGTCACCTGAAGTCACATGAAGATGGCTAGAGTCAGCTAAACAGGTTTGGAGTCACTGGAAAATCACCTGAAGACGTCTGGAGTCACCTTATGACTATGAAGTCACAAAAAGACGTCACCCGAAGACGTTTAGAGTCATCAGAAGACGTCTGAATTCACCTTGAGCCACGTGAAGACGTCTGAAGACGCTTGAAGTTGCCTGAAATCACCTGAAGTGGTCTGCAGTCACCTGAAGGCGTCTGGAGTCATCTGGAGTCACCTGAGGTAACCTTAAGTCACCTGAAAAAACATCTGTAGTTGCCTGAAGTCATCTGAAGACGTTTGGAATCACCTGAAAATGTCTGGAGTCACCTGAAGTCGTTTGGTGTCACCTGAAGTCAAGTGAAGACGTCTAGAGTCATCCGAAGAGGTATGAAGTCACGTTAAGCCACCTGAAGAGGTATTGAGTCACCTTAAGTCACACGAAGACGTCTGGAGTCGCATGAAGTCATCTGAAGTCACGTGAAGACGTCTAGAGTTACCTGAAGACTTCTGAAATCACGTCAAGCCACCTGAAGACGTCTGAAGTCACATTAGGCCAGGAGGTCATTAGGTCTGGAGTCACCTCAAGAGGTTTGAAGTCATGTTAGGTCACGTGAAATCGTCTGAAGAAGTTTGAAGTCACCTGAAGTCGTCTGCTGTCACCTGAAATCACGTGAAAACGTCCAGAGCCACCCGAACAGGTTTAAGGTCACGTTAGGCCGCCTGAAGACGTCTCGAGACACCTAAAAGTCACCTGAAGACGTCTGGAGTCAAGTGAAGCCACCTTAAGACGTCTAGAGTCACGTGATACCACCTGAAAACGTCTGGAATCAAACGAAGACGTCTGACGTCTGGAGTCACCTTAAGTCACAAGAAAATGTCTCGAGTCACGTGAAGATGTCTGACGTCTGGAGTCACCTGAAAACGTCTGGAGTTACCTGAAGACATCTGAAGTCACCTGAAAACGTTTGGAGTCACTTGAAGTCCTCTGAAGACGTCTGGAGTCACATGGAGTCACCCAAAGACGTCTGGAGTCAGCTGAAGCCGTCTGAAGTCACTTGAAGTCACCTGAAGGCGTCTAAAGTCACCTGGAGCCACCTGAAGACGTCTGAAGTCACATGGAGTCACCCAAAGACGTCTGGAGTCACCTGAAGACGTCTGAAGTCACTTGAAGTCATCTGAGACGTTTGGAGTCGCCTGAAGTCACCTGAAGGCGTCTAAAGTCACCTGGAGTCACCTGATGACGTCTGAAGACTCTTGAAGTGAAATCACTTGAAGAAGTTTGGAGCCACCTGAAGTCATCTGAAGACATCTAAAGTCACCTGAAGACGTCTAGAGTCACATGGAGTTACCCAAATATGTCTGGAGTCACTTGAAGGCGCCTGAAGTAACTTGAGGTCACCTGAAGACGTCTGAAGTCACCTCAAGTCATTTGAAGACGTTTGGAGTCACCTGAAGGCGTCTAAATTCACCTGGAGCCACCTGAAGACGCCTAAAGTCTCTTCAAGTTACCTGAAATCACCTGAAGACGTCTGAAGTCACTTGAAGCAGTCTCGAGTCACCTGAAGAAGTCTGGAGTCACCTGAAGACGTCTACATTCACCTTAGGTCCCATGAAGACGTCTGAAGTCCCGTGAAGACGTCTGACGTCTGGAGTTTCCTGAAGTCACCTGAAGACGTCTGGAGTCACATGAAGTCACCTAAAGACGTCTGGAGTCACCCAAACACACCTGGAGTCCCGTGAAGATGTTTGAAGTCACCTGAAGAGATATGAAGTCACCTCAAGTCACCTGCAGACATTTGGAGTCACTTGAAGTCGCCTGAGTTCATCTGAATGCGTCTCAAGACACCTGGAGCCACCTAAAGACGTCTGAAGTCTCTTGAAGTCACCTGAAGAGGTCTGAAGTCATTTGAAGAACTCTGGAGTCATCTGAAGGCGTCTGGAGCCACGTGAAGACGTCAGACGTAACTTGAAGTCATCTGAAGATGTTTGGGGTCACCTGAAGACGTCTGGGGTCGTTTAAAGTCACATGAAGTCACCTGAAGACATCTAGAGTAACTTTAGGTCACATGATGACACCTTTCAGCTGAAGTCACCTGAAGACGTCTGCAGTCACATGAAGTCACCTGAAGACGTCTGCAGTCACATGAAGTCACCTCAAGTCACCTGAAGGCTTGTGAAGACTTGAAGTCACCTGAAGACGTCTGTAGTCACCTAAAGACGTCTCAAGTCACCTGAAAATGTTTGGAGTCACCTGAAGTCACCTAAAGACGTCTGGACTCACCCGAGGAGGTTTCGCGTCACTTGAAGTCACCTGAAGACGTCTGGCATCACATGAAGGCGTCTGAAGTGAACTGGAGCCACCCAAAACCCTCTGAAATCTCTTGAAGTTACATGAAGTCACCTGTAGAGGTCTGGAGTCACCAGAAGACATCTAGAGCCACCTTAATCACATGAAGACGTCCGGAGTCACCTAAAGACGTCTGAAGTCCTCTGAAGACGTGTCAAGTCACGTGAACACGTTTGGAGTCACCCGAAGTCGTCTGAAGTCTGTTGAAGTTATGTGGAGTCACCTGAGGATGTCTGGAGTCTCCTGAAGATGTCTGGAATCACCTGACGACGTCTGGATACGTCTGGAGTCACCTGAAGGCGTCTAAAGTCTCTTGAAGTTAGGTGAAGTCACCTGAAGCAGTTTGAAGTCACATGAAGAACTCTGGAGTCACCTGAAGTCACCTGAAGACACCTAAAGTCGCCTTAAGTCATCTGAAGAGATCTGGAGTAACCTGAGGTCACGTGAAGACGTCTGAAGTCACCTAAAGTCGTCTGAAGTCACTCGAAGTCACGTGAAGACGTCTAGAGTCACCTGAAGAGGTCTGCAGTCACATGGGGCCACCTGAAGACGTCTGAGGTCTCTTGAAGTTACCTGAAGTCACCTGGAGAGGTCTGAAGTCACTTGAAGTATGGAGTCACCTGAAGAAGCCTGGAGTCACCTGAGGACGTCTAGAGTCACCTGAAGCCCCATGAAGACGTCTGGAGTCACCTGAAGTCATCTGAAGATGTTTGGAGTCACCTGAGGACGTCTGGAGTTACTTAAAGTCACCTGAAGACGTCTGGAGTCACCTGAAGAGGCATGAAGAGGTCTGAAGTCACCTGAAGCAGTCTAGAGTCACCTGAAGACGTCTGTTGTAACGTTGAGTCACCTGAATACGTCTGGAGTCATGTGAAGACGTCTGAACTCACCTGAAGTCATCTGAAGACTTTTGGAGTGACCTGACGACGTCATGGGTCACCTGATGTCACTTGAAGACGTCTAGAGTCACCCGAAGAGGTCTGAAGTCACGTTAAGCCACCTGAAGACGTCTCAAGTCACCGTAAGTCACCTGAAGACGTTTCAACTAACCTTAAGTCACGTGATGACGTCTGGAGTCAGGTGGTCACCCGAAGACGTCTGAAGCCGTCTGGAGTCACCTGAAGTGACGTGAAGGCGTCTGAAGTCACCTGAAGTGACCTGAAGACGTCTTGAGCCAACTGAAGTCACCGTATGTCACTTGAAGACGTGTGAAGTCACCTAAAGACGTCTAGAGTCATCTGTAGTCACCAGAAGACATCTAGAGTCACCTTAAGTCACACGAAGACGTCTTTTCAGCTGAAATCACCTGAAGACGTCTGGAGTCATGTGAAGACTTGAAGTCATCTGAAGGTGTCTGTGGTTTGAATGTTTGAAGTCACCTGAAGTCACCTAAAGACGTCTGGAGTCACCTGAAGTCATCTGAAGACGTCTACAGTCACATGAAGAGTCTGAAGCCACGTTAAGTCACCTTAACTCACCTGAAGGCGTCTGGAGTCACCCGAAGTAACCTGAAGACGTCTTGAGTCAGCTGAAGTCACCTGAACCCGTCAGGAGTCACCTGAAGTCACGTGAAGACGTCTAGAGTCACCTCGAGATGTCTGAAGTCACGTTAAGTCACCTGAAGACGTCTGAAGTCACCCGAAGTCATCTGAAGACGTTTGGAGTCACCTGAAGTCGACTGGAGTCATCTGAAGTCATGTGAAGACGACTGAGGTCACCTGAAATCACCTCAAGACGTCTGGAGACACATGGAGTCACCCGAAGCGTCTAGAGTCACCTGACGTCACCGGAAGACGTATTGAGTCACCTTAAGTGACTTGAAGATGACTAGAATCACCTTAAGTCTTCTGAAGACTTAAGGTGATTCTAGTCATCTTCAAGTCACTTAAGGTGACTCAATACGTCTTCCGGTGACGTCAGGTGACTCTAGACGCTTCGGGTGACTCCATGTGTCTCCACTCATGTGAAGACGTCTGGACTCGCCTAAAGTTTTCTGAAGGTGTCTGAGTCACCTGGAGTCACCTGACGGGGTCTAGAGTGACCTGAAGACGTCTGGAGTCACATGGAGTCACCCAAACATGTCTGAACTAACCCGAAGTCAACTGAAGACGTCCGAAATCACCTGGAATGACCTGAAGATGTCTTGAGTCAAATGAAATCAGCTGAAGACGTCTGGTATCACATGACGTCACCTTAAGTCACCGGAAAACGTCTAGGGTCACCTGAAGTCATCTGAAAACATATGGAGTCACATGAAGTCGTATGGATTCACCTGAAGTCATGTGAAGACGTTTAGGCTCACATGAGGAGGTCTGAAGTCACGTTAACTCATCTGAAGACGTCTGGAGTCATCTGGAGTCACCTGAAGACGTCTAGAGTCACTTGAAGCCACGTGAAGACGTATGGAATCACTCGAAGCGTCTTGAGTCACCTGAAGACGTCTCCCGTCACCTTAAGTCACCAAAAGACGTCTGGAGTTACATAAAGACGTCTTCGGCCCCTGAATTCACCTGACGATGTCTGGTGTCACATGACGTCACCTTAAATCACCTGAAGACGTCCGGAGTCACCGGAAGTCATGTGAAGACGTCTAGTCACCCGAATAGGTCTGAAGTCACGTCAAGCTACCTGAAGACGTCTGAAGTCACCTTAACTCACCTGAAGACGTCTGGAGTCACCTGAAGGCACACGGAGTCACCTAAAGACGTCTGAAGTCACCTGAAGAGGTCTGAAGTCACGTTAAGAGGGGATATCACCCGTCGCGGCCCCATGTACTTTCTATGGGGCAAACTTTTCCATTTTTCTCGATAAATACTCGTCCGATCTTCATGATATCGGTCTCATTTGATAGCTTTTAACAATTATGAGAAAATGGATTTTTCAAATTTTCAATTTTCGCTTGGATTTTTCGTTGAGACGTTATAGAACGTGTGGAAAATAGCCAAAAATTGACCTTGGACTTCTGAAGCGAATAGCAGAAAAAGACAATCCATTTTCTTCTAAAATGTGTCCTGAACGTTTTGGTACCTGGTTGTCGTTTGGTACGTTTGGTACCTGGTTTGGTTGTCTGTACTCGGCAAAATAAAGAGAGGAACAGAAAGAACAGACGCAATTTGTACAATACAAGCGGTGCTGCAAATGGAACCGCTTTTATGTTCCTCATTAAATGGCGTGCAGTATTTATTGTTCATTAAGATTAATGTTAACTAAAAAAAGCATGTCTTCAAATTTCGAACAAATGAGGAGTGAGAATGATAGCACTTGATTGGCTATGATCCGGTTCATCAGATGTCCACAACGACGCTGCTGTATTTTTGGGCGCACGGAGCCGCATGGGACCATTTCTTCCGCCACGCGACCAGGGACCAATTTTCCCGGGACGAACTTTTCCGGGACTATTTTTTTTTCTGGAACTCCATCCAACATGCTCGACACATTCTCGCTCCTATAGTTATTCTATCTTCGGTCTGGAAGATGACTGGCTTGGTTCTTTGGATGATTGGTTTTCAACTCATTTCTGTTTGCCCACCGTTTTAGGCATTCAAGAACAACGTTACTTCCTTTTATAAGTAGAACTCGGAAATTTACGTGCTAGAACCATGAAAATAGACAGGTATAGTAGACCCCCAAAAACACCTAAACATGCAAGAACATGCAAAAACAGACACGTTGTAGCACATGCCAAAATTACTTCTAATGTACGCTTCACGACGCAGAATTTATACTGTGGAACTGTAGCGAATGCTACAGAACCATTCGATGACGCCAGTGCCTGACTGCGACGCTGTGCAGCGTCAAGCCTCCTTCCTGCACCGCTATAGTTCAAGCTCACTGCGTCTTATCGTTGATTCTCTAACATGTATTCAGTTTAATGTTATTTCTTCAGTTTATTTTTACTACTCAAACAACAACAACTTTATTTCCGGTCTTGGAGAGTGGGGAGTTTCATCGCAACAGGCGATACTCTACCCCAGTGCTTGGTGGAATGGGGGGAATAAAATAACGAGCCCCTTTACAATAACGATCGAAGTCCGATGGTGTCCAGAAATGTCAGAAGAGCTTTGAGCGCAGAGCGTTGCTGGGCTGGATTGGGCCAGGGACCAAGCAATTTCGGTAGGGAGAGGGGGCGAGAGTCCAGCTGACGAAGAGACTCGGAGAGTGTGGTTCGGGAAGGTTCGTAGTGAGGGCAATGAAGAAGAATGTGCTCCAGATCCTCAAGAGCACCACAGTGGCAGCAGGTGGAAGAATCAATTTGTCTCAAGCGGTAACGCCACTGAGCTGTAAAGGCCACATCGAGGCGCATGCGGTGGATTAATGCAGCATCCTGACGAGATGTGTTTCGTGGCATGCGGAAAGCGAGCGTGGGATCAACTCTGTTCAACATAGAGGGGGGAAGAATGTCGGTTGTCCGTTGGCGGGAAGCCAGGGGTGTCACTAGACGTCGCAGAATTGAACGGCGGTCTCCTCTGAGCAGAACAATACGGGTCCGGTTCCGAGACGAGAGTGCTGCTTCTGCGGCGCTGTCGGCCTGCTCGTTCCCCACAACACCACAATGGGCTGGAACCCACTGGAGAACTAGCCTGTGCCCTGCGGCGTAGATAGTGTGGTAAGCCATTAACACGTCTGTGACTAGGGGTGCGGATGGGCCTCGTATGCCGGAAGTTTCAATTGCTTGAAGTGCAGATTTGGAGTCTGTAAAGACTGCCCATTCCCGGGGTGGAAAATCAGCGATGTGTTGTAGAAAGAAAAGGATGGCATAGAGTTCCGCAGCTGTGGAGGAGGTTGGATGTGAAAGGCGTCTTCCGTGCACGACGCCTTCGGATAGAATGACGAAGGCTGAGGCGGACTTGTTGTTTCGGGATGCGCCATCAGTATATGCTGCCGTAAACGTAGAAAACTTCTCGTCTACCAGAGCATGAAAATGGGCTCGGAGGACTTGAGGGGGGACCTGATCTCTTCTTTGCAGAAGGTTTGGGAGGCGTACAAAAGTGGGCGGTACCGGTAGAGACCAGGGGGCTTCCGGCGGTATAGTGTCCTTAGTTATGAAGCCAGTGAGAGTCTGGCGTGTCCTCTGCACTACTCGATAGAAGTCGCTTCCAGGGCGGTATCGAATTTTCCTGAGTAGCGGGTGGCGGGGAATGTGAGCACGCAAACGGAGGTATTGCCGAAATCGAAAAAGAAATCGAACCATCACGGACCTCCCGCCGTAATCTGGACGGGAGGTCCAACGTCTCTATGACACTTACCACAGGTCAACAGGTCCCCGTCAGCCCTGCCAAACGCCAACGGGTAGGGAGCCCTTCCTCTGGTGATCCCAACATTCCACAGATCGTGAATGTTCCCGATAACACCATGGACACTTCGGCACCGCCAGCTCCTCAGCAGACAGATGCGATGAACGATAGCAACCTTGCCACTTCACTTCATGACCCGTTCACCACTGTCACCTACAAGAAGAACCGAGCCGGCGGTATTCCCATACTGTTTCGACCAGCAACTACTGACTACTCCTTCTGGAAGGTGAATCCTAATGCGCTCGCTAGTGAGATACGCCTGCTAACCCAACAACAGGTTATGCACCACCGTTTCCACCGAGATGGTTCTCTCTTCGTCTCCGTACGGTCCGAAGCAGCCGCCCGGAACCTTTTGTCTGCTAAGTGCTTAGCTGGCATTCCGGTGATACCATCCATACCCCAATCGTACGCCAGAAATATGGGCAAGATATATGATGTTCCAAGAGAGTATTCGAACGACGACCTCGTGCTCTATCTTAAAGACGCAGGGGTTTTATCAGCACGGCGACAGGTTCGGCATTCCCTAGCAGAAGATGGCAGTGATGTGTTCACCCCGTTACGGAGCGTTATCCTGACTTTTGAACCTACAATCCATCTTCCTCCTCGAATTGCCCTTGGGTTTCAGACCTTCACAGTCCAAGAGTACATAGAAGGCCCCATACAGTGTTATAACTGCCAACGATTTGGCCATATTGCACGAAATTGCCGAGGTTCTACACGGTGTGGCATCTGCGCCGGACCTCACCGGAGATCAGACTGCAACAATAAAAGAGAGCCAAAGTGTGCTAACTGCAAATCCAGCCATCCCGCATCATTTTCTTTATGTCCTGTCAAGACCGCCGCCACCAAGAGGCACCAAGACCGAACCCTACGACTTCCGTCTGACGCTCCTAGGGAAGCTAGTGCCACACTCCCGTCTCGTACAAATGCACAAGAATTTCCTGCACTACCCCCTCGATCTGCACCAGGTAAACGAGGGTCGCTGAACACAGTCGCGGCTACGCCTATCACAAGCGCACCGCCTCCTCGTCCATCAAGACAGATTACAAACACTTACGCCAGTGTGACGGAACCAGCACCCTCATCAGCCCCCCAATATATGCCTCCTCTGGGACTCTTCTCAGCGGTACTCGCTGCCCTTAAGGCCATTGTCTCTGCTTTTCCTGGTGCGTCGCAACTGCCCGAGGTTCAAGCGCTTCTGGCACTGGAGGCATTATCTTCGCATCAGCATGACGGAATTGTATAAAAGCGCCCTGGCCATGCAGTGGAATCCTCGAAGCCTGCGTAACAAGCTCCCAGATTTTAAATTACATCTCCAACAGTACAAGTTCCCTTTCATAGCTATATGCGAACACGGCATGGATTGTACACATCGTGTTAGTGGATACACAATCTATCGCTCTCATCATTCCCCTGAGAGTAGAGCAGCGCTATACGTTCGCAATGACCTCGTTGCTGCACCCATCGGCTCAGTTTGTCATCGCTCTTATGATTACGTCACATGCAGGATCCGCCTTGGCCCCATGCTGTTAACGGTCGTCAGTATCTATATCCGTCCCGCGGTACAGGTCCCGTGGAGTGACCTCGAACGCTTACTTGGTTCTCTGGAAGCCCCGGCGCTTGTGCTAGGGGACTTCAATGCACATCACTCGGCCTGGGGAAGCCGAAGGACGGACAGTAGGGGAAGGAGGTTGTTAGAGGCAATGGAGAATAATAACATGTGCCTGCTGAACAACCGCGAGCCCACTTACATGCGATCCCCAATGTCACTTGATGTATTGGACCTCTCGTGGTCCTCAACCGACATATTTAGCCACTTGTCGTGCGCTACGGACGTCGACACTAGAGGTAGCGATCATTTTCCTCTATATATTTCGCACGACAGACTGCCCCTCTCAGCAACTGCTGGACTGATTTCTTTCACAAACTGGAGACGTTTTCGTGCGGGCCTCAGAACATCTGTGCACACCGGTATGTCCCCAGAGGCTCTCTCTCAAGCAATTACCCGCGGTATTCAGGACGCGGTGGTCATGTCTAAAAGGGTAACAGGCCATATCGGCCATTCCCCCGCTATTAATCACCTTAGAGCATTACGTCGCCGAGCAGAAAGCTTTTACTACTCGTTTTCTCTTATGTTTACTCGTTTATGTAGCTTAAGGCGCTATGGAGTAGACGGCGGTCCATGTTGATATCCGTTCATCGGCCACATTTTCTCTAGACGTTTTGTCAACCACACACACACACATACATTGGATGGTGATGGGGTGGGCGATTCACCGCCGCTGAGGCCCACTGAGGTACACTGCCCTATTTCGCGTTGGGAGAGGATGAAGGGATGGTGATGGGGGCTTTCAAAGAGCCGTCGCCAGACCGGTGGAGCACAAGTACTCCGCCAGAAGACGAAGGCCCTGCGTCTGGTGGGCAGCGTTCGACACGGACTGAGGATCTTCGCTAGGTTGAACGGCCGCTTGTCAATGCGTTGCATAGATACTTCCATTAGGGCACGCTCGTGGTGGTATTGCCCACAAGCCAGGATGACGTGGCTGAGGTCGCCGTATACTCCACAAGTGGGGCAGAGGGAAGACGAGGTGGAGCCGAGACGGTGTTGAAAGGCAGGTTTAAAGGCAACGTTGAGCCTCATGCGGTGGAAGAGAGCTTAAGGGGCGCGGTAGTCGCGGAGGAAGGACGAGAGAAAGCGTGGGGTCTACATCAGAGAGAAGGGAGTGAGCTATGTCGTGTTCCCACTGAGCCTGCATCTTGGGGCCGGTGAGTGCCGAGAGGAGGTGTCTTCGGTCGCCCGACGACATCATTATCGGGGAAAGCTGCGTGCTGATGGGCGCTCAATGCGGCTCTGTCTGCTTCTTCGTTGCCGCTGATACCGACATGTCCGGGGATCCACTGCAATACTACAGTGTGCCCTGCAATGGTCGCCTTCTTATAAGCTTGCAGGATGTCAAAGACAACAGGACCGAGGAATCCACGTATCCCCAAGTTGGCCACACACTGGAGCGCGGGTCTTGAGTCTGTAAAGACGACCCAGGACTGAGCTGGACTGGCTGATATTTTTTGCATAGCAAATAGAATGGCGTAAAGCTCGGCACACGTAGACGATGTTCTGTGAGGAAGACGGTGACCACAGGAGGCTGACTGAGATGGAATGACAAATGCCGAGGACGATCCACCCCAAGTAGATGACCCGTCAGTGAAAACTGACGTTGACGCCGTGTAGTTGTCGTTCATCATGCCCAGGGCTGCTTGGCGACACACGGGGCTGTATCCCTTTTCCTTCCATGCAGGCCAGGAACAGTTAGGCGGGTGACTGGACTTGACAGAGACCATGGAGGGGCACTGGGAGCCACTGTCTTCACTACGAAACGCGGGACGCTAGGCTTCAGCTGAGTCATCACCCATGTGCAACGAGTCGATTTTTTGGAACACGGCTGCTTCCGCTGATCTCTATGTATAAAGGCTGGATCGCGCATAGGAGAGGGGCGCGTGGGAGAGAGGTGCGGCAACCGGCCGCCATGTTGGAGGGCCCACTGGCGCCGGCTACTCCCATAGGAAACAATGGGAAGCGTTTGATTTGGAGTATTTATTGCGCTTTAAACGCTCCTCATTGCTGATTAGCACGCATTTTTCTTAGGAATCAGTGTGCTGACGTATTCCAAACGTGCTTCAGTCGTGTTCCTGTAGGTTTTAATGGTAATTGCCTTCTTTTTCTTCTCCGCTGCCTGTATTCCGAATAGGGGGTCGTAATTAACTGTCGTGCACAAGGCGCACACGCACGAAGGTGAATGTCAACTTATAAAATTAATTCTTTTTGCTCAGAAAGGTTTCACACTGTTTGTTATTGTAAGGTACTTCCGTTTTTCTATTTTTTTGTTTGTTTTCGTTTGTTGTTCGGTTTTCGTGTTGTGTTCCGTATGGCTCTCGTTCTTTATTATGTGGTTATCGTATTATGTTCTACGAGTGTATGTGTGTGTTAATTCTACAATAAGACCTCGATCCTTATTCTGAGGGGGCTCACCACCAGCAGTGGGGTGGAGTGACCCTGGCGATGAAACTCCCCACTCCTCATCTTAAAATAACGTTATTGTCACGAGTGCGTTGTCAGCGTATTTCATTACAGAAATTCGAAGAGCTGTGCACGAAGAGCATGCACATGCATGACTTCACACGCTGTAGGAGCGACTGCACATACGAGGTTAACACAGCAGTTTATTTACTTCCACCGTACCTTACAAATTAAAAGAACAGTGGAACAAATTGGCGCAGGTTCTGCATCCGCTTCTTCGGCACAGCTGAGCGACTGTGACGGGAACCTGCAAGCACAAGCGCATTGTTGATAGAAAATACATGGTTTTGAGACTTATAGGAACAGCCACACATACTTTCTTAGTACGTAATGGCACCAGCGAAGTAGCAATGCAAACAAGTCCGAGTTGTCAGATGCATACGGATAAACAGATTTTTCCTCAAAATAAAGAGCTTACCTGTGAAAAATTATCCCTCTTTCTCTGTCCGTGTGAAGTGTACTCAAAGCTGCAACAAACTGGCATGACATGCCCTTTCTTTTAAAGTAAATTTTTAAAAATACGGGCAGCCCCGCTTTAACTAAATGCAGACGACAGAATGCGTTGGGCCCACCAATATGGCTGCCGGTGACTACGCTGTGGAGCACCCTATGCGCGATCCAGCCTATACTATGAGATCAGTGGCTGCTTCAAATAGTGTCATACAGTGTTTTATGACTGTATGACTGTCGACAGTCATGGGTTCAGGTTCGCCTAGGCCCTTTTGAGACAGGGCATGTATCTTGGTCATAGATGACATTCCATGACTATTTTCATGATATATGCCACGAGTCGATTTTTGGGACTATCGCTGCTTCAAATAGTGTCATACAGTGTTTTATGACTGCCGACGGTCATGGGTTCAGGTTCGCCTAGGCCCTTTTGAGACAGGGCAGGTTAAAAAGAGACACGTCAGTATTCAGTAGTGATCTCATAATTCAGGCTCACAACAACAGTTTCCTGGACGTGGATTTATCGCACATTTATTCCGTGCGCCTGATTGGTAAGTAGCCATGCGTTGCACGATTTTTTCGAAGCCTTCCCAATAGACATTCCATGACTTTACATGATATGTGCCATATGAGTCACTTTTGTGGGACTACCGCTGCTTCAAATATGTCATACAGTGTTTTGTGACTGCCGATGGTCATATGACATTCCATGAATATTTTCATGATACGTGTCATGAATCGATTTTATGGAACTACCGCTGCTTCAAACAGTGTCATACACTTTTTTGTGACTATACCGACGGTCATTATGGCATTCCATGACTATTTTCATATGTGCCATGACTCGGCTTTATGCAACTACCGCTGCTTCACAGTGTCATATAGTGCTTTATGACTACCGACAGTCATTATAACATTCCATTATATTTTCATGATATCTACCATGACCCAACTTGATGCAACTCAGCTGCTTCATACAGATTATTTCATACAGTATTTTTGACTATCTACTATAATACCATAGATTGAGAAGTTACCTGTCAAAAAGAACTCGTTACAAGTTAAGTTACCGTGTGCAAAATGTAACTAAGTTAATAACGGAGTTCTTCAGCGTGAAATGTAACTCGCAGTTACTTAAATAAAGAACGAGTTACTTCTAAGTTACTGACACAAAATAGCATTACGCAGGTGAGTTGCCTGCGGAGGAGTGCAACACGCTTAGATCGTTTTCGTTTATGTCCAACAATAGACTTCTCCCTGCTTGTAAATAAATGACATAATAGTGTTCGACAGCGCCAAAATTTGGTAGAATTGAACTACGCTCGAAGCTAGAGGTGAACAAGGTCGCGCCTGAAAGCTACGGTCTTGAGGGGATTACGACATGGTCCCTTAAAAGGACGCGACCCTCGGTCCTACTTTTCTTTCAATGGGAGACAGCGAACAAGTGCCCACTCGTGGAACCCAGCCTTCCTTCCGATTTGTTTCGGTTTCAGTCTGTCGACCAATGTCATGATGACGTTTCTCTGGTAGAGGTCTCTTCGAACGCTTTGCATCTTACCCCCTGTGGGCGCACAATGGTTCAGCTTGATTTCAATGGCAGCGGTTCTTACCTCCTGAAAAAAATATACTGTCATTGATTGAATATCACGTTTTATGGCAAAAAATGCCATGAAGGAACCGGAGAGAAAGCAAGAAAATATGTGGACGTGAGTGAAAAGCGAGTTAAAAGTAACTTGGAACTTAAGTTACTTTGGCAAAGTTACCTGTAAAAGGAAAGAGTTCCTCTGAAAGTTACCACGGCGCAAAAGTACCGAGTTAAGTTACAAGTTACCAAAAACAGGAACTTAGTTACAGTAACGAGTTACCTCGAACTCTGACTAATACCATAATGACCGCCGACAGTCATAAAACAGTGCATGGCACTGTGTGAAGCACTGGTAGCTGCATAAAGTCGAGTCATGACCTGTATCATGAAAATAGTCATAGAATGTGATAATGGCCATCGCTAGTCATAAAACACTATATGACAGTGTTTGAAGCAGCGGTAGTCCCATAAAATCGATTCATGGCACATACAATGAAAATTGTCATGGAATGTCATACTGACCGCTGATAGTCATAAAAAAATGTAGTATTTTTAGACTTAAAAAAGCATTTGACATGGTGTCTCATTCAAAGTTATTGTACAAGCTGCAATGCATATTTGAAAATGGAAATTTAATAGCTTGTCTTGCGTCGTACCTGAATAATCGGTTCCAGTTTGCGGCTACCGGTATCTTCGGGTGTCCTCCAAGGCTCAGTTCTGGGACCATTATTGTTCTTGCTATATATAAATGATATTGTGGACAATATAAATGTAAATATTAAACTCTTCGCTGACGATTGCGTTTTGTACAAGGAAATTAGCTCATCATTTGACCAGATCTATTTACAAAAGTCCCTTGATGCTGTTGTTGGTTGGTGCCACAAATGGCAAATGGTTGTGAGCGATCAAAAGAGCGTTGTCATGACGGTTACTCAAAAAAAGAAAAACTTGTTTGATTTTGATTACAAGATTAATAGCAGACGTCTCACTCGGGTAAAGCATTTTAAATACCTACGTTTGCTCTTCAGAGACTGTCTTAAATAGGACGACCATATTAAGAATGTTTTGGCTAAGGCTAATAGCCGTCTATATTACTTAAAGGAGTACAGAGGGCCATCCAAAAATTTTTCAGATGAAGACGTCTGATGAAAGTGTGTGTGTCATTTTACCGAATAGCGAAAGTTTTTCATGTGTGCAATTTGTTTCCCAGAAGAAAAACTGGCATAAACATGGCTCCGCGCATTCACCCTTAACTCGCCACTCCGAGTATAACCAGGAGGAGAAGATATGATGCCACGTCACCAATGACGTTACAGGGGCAACTCGTTCTGATTCGCTGGTTAGTGGGGGTCAGAGCCCTGTCCCTTTTTTTTTTCCCGCCGTAAACGAGTTTTGCCAGTTCTCCCGGAGTATTGGGGATAGAAGGAGCGGCCGAATAATGACCGAGCCATGAGCAATGCTTTTTCAGAACCCCGAACAGCCGAGTAGCAAACAGCATTCCTCTGGACCAATCAGCAAGCGTTACCCCTGTAGCGTCAGCGTGAGGTCCCAGGAAGATCACAGGCCGGTACTGCTCTCCACCGCCGTCGGGCACGGTCGCTTTTTGTGGTGTACTTTAAATTCAATTTCTGCGATCATTATGACTCGGTGGTGTGAATTACTTCTCATGGTGCATCTTAGTGACCTACTTAACAGTTTTATAGGAAGAAAACAGGGTGTTAAAAATGACTTCTATGCTACTTTAAGGATAACTTTAAAAGATGCCAATTTCAAAACTAAGTTAACCGCATATAAAATCCTTGTCCGTTCCATTGTAGACTATAGTTCGATAATTTGGTTTCCTGATGGAGTTACAAAAATTAAACAAATAAAGCAGGTAGAAAGAAAAGCCATTCATTTTGTGTTTAGCAAGTATTCCTGGTTGGATTCCCCGACACGTATGTTAGAAATGGCTCAAATTCGAGCACTGGCACGTAGAGTTAGAGTTCAACCTCTGAAAACATTGTGGTTAATCTTGCATAATCTTACATGTATCCTTCCCAGTGATGACACCAATATGTCGTATAAAGGTTCACCTCGCAATAAACATTCCAAACACATAGAACAATACCATTTTTGCACTAACTGTTTAAGAGATTCTTTTTTCCTCACTGGGATCACAGACTGGAATCGATTATCCAATGAGCCTGTCATGTGTGACACTCTGTCTTCATTTCTCTCCTACATTTCAGCTTAATGTCTCACTTATACTTTTTTTTTAAATGTCGACGTGTTGTGTGTTCTTGACATACTGATGATGCTCATCGCGCATGGTGTGATTTGATTTTGTGTGGGTGATTTGTTTTTGGCTATGTACTGCCCCTCCTTCTACGGCATACCCCATGCCAGAAGTATTATAAGTAAATAAAAAATAAATAAAAACACTGCATGACACTGTTTGGAAATGTGGTAGTCCAATTAAATTGATTCATGGTGCATCTCATGAAATGTCATAATGACAAGCAGTAGTCATAAATCATCACTTGACAGTTCGAAGCAGCTGTAGTCGCACGAAGTCGAGTTATGAGCCGTATGTCCAAAACAGTCATGAAACGTCATAATCACAAGCAGTAGTCAGAATTCATCGCTTGACACTGTTGGAACCAGCCGTAGTCACGCAAAGTCAAGTTATGACCATTCAAAATAGTCATGAAATGTCATAATGAAAAGCAGTAATCATGAATGATCGCAAGACGCTCTTTCAACCAGCTGTAGTTGCGCAAAGTCGAGTTATGACCCGAATGACCAAATAGTCAATCATCAAATAGAAATCATTAAAATAGAAATCATCACCTGACACTGTTTGAACCAGCTGTAATCGCGCAAAGTTGAGTTATTACCTGTATCTCGGAAACAGTCATGAAATGTCATAATGACAAGCAGTAGTCATGAATACTTGTGTAGAATATTGCAGATAGCAATAGTTATCAAATCTGTAGTCTCCCCCCCCCCCCCCCCCCCCCCCCCCAATGATAAGAATGCCACAAATTTTAATGCGAATTTCAGTCTGACACACTGCATTATGAATATTCTTGCTTGGATTAAATTTGTTGGTGTTTGGATTAATTTGGTTGACCACTGGATTAAATTGAGTAACCAATGGATTAAAATGAGCGGGAAAACCTGTAGTGTCTATTGTGTCCGTCCGTAGTGTCCGTCCCAATCTCCTCCGTGTCTCAGGTTCCTCCTCCTTCAAGTGTCTATTGGTTGCACGGTTTGCCTTCCCCTGGAAAAAATTCTGGAAACACCCATGGACCAGATGCTGTATCCACTCAGCCAGTGTGTAGCAGTAGTATTTTAGTGACCGGACATCTCTTTAAAAACAATTTTTGAAGCGTTACGGTAACTACGAAAATGATGTGCCAAGTTTGAGGTGAATATGTTGTGACTCTGGGCCTTATCCTCCTTGGTGGGGTTAGAAATTTTCCAGCACCCCTCATAAATAGAGGTCATTCATGAAATAACAGTTCCCTCTATAAAACCAGTTTTCCATCCTGTATGAAGGGCAGATTACAGTGTGGTTGATCTCTAAATGACTACAAGACACATACACATCCTCGAGAACATCTGCTTGCAAACATAACTTGTGTATATGCCAGAAGTAGGATGAAATATTACCATAAGGAAGAATATCTCAATGCCTATGGAAATTAAATGTGAAGTTTCAACAGTGCTTGCTTCAAACATGCTTACAATAATCTGTATGGTGAGTGTGCAGCAACGCTATCACGAACTATACCATGTGCTTTGAGTACTGTACTGTTCCAACACGTGGTGTCAACAGCTTTTGAGCTTGCATTGCATTGTATTACACAGTGGCAAAAGTATGTACCAAACATGCATATAACGTTTCACAACAAGCTGCGGTCAGGATAAGAACCTGTACAAACAGTTGTGTGACGCTGAACTCACCTAGAACTGGCCATTCATCTATCAGTGTCAGGTGTTGTTTTGTGAACAATTCAACTGAACTGTACTACATCAGGGGGAAGTGTGTGTTCTTGTGCATCTTTTGAGCCTGGTATCACTGGCACTTGAACATGCAGTCCAAACCATCAAATTAACGTTTCTCCTGTCAATGAGGCACTTGAGGGCTTCATACTTATTTTCTCATGGCGACTGGGCATCCACAGAGACAGGTAGTACTTGAAGTACCAAGTACTCAAGTACTGTCTAGGTAGTTGCAATTAGCTTTAAGTACATTTCAAATTGTGTACTTTGCATTTTGCAACATGCCAAAAAGAGCTGGAACCAATATTTTAGCATCAAAGTTTTAATATGTCAATGCTATTTACAGAAAAATCATTCATTCTCAAAAGTACTGATTTTGCATGTGTGTATTATGTATTATCGTAATCTGTATATGTAATGTAACAGCTCACACAGACTTAAAAGCAAAATCAGTTGAAACTTGCTCACTTGTACAAAAAAGAATTACAAAAGGTGCCTCTAATAAACTTTGATAGATAAACACGCAAAAACTTTATCTGCTTATTATTGGAAGTAACCTGGAGTTACCTCCTACAGAATATAGATATGGTTGCTTGCAATCAATCAAGGCGGTCAACGAAATAACCACAACTTCCCACTCCACACGTGCACACAAAGCTATTGCAATTTGTTGAAAAATTCTTCTAAATCTGAATGGATACAGCAGAGCTGTAAAATAGCCACACATGAGAGAATAAGCAATTAACTGCAGCCAGAAAGCTTTTTCAAGAGGGGGTGTTTCACTGTTACAAAAAATTCTGTCACTCAGGTACACAAACATTACCTTTCACTATGCTACAGAGATGGATCTCAGCATTCGCTTTCATGCAATTAAAATTTTCTACGTGAGGCTTTGCACAGTGGGTATAGTTTGTAAGTGCATGGCATAAAAGGGATGCCCTCCCTGAATAACTGCTATCTCACACAGCACTATTCCCAGAAATACAAGTCACACAGCCAGAAAATCAGAAGAAAGGAAACCACATACCAATCACAGCAAAACAGTCACTCTTTCTGCTATTGTTGCACTCCAGCACTGCACATATCTGCAGCTGTTGCTTTCAAAAGAACTCCTTGATGCATAAATGCAGGGGCAGCTTCTTTGCTGTGCAACATATCTGAACGGATGTGAAACAGTTAATGTTGCACTTAGGGATAGGGCATATCTCTTTTGTAGAACACTTGAAGTAAAGATAGCCTAGACTACATTAGATATCCTGCATTGAGCACAGCCGAAAATGGCACTTAAAAAAGAAAAAAAAAAGACACCAAGCATTTACACAGTATATACAGTTTGATGGAAGACAAACTTGCCTCCCAGGATCCTGAATGTTCTCAATTTTTTTGCTTCGTTGTAGTCCCTGCACCATTGGATAGACAACATGCAATCCATCTATGTACAAGGTGTGCCTGTTGTTTCCTTTCTGGTGGTGTTTAGAGAGGCTCATTCACTTTGTATGTACAAGTACTAGTGGTCAGTACTATTAAATGGCATATCTATAACTTGGTAGGTGAAAGCAAGCAAAATTAAAAGATCAGAGGAGTACTGTTGAGCCCCTCCTGGCTTTGCCCTGGAAGACTTTTTTTTCTCATGTTGTAACTGTGACAATTCTGTGTGTACAGAGTGATGTTTACAGGTGGAATCACCATTAGTAGTAGAAAAGAAAAAAGTAAAAAACCGGATGGCAACACACAAACTTCATTACAAAAGGATTTAAAGTGTTTACTTGTCAAGACATAGCATTCTGAAGTATGTGGCAATTTCCTTGTGGCTGTAGCCTCCATTCCAATCGTGCTCAGAGGTAAATTTTGATAAGACAAATAATAAATGTTACTTGTTGTTGGTACCTTTGTTATTCTATGCAAGTGATTTTCTTATAGACTACCTCTACATCAATACACTGAAAGAGTACCGTCTCATAAAAATAAAATCCATGTGATGTATTGAACTCATTACGGACAGTTCAAACTAGTCAATAAACTAACATATTATAAGCAATTTTCTTCAACACAAAACTTAAATCTCATGAATGTGAAAGATGCACAAGATCTGAAAAATTGCTGAGAGGTATGTCATAGTAAGTGGCCTATCAGATAGATACCTTTCCATTATCTCATCAATTTTTGCTCTATATAAATTCTTAAATTAGCTAAATCTTAAAAAGAGAGAAAAGAAGTCCACCTCCAAGAATCATAGACAAGATATTGCATGCATTAAATGTTTTTCTCACAAACAAAATGGGCCCACACATAAAAGTCACGCAGAATGTACAGTGCAATGTGCAAGATTTGAAAATCCTTCACACTGAAGGAGAGGACGTCCTCATCTCACTCCTCTATTCTGGAAATGATGCACATTTTGCTGTCACAGTTAGCAGTTTGTAGAGGTTGTCATTTGGTTTTAATAGATGGTCATGGTTGAATGGCAATTGGTTAGCTTCCAGCTCACTGGAAGTTTCTCAGATGGGCTGTTAGCCTCACTTATGGTCTGGTAAGTAATGGCAGCAGCCTTCAGTAGTAATGCTTATAAAAAAAAACAGCCCAATGAGCACACTTCTCCTTGTGGTATGGGTACAAAGAAATGCAACAATCTAAGAATTTTGCTTCCTAGGAATAGATTGAGGTTTGAACAAATGGACAAAACTGAGGTGAAAAGTAAATTACATGGAACAGATGATTGAATTTGAGAAATAAAACCGCAAGTGGTAAATGCAGACAACAAAAAAGGAAGAGAACAGAAAAGGGCACAATTACCACAGCTATTTTGGGAGAGATTGGAACAGAAGCCCCCACCACATCTAAGGTTATAAAAAAGAGAGAGAAAAAAAAAAGACAAGTCTGATTCATCTGTAGCTGCTGCCTCAATCTCACCAAATATTACTCACTCAATTGTTTGAGCCTCGTGCTTATTCCTAGATCTTTCTCACTAGTAGAAGCTTATTTTGCATACTGACATGAAATAGTGACATAGGACACTTTTTTGTCAGCACATCAGTTGCAGTGAAAGTTATTCTCATGTTTGAAATTTATTGGCAACTCGGTCCTATGTTAGCCTCACGAATAAACAAATTTCGAGGGAAATTTGGGAGGGATTCCGTATTGAGGAGCAGGGCACATGTCGTTGCTTTAGCACGCCCTTTGTTAAAGTACTATCACGTATGCAAGTGCAGCCCCAGTAGAAATAAAATCATTAAAATCATTTTTATTCAGAATTTAATTCATGTAAAGATGTTAACACTCACATGTGAACTTCCTTGAACATCTGAAGACCTCTATCAATGGTCAAATGTTTCTTCCGCAGTACAGATCACAAAACTTTCCACTTTCATTCAGTACTGTACTCCAGCAATGATGGACTAACTTGAAAATGAACATGGTTTCAACACAGCCTAACAATTGACATTTCCCCTGGGCCTACGTTTATGTTTGATTATGGAAGACAGACTGAACTAGAAAGCTTCAAATGCATGTGCACTGTGCAACCATAGCTTGATGAAAACCACCAAAGATATGATTCACCATTCATGACAGATAAATTTGAGATACAATACTTACAGCTACTGAAACCAAATAAAGCGTGAACCAATGTACTTTTTGCCATGTGACGATAATGAACATTCTCATTGTCACATCACAGCATCTGCACTCAGACTTTTGAAAGGTACAACAAAAATCATACTTATGTGCAACACACAAGCTGTAGCCTCTGAAGAAACTTGAGCACCTATGCACGAGATATGAAGCTGGCCAGACCTATCTGTTTGTAGGGGAGGGCACAGATATGCATGTACGGGAGCTGGGACAAGCGACAGTGGTCACTGCCAGACACATATGTTGTTGTGGAACCGAAACAAGAACCGCTCACATGTATACACCCTCCCCTACAAACAGATACAGTAAAACCTCTATATAGTGAACCTACATGTAGTGAAGTAAATGTGTGGCTTCATGTTTTGAAATCCCAACCATGAATTACTGATATATAGTGAAGTTTCTTAGGGGTCTGACCAACTTCACTATGTATAAGAAGGTTCTACAGTAGTGCCTGATCCGACCGGCTCCATATCTTGCCACCGGATTCCAGAATTGCTTCAGATGCCACAACTTCCGTGTTGCACCTTAGCATGATCTTCATTGTATGGTACAATGCGGAAGGATAAATCTGACCAGTCACATCTGGTGGAAAACTAGGGTTCAGCCAAGGTACGGTTGAAACATTTGTAAGAAGCTCTCAGTCTCTAGGTCCCCATTATACAAGCATTAGTATGGCCTGAGTAGTGGAATGTTCTGTGAAGTCAAACTTCTAAGGCCACAGGGTGGAAACTTAGAACAGTATTTAGGAACATACATGGAAACAGGCATGGGGCACTGAAACAGCTCACTCACTGCACCACATATGCATCTAAATACTGTGTCTGTACTCTCGTTTCACCCTTTTGTTATTTTCACTTAGTAGGTCATCAACATGTATCCTATCCAGATGATATCATATAAAGCTAGAGCTTCAAGCACATTACAAGAACATAGGACACTAAAAAATGCTAGCCAAACTTTCCATTATACACTTCGCTGTTTGCAGCTGATACATCATTTTTAGACCAGCAAAAGGTCAGACACTTGCACAGTTCCCCATAGATTCTGGTGGCTGGAGTGTACAATCCCCCATTGTCTAGAAGTGCAGTAGGCATCATTCCTGCGCAAATCCTTCAGTCTCCTCAATAGCATAGGTCAGCTTTTCAACAAGCTGCTCGTAACTCTTGTAGGGGGGTAGGTCTAGACGATTAAAGCAAGTGTGGCTTCGTGGCAGCCATGTATCTTTGCCAACCTTTTCTATGCAAAAGCGTTGTGGCCCATTGCTCCCTAAAACAGAAAAAGGAGAGGTTCATGAAGCAATTAATTTGAACCAGCTGCAGGGCAAAACTTGCACTTAAACAAGCCATTTGTCGTGTGCTTCATTCTGGTGGGTTTCATTGTCACTCCGGTATACTTAATACTTGTCCGCACCCTAACAGAAGAGCTGTGGGAGAACTAAAGTGATTGTTCCTGTGCACACAGCCTCTGGGTAGAGTTGTCTGCAACAGATGTGGTGCTGCCATATCTGACAAATAGCATTCTGTGGAGCCCAGAAGATCAAAGCAGACACAATTTGTCCACCTGAAACACAGGTTTGGTCCTTCTCTAGGAAGCTTAGCTTTGTCTGCTCACTTTGTATGTGCAGTTCATTTATTTCCCTGGCACACTGCCTGTCTGCCTGTTGTACTTCAACATTCCTCATACTTTCTCTGAATCTATTAATGACAGCAAAAGGATGTGCACAGCTTTCTGCGGTCATAAATCAGATTATTCTGTTTTGTGTATTGCTAAAAGGACGCAGCACGTGGCAATACTTTTTTCTGGTGGCTGTTGTACGTGGCGGGCAGTCTGATAGAGAACTGATGACTGTGCCATGGTAATCTGCTTATTAGCAGTGTTTGCATCTGGTGACAGACTGGGCTCATTGTGACATTTCTTATCAGATGCCTAAGGATTCCAATGCTGTACATGATTTGGAATTGCCAGGCACCATAACCTTTAAAAACTGTGTGTGAACTGTTTTACCACAAAGAAAGCAGAATTTCTGCCATAATGCTAACATCCCTTCACTCCCATCGTTTAATAACATATGTATTTGAAGGAGTTCGATCCACAGAATTCAACGTGCAGTTAAGACGGTCGTGTGCTGCGGGCACTAACAATTGCTGTACAATCCCAAGTGCAGATAATGTTGCTCAGTATCAATTATCAGCTCAATTAACAGCTCTGACCACTGCTGCACTTGGCTGAAGATAAGGAACACCAAACCAAAGATGCATGTCCAGTCTCAGTTTCGACTGATGTTAAGAATGAGCAACCACAACACTGTAGATTTCACAAGAATGTGCAACAGAGGACTGTCTTGAGCATCGCTGAAGCAAAATTACAACCTGTGGCTATAACACTTCAGAGGGCTGCTGCATGAAAAGTCACTGCAATAAAACTTCATTGGCTGCAAATTTTATTAAAAAAACATTTATCTTTTGCATTATTTTGTTAAGCATAATAAAGAATCACTTGATGGCAAGTTTTCAGTTTCCATATTGTTGCTTTAACAAATTCCCACTTTACAAATAAAGTTGTTGTTGTTAAGTGGTAATGACAGTTTACGTTACATTATGTGTACATCATGGTTAGATATGTGCATGGTAATTATTTGCAGCACTGTTAATGTGCAATCCAAGGATTATGAAAATCAAGCAATAGCCACACAAAAATAATGCGAAGAAATTAGAGCGACCCAGGCTCTCATTCATCTAATGTCATCAGACTACCTGTTAACTACGTCAGGAACTTCTGTTCTCTGCTCATCAGTCCAGTGCGCAGTACAATGTCACAAGCCCTGTAATAATGCTTTTGTACTGCCGGGATGATATGCAACTGTATTTTTTATCAGGCTGCATGATTAATTCCTTCTCCAGTGACCACAACATCTTACCATCACACAAAATGTCATGGCAATGTCGCACCCTCCTTTGACAGATTTCCTCCTGAAGCTCCTCACTTGTGCACATCATCAGGTGATGATGTGCCCCCGGAATGAAGGCCCCCGTCGACACAACTTATCATTTGACACGGATGCTAACTTACACTTTATGCCACGACTTTACTAATTAGCAACAGATCAGAAGAAAAGACAAACATACCCATTAGCTCGGCAAAGCCGCCTACGGGGACACGACAAGTACCGGTGACGAACTGTAGAAGGCGTGCCCGCTTCTCGTTGTCCATGTCACGGATGAATTGCCAGAACCAAATTACTTGCTTACTGTTGCGCGTGTAGTGTCGATAGATGGTGTTACGCTGCCAGTCATCAATGTCAATTTCTTGCATGCCGCACAGCATGAGCTACAATGCAAGTATCCAAAGGCTATTAGGGTAAAGGGCAGAGCCACAAACTACCAGAAACTAGAAGAATGCTCACTTCCAGTTCTCGCTCATCAAAGTAGTGCAGCCATTCAAGTGGAAGCACTTCGTTAAAGCCATCCAGAAAGGATTTTGTCTGTTCCTCCTGGCCCCTCGAGAAGCGCCAATCTGTCATCAACCTATACAAATAATGTTTTAATGTCAACATTTTCTGTTTTGCATTCTACAGTAGACACCTGTTAAGATGAACTCATTTTTCACGAATTCTCGGATACGCCGAACAACGTGAGGCTGTTTGTGTGGTTTCCCATAGACTAGCATGCAAAAAAAGAAAAAGAAATCGCTTAACCCGAACCATTCGTGTAGCAACATTGGTTAACCTGAACTTTTATGCTGTTCCATGGGCACGTGCTGGCTCTTCCCAATGCCCCAGCAGGAGGCGAGAGGAGAGTGAGGAGAAAGTGGGGGAGGAGAAATGCTGTTACACAATCGAATATTCTCAAGAAGCGGCAGTAGCTCATGCACTTGAGCTACATTGCTTTTCCTTATTGTACATGCAGAAAAAATAAATCTTGTAGTTTGAGAGCCCAGACATCTTTTCCTATGTGCAATTTCGGTTTGAAAGTCAAAAGTGAAGTTCCAACTGTTCTTGTGATAGAAGGACTATACAAACAGAACCACCATACCTGAGGTACTCATCTTTGTTCTCTTCTGTAACACGAATCTCCCCACCACCTGGTTTGAGCTCATGAGACTGTATCTGGCCAAGTACCTCAAAATCTACACTGAAGTACAACTCTAAGGAACATTCTTCAATGTTGTTTTCTCTGTAAATGAGACCTGTGTAAGATACTAGAGAGAGCGACAGACAGTAGCATTTAAAGACACACTCACTTGATCCAGATAAGCGAGTTGTAGAATTCATTGTCTATAGATTCAATGTCTTTCATTGTCAATTTCTTGCCCAGCATTCGCTTGTAAAAAGGCAAAGTGAATCCGCTATAGATAAACTTCCCATGAAACAGAGCCTAGTAAGGTGAAAAAATTGCATCCAGTAAGTCGTATATAGCACATTTTAGTGATGTGAGTGCACAGATTGTTTACTCTGACCCTTTCTAGAGTGTGATGCACTACAGAAGAATATTGGGAAAATGGCGCAACACAAGCAACTGTGTACCACATATCACAAAACCCATGAATGTTCGTGCAAACACCCGAACACAACAGATCATTCTGTCACCTAAGCAGTTAAAATTCTGCACCATATGGATGTGCGTCCTAATGCTCACCATGGCAATAAACCGGCCAATGAAGCGGAAGTAGAGTAGGTGGTCTGGGTTCACCGAAGATGCCGGGTTGATCTGCAGGCTGTAATTATTCTTGCCAGCATACTCAAACAAGCAGTACATGGGGTTGAGAACCTCATGAGACAATAGAAAAAACCACTCCCTGAAATGACAATGATTGGGTTACAAATAATTACAAATGTGTTAGGAACTAAGTTTAAGAAGTCCAAAACGTGCCTTGCAATCCCTCCATAGTCAAGCCCTTCTTCACCCTTAAATGTTATGAAGAGCCTTCTCCTCAGCTCATGCGGGGGTACGCGCATTATCTGAAATGTTAGGCATGATTATCAATGTGCAATGTTACTGTCAATGGCCTACTTGTGCCTCTCAGTGAAAAGTGCAGAACAAGTTATTGAAAAAGTGTCATAGTAACACTGCCTTAACTCAACTTACTTGACTAAAGGAATCTTCAAAGATGTTCTGTCTTGAGACAGTTATCTTGATGTGACTTGGTAGTGAATTGCACTGGAGGAAAACATCAAAGGTGAAAGCTCCCGAATTGTAGTGTGAAGTTCCCAAGTGACAAAACAATAGTGCACAAGTTGGCAGCAAGGACAAGATTAAAATGTAAAAATCAAAGCTTATGAAAAGACAAAAAAAAAAAAAATCCAACAAAGGCTCAGTTAAACCAACTCAACAAAAAGGGTGCACTCACATGACAGAGGTAACGAAACTGTGTCAGTTTCCATTTAAAATTCCTCTCATAGGCAAGTGGAACACCATAAGCTCCTTTTGGCCTGAAAAACAATAGTATAATGCACCTATATGCCAGTATGCCCTAAAATAACAGACCCCAGTTCAGCTAGACCTAAGAAAAAATAACTCAAATCAGACATTTAATCTCAAACATTGTGAAATGATACATACAAGGTTCATTCTTTTCGTCTGCACTGCCTGCACCTCCTGAACTAGTTCCAAGGAGTGCAACCCTCTCGCGTTCTTTTTGTCAGAGACCTCACATGTACTTAAGAACTGGTGCAGCACTTTTCTTTCGAAAAGAATGGACCTACAGGAATGACCTTGTCCAAATTTAATTTCAAGGCTTTTCAAGACTTTTTTAGTTATTGAGTTTCAGTTAACATCAAATGTTCCAGTAACCTTAAAATTGATACCACTTTCATGGCTATTTAAGAAAAACAACCTGCAGCAGCAGTCTTTGCAGTGCACCTAGCAGGCACATCAAAGAATGACATGCTGGGGCCATTTTTCTAGTCATTCACACCATAGAAATGCTTCAACGTAAAAAATTACGAGTGATTTTTGAAAAGAGCATGCTACATGCAGTGAAACATATACCAAGCCAGCTGAGATGTGGGTACACTGCAGTGTTAATGCCTGCAAGGTGAACATGCAAGGCACTGTAAATGTAAATCAGTAAGAGGAAGCAAAGGTTTTAGTTGCAGCATATGAACGAGGAAACTCTGTGCAGAAAATGGAAGGATGACATCAATGATCAAAACAGACACTTCCAAGTCTACCATATCACAAAGCAATCGACTCACCCTTTCGAAGCGTACGAAGGCCGAGGGTCTTTGAATGTGGTTGTCTTTGTGTTGTGGTCCACAAAATAACGAACCCGATCTGGTGTGTATTTTATTTCCCATCCAGGGGGAAGTGGCTCCTCTTTCCTGAAAAGTAGTTCCCATTCCATTATTCTTCGAATACCATTTCAATAAAAAGTGTTTTTTTTTTCTAGGAATTTATTGCTGGTACACTGATGCTGTACATATTGCTGGTAGGAAGTATGTGACATTGCTTCTGTGAACTGGAATGTTATATAGAATTTAAACCCTCGACATCTTCAGGCCGCTAGTGATTTCAATGCCTGCGCACACAATATCAAATTCAAAATCAGAATATATCTGAGGTAGCAGGACAATACAGTAATGTAGTCACTAACCCCTGTGTTCGAGGGTCCTCCCATTGGGTTGTCTTGTTCTTGTGATTGACGAAGTACACACGGTTGTTAGGGTCAATCCTCTTCTCTGATTCAAAAGAAAATGGAGTGTCAGCATTCAGGCGTGTCTACAGAATTCAGAGCGCAAGGGAAAAGAAACAAGGGCAACTCCAGGTCCAGTGAAGTATCCAAATAATAGAATGAGAATTGCAACCCTTTCTCACATTATGCTGCACAAAAATTAACAAAATTTTATGTGGTGTTAAGGAGTAACTCTGTCACTACTTTTCTTTTTTAGTGGTCAATATCATACTTACCCCAACCTTCAGGAAGAGGACCTAGGGGATCATCATCTTCCACCTGTACAGGTGTCTGAAAGAGACAAGAAACAACAACATTTGAAGTACAAAATGCACTTTATAGCATACTCCTGCTTGATAACTAAAATGAAAAGAAAGTCCAGAATGTGACACAAGGCCATCGTGAATCTGCTCATGTGTTGAAGTGAGAAATGCAGAAACAATGTTTGCGTAATTTTTTTAAGTCATATTTTATGACTATATCAGCAGCACTGTGGCAAATTATGTCATTTCTCAAATGTGGTTCAAAAGCTTTCAGCTACTTTGTGTTCTGCAGCAAGTCTTGGTCAGGCTCCCATAAATTCTATTCCATTCTGACATGCAGTTATTGAAAAATTGAGAATATGACAGGTTTCCCTGCTCATTTTCATCCAAGTGCCAATTAAATCAATACACGTCATTTCAATTCACAATTCATCACCACCAGCACAAGTGGTAAAATTAAGCAGTGGGATTAAGTGGAAGGAAAGAGCACATCTAGAATGGAACACAAAAAGGTCACTGATCTCGCTCTGTGTCCTATCCTTGCAAAGGGCTAACCAGCCAGTGTTCTTAATGGTGTGAGGTCATGCTTGACTGAAAACACAAACAATGAAACTGGTCCTTCACCCAAAGATGACCGGGCACCAGGCACGTTTTCAGAACAGGAACTGACATTGGAATTTTCATTTTTTTGCCCTCTCAGGGGAAAAAAAGTATTGCTGCCACTTTCCAGAAATACTGATTCACTCCCTATGGAGTCCGCAACTTAACGTCATTTTCGGATTTTTCGGAATAGTATGCAGATTTAAAAAAAAAAAAAAAACTTTTGAGGCATGTTGTTTTTTTTGGCAAATGCCGAATACGAAAAATCTTACTCATGACGTTCTTCGATTCTGATGCATACTGATTAGATTTCAATGAATTCTTTCAGATTTGTGTTTATTTTGCTTGGGTTGTTATGCTTGCAATGGATGGCTGCATCCAGTTAACAGGACTGAGACAAAAGCTGCTTGAGAAGTGTGCAGTGGTGCATACCTGAGCATTCACTCATACTTTGGATTATCACGCTAGTTAAACGTGTTCAGCAGTGCAATGCCTTCAATCATGCCTTTAATTACCATTCAGTTTAGAGCACTGTCCATTGTACCTACAGGTATGGTACATCGGCAACAAAAACTCGTCACGAAATAGCTGTTGTCAATGTTCAAGTTGTCACCATTTAATAACCATTCATAAAATATTGCTCACATGATAGAGGAACCGTTGTTGGCATTGCTGCATTGCTTGAGCCTGTGTGGATTGCCAATGCTGGTAATTCCGAACACTCTCAGCAGTAGGACGCTGCCAAGTAGTAGTCCTAGTGTTGTGGTCCACGTAATACACGCGACCTCTGTTGTCCCTTCGCATTTCCCATCTGGAACAATGTCTTATTAAGCATATCAGAGAGACAAAATTTTTGCAAATAACATCTAGGGTTAGATTTCACAGGACCCTCATTTTACTGCCCTGCATAGCACTCACCCAGGTGGCAGCGGTTGAGGTCGTTCCCATGTTGTGCTTCTTGTGTTGTGATCCACATAGTATTTCCTATTGAACTGATCATACCGAACTTCCCACCTACAAAAAGAGACAACATTGCTAAACACACAGCAGCAAAAGTGATTATGTACCATATTTTCTCAATGCTAAGGACCCCCTCCTTTTTCTTAAAATGAGATTTGCCCAAAGTAGGGGACGGTCCTTACACTCAAGCACGGGGAGCTTAGAATGACAAGACAGACTCGGAGTCAGAGTTCTTTGCGGAGTCGTCGATCCCCCATAGTATATTGCCTTCTGGGTCATTAAAAGCATTGCTTATGGCACACTTCTTGAATGATTCCTCAATCATTTCTGGCTGTACGCCCTTCTACGCATCAGAGACCCAAAGCACAATGCCCCCTGGTGACACTTTTTCTCTGGTCGGTGTCTGCTCTCAGCGGCTAGCCTGGATCCATCCTTCCACGTGCACATTTTCCTCGAAAGCCTCGTTAATGTAAACATCGAGAGACTGCAACACCGCCAATTCACAGTTCACAAGCTTCGCAACTCTGATTCATACAATAGGAAAGGAGGTAGACTTGCTCCTGGTCATGTCGGTCATGTGACACCTCGACGCGGTCGCGTGAGCGGAGTGGGTCCTTAGATTCATGTGCAAACTTTTTTTTTTTTTTTTTCAAAACCAGGTTGGCCAATGTGGGGGAGGGGTCCTTAAACTTGAGAAAATACAGTGTATATGGGAACAGCAGTAATAGAAATAACAGAGTTCGAGGTAACTCGTTACTGTAACTAAGTTCCATTTTTTGGTAACTTGTAACTTAACTCTGTACTTTTGCGCCGTGGTAACTTTCAGGGGAACTCGTTTCTTTCTCAGGTAACTTTGCCAAAGTAACTTAAGTTCCAAGTTACTTTTAACTCGTTTTTCACTTACGTCCACATATTTTCTTGCTTTCTCTCCGGTCCCTTCACAGCATTTTTTGCCATAAAACGTGACATTCAATCAAAGACAGTATTTTATTCAGGAAGTAAGAACCGCTGCCATTGAAATGAAGCTGAACCATTGTGCGCTCACAGGGAGTAAGATGCAAATCGTTCGAATAGACCTCTACCAGATAAATGTCATCATGACGTGAGTAGACAGACTGAAACCGAAACAAATCAGAAGGAGAGGGCTGGGTTCCACAATGGGCACTTGTTCGCTGCCTCCCACTGAAAGAAAAGCAGGACTGAAGGTCGCGTCCCTTTAAGGGACCATATGGTTATCCCCTCAAGAGCGTGACTTTCGGTCGCAACCTTGTTCACCTCTAGCTTCGAGCGTAGTTCAATTCTACCAAATTTGTGGCGCTGTCGAACACTATGACATCATTTGTTTACAAACAGAGAGAGGTCTATTGTTGGGCATAAACGAAAACGATCTAAGCGTGTTGCACTCCTCCGCAGGCAACTCAAGGTCTAACTCAACTGCTCACGCGCGCTGCACCTGCGTAATGCTATTTTGTGTCCGAAGTAACTTGGAAGTAACTCGTTCTTTTTTTTTAAGTAACTCAGTAACTGCGAGTTACATTTCAGGCTGAAGAACTTCGTTATTGACTTAGTTACATTTTTCATACGGTAACTTAACTTGTACAGAGTTCTTTTTGACGGGTAACTTCTCAATCTATGAGAAATAATAATTAAAAAACAAAGAAAAGGAAGCATCATTACCATATTTACTCGCGTATGAGACGCACATTTGTTACCCAAAAACATCATGCCATTGAGGGGGTGCGTTCAATATGTGGGGGAAAATTGGAACCCAGCACTTAAGGTACAATTGACTCCAGTTCTGAGACATCCACGGCGATCTCCCCGGAATTGAACGTCGCGATTCTGCCTCATTGTCACGATTTATCCTGAGATATGGCGATCTCTCCGTAATCAAATGTCGTGATTCTCCCTCATCAAACTGTTCTATCAAGCATGGATGAAATACTCCTCCATGTCTGTCACTTTTGGCGTTCATCACACTGGCGAAAGGCGCTGCTTCCACAATACGCTGGCTGGCGCTGCGCAAGACGATTCGGCCATGCTGCTAAAGTCGGGGTGCGTTTAATGTGCGGGGAAGAAAAAGGTACCAGCATTTCGGTGTGTTCAATACGCAAGTGCATCCAATATGCAAGCAAATACGGCATATTCCACAACATATATTCCAACAACCCCACTGTGACCACGTACGTTCTAAACTATAATAAGGTACAGGGCACGATGAGACGATGCCAATTCCTACCAACCAAACAAAAATTGTTATTATATCGTACGCTTTTCGGTTTACACTTACATTACTGCCATCTCGTCTGGGGAAATGGAACGAAGAAGTCAATTACCCAATTAGTAACACTACAAAAAAATGCGCTTTGGGTTGTTGCAAATCTTCCCCATGCCGCTCACTCTTCCAGTCTGTTTTTAAATTTTAATGTTACGAGACTGGGCTCACTGTATGAATACCAACTCTTGGCTTCTGTGAAGTCGGAGATGTGGCAGAATAAGGCAATACTGCGCAGCTGTGCTAACTTACAAAAAAGGCCCCAGTCCCGACAAACTAGGAATCCAGAACACTGGTGTGTTCCGTGCCCAAGAACGAACTACGGTTTACAGACGTTACATTATCAATTGCCTAGCGTACTAAACAAATACAGTTTTACTGAGGAACGTTTACGTCGTACATCCAAATGCACTATGTTTCGGATGTTCTTGTTAAATGAACAAAAATAAGACAAATGTACGTTTGGTAAATAGCCCTCGGATATACGTAGGGCTTGAGTGCATATATCATGGTTGATTGTCTGTACATATCTTTTTGTATATGTGCCATGTAAAGTTCAATGTTCATCTATTTAGTTGTACTTTTGTTGCGTTAACTTAAGTGATTGATATTTGTTTGATCACGTGCAAGCCGTTGTCTTTGCTGCCAGAGTATATTGAAAGGCGAGGCTAGTCAATTTCCTCGTCATTCATGTGTATGTTAAATAACCATTTCATTAAATAAACTCAAACATAGATTATACAAGATTGGGGCTAGCCTGCTTGTACAGCACAGAGTTATATATGGAGATTGTCAGTGATCTCCAAGTGCTAGGAACACATGCTCTAAATATTGTGCTAATTGTTGTGTTATATGTACTTCTATAATCAGTACACTTTCTGCACGTTAAGATCTAATGTCCAAGAGGGGCAGCATCAATCGTGCAAGGGGAACAAAGGGACACTGAGATGCCCACTCCAGATTCATCAGTCCTCCCATTGTTGTCACATAGAGGCGTGCGAATATTGAAATTTTCTAATACGAATCAAATTTCGAATATCACGTCATGCGTAGGATTCCGGGTTTTCGGATTTATTCAAAAAAATCTGAAAAACACACACACAGGTAAAATTTGATGCAATTGGGATTTATCCTAAAAACTCTCCATTTGTGTGTTCCAATAATCGAGAACTGAGCAAGTAAAGCCATGCCTTGATGACTGGTTGACTGTTTGGATCGTTTCCTTTGGTGTCTAGGTTACCTCGCATCACTGGATAACCCCTGCGACACGCAAGGGTGGCTTTGTTAAACCAAATCCACCGTGCAGCTGTTTTTTGCGACGCATCCGTGTAATGCAGTGAACTACATTCTTGCCTAGATGCAAGTTGCCATTGGAGTCACTGAATAGTGTACCTTATTTAGTGACGCTATTCGATATGAGGGCATTTTGAGGCCATTTCAGCCATTTCCGAGGTCTGCCTGGAAAAGCAGTTTTTTTACTCCGAACTTTGGATATTAACAGAGACACAATAAATGAAAGACGAAAAACTCCAGAAGCCTCCGAACATAATAAACTCCAAAAAACATCCTACGGATATGCGCAAAAAGTAAACTCTGAAAACCTGGAACCCTAGTCGTAGGATAAAGCTTATCTGCACATGTAGTCAAATTATTTTCACAATTAAACGTGTTTCTCTCATGAGGCAAACTCAAAACCATAAAAAACACTTGCACTTCAAAAATCCTTCATGGACTCCTGAACATACTGAACGTTGGTATTATAAGTGCTGGTGAAGCAGACAGAGAGAATAGAAGCAAAGAGTAATGAAGTGTTCAGAATGTGGGACTGATGAGCACATCTCACCTCAAGTTTATCATGAAGGAAAATGAAGATAGCAAGTGCTCTCTTCAATGCCTTCTGCAACTGCTGTGTAAGCGAAAAATTGTACAGTTTCACTGTGCATGCATACGTGACATCACATGTGAGAATGTCGTTACTGACAGTATGCATAGCTGGCAGTGATGATTCATTAGTGCTGTAAAACCGCGACCCCCGACAATGCTGTATGGCTGTGCTTATCACGTGTGATCATTTCTGCGACGTTCGTGTCCAGCGCTTCTTTCATTTCGTCTAAAGCCATATACATCTTGCTATCATCTGTAACAACAGTGCATGCAGTTTCAAATGATTCTGCAGCATTATCGAGTCCTAGCTGGTATTTCTAACCTGCGGTCACACACCACGACTGGAAAAACTATGTCGAAATACTGCCACATCGAACTCCTCGATTATCGCTGTCATCACACACATCCATGATTTGAATATATTGCTGACGATTGGTTCAAGCTCCAAAGTATAGCAACGCAAAAGGTCCCTACTACAAATCGAAATTGAAAAAATGCATTCCAAACGTGGGTTTTGGCTGCGCATGGCAACGGTGAACAACAGTGTTTAGCTCAGCCCCAACAAAATTTTGATATTTAACCGGGATTTTACCAAACTGAAGGCCTCACATGGATGTTCAGTGTGTGTTGCAATCAACTGAAGCCCCGAATGTGCTGGAGACCTCACGATGCATGAAGGAATGCATGCAATGCACTGGCACGAAGGGAAAAGGATTGTGGAAGTAACAGAGCAGTAGTTACATAATCGCAGTTCTGATAGCACGCACAGTCAAAGGGTTCTTTGTTGTTCAATGTGCTCCTGGTTTCACAGCAGTGTGAAAAAAATAGTATGAACACAAACGATTCATGCAGACTCAGGCTTTCAGTGACTGATCTGGTGAAGACTGTGAATAATATTACAAAAGTGTGAAGAGCAGGTGCCTGTCGTTACAGTGTGTGGGAGTGCATCATCTATGCTTGCACTGCGAGTTATGAAATTATGGTGGAAGTGGGAATTGCTTTGGTGCTTCACAGCAGAATCATACTATACAAGGCTGTTTTCGGTGTCTTCCTGAGGATTCAGAATCTAAAGAGAAAACGTTACACCATGAAAGACTCACCCCAATGGCAAGGCTTCTTCTTCCTGAAGTGAACTGTTGCTACTGCAGCTTGTTGTTGAAGTAGGTACAGTAGGGGGCACAGCAGCTGTTGTTGCAGGGACTGCATGACCGTTGCCAGCATGCAATGCACTGGCACTGCCCCTCATTGCACCTCCACTAGGTGATGAAGGGGCGGCAGCACCACTGCGACGAGCATTAGCCCGCACCTGACTAGCGCTCGGGGCTACCTGAGGCACCTCGGGCGACACTTCAGGAGTGTGAATTACAGTGCCACGACGAGGATTTGACTGACTAGTGGAAGGCGTACCTGTTGCTCTCTGTGAAATAAAAATAAGAATGTGGTACACTGGCAGTTGGCTGTGCATTTCACAGTGTAAATGTAAGCAATACACATGAATGTGTTCGCCTTAGTTCTTTGAACTTAGCAAGCTCTCTCTCATACAGAGGCCCACTTTAGTAACCAATTTTATTTTTTCAGTGCAAAAGCAACTGTGACCATGATGTACTAATCTCTTGTGAGCAGAAGAGTGAATTAAGTTATATTGACCAAGTTAAGAGGAATAATGGTGCCATGATGTTACACGTAAGGTTTGTCTGCCCAGTGTGGCGACATGTAACCACTATAACCACTACCTCGAAAAATGTACAGAAGAAGAATAGGTACCTCAGGTGGCAGGGTGGTAAAAACTGCCGATAAGGGAGGGAACAGTGATGTTGAAGATAATGTGCATATAAATGTAATGGACACGTTTAAACCAGAGTTTTCTCCCACAGTGTGTGCACTACAGTGGCTCTTGTAGCAGGAATCAGTGTGTGCGCCACCTTAACCAGCACAATAGAACGTCTAGCAGTTCATTTAGAAGATATGAAGACTTTACTTCATGTAATCTATTATGTATTACTTTGTGCCATCAAAGAGTACTGCCACTACATGTTTATTATCCTTTCACACCAATCTAAGGTCTTGGTAAGAAGCAGTCTACCTGTATGTCGCCCAGTACAATAACAAATAAGTCATAGCTAGAGCCAGAAATTTTCAGGAAAAACCTTTATTCCAAATTTGGAGTGCAAGAATCGGGAATCATACTTGCATAGTTTAATTCATGCAAACTGTTAAAAAACAAACAAAAAAGAAACAGAAGAGTTGTACAATGGCCAAACATATGGCAGCGATTCGTCCCACAACAAAAGTTAGCCTCAATTCTCACGATTTATTTCCGAGCAATACTGCGCTAAAACTTTCCTTTTTTTGTTCATCAAGGCAATTTCAGTGTTTCGTATCATTGTCCGCAGTATCAGCTGCATCAAGCAGCAGCAGTGCTCCAAGCAGTTGGGACCATGGGAGTGAAACTGCAAAAATGTTGCAGGTCAATTGAAAACTTTACAGAATTCCGTACCAAAACGGACAGTTCTACAGAAAGCTAGGGGTGGACTCCCGCTAAACAAAACTCGGTTAAACAGAAATTACGGATAGACGGAACAATAGGGTCACCTTTGGTTGGTTTCCTACATATGCAATGATAAAAAACTTCGGATAATTGAAACAACCCGGTTTATGTACTGCGGGTAAACGGAACAAACTGGGGGTACCGAGATGCCGCCGAAGCTGGAAGATTACCATTCACGTCTGACAACCCGGGCGGAAGTCATAGCCATCACCACAGCCGATGGCGTGCGGATGGATGGCGGCGCGGTAAAGCATGTTGTATAAAACGTGCTTGGATCGTTCCAAAAGTGAGCTTTCTGAAAGTGGTACAGAGTGCACACTGTGAACAGAGTGAATACAGAGAACGACGGCGCAGTGAGGTAGCGTTGCGTTGTGGTATAGGAGACGAAGGGAGCCAAAGCGGGTAACCTAGACAGCATGGCTGCAGAAACCGAAACTGACATGGTACGATGCAGTGCCTGCAACCGGTGGACCTTCATAGGGGAAACCCCATTTAAGAACATGACAGAAGCGGAAGGAGCAACTTACAAATGTAATTTATGTGTCCAGATCGAAGTTGTTACAAAGGAGATGAAGTTGATCATGGAGGAAGAACAAAAGAGAAGGCAGCGCATAGAAGAAGAGATGAAGGTACTTGCGACACAGCTAACACAATATGAGGAGTCGAGTGTAACCGTGGCACAACTACAGGAAGCAGAGACAAAGTGGTCTTTGCTCCTACTGAAGGAGCAGGAAAAAAGGAGAGAGATGGAAAAGGAAGTTCAGGAGATGCGGGCAGGCACATGCAAATGCATGATATCAGCCCCAGTAAATGATGGAGACAAGGGGACCCCTCTTAAGACGGGAAGTGAGATGGCACAAAGGCAAGATGAAGTCGAGGGATAAGACATCCAGGCGCCCAATGGCAAAGATCAAGGAATGCAGTCAAGTGCAAATCAGCCATCAAGCAGGCCGCTTGCCAATGATGGGTGTAAACCCGTACCAGAAGAGTCAGGGGCCAATAGTGCACATGATCCGGAAATAGGGGAGTACTTGGGCAGGGAAGAAGAGAATGGCTCTTGGACAGTTGTGCAACACAGGAAACCGAGGAGACCAGCAGTAGACAACGAAATGCACAAGAGTCAAGAGACAAAAACTGAACGAAGTGCAAAGGGAGACCACATGCCCCTACAAAATTCAGAACAAGATTCACAGCAGACAGCTAGAAGAGTCATTGTAGCAGGGGACTCCAATGTACAGAGAATAAAGGCTCCAACTCTGGCAAGAATTAACTATGATGCAAGGGTCGAGATCCTTGGCATTTCAGGAGCAACAACAATGCAAGTCATGGAGGAAATTGAGGAAAGACTGAAACAGGGAGAGCAGAGAACCCCGGTCATCATCCACGCGGGTCTGGTGGACATCCTTAATGGACAGAACCCGCAGCAAGTAGCCGACCAGCTCACAGCCACTTTTGAGCAGTGGAAAAAAAAGTTCCCTAATGTAATTTGTGGAATCTGTGCCGTACCATTGGTGGCAAACAACAACCATGCAGAAGTGTTGCCCATAATACGTGAACTGAATGAAGCCCTGAAACTAATGTGTGAGAATCTAGGGAACACAGTAAGCCTCCTGAACCCTGGATGGCACATGCAGAACTGTGTAAATGGTGGATTCCAGGGTGTCCACCTGACGCGGGAGGGAAGCTCCGCTCTTGGTGGATGGTTTGCTCGCAAGATCAGCATTTTTTTAGGGATGGAACATCAGAATTTTGGCAAGAGACAGAAGAGAAGCATCCACACAGGACCATACAGAGAAATATACTGCATGGTGGGCGAGGCCCTGAAACATATAACGAGAAGCAAACGAGAGTGGCCACATATGATGTGGTAATAGATGGAAACCCCAGAGGTAGTGTTGAGGAAAAGCAATCAGAGAAGAAAAGGAAACGGCAGAATCGAAGACACAAACGGAAAAGTAAAGGACGAGAGCATCTGAAAATTGCCTGCTTAAATATGCAGGGGGGCCGCCAAGAAAAAAAGTGGAAGGAAATGGCCGACCTACTGGTATCAGAACAGATAACAGCATTCCTGGTCACTGAGACACACTTACGGGGGCTGGAAAGTCCACCGCATGTGGAAGGCTATATATGAGAAGACCATAACAGAGACGAAGGGGAACGAAGAGGAGGGGGCATAGGCTTTATTGGAAAATCCGCAAGAGCGTGGCGACGGATTAAAGAAGAATGCAAAGAGCACATGTGGGTAGAAACCACTCTGAATAGGAGGAAATTGGCAATAGGAATAGTGTATTGGTGGACTGGTAATCAGGAAGTTCAGAATACCAGGATGGCCAGATGCTTAGAAGCTGACATAAGCGAGCTCAGAAAAACACACACAGTCTTAATTATGGGGGATTTCAATGCCCATATAGATGAACTGGATGGACGAACAGACAATAATGGGCATCGACTCTTGGAGATTGTCGAAAACCAGGATCTCACCATAACAAACTTGCTTCAGTCAACAGCAGCCACCCACACGTGGACACAAAGGGAAAAGAAAAGCAATATCGATTACTGTCTTTTATCCAACAAATCCATGAACATCTTCAGAGGGCTAGATATTGACGAAGATGGGGAAAACAGTATTGGGAGTGACCATAGAACACTGACAGTACGATTGGGCCATCACCAGCAGGACAAACAGAAAGGCAAAGACGGACACCAGAGAACAAATCTCTCAGAGGAAGAAATGACTGGACTAATGCAGGCATGGGAAGAAGATCCCAAGAAGATGACAGATTACATGGAGTGGACCGATATAGCAACCAGCCTAATAGAGCAGAAGAAGAACTCCAAGGAACCACCGAGACCCCACCACAGAACATGGTGGGACGATGAAATCAAAGAAGCCATCAAAGCAAGAAAAAAGGCAAGCAGAGAGCACCGTCACTGTATTTCCCGGGGAGTGCCCATGAAGGAGGTAATCCAATCATGGAACCACTACAGGGACCTCAAGCAGAAAGCAAGTGAAATGACACAAAGAAAACAAAAGATGTTCAATGCAAGATTGCTCAAGTCCATTCCAGAAAGTGGAAAAAACGGGCCACGAAAATTTTGGAAACACATAAAAGATTGTGAAAAACAAGAGAAAGCGAGAACAAATCTATTACATCCAGTAGGGAGAAGACCACTCAATATCAGAGAAACCCGATAACTAGTGACACAGCACCTTACAGCCATGTTTGCTGATGATGATGCCAAATTGGAAGGACCATTAGCAAGCAATAACCATACCAACGATGATGACCAAGGGATGCCGAGGACCACTGAAGGATGGGAGCCCATTACCACAGAAGAACTACAGAGAGCAATCAGGAAGGCCCCCACAAACACCGCAACAGGATTAGACGGAATTCCGGCAAGTGCCATGAAAACACTAAGAAAACAAAGAATGGAAGAATTAAGATGCTATTTAAACAAAATGATGAAGGAAAAGAACATCCCAAAGGCCTGGAAGACAAGCTCAGTTTCATTAATATATAAGGGAAAAGGGAGCAAAAGGGACCTCACGGCATATAGACCGATCACAATAACATCTGTCGTATACAGGATATTTATGCGAATAATCAAGAGCAGACTGGAGGAACTTGTTGAAGAAAGAGGCTTATTAAGGAACCTGCACTTTGGATTCAGAAGGGGCCGGCAAACTGAAGACAACCTATTCATCTTAACCCAGTGCATCGAAATGGCAGAAAGGGAGCGAAGGGACCTGTGGGCATGCTTTCTTGACATCGAAAAAGCCTATGACAACGTAGTACACGAAGTTCTGTGGCAGACCTTAAAAGAGTTAAAGATCGAAAAGGACATAGTTGACCTACTTCAAAACATCTACTCAGGGAACAAGATCATTGGCTGCTGGGAAGGGACAAAAACAGAAGAAATTAGAGTCACCAAAGGGCTACGGCAGGGGTGTCCCCTATCTGCACTGCTGTTCATGCTATATATTTCACGTCTGGAAGCAAACCTTGAGGATTCACAACTGGGATTTGATGTATCATACAAGAAATCAGGACAGATAGTACAACAAAATGTACCTGGCACGATTTATGCGGACTGATATCGTCCTCCTGGCAAACACCAGAGAGGAGCTGCAGAACCTTATGGATATCTGCAACAAAGGTGGCCAACAAATGGGGCTGAAATTCAGTGCTACGAAAAGCAAAGTTATGTGCTGGAGCTGGGAAAATGGGCAGGCACCCATAAATGATGAAATGGAAGAATGCAAAATGCAAGGGAAACCGGTGGCGAACACGATGCAAACAAAGTATTTGGGAGTGGTGGTGTCAGCAGGCCAGCAATACTTGATAGAGCATGAGAAGCAATTACGAAGCAAGGCTACTAGGTATGTTGGAATGCTCAGGGCTAGAGCACTGTGGTCCTTTAACCGTTATGAAGTGACGCGTGAGCTGTGGAAGGCTGTGGCGGTGCCAGCTCTTACATATAACAACGCAGTGCTGTGTATGACATCACCCACGGTGCAACATCTCGATAGGAAACAGAGAGAGGCGGGAAGAGTGGCGTTGAAGGCACACAGAACGGCAACAGGTGCAGCTATTCAGGGGGACATGGGTTGGTCAGAATTCGGGGCTCGTGAAGCGAAAGCGAAAATATCATACGAGGAGAGAATTAGAACCCTACCAGAATCGTGGATAGTGAAGAAATTGTACCTTAGCATGATATATAAAGACATTCACACCAGATGGAGAAGAAAGACGACAGGTTGGAAGAGAGAAATTGGAGTAACCGAAAAGACACTCGACGACGAAACAATATATAACAGAAGGGAAATTCGCGACCTAACCAGGCAATGGGCAACAAGAAAATGGCAGAACGGCATACGCAAGAAAAAGGCTCTAACGACCTACGCGGAAGGGAAAACTGAGATCTCTGCGGAAAGATGCTATGACAACTCTGTTGGTAGCGCGCTTTTATTTGAAGCAAGGGCAGGAGTGCTAAGGACCAGGCAATGGTGGAAGAAAATACGGGACAAAACAGAAGACGAGCACTCGCCGAAGACGATGAAAACAGTATGCACCATCTGTGAGGAAACAGTGGAGAACACCGAGCACATAGTGTTGAATTGCCAACGTATCCCTCCAAAGACAGAGGCAGTTTCTTTGAAAGAGGCGCTGGGCTTTGGCACATATGCACATATTAATACAACCAAAAGAAGGCTGGAATATTGGTGGGGGGAAACAAACAAGGAGCACATATAAGGAACTTTAAACTGGCTAGGACACGCAGAGCTCACTGCCATGACCACCCGTTACAAAGGGCACAGCCAACAAGATCATCATCATCATCATCATCATCAGTGCAATCCGATCCATCAGTCACTCACACAATGTTAGGCTTAGCTCGCGTCCACATGTGTCTTCATGAAGTGTATCAAGAAACAGCCACATGAAGGGGTTTCGCTTGCATCAATGTTCCAGATAATTCGGGGACATGATCGCGAGAGCAAATCAAAAACAGAAACCATGAAATTTGATATGCCAAAGTCAACGCTGTCGTCATAGCAGGCCGTGCATTGAAGGGTGATGTGGATGATGCCACATGATACTGACAGGTAATATCGGAAACCTGGACGCGGGAAGAGGATGCGCAGGTTTCCCGGCAGAAAAGAAAGATAAACCTAATTGTAGACGATTGAGATGCGCATGAAATTTTTTCCAAGTCTCAGGCATGCAGGTATATTTTGTAAACAAATAAAAAAATGTGAAGAGAACAGCTGTTAATTCTTTTTTTCCTTGTTACCTACTGTAGTGGAAGTTGATTATCTTGAAATAAAGTTGCATTTCATGAAATCTGTGTACTTTGCTTAAATGAAACTTCTGATAAATGGAACAATATTTCCATTCCCTTGGAGTCCCGTTTAAGAGGAGTCCACTGTAATTGAATTTCAGGTGAGTGTGGCGCAATTTCCGTTAATTTAATCTTTTTGGCTCGACCTAGCGCAGTGTGCTTTTATCAAAATGCTACAACTACCACAGCTGTTGTAGACCTGCATGTTATAGCCCTGCATGTTACACCCACTCATGCTGCATGGTATAGGGTGTGCCCTGGTATCGTGTTGAAAAGAAAATGGTTGTCCAAGAAAACAGGCACCTACAGTCTGCTTGACGAAACAGAGGATGACATGCTGTGGAACAGCAGCAAAGCTAGCAACTGCGACACCTGTGACTGCAGCAGTGACAGCCATTAGCTTTTTGACAAAAAGAAGTAAAGGTACAGTTGTATTTATGGTTTGTGTGTTGTTACTCATTATCTAACATGACGGAAACGAAGTATTGCTTCGTTTGAAAATTGATGTAGAATGTACCCCCATGATTTGCGCATCCTCAACTTTCCCCGCTTTATTGGGGGAAACAAGTGCACAAACTATGCAAGTAAATACGGTAAGCCTAGATCGTAGTGTTTTGCACTGATTGTGCTCAGTGTGTATTATCAGGTAGGAATCAAATTTTCAAGAGTTCCCATAGAAGTATATTGTATTTACTGTAAATAAGGCATTAACCCTATGCTGACTGCAGTGTTCTTTTTCATTTTTGTTTTCTTAGAAATGGCATTGACCCTAACGACTTCTGGCCTTATTTACGTTTTGTAATCATGTGATATTAACTTATGTGAAAACAAATACTATACAGGGTGGTCCACCAACCATGATAGAAATTCATAGTAAAAAACGTAGGCCCAGAGAGAGATGCGGTCAAGGGATTTTTTTCTGCCAAAAACTTTTGCCACATATTGGTAACATTTTTATTTCATTTCAATTGACAGAAAGTTAATTTCTTGAATTGAACTCCGAAATTTCCCAAGGCAACCTAACGTTTTCTTTGCGGAAATGGGTTCCCCGTGGTCATTTTACTCAGTATAGCACATAATCCCACTCGTAATGCAATGGCAATTGCAGAAATAAATTTGCCAAAAATCCGTGGAAATGAGCTCTTGGCTCCATCTCTTTTCTGACGGCTCGTAGTTTGAGTGCAAAGCTGCGAAGAAAGGAGGTTACATTGACACACCACACGAGGGGGGAAAGGGTTACAAGCCTTACCCACGGAACAAACACGCGGTTGAGTGAAGAAATCAGAGCTATCTTATCAAAAATGGTCACCTGACGGCTTGTAATTCTTTCCCCCCTCGTGTGGTGTGTCAATGTAACCTCCTTTCTTCGCAGTTTGGCACTCAAACTACGAGCCGTCAAAAAAGAAACGGAGCCAAAGGGTCATTTCCACGGATTTTTGGCAAATTTATTTCGGCAATTGCCATTGCATTACGAGTGGGATTATGTGCTATACTGAGTAACATGACCACGGGGAACCCATTTCCGAAAAGAAAACGTTAGGTTGCCTTGGGAAATTTCGGAGTTCAATTCAAGAAATTAACTTTCCGTCAATTGAAATGAAATAAAAATGTTACCAATGTGTGGCAAAAGTTATTGGCAGAAAAAAATCCCTTGACCGCATGTCTCTCTGGGGCCTATGTTTTTTACTATGAATTTCTATCGTGGTTGGTGGACCACCCTGTATATGCATGAGTGACACCACAACAGCTGATACCTATCCATACTTATTAATCGCAACTGACCTGCACCTCAAAAACTAACCACATGGCGAACTCTGAAAATATACATTAACACATTAATATAAGACTTCCAAGTTCCAGTACATACTAATGACCAGTGATGGCCACTAACTACTTCTAGAGTAGTTTAACTATAACTACTAACTACTTCATGATGGAGTAGTTTAACTAGTAGTTCAACTACTTTTCAGGGGAGGTAGTTAAAACTACTTCGGTAACTACTGCAATGTATTTTAACTACATCTATAACTACTTACTAACGTTGTCCATCAACACCAATCTCATTCTTTAGCGTTCTCAGACACCTACATATGAATCACAAGCAGTGATAAAAGTGAAGATTTAGTACACATGCACAGCACAATTGCTCTGCACCTCCGTTCTCATCAAACAAGTAGCTCAAGGTAAAAGTCGGAAGCACAGTCGTGCCGTAAAGCTTGCGGAAAAATCGGAAGTAGTTAGCACCTGCAGTAACCTAACTACTATAGGCAACTACTCGAAATAGTAGTTTAACTAGTAGTTGCCACTACATTTCTGCAAATAGTTGATAACTACTTTTTAACTACAATCAGGTAGTTTAGCTAGTAGTTTAACTACATGTAGTCAACTACTGGCCATCACTGCTAATGATATCTTCAACTGGCAGTACCAATGCTCTGAGCCAGAGTGCTCAAGGCTGAGAGCGAGGCACGCACTGGGAAACAACTGCCGAAGCTGTTGTCAGACCTCTCCGTTTTGACCAGTCGGAGATAGAGCAAGCGCTCCAGAGCGCTCTGAGGCAGCCAGTCGAAGATACCTTAAGTATCAGGCACATTCCCCTAAAAATAGTATGGCTCTTTGAGGTGTATGAATTTGTTTCTGCATCTTTTCAAGTCATACTTACCTGAGTAGCTGTTCCATCAGCTGTGTGGTCAGAATCTCCAGGTCGAACACCATCCATGCGAACCACTGTCCAATGCCCATCATCCACTGCAAAGAAAGAAAAAGAATTAGCCATCACAACACACTGTTACCAATTATCATTAATGGAAAGCTGTTACTGCTGTCTCAAAACTTTCCAATTTTCGAAGAAAGCACTCTGCAAACTCTGAACTGTAAAGTACACCTGAAATACCTACCGTAATTTCACGCGTATTAGCCGCGGCTTATGCACGATTTTTTTTTTGTCACGGGCGCTCTGCGGCTTATCCACCGGTGCGGCTTATCTGATGACTATTTTTTCCTGGCATTTTCCCCATAGGTCGATTTTAACGAAAGGGCCGACAGTGTCTCTGGAACAGCACTGCCCTGCCGATGCACAAACCGTGCCTAACAGAGACGGGTCCACATTCAAGTAGATTGATCTTCCTGGTGCATTCCCCATGCATTCCTGGTGCAGCTTTAACGAAAGTGGTGACAGTGATTCACGTCTACTGGAAGGCCACTGACCCATCAGTGGCCTTGAATGAAAAACGCCCAACAAGGGCACAATCCGATATTGGTAGAACTCTAGAGCTGACATCCTTTGTTGTACACTATGCCGACCCCGGAGTATGGACCACAGCATTTATGGCCTTCTCTATAGTCTCCTTTGTCGCACAAATCAGTAGTCTCGTATTGCCCGCGGCTTATCTGCCAGAAAATTTTCAAAACGTTCCTAAAACGCGTCCTGCGGCTTATCTGTGGTGTGGCTTATACGCGTGAAATTATGGTAGTCGCAACCACTGAATGCAGTGACGCATGAAATCACTCTTAAATTATCACTGCACGAAAAGCTTTCCCTGAATTATCAATATTCATAAACTAAAGAATTGAGAGAGCCCACAGTTTCACAGTGCCTAGAGTTGCAAAAATGTCTAAGCACTTACATACAGACAAAAAGCCTTTTTGAAATACGAGCATTTACCGCACAAAATACTGAGAGTGCTACCTTGCTCTTCTGATGGTGCTGGTGCAGATACTGATGGGTGGCACACATTGTCAGTTGTGCCACCACTGCCAACAGCGTTGCCACCAACCTGGACACCACCACTTCCTTGTTGCCGTGTGTGTTCTGGTGATGGTGGGCCCTCGCCGGAGCCTCCACCTGATGACGAGGCTGAGCCACCAGCCAAACCATCAGTGCTTGTATGATGGCTGTGCCTGCAACGAAACCATGCACTCAGTCATTCGAACTAGCTGGTCTCCGCATCATCGCCAGCAATGCGGTAGGGTATTGGTTCTCAAACTTGGTTCCTTGGAACCCAGGGGTTCTGCAGGCAGTTACTGTGAGTGCGTGCTACCATATTTATTTGCATATTGAGCACCGAAATGTTGGTACTTTTTTTGTTCCCTGCACTTAAACGTATCCTAACTTTAGTAGCATGGCCGGATCCTCTCGCGCAGCGCCAGCCAGCATATCGCTCTCGCGCGGCCGCTCATATCGTACAGTCAACGAGATGGAGCACCTGGTGCCAGAGTGATGAACGATGAAGGTGACGGACATCGAGGAGTACGTATTTCATCCATGCTTGATAGAACAGAAGACCGTGTGATGAGGGAGAATCGAGACGTTTGATTTCGGGGAGATTGACGCGGATATCTCGGAATAAATCGCGACGACGATGCAGAACCGTGACGTTAGATTTCGGGGAGATTACCACGGATATCTCGGAAAAAAACGGGAGTTAACTGCACCTTAAGTGTTGGGTTCCAATTGTCCCCCATGTACTGAACGCACCCCTCAATGGCGCAACGTTTTTGGGTAAAAAATGTGTGTCTTACGCGCGAGTAAATATGGTATAAGGAACGTGCGCTCTAGCACGTTACAGTCGCGGCTAAATCCCCACTGGGGTTGTCCTTCGGTGGAATAAAAATAAATCTTGCAAAAGTGGATCTGGCAAGCTGGGTGGGGGTGGGGGTTCCTCCAGTGTGCCCACAGAAGTGCTGGTTCCCCTGGGCCTACAAAGTTTGAGAACCCCTGGTATAGAGTATTGCCCCTGCGATGGAACACCCCTTTTATCGTCCCGAAATAAAGTTGTTTGTTGAACTAGCTGGCATTAATGTGTTAAATAAATGGGTTAAAAATCTTGCGGTTGCTAAAAGGATATTACGTTCTTTCAACAAAAATGAGAATAAACATGAGCTGCAGAAACAGACAATAACTTTTATTTCGGACTGAGGGAACCTTAGTGAAGACTTTTAGAAGTGTAAGGGCACACTTGGAAACTGTAAGGATGTTATACTAGCATTTGCCAGTGTATACCTGTGTGTTCGTGCTCGGGCACCTCCTGCATTACGGTGCCTAGAATTGGGAAGCATTCTCTCAGAGGTGCTGCTGCTGCTGGGAAGGCTGGCCACAGAGCCATTGTGTTTCTGGTGGAGCGAACTTGATGATGACGATGTCCTTGGAGCTACAATTGAGAGGCAAAATTATCATGAAATGGCCAGCAACTTATATTGTGCACGTTATGTCACCGACAAATAACAGCGAACACAACACAATTCCACTACGATAGAGAGCATATAAGAGTTACCTTCAGCCCTCCTAGCAGCACATGTGGAAGCCTTAGGAGGATACCAGCTCAAATCTACATGGAGTCCATCCAACACAGTGAGGAGGTAGCTGTGATTTCGACTGGACTTCCCTCCACAGCTCAGCTCCAGTGGGTGAGGAACCTTATCCACTGCAAGAGTTTGTTATGACTTGCTCAAATTGAACCACCAGTCAAACCCACCTAGTCATGTACAGCTCACTACTAGCAACTTATCAGAAGTTGTGCACTGAAGTGATGCCTATATGAAAGACTAAAGTAACAATAAGGCAGTCATTGTACATTATTAGCTATGTACATTAGTGACGCTTTCAGAAACTCACTAAGGTCACAAGACAACATTTTTCACACCACTGAAACTTTACTTCAGATATGTCACATACGTTAGCTGAAGTTATGCAAAGCTATTAAAGCTTACTTGACATCATATTAGTAAGCTGTTCTCAGCATGATTTGTTTCATTTAAAATCATCATTATTACTACTTGGTTATCATGTAAAAAAGAAACATTATTCACTTTGCACTGCTCATTGGAACACACATTCTTGCAACATCGATTGCACAGAATGTATACCTATTATAAGAAACAAACTAACATTATAAGTAGAGCCTGGATTCCTAGGCAAATACCTATTTTTTTCGTGTGATCCTAATAGTGCCTTTTCAATACAGGAGCACTAATTGGTTGCTGGGGAACCTCCTGTATCGTTTTGATAGTGCCTATAAATGCCTATTCAGACGGTGCCTATTTCGGCGTAGGTGCCTAAAACTCCGATTAAACATAGAAAAATGCCTATAATGGCCCTTAAGAAGTGGCGACACTCTGTTCTGCAGGCGAAATTGACATCGGTCACCTCACACAACATTTTGAAACCATCGACATCGCTTCAAAGAAGCGATTATCTCAAAGGTACTGGAATGTAAGCTGGGAATTGAAAATCAGTTACTCAGTACACTCGCTTACTTGTTCTTTCTCTCCCTTCCAGAATTGTGTTGTTGTTGCGTGGGTCGCTATTATAAAATATAGGCACGTTTCGTAACAGCTTTGTCGAAATCTAGAACTCAGCGCTATTGCGTGCTTACATCTAAAAGAGCTTTTTAGTTTCCATGTTTCCTTTTTTTTTACAACTACTGTAATTTGACACAAGGTAAAATGCTGGGGAGGGGATGTGATGTGCGAAGGTAGGTACAATTTCTGCAGTTTGGAGACCTTTGGGCATGCTGCCCCCCTTTCCTGCAGTCAATGCCAGCAAGGCACACGAGCGAAAATTACGTCCCGTCCAGTGTGAGGAGACTTGATCACCCATATTTGCTAGCTGTTGCGAACCTTGTGGTAATGCCGTAAACGAAATCCAGAAGCCGGGGCTTAAAAAATTCAAATAAAGAAATTTGTGACTAAAGCTTCCGATGCTCGAAGCCCATCTCGCATATCGCCAGTATACTGGCCGCGACAAGTCCTTCTGAAGTGTCGCGGAACGAAGGCAATGGCTAGAAGCCTTGTGACCGTACTAGGATGGATAAGTTTTGCATTTCATGCAGCAAAAAGATTAGCGAAACACATTAGTTATTCACTTTGTTTTTGCACTTTTAGTACTGCAAATGAAAAAAATAAATAAAAAGTCAAGAATTTGTAGTGCCTATAATGCCCTTTTTAGTGCCTAAATCGGGATTTTTAGGGCCTTTTGTAGGCGCTTAAAACAAGGTTTGTTCGTTTGTTCACAAGGTTTGGGCTCTAATTATAAGGGTACTTCACAGGCGAGTAATGAAGGAAACGGGTGTATTACCATGACAGTGATAACATTCACTCTTATTTATTGTGAAAAAGAAATTCACAAACTGAGGGGGGGGGGGGGGGAACTCCCACTGAAGATTACTAAGAATAAACTCAGGTTTTGCATAAAACCTGCACCCTAGTTTTCACCTCCAACTATTGACCATCCACATTCTTTGTGGCACAAACTTCAGTACACTTGAGTAGACACTCAATACCAATACTGAAGAGTACACAGGCACATACGTTTCCCATCAGTCTTCTCCAAAACTTGGTAGAGATCAAGGCATCCATCACCAAGCAGAGCATCCTTTATAAGGGAGTTATGGTTGAAGACACGGAAGTGCAGCTTTGAGTATGGAGTCACCAGGCTATGCAAAAAAGAAACCATAGAAACATGTGTAAGAGCTATGCTTCATGAACGTGACAACCTCGAAATTCATTTAGTGAAGCGGCTATCATGTGGAAAAATACTGGATGCATTGATGTAATGTTGGAAGCTGACAATATCATCTGTTGCTGAAATCTCATACAAACTTCCACCTACCTCAACTAGGGTCATAAAAGTGCTTCCCAAGTAGGTACATATATACAAGTCTACAGTGACCTGTTACCTTTATACAGATGCTTGCATCATCATATTTACTTTGTCGTCGTCTTGAAGTTGGACTTTTTGGTCCCAAATCATATATAACCAAGGACACAAAGAACAATCTCAGACTTGTTCAAGGTGGGTTCAACGAGTATATTCTGGAAGTTCTATTGAAAAGACGCCCCCTTTACAGATTCGAATTCTGCACAATTATTGTGGTGGTGTAGTTGATTTCATCAACAAAGGTATATCTGGTATCAAACATGCAACTGATATCTCGTTTTTGATGTTTTATAATATTACAGCATGACATATAGCTACTGGCATTGGTGGTATTTTTGTTCTAGCTGTGCTTATAATATCTGTATTTGTTGTTTAGCAGATGCATCATAAGTAGGGCCTTGTGTTTTAGGGTAAGACCCGGTAAATCCCGAAAACCAACTCTCCAACGTGCCAATTCAGCCACCATTATGAGGAGTGGAGAACACTAAGCACTGTATATTCAGCACAGTTGTTCTGCATCTTCTGTCCATCTAAAATGCGAGAAGTACTTTTTTTGTATTTTCCACCTGGAAATGTACTTTTCCACCCAATATAACCCAATTTTACCCCGTTTTATGGCTCCTGAACTAAAACCGTCGGTTCTTAAAAAAACATAAAACCCCAAAACACAAGGCCCTTATCATAAGTGAGGCATGATGGCTGTTCATGGACACAAAAACAAACAAGCAGCAGCCAGTACATCCATTAACGTTCTCAGCAGAAGCAGCTGGCTTCCACAAAGTGCAAAGTGACAGGTGCACCACATGCCACTTGCAGTCACACTACAAAACTGATGGCCTGGATCGATTTCCAAATACCGTTCATCAATGCTGCCAATTTGGTTTAGAAATTGGCTGCATAACCATAATCCACCTCTGAAGGGCTTGCAGACATGCCTTGACCTTGCTTGATCACGGCACATTCAACTTCCTCAGTTACACCTTTCACTTTTTGACACTGCAGTCTCACCACTACACCTCTTCGTCTACTGGACTACAGAGTACAGATCCACAAATACAATAATAATGACGATTTCATGCTCACTGGCACAAAAGCAACTAGGCCATCATACACCAAAACTAGTGCTAAATTACTTAAACGAGGAACAGTCTCTGTTCGAAATATCGGTGGCTCTCATGCTCAGGCTTTTTGCTTAACATTTCCTCATTGGTTTACTGGATTTTCTACCTTTCTGCGATCAAGCTATAAGTAGGTTAAAGCTCAAATATCAATATAAAAACACAAGTTTCTGAAGAGATTTATCACAAAAAAGCCATTTTTCCTATTGACCTTGAGCAGGATCCTGCTGATCCTATTTAATATCCTATGGAGAAGACAATATTGTAAAAGCTGGAAGCAGCATCGAAATCAAGTTATAACAATTTTAAAAATGGTGTTCAATCTGTAACCATATAATGGACACGTAATAAGTATCATATTTAGTCGCGTGTGCGCTCCCAGTTTTTTTTTTCTTTCGTGTTAGCGCCGAGAAGCAACTGTGGCTATGAGCTGCGTACAGATGTGGACAGATGGAGAGAGGACAGCAGGAAGGAGCGGGGTGACAGGGGGGTTAGTATGCGTCCTGGGCCGACTTGAGGGGGAACTGTGCCGACATTCGTCTGGAAAGTCTTCGGAAAACCCAGGGAAAACCTGAGACAGCACAACCGGTGGTAGGATTCGAACCCACCACCTCCCAGTCTGCACGACACCAACAAGCGAGACGCCTTAGCCCACTCGGCCATGTCGCTGGTCGGCTCCCAGGTTTGTGGTGCGTTTATTGTGTTAATTGTGTTAAGTGTGTCAATTATGTGTAACACTGTGTGTCACACTGAAAGCTGGCAGCCACAGTGTGTGTACTGCAGTGGGTTCACAACCAGCACACCATGACAGCACAAGCCAGAGCGAGCTCTCACCCCGTATCTGCACTAAAACCGTTCTAATGCCAAACTCACGCTGCAACAAATATCTACGAAATATGCGTACGTATATGGTGGCATGTTGCGCAGTGCACTAGTTTTCTACTGTCTTTGCCAGGCAGGAATCAATTTTTTACAGGCTATTTGTAAACATTTTCTGTGGTGCAATTACTTCCGCATTTTACCTTACTTATTTTACCGAAGTTCAAATTCAACAGGCAAATTTGAGGAGAAACAGGCTTCAAACCAAAATTTCTGACCTCAACTATAACCACCTACTACATTTGTGCATTTCATCAAAACTATGCAAGCACTACAACGTCAAGGCAAAGAAACATTTTAAAACCCTTTTAAGACAGCACCATCTCAAGCAAACAAAGTGGCAGCTACACAAACGAATCTGCAACTTACACAGGGAACTGCTCGTCCCACTTGGGATTGCATGTGCTCTTACTGTACTCAGTCTTGACAGGAACACCACCATCCACACTCAACTCCACGTAGGGGTCAGGTTTGAACAAGATTCCAGTAGGGCTTAGCTTTGCTGACACCACTGTCATCAAAAAGTACACACATCCAGTGTTAAAGGAAAAGTATCGTACTCATTATTGACACTCATTATATTGCAGTGTAGCAAGTTATACATTAACCAATAGTCAAGACGAACTTTTCCTTAGTTTCACTCGGGTTTAGCACAGATTGGTTATACTCATTAACATAAAAAGCTTCAGAGAGAAAGAGGAGGTTCTGGCACATCTTTAATGCATTTTTTTAGATACTATTCGACTGGGAGTAAAAGAATGAAGGCAGTGACAGTATGATTTCATTTTTTGACAAGTGACATAACAGAAGATAGACATGCATGCTGTGTTGACAACATGTATTCCACGACCAGCGCTGGCCAATGATTTTTTTTTTCCTGCACAAATCTCAGTTCAACCTGCCATGTGCATGTCAAGTGCAATTTTTCCGCCATATAGGTTACAAGCATCTTTTGGCAATACATTGGCAGTTTTTGTGTTTGTAAGCAACTGACACTGTGCTGATGGTGAAGGACAACATGAAACAACACATGCACTTCAAGCAACTGCTTTATGTGAATACTAGAAGGTTAGCTAATACTGCCCTCTTATTTGTCAGGGTATGGATGAGTGGCTAAAACATATGACTCATAGATCCCACATGCATAAGACCTCAGAATTTCACTTCCTCTCCTGTTGAACAGTATTTGATAACTCTCAAATTCAGCTAGCAGAGCTTCACGTTTGCAAGACTTGACGTGGGCCTTCAGTGGAGTCATGTCCATGAAATGCCCACTAAAAGTTATATAAATGACTAGCCCCTCTAACCTATGTCCAAGTAACTGACAGCAACACCAATAGGAGAGGAAAGAAAATTCTGGATGTCCTGTATCAGCTGCCCAGCCATCAATATTTCTGGTTTGCATTAGATCACAACATCGCCATGTCCATTCTAACGATGCAATGTGATGGGTAAACATGTGATACAAAGAAAGCAGACAACGTCAAATTTTGAAACATGAAAACACAAAGTGCTCACCTGTCACATTCAGCTCAAACAGAGAGCCGGGAGGAGGACCTTCAGTCATGTTCCGTAAAGCCCTACCCTAAGAAATTGCAACAAATATGAATAAGGAATACACACAGACTGAGCACCAATATTCAACAAAATGTCACACTGCTAGCACTCATACATAAAGTGTAAAATGTGCAGACATACAGCAGTGGCCAAAAGTCTTGCACAACTGTTGCAACATGGTTTTTCCATCACTGAAGAGTAATTACAGGTAGCTTCGATTGAGCTATGTGCACGTGTTATGTAACTTTCTTAGTGTGCTATGGTTTATAGTTGTGATTTTCACCTAAGAGTGAGAATAATGCAAAAATCATTAGTTATTCGACTATGTACATATTTATTCTCAGAAATGCACTCCAGCCTTGACTTATGGAACCCTTGATGTACAAAATCCCTTGTTTTATCAACCCTGATTTGCGAGCAACCAACACATTTTGGGGGAACAAACCTGGAATAGCCAAGTGGTGATGATGATTTGATGGGAATACCCATGTGTTTTTTTACTTTTATTCATTAACAGGGGCTAAGCTATGCCTGCCAGAGGTCAACAACGTGCCACATGTGTCCAATGACCGAGAGAAAACTGACCATGTAACAGGAACTGTGGACATATCGGCAGGAGCAAAGCAAAAGCGATCGGCTGGGAATCAACAACAGTCATCGGGGTTAGTCACTGCAAACTCATACACTAATGGCACTGATAGAACCACATCTTAGAATACAACGCGTTACGTTGAAGATATGATCGACAGGGGGAGGAAGACAAAGGTACAAAAATGAAGCGCAAGACAAAACATTCACCCTGAGTACGATGTTTAAATATTTCCAAAAATCCAGATCCCATAAAGCTCTCTCTTCATTGCAACACTGTCCATCCTTTTCATTCATTCAAAACTGATTTACGAAAAATTCTGGTCGTTCACATATTGCGGGTTGGCGGTACAGTGCTGGACAAAAGCTTACGGAACACACTCTGGCGCATTCCTTCCTCAGAGTGACACGCTAGCAGCGAATGGTACTGTACGGACCTAGAAACAGGTGACAGGGTTACCTAAGCACATGTCTAAGTCCGTAGGGTCCCATTCGCTGCTAGCATTTCACTCTGAGGAAGGAATGCGCCGGAGCGTGTTCCGTAAAGTTTTGTCCAGCACTGTAGGGTGATGATGATGATGATGATGGGGTTTTTGTGTCGCACAAAGTTTGACGGTCATTGAGGAAGGGTAAAGCAAAGTCTATAAAGTGATTAATATATATAGATGGCAACATTTCCTTGAGTTTGAGATATGAACACAGAACAGTAGACCTTTCCACTTGTTGGTATTCCACACATAAACTGAGAAGCTACTGGACCACTACGCATACCTGTTGTCCTCGTTCTAAATAACATTGTTGGAAGTTGGTGCATGACTCTCGTCTGTCTAGAGCAATTCGCAGTTTACATATGCGAATAAAGACACACAGAGGATGTGACTGTCCACTTCTCTGTATCTCTGTGTTCACCTCCTCAAACTCAAGGAAATGTTACCCTCTGCACAGTTACACTACCTCCGTTGTATCTTCCTGCTTTGTTCATCAATTAATATATCATTGGTCAGCCTTTAAACTAAATTGCAAACATTATTGGGTAGGCATTCACAAAACAGGATTCTCTAGCAGATCCGGTGTGGTCGTTCCACAGGCCTCCTTCCAAGCTTCTTTGAGGTCTCATACTGAACCTTCCGCCACAAATTTTCGAATGGATTAAGACAGTGCAGCAAGTTCAGCAACCTGATGCAACATTAAGCAAAGCAATTCTTTACAACATTTGCTCCAGGACATGCTGCATTGTCATCTTGAAAGGAAAAATATTTGTCCAGAAATTTCCTAGACACTATGACTATAAACAAATAATTTTATAAGAGCTCACAAAATATGCATGTTGGATGCACTAGAGAACCAACATTTTTTGTTCACTACTGTAGAAGTGCTTCAACCACTGCTTAAAAAAAAAATTTAGCATGTATGACAGGTGGGCTAATCTTTCTCTAGGTACAGTCGAACCTTGTTAATAAGACACTCATTAATACAACATCCCCGCTTTATGTCCCTCTGTTCCCTCCTAATGGCCTTCGCATGTAACACTTCTTTGTTAATGACATTTCGTTTATATGACAATGACCAGTATTTTCAGCACAGCTAGGGGTGAACACGTGTACTTTACCCTTGTTACTATGACCGTTGGTCACTGAAACTGCGGTTCTCATGACCTATAGCAGCCAAAACGCAGGCCCGCTTTCGGGGTGACTAAGAGCAATATCCTTGGTCATATGGTCATAGTGACCTGTCATACGGCATTCATCAACCATGCCTGAGAAGAAGCGCAAATGAACAGAGCTGTCTGCAGGAATGCAGCGGATATACGTCGGGCTGAGAACTGCACTATAAGCAAACGTATTTATCAGACTTTTTTAAAAAGTCTTACGCATTCTTTTAAAATGCCTCATTATACATTTTGTTACCAGCTTACGTAATGTTCTATGTTTCGAAGCTTATGTAAAGGGCATGGTACAACTCATAATGTGGTGAAGATATTCCAAAAGCCGGGCGTCGTAACTGGAGAATGAAAATTGTCACCGACTTAACCCAACGGGAAATAACAATTTATTTAGACGTTTCGTCTCCTATGCGGGAGACATCATCAGTGCAAGGCTAGGGACGGGATTGAGGAGCACCAAAACCAGTCTTGCTATTTAAGGGTTTACCGAGGCCAGAGTACAGTCCAGGATGTGGGCCACGGTTGGCATTGTCCAGCAGTGGTCCACGAGTTCAGTCTTTGACCTAATTGCGTTGGTCGCCTTTTCAGAGCCTCTTCTGTGTTCTTTAATGCGGGTGTCCCGTTTCCTGCCTGTCTCACCTACGTACGAGGCATCACACTCCAAACAACTTAGCCTATAGACGACACCGCTTTCGCTTCCAGGTGGGGTGGGATCTTTGGGCCTTGAAATGATGTGTTGAAGTTTCATGTGGGGTTTGGAACAAGTCTTTATCCCCAAGGGCAGTAGAGTGCGCCGAATACGCTCCCAAACCCCTTTGACGTAGGGAATTGAGATGGTCCCATTATGTGTGGAAGGTTCTTTTGGCCGCCTGTCTTCTCTACGCCTGCACATGTCGTCGATAAACTTCTCATTCCCGTCCCTAGCCTTGCACTGATGATGTCTCTCGCATAGGAGACGAAACGTCTAAATAAATTGCTATTTCCCGTTGCGTTAAGTCGGTGACAATTTTCATTCTCCAGTCATAATGTGGTGTTCGTTAATATGACAACTCGCTTTATGACCAAAATCCGCGGGAATGGCCGTTGTCATATTAATGAGTTTCGACTGTACTCATCAGTTTGTCAAAAGAGAACAAAAATATATAAGAGAAAACAAACACCTGTGAAGCTTGAAGGGATGTACAATATCAGGTAGTAAGGGTAGACCAGTCCAGAATATCAGTCATCCCAAAGCTGCAAACAAAATATAATATCGTATTAGTTTGGGAACTGTTGGCTACCAAAACACCAAAGCAAATTTCTATTAAAGCCATAATAAAAGTGAAAAAGTTATCAATCACTTAATTAAAAATGTTATAGCAGCAGGGATATCGATTGCTACTGCTTTTGGGCAGACTAATGCATGCAACATGTACTGGTTTCCTTATGTGTTTGTTGCTATTTTTACATCTTTTAGTAGTGAGGCCTTGACGGAATAAAGCAGGACACACTCATATTTGAGAGTGCTACACCCTTTGATCGGAAACATGACTACTTAGACCATGCACCAGGAAAACACTGGAAGTCATCTTTATGCTAGTCACCTGTGTCCTGTTTCTCATCTAAGGGTGTAGTGCTGTCAAAATTGAGTATATTCTGCTTTATTCCATCAAGGCCCCACTACAAAAAAATGCAGAACTAGCTCTTGTAAAGATTTACATCAACCCAAACAAAAGGAGAGCAGCGCATGTTACACGTGCTCTGTTCAAAGACAGTAACAACAGATATTCCTGCTGTTATGTTATAACCTTTATAGAAGCGCATGATAAATTTATATGAAGCTGACTTTTCATACACACAGACAAAAAAAAATCACTGTCAAACCTAAAACATCAAGTTGCACTCATATCTGCAGTATTTCAACGACGACGACTGACACAAAAAATAACAAACCAGGACAACAGCGAGTTGTTTTTTCTTGTGTCAGTGTCCTTGCTTACTGAACTGAACAGCATCAACTACCCTGCCTCCACACCCTATTAGCACTGTATCAATCTTGCCTTAACATTACAGTTCTATGCATGACAATACAAAAGACTCCAGATGTTTTTATACAGTGTAACAGTAGCAGAGTCAGTGTGTATTCATGTGGCATAAGACCTTCAGTAAAAGAATAAAAAAAGCTCTCTAACATACAAAACATGTAGTTGGAACACTTTCCCAGTTGTCATATATTTATAATAGCCACACACAGCTGTTGATGCCAAGAAAATAGCACACACAAGTACTGCTGAAAGCCACAGGTCACAATCTTTTAACAACAAACTGATAAGCTTTCTGAATGGGGAGGGGTCCTACCAGAGAAGCAGCCAAGTTCACTGGATGTGGCAACATTTTAGTGGCAAGTTCTTGGTGACAAAATGCCCAATAGTCAGTGGTGTATCCATGGGGGGGCTAGGGGGGGCTCGAGCCCCCCCCCCCCCTACCTGCCATGGACTGACCCACGCAAATCGTGCAAATCCGAGGAGAACATAATATATATGTGCGGGGAGGTGGGGGACCAGTGTGACGATCGCGAAAGTTCTTGCAGTTCATGGTATCTATCTAAGCAGCACTCTTGAATGGTTTTCAAAGTATGACCTTTTCAAAATACTTCCAATCTGGTGACACCACCTCATTGCTCATGACAGCCTATACATGTAATCGTATTGTGAACGTCCAAATCAATTATTTTTGTTGTTGTTGTTTTTTTTTCATCCACATTTTGCAGTGTGCACAAGTACGTGTGTGTCACACCCAGGATCAGCGGGGGGGTGGGGGGTGCCCCCCTACCTTGGACGTCTGGCTACGCCACTGCCAATAGTTGTGCTAAATGTTAGAGGGCATTCTATGCAGAGCTGTTAATATCAAGCACTTGCAATAGGAGATTACTTCCAAAGCAAAAGGGAACTCCATCCACACCCATGCTGCACTTGTTAGTAGAGAGCATGTGCAGGGACAGTTTCGTGTACCAAGCCACAAAATTATTCACTTTATCCTGTGAACCAGACCAACCCTGCGGGGCCACAAGACTAGTGTTCGCCCTTGAGAAAATGTAGTGTGTTTTTGTTAAGAATGAACATGAGGAGAATGCCACAAAACGTTAGACACAGTGTTCATGAATATCAATGAACACTGGCCATGTCTGTATCTTATTTCATGGCGTTCTCGTCATAAAACGTAGTAGTAGATGAGGCAATTAAACATAGAAGGACGAACACAACACTGCCTTTTCTTTAACTGTCGTTATTCAACTGAAATTCTCATCATGTTCAGTGTTTGCTGCGTCCTGGTGAGCATGATGTAATCTTTGCACAGTATATACACTTCTTGCTTTGTTTTTACCAAACTACCCGATAAGAAGACAAACTAACATGAGACAAATCTGAAATGGTAAGGTGTACTGAATCCAAATATCGGGACCATCTGAGTACTCGAACAAGAGTAGACCTTTGTCAGATCCAACTAGCCACCGAGATTGTTTCCACTTGATCGGGTACATGGTTCCACACGTTCCACATGGTTGGGTACTACCTTCTATCAAATATGTACATCCTGTCCATTGCAGTGAAAAGGAAAGCGTTTGTGCAACCCACAATTTTTGTCACATTTCTTATTGAAAAGCAGGTTCACTTCATGGTTTTCCAATGTGCAAAGCTGAGTCGAGATGTCAGACAAGACCTGCTTCACACACGTGGCTGAAGAAAGAATCAGGTGGGACCTGAGACAACAAACCCGATCTGTCAGATGTGTCTCGTCTACATCTCTGCAGGCCCTTCGGCATGTATGGCACAATGAGAACGAATATGGCACGAGACACTTGGTCGAGTTATATTTAAATCATGTGAATTTTTTATAGCATCATTTATTTTCAGTTCATATCACTACAGCAGTAAGGCATGAAGGCATGGAACTGCAGTTTTGAAAGCACTACACGTTTTTGCCAAGTCCAATGATGCCAGTTCAACACAAAACTTTCTCTGACTGGCGGCTGCACATTAGACACTTTTGCCCCGAGGTGCCAAGGTCTGGTCACCATTGCTTACTGCTGTTTAGTTCTGCTCCACACAAATAAACAAAAAATGGTTAGATGTAGCAGGTTTGTCATACAAAAATGCATTGCAAAGTTACCCTCAAAAAGACCACCTGAATATCCAAACATGCGCATCGATATTGTCAGACAACTGACAACCTGTCATTTGTCGTTCGTGCCATGAAAAAGTGGCTGTCACTACAGTTGTTTTTTTAGGTCAGGGAATGTGTGGGGAATCAAGCCCCACAAATCACTACTGTATGGAATACTAACCTGGCAGTGTGCATTTTGATCATGTATTCTAGCACATTCCTCCTGCTTTTAGGGATGTAGAGCATTTACACAATATTGTGGTTCTCCTTGAAGCCACAGGGTATCTGCATACATTAGAACAACATTTCCCCACACCCCCACCTCTCCTCACAACATTTTACCCCACCAGTGTCGGTGAAGTAAATTGTTTCAACTTGTCACAACTGTTGTATGCACGTCAGTGCACTATGACTTCTATTGTTCAATTAACAAGTTTACAGTGCTGAGGACAATGCAATAGATGAGCAGTGGCAGCTATGCCTGATAATGCTGCTACAAATGAGAATGATGCTTCCAACACATGCACACAAGCAGTCAACAGCATACCTATTCAACAGATTGCTGAATATTTGTACGTTCAAAATGGTAGAGTTTTCAGTAACATGGTGACAATCAGCTGCTTCTATTCTGCATATACCATATTATATACAGACTACACAGAAAAGCATTCATGAGCATGAGCTTTGCTTACAGTAGTCAGGTTTGAGAAGTGGAGGAGCCCGCCCTTCCCTGAAATTTTGCTTTGATTGTAACTGAAGAGAGAGAACTAAGTACAGTAGCGGGATGAAAATGCCTTGTGGAGTGTGGGTGAAGTGTTCATATTAAACAATTGCATACTGGTGTTGTAGCAGAAACGATCTTACGACAGAAATAATTTAAGTCACACTAAATTACTATGTGTCAGCGATACAAGTCACACCGCTAATAGGAGGTGGTGTATTATCAACAGCAATACGAGGTGATCACATGTTTACGAAGTTCGTGTAAACGTCACTTCAAAGTTATCTAGTATCAAGCAACACAGAATGCGGTGCGACCACAGAATAAGGGAGATCCCCTAACGCCGATTCGTGTGATAACCAGGCTGATCAATCTTCTTGTGACCTGGCATTCTAAAACCAACGGATACAACCGATGAGCACTAACAGAGAAATATTACGACAGGCATATTCGTATCGAATGTTAAACGAAGCTAAGACATCCGTGTTCGACGTGTGAAAGACACGGCTGGTTGATCTGCTTAATCATAGCAGCACCCACTCCTGTGCACTGCTGAACAACGACTAGCGTATTTTATGCGAGCCCAAAGGTCTAGAAATTATAACTGACGGAATTGGCTCTAAGCCTAAAGTCAGGCTTTGTTTTGCCCTAGCAACAATAAATAATCGTGTTGCATTGGCACAATTAAATACGTCAAACACCTTCAGGATTGGGCTTAAATACGGATCCGAGCAAAAATGACGAAAGGTGTGTCGTCAAATGCAAAGTGTGTCACACCTCTGTTCTTTTCCCCCAGCAATTTCATCATGAAGTACACTTTCATGTTAACATCCATGCCGTGTAATTTTCGTTAGGCAACGAGTACAAGAGATTATGTTCACTTTGCACGATTGGAATGACGGAGGGATGAAATATGTGCTAATTCTGACTTTGGGCATACACGGAACTGGCTGTTATCAGAGTGCGCGAACACCACATATGCAGCAACACTCTTTACTTACCAAACGAATGACATTAAATGCCGATGCACAATGTCGCGACCACTAACTGCGGTTTGAGAAAAAGCAATTTAAAATAAGACATTACCCCGCAAACCACTTGCGCGGCTTCGGACACAGCTTTCTGGCGATAACACCGCCATTTGCACTCACGTGACTTCGTGCGTGCGCTGCAATCATCATATCGCAGAATCTCGTTCGTTCGTAACAGGAAACCAAAATGGATCCTCTCACATTTTCTACCGCCCCGAAAATAACAAATCTGGTTGTAGATTCCGGTGGTTTCATAAAGAATCATTTGCTTCAGGTAAGCAGTACCACAGCTGTCATCTTTGGTTGAATTTCGAAGAATGATGTGAACCTGATCGGGCTTCGTCACCGTGATATTTTCAGGGCATCTGCCAGAATGTGTATACAATTCCTGAAGTTGTGAATGAAATAAAAGATAAGGCAACAAAAGAGAGGTTGGCGTTTCTTCCATATAAGCTAAACTATCGGGTACCGCCACCTGAAATAATCAAGATAGGTGAGTGGATGGACGGAGTGAGCATACATGTGGTGCATTTAATAACATGGAGGAAATGAGTCCACGTGCAGGCAGGAGGCATAACGTCATGGGGTACACATTTTCTGTTTCAGTAACTGACTTCTCGAAACTCACTGGAGACTACCCAAGCTTATCGGCAGTCGATCTTAAGGTGATTGCGCTTACTTACCTACTGGAAAAGGAAAATGTGGGGACAAGTCATCTACACAAGGAACCCAAGGCAACACAGGTATGTTGCCTCGCGTCCAACTTGCTGACCCTATACCAGCTCTAAGCTTCAAGTTTAAGCTATCCTTGTGTTTTGCTTTGTTACTAACAGACATGGAACACAGGTTGTTTTTTGGTGCTATAACAAACTTTCAAAGCTACCGAGGGCAGTAAACATCAAAAAAGAATTCTGCCAAAAAGAAATGCACCGGAAGAGATATGTTCAGTGCAGCAATAGGGTTGTCTATTCTATTCCCCTACGCTGCGGAAACGAGTATATCGGCCAGACAGGAAGATGCTTGAACGATAGAATATGAGAACACTCTAATGCTGTTCTTAACAACAAACATGTGCCCTTAATGCATGTGTTGTGGCTTGTGGATGCAATGCCTTGTTTGAAAACACAGCAATTTTTTTTTTTGGGGGGGTGGGAAGGGGGAGGGAAATTATCGAAGCCATCCGCATAAAGAGCAGTCCGCCTTGTGTTAGCAATCCATCCGTCGATCTGACTGAAAAAGAGTTAATCTCTTTAGGGCACAGTTTATGATGCCTTGTAACTGGCCCATTTAAACAGGTTAGATCGCGCCTCCTAAGTTAAGAGAAGGGTGTTCCGCCTTCTATGTATTTACTTGTTTCTCTCTCTCGAATAAACCTCAGTTGTTAGAAGGTGCCTGTCTATGTCTGTTCCGCGCCACGTCATACCTATGTGAAAGAAAAAGTGTTCTTATTAAACAAGCAACAATAGTTGTATGCCTTCTGGGGATGTCTTACTGCTGCTAACTTTAGTAAAACCATACAAATCTGTTGTGTCAACAACATAGTTTTTCAAGAAATGATTCTAAATCATCAGTACAATGGCATCAGGCAACAAGTTTTGCTGATAAATACAGATACATTCGTCTCACTCTTTCCTGAAGTATTGCCGTGCCACTCTCTCCCATCAAGATGGTGCTTCTGTAGAGTAGCCTGAAAGTACATATGTATGCCATTTTCTTCCAAGTGATATGTATTCTTTTACATAAATTTCAACACTACATTCAAACTTGCTTAAATTTTGACGTTAGACAATCATTTCTGGGAATCTGTGGTGTACAGCTTGGGACAAAAGTTCACGGCACTGGCGCATTTCTTCATCGGAGCGGTCCCCTGCCTGTTACCACAAAGAAATCAAATAAGAAACGGGTGACTGGCTATTCTATCAATCTCTTAGTAAGTGTGTCCGTTCTTGTTTGCTGCTAGGATGTCACTCCAATGGAAAAATGCGACACCATGGTGTTTCGTAAACTTTTGTCCCAAGCTGTACCAGCGGCATGGTCAAGTCGATGAAAGCGTCCGCTAGTTGGTGGTAGCCAAGGTCGTGCTGGGCGGTGGTGGGTTTGAATCATACCACCGGCTGTGCTGTCCGAAGTTTTCCCTGGGTTTTCCGGCAGACCTTCCAGACAAAGGTCTGCACAGTTCCCCCTGAAGTCGCCCAGGATGCATACTGTGTCCCCCACTCCTTCCTGGTGTCTTCTCTCCACGTCTGTATGCTGCTCATAGCCACAGTTGCTTCACGGCACTAGCACTGAACTAGATAAAAATCTATAGGGATTGCTCACGTGACGTCGCTCGCAGAGAAGCCCCACAGTTGCTAGTGGACTTGCTGCCATCATGTAGGTCCTGGGCCCTAATTTTCCTCACCCTCATCGCATTTGCAGTTCCTTTAGGTGTTTCTAATTCCTTGTACTGTGTGTATAATATTCCTTGTAATTGTCGTGCGTTCAACATGAATAGTCTTCTGAATAGCATGTTGCAGTGAATGAAAGCCAACATTTGCTGGCACTGGTGTCACCTTTTCTGAGCTAGTGCCCTCTAGAGGGGCTGATGTCAGTGAGTAAACCGTATTTCACTCCCTGACCAATGACCAAACGGAATGAGTGTCTAAATGAATTGCTGTGTTGCAAAAATTTCTTCTTGTCATCCTGGATTTAAGATTAATTCACGTTATCCTAGTAATGAGAGGTATCTATGTGTATCTGTCCTTAAAAAAACATGCAAACTTCATTGAACCATTTTTAACCAGGAGGTGGTGACCCTATTATGAAGTGGTAGTCATACAAGTTGCCCCCTTCCATGTAGTGCCAAAGCTGTAGGTCTAACCATGGTTGCAAAATCTGCTAATTTGTTACCTGGTGGGAAATGTGTTAGAGTGTGTCTCAGCTAAACAGATAAAATGATGCTTTGGGATTTTGGGATGTTTGAATGCGGTTATGCCATTTGGGTGGAAACATGACCAATCAGTGGAAAGACGTGCACAAAATGAGGTTTGGAGGAATCCTGGGAAATGGGCAGGATTATGGTGTGCACAATCAATTCCTGATACGGCTATCAAACTATAATTAAAGCTTTCTACAAATACATTGTTGCAAGCAGTCTGTGACCCAGAGCTATGTTAATGTGTATGTATTTATGTAAAGCAGGGTGGTAGCAAACTAGAGCTGCTCTGTAGTTGTAATAGCTATAGCTAGTTGTAAACGCTTCCTTCGGTGTTAAGGAACACAGAACATCTTGAGATCTGTGATGTAGGATTTTTCAGAAACACCCTCAAGAACCACAGATTGGTGTACTGCAGTTATGTTGGGCATTAATTGCTGGCCCACATGATGCATATGGCACAGTGTAAAACACTGCGTGAAAGCAACGTCTACAATATGCTGAGCCTATACATCCAGAGGAGCCTCATACTGGTCACATAGATTTTGGCCTTGCATAAAGGGGAGATACTATTGTTGTCAAGGCATCATTGCGGCTGACAGAAAACATTAACACAGCTACATGTCATTCTTCGTTTCTATTGGCTATGGCGTATCCATGACTTTTATATGCTGCATAAAAATCAGGACCCTCTTGACATGCTGTCCACCATACAGAAAACCAGTCTTGTGCATGAAATTTTACGCTGTGCGTAACATGCACCGTTTCACGCAGTGAAATGCGCTCTATCTGGATCCACCTTAACTGATTACAGACCAGGTGCTGCTCATCAGACAAGATTTGTATGCACTTTATTGTGCTTAGCAAATGGAAAATTCTCTGTTTTATTTAACTTGATTTTATTTTATGATTACTTTGTGTGTGTGTGTTTGTATGTGCAGACTGTATACTGTACTGCATGCGTAGGTAGTGCAACGTTCTTTCCACATAATAACGATCAGTGGTGGCCTTACATTAAGTGCAGCAACTGTAAGCACAGCATAAACAGTTTGATAAGTGCGAACTGAAGCAGCAGCTGTGAGAAGTACTGACTTTCGAATAAACCTACGCACCTTCAATTAGCATCCAACTTGTTCACAACAGCGTGACTATTCTGAAACTAATTGTTCTTCTAGATTCTTCCACATGGGATGCAAATGGACAGAACAGTTCTTCCGGGGCATTTCCTATCATCTGGAGAGGTATGTGCTCTACCTTGTATATCAATGTACAGGGTGTTCCACTCGCTATTGGCCCTGTTTTCTGCATTAAACGTAAAATAACCAACGTATGGAAATGAAATTCTAGGTGTGCTTACTGTGCTCTATGGGATGAACGATGATGTCAAATGAAGTGCTGAAAGTCGCCGCCCTTTGCATGCAGATGCCGTTATATTGATCCTAATCAATTAGCTTTCGCAAATGGCAAGAGACAGAATCCTGTGAGATATACTGGCAGCTGATGTGCTTACATGCACTATGTATCATGCACACTAAATGATGACAAAATTATGACTTTGCCTGGTTGCAGAAAGTTTTTTTATGGACCAGTTTGGGGGGGGGGGGTTGTGTTTCCAAGGTTATTCATTTTTTCGCTAGTATGCTCCATCGAAGCATCTGTGAAGGACAAGCTATTTCTCAATTAATCCTCGTGTGTTGATATGGCCACAAGCAGCAGTTATCATTGTACAGTTGTCATATCATCCTTGTTCTCATTGAATAGCCATGTATGACTGGACATGATTTTGACTCTTGTACACCAACATGCAAATTTCAGGACAAGAAGAGCGGCACACATCACACTTCTGTGGAATGCATGAATAACTGTATTCATGGGACAGAAAGCGAAGTAGAAGTTGAGAAAGATAACAGTGACAGTCAAGGCAATGAAGACACCACAGAGACAAATGCATATCTCAGTGATGAGGACAGTTCCTGGGTTACTCCTACAAATATAGAAGATGTGAAGAGAGCAATGGGAGAGCTGAGAGTGGATGATGCTGAGATTCCAGTTGCATGTCTTTCTACTGATTTTGCGATCCAAGTAAGAAATGAAGTCTTTAGGATTGATGACGGAGTGAACTTCTGCTTAGACTCATTAGTACCATAGCATGCTGAACAAAGGCAAAAACATGCTTATGAATCCTTATTGGCTGCGCTGCATTTTAGGCAGCTTTTGTATTTCTATATGTGAAAGACTCTTGCCTTTTGATTGGGGGTGAAATGCATGCTGGAGGTAGAGCAATTCTAAAATTATTTACCTGGTTCTCATGGTAAGACCTCTTTGATCATTCTCAAGAGCAGCAATTATCTTCCTTGGCATATCCTGTCATTTGTCTCTTCCAAACTTCCACATTGTTGTTATTCTTGAGGACAGAACTACCCAAAACCCGGTGAATAATGTTGCTGGCATTAAAAAAGCACTGTATTCTCCACAGCTGCCAAAAATTTGTAGGCTTCAAATGGACTTTCCTTATCATGTCGCAGCCTGGCGCCTCTTGGTAAACATTGCTCTAGCTGATCTTAGCAAGACATCACAAGGAGTGACACCATGCCCTGCAGTTGTTTCTCTTGTAATTTTGCCATTTCTATGCATGGTTCACACTAGTCCTTAAAACCCTTTAATACCCTGGAATTTTTTTTACAGTCCTTGAAAACCCTTGATTTTGCATCTTTTTCTTGTTCTCGTGGAGCTGCTTGTCCACATTACGGTTTTCCGGAGTCTGAACTGTAGTTTCGAAACCACAGGAGTTAACACTCTTGGCAACAGGAATCAGCAACAAGAAATGAACCGCGCCCTTTATTCTGTTGATAAATTTTTCTTTCTTTACTATGATCTTTAAAATTCAGTAGTTGTCAATCGCATCTGTGAACTGATATTGTGCAGTCCCCATGTACTCTCTCATGTGATACCAGTAGCTTATAAACATTTCTGCAAAATATTGAAGCCCCGATCATAAACTGTGTTTCACATTCCAGAAAAAATTACGTCTGAACCTGAAAAGGTCCAGACGTAATTGAACGAATTGAATTAACTGAATTTTTGTTCCAAAATTCAGGGGAACCATGCTATGGGCTCTGTGATGAAATCTGGAAGGAAACTGGTCTCCATAACCTATACACCCCTTCCTGCTAAAGCCATAGTATTTTTCCTCATTATTCTATGCATCTTGGTGTGAAAATTCACCCAAACTCCCTCATTTATCTGACACAATAAATGCTAGATATGTACTCCATTTACCAGATTATTAATCGCAATGCAAAAGAACTCTTGGAAGTCTTTGGTGCCATCACCCAAGAAGCTCTACAAGCCATATGTTATAATTCCTCCACAGGGATTAAGTTCTGTATCCAACTTTTTTGTGAACTGCATCCTAAAAATAACACCTATGCAAAAGTAAATACGTTGGCACAAAATATCCCGTAGCATCTATAATATTTGATTCTATGTGAAAAAATTGTCATAATGGTGCATCTTAGAGATTATTAAGCAACACGGAAGGATCTTTCCTTCTTGTTCTGTCCCTTACAAACACACCCATTCAGTTTTCGAACAAATAATGTGTTCCGAAATCGTGGGTGTAATCTGCAGGGAACTCCAGAAGAACTAGAGTGCCATGCTGCAATGCCAGGGACAATTTACAAAGGTTTTTGTTGTTTCTAGTAATGAATTAATATACCTTTTATTGTGATTATTAATGAACTAAATTAATTGAACTGGACAAATTTGTTGGCTAGACAAACAAGTTGCTGGTGCTTTTCATCAAAATAGATGTTTAAATGGCATCTGGGCGATTCCACGCGAAATCATCCAGCGGACCTGCTCGGCCCTCACAAAACTATCGCGAATTTTTACGAAAATTTTTTTAGCAGTCCCTAATAGTGCAAAACGACACACCACGAAACATTTCTTCCCAAATATCAATGTGGCGGGTGCTACACACGAGCAAAGTTCGCAGCACTGGCGAAAAACCGTGCCTGGCGTGAACGGCAGCTGCGGCTCATAGAAAGCACCTAGAACTGTGCGGTTTTCTTTTGCGTATAGAGGAAACCATGCTTTACACGGCGCTCAAATCCAGGTTGTCGTGCTGTAATCGGTGCTGGTATACAAAGGCCGGAAGTTTCGCAATTTTCCTCCTACTTCGCGATTTTTTTGTGGAAAATCAAACCATTAAATTTTAATGAATATTTTTTCCTGTCAAGGCCCTAAGGAATACTTCAACAGGAAAAATCGCCAGACACGTAACTTTCATAGTCATTGCAGGAAAAAAAGAGGAAGTACGCGATTTTTCAAAAATTCGCTACAATCGAGCGTAAAACACGCAATGAAGAGGTCGGAAGAGACGCCTGAAACCAAAACAGTTTTATAGAACGAGCCTTCCTCTACAACATATTAAAAAATCTCGAGGGTGTTTTTTCGTATACAGGAGAAAATAATTTTTTTGTAGTAGAGGGTATTACGACCACAGTGACCCACGTTGCATGTGTCCAGTGGGGTGCTATACTTGTTTCTTGGGCTCCTGTTTTAATTCTTTTGATTTTCACTTTTTCTCTGGTCTGGTTGGGTTTTAATGAGCAAGCAATATGCTGTGGTACAGACTTCTGCAAGGTTACCATAGCCTTTGCTTCTGTAGCATAACACGCGTATTGCAATCCTGGGTGGTTAAGTTTATGGCATTGTTTCCGGTGTGCACGGTGCCGGCAACGGAGATTGGGGATTAGCGGTGATGGGCAGGTCTAAGTAATACTTTTTGTCGTGTGAGCTAAAGCCCTGCGGGGATGAGCTTTTTCACATCTGCAGCCTATCCGAAAAATCTGCGTCTCCCACGGCACGCAGCAATAGTTCAGTTTCTATGCTCGATATATCAGGCCAATTTTCCAGGAAATAAACGTTCCCGTCAGCACAAAGCAGAAAAAAAAAAAGAAACAAAAAAAGCTGTCACCAAACTTCATCCACACGGGCGACTTCCTCTCTCTCGTTCCGACAGTGAAAACCCCGGAGCGGCATAGCTTTTTAGCGAGGACAGGTCCTGAGCGTCCATGATGCTACCAAAGGATACACGACAGCAAGTACAGATTTAGCTTCCACGAAAGATTATACGGCACCAAGCACAGCAACACATTTTGCACCAAACGGGATAAGTATAGAGTTTATTGCAAGTGAAACGCAAGATCGGCGCCGAACGCGCACCTCGACTCGAGACGCCAGAGCCAGAGATCTCTCTCAGATGCGCGAGCTGCTTTCGTACACCTTGTACTCTATCTTCTGTACCTAGTGTGAAGCAAACTGATGGCGCAATCTCGCGGTTTATCCGAGTCTGACCCGCTCCTGATCTGGCGCCATCCACGTCCGATCCGCAGATCACAACAAGCGTCCATATTTCATCCGAACCCAAAAGTTTCTTGCGGATATCCGCGGGTATACGCTTCCATACACGAGTGGTGCGAGGCTTTATATAGCTGTGAGCCTCACTGGAACCTAGGACAGCATGGACGATGAACCACCACCACGAGATTCCGTCGTTTCCAGTACTGCCATGTAAATGACTTTTTTGCACGTTCGTCTTTTCCTCTAGCGTTATAATTTGTTAGACTTTTCGTGGTTAATATTTTTGCTGAATTGTTCAGCATTCAGTTAAAGGAAACTTTCATCAACTGAACCTGCATCTACGCGCCTATAATATTCATACTGGTGAATTGGAACTCCACAGCGCTCAACTGGAGCCATGTTCCTTTGGTCCGGGTGGCTGTCATATTGAAAACCAACCAGAAAAAAAATCGGAAATACGAATAATTAAAACGGGAGCCCAAGAAACAAATATAGCACCCCGCCGGATACATGCAATGTGGGTCAGTGGCCGTAATACCCTCTACTACAAAAAAATTATTTTCTAGAGTATACGAAAAAACACCCTCGAGATTTTTTAATATGTTGTAGAGGAAGGCTCATTCTATAAAACTGCGTTGGTTTCAGGCGTCTCTTCCGACCTCTTCATTGCGTGTTTTACGCTCGATTGTAGCGAATTTTTGAAAAATCGCGTACTTCCTCTTTTTTTCCTGCAATGACTATGAAAGTTACGTGTCTGGCGATTTTTCCTGTTGAAGTATTCCTTAGGGCCTTGACAGGAAAAAATATTCATTAAAATTTAATGGTTTGATTTTCCACAAAAAAATCGCGAAGTAGGAGGAAAATTGCGAAACTTCCGGCCTTTGTATACCAGCACCGATTACAGCACGACAACCTGGATTTGAGCGCCGTGTAAAGCATGGTTTCCTCTATACGCAAAAGAAAACCGCACAGTTCTAGGTGCTTTCTATGAGCCGCAGCTGCCGTTCACGCCAGGCACGGTTTTTCGCCAGTGCTGCGAACTTTGCTCGTGTGTAGCACCCGCCACATTGATATTTGGGAAGAAATGTTTCGTGGTGTGTCGTTTTGCACTATTAGGGACTGCTAAAAAAATTTTCGTAAAAATTCGCGATAGTTTTGTGAGGGCCGAGCGGGTCCGCTGGATGATTTCGCGTGGAATCGCCCATCTGCCTTATTGAGCTACAGAAATATGATGCAGATGCAGCAAGCCTTACGGTGAGTTTGCTTGCAGTGAAAAGGCCATGTGGCAGTTGTTCCTTCCTTACTTTTGTAGATAGTGGGGACATAATTGAATCTTGGAAGACATAGACTAGTTCCCAAATTATGAATCCATACCTCCAAGATGACCTCATACTTCTGTGTCTACATGCTTCTGAGATGGCACTTGAATCACTTTTCAGGTGACATTGAACAGGTTTCCTCAACAAACTTATTTTTTTGTCAAATGAAATTATTTAGAAAGGCCTAACTCTGTTAATTGCCAGAAAAATCTTTAAAAAAACAAACAATGGCTCCCAATTTTTGAAAATAATTTATGATCTTTTGACTCACCCTGTATGTGCAGCATTTAAAAACATGAATTTCCTGTGAAATCATCGGGGCCCTAAATAATCGTACCATATAGGGACCTGATTTCACATTAAAACTGTTTGTGACCTTTCTTATCCTTTCCAGAATGTGCTGATACAAATGGGCCTAAAGGCAACTTCAGTTGACGGGATGATGATAAGGCGAGCGCAGACATTCATACTGCGTTGTCATGCCTGCTTTGCGTGAGTTTTCCCCGTACACCTTCTATGTGCATGGTCCTGGAGCTAAGGTTTACATTTTTTATGCTGAACCTGTTCTGCAAATAAGCAACAGCTTTGTATTTGAAATGCTTGTAGAGTGGGGTAGCATGACCACACATTATTTCTGAGCCGTTCTCATTTCGTGGTGTTTCACTCTGCTATCTTGTTGTCAATTCTGATAGGTTACCACCAGTCATAAATTGTGCTTTCCTGTGGAGAGTGATCCAATGAGAAGGGAATCTGCTTGTTGTTAGCAGGGACTGAAACCAGAACCAAACCGAGAACCGCTTGGAACTGAAATTTTTCAGGAACCAGAACACAACTGGAAATTCTGGTCACCCATGAACCAAAACCATAAACAGAATAAAAAATACAATTCTGGTTTCCGTTTCGTAACATACGGTCCACATGTAGAATCATACTGGCCAGCGAAACTAATACGCCTGCACCTTCAGTGTTAGGGGTACGCACGCTGATATCGACAGGTTATCATGTAGGCGATACTAGAATATTGGTTATCTACGCTAGAAAATTGTTGGTCATGTATAGGGCCAGGATTTTTAGGCACTAAAAAAGTGCGAAATAGGCAGGCATTTAGGCCCTAAAAACAGAAATAGGCAAATATAGGCACAATAACATTGTAAGCTTCTATTGACTCATTTCTTCACTATTCTCGTAGCACGGCACAATGTAAGTCGTTCTCAAGTTTGCAAGCTTGAAACTTGATCTGTTTGCTCTAAATAGGGCCTTGTAGCGGGAGAAGCTTCTTTCCACGTCACGTGACGTCACAGGTGCAAACTTGAAACATGAAATCTTCAGCAGTGTGGAAAGGGCCCGATTCTTTTGAATGAGTGCCTCATCTTCGTGGTGGCTCTGGAGCCTTTCCCTTCCAGGTTTTGGAGCGCAGAGCAGACACGTTGTAGGATCTTTAGAGATTCATTCAAAGAAATGCCAACTGTTTCTAGCTTTTTCATGTTCGTCGACAGGCAGGAGAAATTTTCGGTTCACTGCGTTGTACTGATGGCAACCAACCGATGCGGTGAGCAGCCTTGTTAACTAACTCTACTCTACGACAGGAGACACAAAAAGCTAGCCTCACACGAGTTTCTGTTACGGAGGTTACATGTCCGTGAGTCACAGAGGCCCACGGTAGGAGGCTATCGAGGGGATCAACGTATCCCTCTTAAGAAGGGTCGATGAGTCACAGGGGTGCAGAAAAGATGGCTATCGGAGGGGTCAACATATTTTTCAGGCTTTGTGACGCGATGGTTGCCCTATATAGTCGTCAAGGTTGCGACGAGAATAAATATGTGTTGGAAGGGGACAAAACCTCCCGTTCTGCCATGATATACAGGGTGTCCCAGAAAACGTGCCATTGAATTATAATAAAAAAACTAGGCCACCTAGAATCATGCGGTTAACGGCATTTGTCCTTATTAGGATTTTGCCACCTCCTCATGTGATTGTCATGTATTGTAAGTTTAATTATGTAAATATTTGCAAACTCAACTCGGAAATTTGCCAAGTGAAGGTCACTTTTTTACCCCACCAATATGAAGAGCGAGCAGAATTCACTCAAATTCATGGCAATTGACAGTGATACCTATGAGCTATCCCATCGAAAAAAATAGCCGAACATCATGCTTTTCCGAGCACCAGACCATAACGCGCGATGACTTTTTGAGCGCAATCACTCACAGTCCGACGAGAGGAGGTTCCAAAGCCAGCCCACAGAGTGATAGTAGGAAAAGAAGCAGTTCCTAAAATTGGGAGAGGGCAAGCATTATCCCAACGAAAGTCGGACGTGATAAGCCATGCCTGTGTTATCTCTTTCTGCGATGCCGCGGCGGGCTGGGTTTCCAACCTCCTTTCGTCGGACCGACAAAGATTGCGCTGAAAAATTCACTTTGCGCTATCCTGTGGGAGCTGCGTAGAGCATGCTGTTCGGCTATTTTTTTCGATGAAATAGCTCCTGAATATCCCTGCCCATTATCATTAATTTGACTAAATTAGACACGCTCTTCACATTGGTGGGGTAAAAAAGTGACCTTTACTTGGCAAATTTCAGACTTAAGCTCGCAAAAATTTACATAATTAAACTTAGGTTACGTGACATTCACATCAGGAGGTGGCAAAACCAGAGTAAGAGCAAATGCCGTTGACCGCATGACTCTTGGTGGTGTAGTTTTTTTATTATAATTCAATGACACGTTTTCTGGGACACCCTGTATAACATGGAAGTAAGAAGGTCCGGTCCCAAATTGCCTCGAATAGGCAATTCTAGGCACGAAACTTGGAAAAGGCATTTATGCATGAAAATGTCCAGTTTAGGCATTTATAGGCATTTTTAGGCAAATGCCTAAAAATCCTGGCCCTAGTCATGTATCAGCGCGTTGACAGTAGCCTAAACTTGAACATGGTCACTCCCCACCGCCACTTGCAACAGGCACTTCGATAAAGCTTTTCATCTGCATGGTCTTTGTCAAATCCATAGCCAATAAACGTTGCCCAATGCTACACTGAATGTCGTCCATGTGCAATGTGTTCTTTACTACCAGGTTGATGCAGTTTGGGCAGAGAGACATCTGTCAGACAGTGATCCAGGATTTTAACACAAAATGGGCCTATACGCTAGTTTTTGTCACGCGACACTCAGCCGTCTCATTCGACCATCATACTGAAAAGCGACGGAAGAAAAATTCGGCACCCGCTGGGCTTCGAACCGTGAATCTTCAAGTTATGAGGCGGATACTTTATTCCTCGGCTACTGCCGTAACGGAGATTCAGCAACAAATCATGCTATCAACAAAGCTTGATCACGCTGTATGATAAGCTAGACACATTCTGTGTTACCCGGCCTTTGTCAGCATGATTATTAATTTTTAATGATGAGAGTCCTGGTGCAAGACTGTGGGGAATTTTTCCAAGCAATCTTCCAATGACATGCCGAATAAGATGCACAGATGTGGCATCTCCTCAGTGCTTAAACAATTAAAACATAGAAAATACCATATTTTTAGCAAAAATTCGTGACAATATTCATGTGGAGGTGCTATGTCGCCTGCGCAATCATCCCACTTCACCAAGCAGAAATGCTGGGGCAAATCCCTGAATTTATGGTAGTATGATATCACGAAGACTGAACCATGAAGGAGCTTACGACAGCCTCTGTAGCCTGTTACATTCTGGGAGCTTGCTTGAAGGAGGGGTCATCTCTCTTTCGAGGTAGCTTCCCTCAAATGTACCCACTCTGTGACGACAGACATTGAGGAAGGTGAGGAAGCCGCCTACCTAAGTCAGCCCCTCTGTGCCCTAGAAGTGCATAGTTGCAGCACACCCGTGCTGTGTGTTACTCCTAAAATAACCTAAAAAAATTCATGACATGCACTTCAGAGCCGTGCCTACATCACATGGTCGTGTATAGGCCACGGACACATACTTGTGGCAGGAACCAAAAATAAACCAGTTTCCTTATTTTGGTTACCGGCAACCGTAACCGAACCCTTTGTAGAGTTCTTGAGGTGAACCATAACTGAACTGATGTTTGTTTCGGTTTCAGTCCCCAGTTATTAGACAGAATTGTTGCAGAAACTGTGTCTGAATTGCTTGCTGTTAGCCAACCGTCATTGAAATGCTCAGGCTTCACTGGAGACATGATTGTAATTGGCAGCCTTACGTTAGCAGAAATATAACTCTACAGCCAGACTGAATAGAGATGCTAGAAGTCTTATGTATCACTTTCATTTGTTCTGTACAGGACGACTAAAATAATGACTAAAGAATTCTGTCCCACATGTGGCAACAGAACACTGAAGCGAGTTTCTGTCTCTCTTGATGCTGATGGAAATACCACATTGTTTATCAACTTCAAAAAACCAATCAATATTCGTGGAAAGCGGGTAAGGACATGATTTTATGTGTATCTTATTTTCTTAGCTCCCTAATGTGAAAGCGTTGTTTCATGACAGATGCTGTTGTGGAATTCTTATGGGTATGTTGCTATACAGCGTGATTTAAAACAATGTTGTATTCAAGATAAGGCCTCTTATGAAGTCCTTCTGATAGGCTGTTTGCGTGGCAGTCTAGTTATGCTAGTTGACAAAAGTGTTGATATACAGCAACGTTAGCATCGCTCACAGAGGGACGTACCAACGTTGCCACGGTACTTGCAAATGCTGAGCATTTCTGTGCACAATCTGTTCAAGAAGAATGCTCAACAATTGAACCTCTGTATGCAATAAGGGGACAAGTCAAAACATCCGAAACCGAGAAATTGGGCCTGATCTGGTTGTCCGTCCCATTGACACGCATGCATTTCCTGTTTTTTACCCTCCTGTAGCGGGCCAATAAATTGCAATACGGTCCTAAATTTACTTTGGCAGGTACATACTGATATGTAGACGTCATTGCAGCAAAAATAGTAAAAAGGGGACAAGTCGACTTATCCCCTTATTGCATACAGAGGTTCAATTGTGAATAGCTGCAGAACGTTGCAGAAACTCTGATAGTGTGCAGCTTTTATCGACTGTGTAGAAGCATAGTGGTCCTATGGTGATAAGCAGTAAATGATAAAATGTGTGTGATACTGATTGCTCATGGAAGAAGGCAGCTTTTACTTTGTAAGCTTTGCTTTGCTTCAGCTATAAAAAATTACTTAGTGCAAAATTACATGAGAAGTACCTCGTAAGTTGATGAAAACATTCTTTAGCAATATGCACCATTAATCATCCATTAGTATGTGCAGATGGTAAATGACCCTTGAAGTAAACAAACAAGTAAAAAAGTAACTCTCCATTGGTATATTGTTGTTATAAAACCTTCGTGCATTTCAAGACAATGGTTTTGCTGGAACTTAATGTTACGACTGCTGCTAAACATTATTATTTTTAGTCTTGTTGCTCAAGTACATGTGTAGGAGCACTAGGAAAGTAAAAACTGCTTCTACATGAAAGGAAGAAACCAGTTGTCCTTAAGAATTACAACTCTCTGACATTCAGAAAAGAAATAAATGAACAGGATTGAGATATAGTGCACTTGCACGGAGGTGGAAGAAGAGGAAACGTGTGTGGCAGGGGCCAGATGAAAATAAAGGCATCTCACATTGAAGGTGTCTTGCATATAGCAGTTATTGAAAGAGCCAGACGGTGGCAGGACCTCCTCAACTACATGACAGACTCCTGGTGCTGTCCATCTTTTTCAACGACCACCATATTTCAATCTTACATGTGTTGCGTTTGTCAGTTTGTGCGCTCCAGCCTCAGAGGAGTTACTTTCCGACCCAATGACATGATTTTATTTACGATTAGAAGTATGATTTGGAAATAAGACTACCATGAGAAAGTACTGTGTAAAAAAAAAAAAAGAAAACAGGAATTGCAGGAACTGGGCCTTGTATTTTGAGCTATTACCTATCCACTGTCAAGGTGTCTAAACAAACTCTTTTTTCGATAGATTCCTAGTTTCATACCCAGCTCTATGAGCCAGCAGAATTATGTGGCATATCTGCGTCAAATGTCTATAAGCAGTGCTTTATGGTTTAAATGTGTTTCTTTCCCAGTTTTCTCTGCCAATGCCCAAGGGAGGAAAGCATGCTAACAATCCTATCCTGTGTGAAGATCAACGTATCCCACAAAACCGTCCTTCTAAGATGGCACTGCGTAAATTGGATGCATTGGACCCTGACTATGTCACAAATTCATCACCCTTTAAAATTAATGATGTATACAGCCGTTCAGCACATTTGGATGTCAGGCTGCGTCACCGGGGTGCAAGGGACCCAAACACATTCAGGAAGAATACAGGCAATCATAAAAAGAGGAAATAAAGCAGCGGGGAAAAAAAAAACCTTTTGGTTTGCCTTGTAACTTCACACACATGTGTACTATGTTTACCTATAAATGTATTTGCTCAACTCTAAGGTGCAATGCTTTCTGTAACTGCTTGACATCTAGCTGTCCGACTGTGTTCATTACATTTGAGTAAATATGGCATTATGTAATTTGTCCATTTTTGCAGTCTGGCCATTTGCCTGAGACAATAGACAACGTTTACATCAAATATTTTATTTGTCTGTAGCACTGCCCCACAAGACTGTTAAAGGGACTCTGAACAGATATTATAGTCTCTAGTGACTGTATTACATGACAGGGCACTTTTCCATTGATATTGATTCCACCAATAATGTCTACAAAAACAGGCAGACGAGCACTTCACTGCAGACAGTGTTGTTGGTATCTTCGCTTGAGCTGCCTAAGCAACATTACTGTACATGTCACTTGTGCACGTTGTGCAGGCATGCAGAGCTATTTTCAACAAAAAATTGTCTGCATAAAATGTGCAAGATGGTGTCATCAGAATATGTGCCAGATGAAGTTGGCACACAAGAACCATGAACTCTGCAGAAGCTAAGTTTAGGAAATCCCTCAGATCTGTAAAGCACATATTTGCTGCATATCAGAGTATTTACTACACACTGGTTGCTGCGTTGAATATGATGGCATGACACTTAGTGGAAGTATCCACACAATTGTACAGATGTACTGAACAAAATCCCAGTTGTCACAAGGCAGGCATAATGCAAGCAACAAGTACAGACACACAAGATCATACAGGGGTTTTGCAACCGCTGTGCAGGCAGTAGTTTTGTATAAACTACTCATAGTTATCTGAAGTATCCAATATTAAACGAAGTTGCAACCAATGAAAGCCCAGCCATTCTTGCCCTGGTCTACTGAATATCTTGCATGCCTGAAATTTACACTATCCCTCTTTAAAGGGGTCACATATTCAACCTTCATTCTGGAGGCACAAAGCTGTACTTCTAGACCATATAGCAAGATACTGAAGTTGAATGTGCAGAAACTGAGTACAATAAATACATGTTTTTAACCTGGCCTGCTTGAAGACCAGTGAATTAAAGATATGATACGTATATCTCCCTCTGCAGCCCGTTACTGATACCATGAATAGTTACTTGTCAAGCTCTATGGGCGTATACTACATCCACTCACCACATGCCAGGAGAAGACATTAAAGTGAATGGCATTGTTGTGTGTACAACATCTTGTATTCTACAGCAATATGTTAAAAGCATGTTCCAAGACACCTTCCTGCTGCAAAGAGATATGCAAGGACTACCGAATTAAAAAAGTGTGCAAAACAGATATGGGAAATGCTTCATCTCCTCTTCGCTTGAAGTGCTCATTAACGTGTGTCAGACAACCAAATCCCTTCTGTTCAGTCAACCTGACTTTGGTACTTGACTGGGCAAAATAATGCTAGAGACACCACATATTATAAGAGTGCACAATTGAAGTGTCAAGCAAAATAGGACACCTCTGCATTCATTTAACAGTATTTGTTCTCAAGTAGTGATCACTGTAGTGAACACAGTTATTTAGCAGGTACCACTGCACTCGTTACACACCCCAATCATCTTCACAAAAATAAAGTTGTTGCTGCACTCCTTACATTTCTTAACACAATCGCTAGTATGTCGTGACTCACCTGCATGGAAATCACAAGAGCTTTCCTTGCAGTAATTGAAGAAGTGCTCTGAAATGTTACCAAAGACGTACCCTGCAAAAAATGGTGGCTACGAATGCCTATTGGCCAGATGATGGTCATTGCAGTGCATTTTTCTGCCCCCAAATCAAGAAACATGCAGCGTTCCTCGCACTCCATAAGCATTTGCACACAAGCTATACCGAAAGCGGTACCATGTAATCACTCGACAAGGTGCAAAGACATGCCACAACAAAATTGCACACTTATGAGCAGTTTTAACGACTGGCTGCTCAAAACACTTACGACTAGCTTCCAGGGGATTTCACTTGGACTTCACCCTTGCAATAGTAAATGAGAGAAAGCAAAACCACTGTACTTGGTCAGCCTTTAAAAACAGCAAAATCTTGGTGAATCATGTCATTCTCTGACATTAGAATGACATATGACAGTCAATCGTAAGGAATGCCGTTGCAACATTTCTATTGTATTATGTTGATGGTTGTGTTGTGGATGTGGATGGGAGGTCAACAAGTACTCCTGGTCTGACACTCCTAGCATGACATCACAAATAAAGTACAAAGCACCTAGTTGTTTGAAGGGAACAAGATCCCCTGTTCACGTATGTCCCCTGTACAAATGCTACTTGCATAAAAAAAAAAAAAAGACAGCTACTTTATGACATACCAATGCATCCAGCCTTGCAGTCAGTTTCTTTACCAATCAGTTTTTATGAAACAACACTGGCAATGCAGAAAGACAAGGCCTTTGTGCATTGTCACTCATAAAAGCATCTCTCAATGCAAGCACAAATGGCACTACATGCAGCTTCCCCAATGACAGTTGCCTGTTTCTAGAAACACCAGAGATAGAAGGCATGGGACAAACAGGACAGCTCTTTTACTTCAGTGTTATTCAACCTGTGCTTGACTAGACACTGCTCACTTAATTATGTACTGCACTGCTCAGGAAAAGTAAAAAATCCAAGTAACCTGCTCAATATATATTTGTTCGTAATGTATACAGTGACATCTCACTCTGCTAATAACAGCATGTAAAGGCTTTTCAACAGCTTTGTTTCTGTGCATGACCACTTTCTTTAACAGCACAGTTCTCCTAAATATATACAATGCTCACTATCTTAAAATGTGGGGTGGCCCAACACTTTTGCATTATTACAGGGGACTTGGTCAGCATGAACACAGAAAATTTTGAACAGTACAGCATATGGGAATCAATTGCCACACGTAGCTTCTAAAACAATTCTTACTCCAGTAAAATTCAATGTAAACAACACTTTTGCATTATTACAGGGGACTTGGTCAGCATGAACACAGAAAATTTTGAACAGTACAGCATATGGGAATCAATTGCCACACGTAGCTTCTAAAACAATTCTTACTCTAGTAAAATTCAATGTAAACGACATGCAAGTATGGCTAAAAGCTTGAATGCTGGACCATGACTCTGGTAAACAGCAAAAGAAGTGAATATGATGTGAAACAGTACATCTCCATGTTTTGCTTTTTTTCTTCCATTCCCAGTACTGTTACAGCACAAAAACAGGACTAGACTTATTCAATTGCCCACCAACACCCCATAAGCATAAAAAATAGAATGCCTCGTTGTATGGTCTAAACATCTAAAAAGTGCAAAATGAACAATAATAATACGATAGAAATAAAATGGCACAAATCCTTTAGTTTTCACATCAGAACAATTGTGCGGCATGTCCTTTGCAACCAACACGTTTTCAACAATGCAATTACTATCTTCGCTCAGATCTCTTAGTATTCATGTCAGTGGGATTTTCAGCCACTCGCCCAGGCAGTTATCAGATCTTTTGTTGTGTTTTGGCACACAATCAGCTACAAAAGTGACCCCGCACTTGCAAAAGCTATGTCAGCATAGAGCAATTTCATGTCAATCAAAACAAGGAAATGCATCATGGAGACTTTCAATATCGCTTAATTTGTTATCTTGAATCCCTTAGCATCACAGATCATTCCAGTTCTTCTCTTTTTTTTGCCCAACTTTCTTTGTGACATGCACCATTACATAACTGGGCTTATGGCATTTTCTGAGCCAGAAACTTTATTGCTTCTAGTTATTGGCTTCTTTCGATGCAGCTAAACTTTTGGCTTATCCTTCCATTTCAATGTGTTGCTTTGTGCCCCCAAAATGTTTCTTCCAACTATAAGTGATCAGAAGTTGCATATCCTAAAGCATACAAGTCTAAGCCGTTGGTTCCACAGTGCCAGTTCAGCATGTCACCAGAGACACAGAGTACGGAGAAACCACATCGTGCAGCACTAGTGGTTGTGGACCAAAATAAGGTTGCTGTTGGTAGTGGATCAAGCTTTCCTTTGCATGTCCTTGCACTCCATGTGAGCATCCATTTGGTTCCTTTTGCTTATATACATGGTAGGAGGGCAGCCAGGCACATGTGGAACCTTACCTTGTCTTACTCAGGGTTGCGGTGGATCTGGTGATGTGACTGAGTTGCCAGCATAGTTGACTCTGTATTTGTCTGTTTTCAAGGAAGGAAAAGTTAAGTAGGTTCTTTAGAAAGCAGTTTTCATTACTGTATAATGAACTTCAAATGCACAAGTGCAAAATACACTTCAATATCCCACATCTTTGCTTACATGTAAGTGGAAACTTTCCATGTCATATCAAGCCCACAGCTTTTCTGCTGCACTAAATTGCAGATCCTGCACAAAATAATTCTAAGTGCTGCAATTGTCTGTGCGGCACATGAGACTCCACAGTAAGAAATACTCAAGTTCCACTTAATACCAAATACATTACCTCTGAATAACTTTGCACAATTATGTGAGACACGCTAGCTCAGGCGGACTCGTAGTTAGCAGCACTATGCACAGTGATGGGCAAAGTACTCTAAAACTGTACTTAAAGGAAAATACCAAGTGTTTTGCATCATCAGTACTTGAGGTACAGTACAAAGTACCACACTGCAGATGTACTTGAAGTATAGTACAAAGTACTAAGTAAAGTACTTTGAAGTAGTCGACAAGCACATTGCAAATTTTGCTTGTATCGCTAAGTGTTCCCTGTCTGAAGGTAAAAAGGTCTTGATTGGGGTTTTTAGAAAGTGTTTAGCGAGTATACCTGGAAAGTGCTGGTTAGGAAGCCTAGCTAGTTTACTGCTTACTCATGAGTATGAACCAAGAAACACAACACTAACATAATTGTATTTATGCGTGTGCAGGCAATGAGCTGTGAGAGTAGAAAGTACTATTTCTCGGCATATGCTCAGTGCATGGTGTTCTTATGCTAATACGCATATAATATGAAACGAGAAGGCATGTTTTCAGACAAAAAAGTCTGCAAAATGTCAGCAATGTGCATGGATTACTAAACACAATGATTTTTAGAATAGTCAGATTTTGCCACTCATGAGGAAGTCAGACTTGCCCACAGAAAACAAGGTGACACTGTAGAGGTATCGACCAGGAGTGTCTGGAGTGCGGCAGCCGGAAGAACTGGATAGCTAACTGTTCTTTGTTACACTGAGGCTCAAATTCAAAAGAAACTGGCATAACTCTGAAGACACATCTGACATGAAGACAAAGACAGCTGAATCAGCCGGAGTGTCAACAGCAAAGATGGCTATTGCAAGTGCAAAAGCATGTTTCAAACTCTCTGCCAGAGAGAGCAAGTATCACATGTGAGTGAAGAGGAAAGACACTGCATAAGACATGCATGTGTGAAGTAGCTACAGCAGCCCCAGGGCACAGGGGTGGAAGGGAGTCTTACTTTCTTCCTTGAAAGGGAAAGAGGCACAAGGGGTACATCTGCGGTCACCAATATATTCTGCAAGTAAATGGTGAACTCGCAGGCACTGCATTAATCGCTGATATATTACCTCTGACCTACCAGACTACACCGTGAAATTTGTACTGCACTGCGGCAATTCTGTAAACCTTAGCCAATGACAGAGACAACTACTCTTCTGTTAGACATGTTGATCAAACCCTTGAAGCAAGACCAATGATCTGTGGGACACATTGGTGGTTATCTTGTGACTTGGCTGAAACTAAATCCTTGGACAATGACTTCATTCATCTAGGCTGGCTAAGATTCTTTGTGAAGCATCAAGTTAACAGGGAAGACCCCCTTCATACTTAAGACAATTCAGGTTTTCCGATTAATGAACAACTAACAAACATGAGATAAGATATTATGCACACAAAGTCAAAAGTGCCTGGTTATGCTATCATTTTTTATTTATTTACTACAATACCACAAGGGAACCTACGAAGAGCATTACATGAGAGCACAAAAGTGTCACAACAGCAGTTACTGTTCGGTATAGCTTGGAATATAACACGAAACATAACAATACATTATTATAATTATTATTATAATAATAATAATAATATACTGCAACTTACTGCATTGGACCTAATAATAATAATAATAATAATAATATTATTATTATTATTATTATTAGGTCCAATGCAGTAAGAAAGCAAACAATGGCAAAACTTGAGAATCTGATATGTCTAAGATATGATGAAGAAATATCATTCCAGTCACATGCAACTTTCAAAAAAATAAAATAAAATAAATCTCAGAAAACTATTTAGTAGACTGATAAATCATTTAGTTTATGGGGCGAACTAGTCTAGCAGAAATGTGGGTGGCTGGAACAATATGAGAGGAACGTATTGAAGGGTTGCGGAACATCTTGTGAAACAAAGACCAGAAAACTTACAGCGAGTGGAAAGACTAAAGATGACAGAGAGGAAACGTTGAAGTGGAGACACAGGAGAAGGAATAGTCGGAAAGAATGAAACATGCAGCACTGTTCTGGAGAGATCTCATATGTAATTGGAATAACATGTTCGATGTGGATCTCAGAGAGCTGAAGCGTATTCAAGTGTTGGGCATATCGGGGAGGTGTAGGCTAACAAAGGCGGGAAAAAATTGCAGATTATGTGGGATATTTTTTTTTCTGTGTTAGTACCATGAAGAAACTGTGGCCGTGAGTAGCGTACAGACATGGACAAATGGAGATAGGACAGCAGGAATGAGGAGGAGGAGACCGGGGGGGGGGGGGGGGGGGGGCGCAGACTTAAGGGGTGGTGTTTTGGTGTTTTGGTGCTTTATGGCACAAGAGAGACTTAAGGGGGAACTGTGCCTATATATGCCTGAACAGTCTGCAGGACGAACACAGGCAAAACTTCAGAGAGCACAGCCAGTGGTAGGATTCGAACCCACCTCCTCCCAATCTACAGCACAACCTTGGAGTAACCAACGATCAAGTGCTTTTATCCATTCAGCCATGAGAGGAGCCCAAAGATGAATTAGCATTTTGAGCAACAGGTATAATATGGTTAGCCCACGTGAGATCGAAGGGATTTGCTTCCCCATTTTGTACCCATTGGTCGACTATAGAAAAAAGAAAAAAAAAAAACATGTACACAGTAAGAATCCAGCTGGACACAGCACAAGGCAGTTGGGCACATGCCTCCTCCCCATACTGATAAAATATTCTCAAACTGACTAGCCTTTACTGCCTTGTTAGTAGTACTATACATAATACCTCAAATCAGTGTCTACATGCTCCTCTCCTATTTATAAAAATACCTGTCCCGTGAGTATCCACCAAGCACAGGATTGACGCAGCAGCTACAACGGCCACTCACACCAGATATTTTGTGATCTGGTATATGATGTGGATACATGCTGTTCGTCAAAAAGCTGAGCACATTTGTGTTAGAGAAAAAGGAAGAACACCAAAATACAAATTTTGTAGGCAATACAAATAGATATTATGTATACTGCTGTCAAATTATACTGATGTCAAATCAGGCACTATAAAATTTGTCTAAAATCAGTACCTTCTGAAGCATATTTATTAAACAAGAAATCACAATAACAAACCCCTGGGACATATATACATGGGACATACCATAGGAAACTGTGGCTGCTGTGACATGTAGGATCACAGAGATAAAGATCAAACTGGTACTATAAAAAAATGTGTGCTTGTAAGTAAAATGTAGCTACATGTGACAAGTCTGTAAGTGGAAACCACTGTACCTTATTTTAAAATATCTATCAATACTTACATAACCTCATTCTCTCCTCGACACTGGGCTCCTTGCAGTCAGGCCCCTTGTGACCAGTCATTCCACAGTTGTAGCAGGAGGCAGGTGCCGTAGTTCCCACTGTTCCAGATGCCCCTCCTGGTACAGGCAATGGTGATGATGCAGCTGGAGCAACAGGCGAAGCTGACATAAGGCTACTAATTTGTACATATGCTGCCGGTGTGAACCCTGGACTTGTAGGATATGGAAAGCCTGGCAGAAACCCATTTGGGGGATGTGGAGTCATTGGAGAACCCGCTCCAGGCGTAACAAAGTGGTTGAAAGGATGGTGTTGGGGAAACATTCCGTGTGGAACATATCCAACTGCACCACACATATGTGGGGGGAAAGATGTTGTTCCAGACACTGTGGTGGTTACTGGTGTTAGTTCGCCTGCAGCAACTACTTTGGAAGGCAAAACAGGCGTGTGTCCAACACCCCTCACCACTCCACATGGTGCGCGTGATGCATATGAAGGGCTACGATCTGTTAGCACCATATAGCGGTGCGGATGCTGGTGGTCTGCAATCACTGCAGGAGGCCCAAACCTGTATTGTAGCACAGACGGGGGTGGAAGACGTAGCAGCGGCTCTGAAGGGCTACCTGGCAGGCCAGTGGGGTTCGAGCTCAAAGTATCATTGCAACTGGGCCATTTTCGAACATCTATATGTCAGAAGAGAAGGCATAAGAATAAATGATACAATAATGAAAGGTTTTCATGCTACATGATAGGGAGGGAAAGCAAAGTCACAGAAGAAAGAGAACCAAAACAACGTGGACAGACCCAGACATTGCCAAATTAGCTGTAATAATTGTATGTACAGTGGCACCACAAATACATTCATTTTGAAGTGCATAGGAGCCCAAATGTCCCTTGCATTAAATCAAGGTAGCAGCATTGCCAGGGACTAGCACTGCAAGAAGTATTTCTGGCTCGCATTTCACAGCAAACCAGTCTTTGCTCCAGTCAGTGACCAGCAGCAGGACCAGCATATCCAGGGTTCGGAACAACAACAGGGCCGATCAAAACTCGCCCAGCATCCAGCATCCTGATCATCGTCAGGGACCTCTGTGTTCCATAGCTACATTTCTACTCTAATATCACAAATATTTACAGTCCTGTTTCCTTTCATTAGCATACTGCAAAGAGAGTAAACAGGTTCTAAACATATAGGCCACTGCCCTGAATTTGTAAGCAGATTTAAGGTAAAAAAGGCTAACTGACTTGTTACAGTATAGTAGCCGACCGATTTTCCGGACTTGATGGTGACCGGAAAAAAATGTCAAAATAATACAGCAGACTGAAAAATCTGACGATCACTAAATTAAAAATTGTATTTCACCTCAACTGCACTCAAGATGTCTGTAATTTTACCCTGCCACATGTGGCACATGCATGTGATGATATCCGCTTGCATTTGCGCAAGCATCACAGGTTCATAGTACACATTTGACAATAGCGACAATGTGTTCACGATGTCTGAAGTTGACGGTTGTGGGCGGTCAGCGTGATCGTCTTCAGAATCACGGCTGCACGAGCACTTGCTGCACAATTTATGGAACAGACGTGACCGTAGCATCGAAAGCAGCATCGAAAGCTGGTGACAGCGAAAGTGTGCCCCAACAGAAACTCAACTAGCGTCCCGACCATCCCAACTCCCAAGGCCAAAAACAGTCCTATTGGTGCTTGTCCGCAAGCATTTTAATCCGGAAAATCGGCCCTCCGGACTTGGCCGGAAAAATTGTACTAAAACGCATTAATCCCATGGCGAAGGCCACGGTTCTCTGTGGGAGTCCGAAGTATCGAACGAGTCTAAATAATCAGCGTCCGAAAAATCAGTCAGTTACTGTATACGGTTCTACCTAGTTACAATACCCCTCATGGCCCCCACTGCTTTCATCATCACAAGCTTTACTTAAAATGGCAAAGCTAGCAAGAGATTTCTAAATCCCACCCACCCACCTCCTGTTCTAGATACTACTTACTGATGTTGGACTGGGTGCACTCTTCAGAGCTGGAGCTTGTAGAACTCTGAATTTGTGAATCTTTGAGGGCTGGGGGAGGTGAAGGACTTGAACATCCTGATGAGCAGGATGCGGAGCTGTCTGTGGGGACTTGTGCAAGGGTCCCAGAGTGATTGTTCCTGTGGCTACCCACCACACCATTGGTATGAGGCAGGTTCCTAACCAGACAAGCGAGAATCAGAGGCATCTATGATTAGATTGTGATTGAATTGTCATTGTGATCATTTGTTTGTGAGTTTTTCTGTGCTCACCAATCGCTTGAGCCGAAGCAGCGATGCACATGCCATACAATTTGTTAAAATGAGCATAATAAAATTAACAAAAATTGACAAAATGTGAACACAGATATTAGTGTAAAAACACATTACAAAACTCTAAAAGGTTTAAATATATCAACGTACGACAAACTGTCATTGCAAAAGGCCTGGATATCTGATATCGGTGCCATGTCACTCAACATAGGATATAATAACTATGATGAATGAAAAGCCTAAAGGGGTTAACCACTGGGGTTAGGGACACTGTTACAATTGTAACAGTGTCCCTAAGGTTATAGTGAACAGATGCACAAGATGGTAGAAGATGTATGAATGTGTATTGGTGTGGCTATGCTTTGCAAGTTTTACAGCAAAGCTAAGCCACAAATGGCTAGACAGGTTGCCACAAAACAATCTTGGTGTAACTTTACAGAGTTTACATTTGCAGGCTTACTTTAGCACAGCAATCTCCTTGAGCAGCCTTCGTATTGAATGACTAAGAAGACCTCTATGCTTCAAATCATCCTCGTTCATTGAAAGGACCTGCAAGCAAAGCCAAAAACACTAGTGATGTTCTCATATCTACTTATAAATAGGGTGGTTTACACTTCCAGAGTTGTCTCAAAAGCACTTGTCTGTTTTTCTTTCTCCTTCTCTTTTTTGTCTATTCAGATTCAATTATAATCAAATGAGACAAAAACTGTACATGTTACTGAGCCAACTGTTTTTTTTCTACCTTATGAGGGAATTCTCATATGACTTTGCTTTGGCTTAATTTTCCAGCATTGTGCATCAAGTCATATTGTTGACAAAGTATGTTGTTGAAACTATACCACATCTTGCTCCTGAGTATTTGAAAGATATATGATTTTACATTTGTATTTTACTACTACATGTCTCTTTTACTTCCCTAAAGTAGTTAACTGTCGCATCATTCTATGGTGCATTACAGTGGAGCTTGTTAACCAGCGAACATACAACAAATCACCACCACAACCATAAGAATAGGTCATGACATACATCTTCTATAGTGCAGTTTTTGAATGCGTCTTGATATTTCTTCAGATGGAGACGTCGCAATAATTCTTCCACGCCAGTGGCAGTGCCATCCTGCTGATGTGGTACCCATGAACGAGGGGGCCTACGGGGGGCTGTCCAAGGAGATGTGGCCCTAGAATTGCTTCCAGAAGTCGCAGGAGACTCTATAGGAGACTCTGGGGCAGATGACAATGGGGAAGTTGCTTGGATGCATCTGTCCAATGATGGCTGTGTTACACTGAAATATGTCGCAAAAATAGATAGAAAACCCTTCAGAAGATTCCACTTTAAAACATTTTATATTTAAAGCTCAGGAGTACCAATAAGGTGCGCAAAATATAAATACTGCCACAAAGGCAGTGATTTTAACGAGGACCTAATTGTCACAAACTTTGCTAGCGACATTCTTTGACGCAATTAAATTCCAGTAAAATACTGGTAACAGTTACAGAAAAGTATACAAGTGTCGGAATACGCAAAGTATTAGCTTAACATGCCCAAATGACTCACTGAATGCTGCAGCACTATTCCAACACACATTTAACATACCTGGCAACATTTTCAAACACTGGACATTAATTCCTCACTCCTTCGAACATCACGTACATTTTTATCATATATACAGGTAAATTGGCTGAACCTACCACACACCTCAAGGTGTCTGTTGTGTACTGCATGGAGTTACTGAACTATCTACATAATTTAGAATAGTCTGTATTATTCTATTATGATTTTTGTCAGTCCCTTGCTGTGCTTTTCACTGAATGATAATAATTTGTGGCTTTACACTGCGAGACAACTATGATCATGATCGATGGCACAGTGGTCGGTGTGAGGATTAATTTTGCCCACCTATGGGTTCTTTAATGTTGCCTGAAGTCTCAACACACGGCACACCGTATATTAACGTCCCTAGTGAAAGACAGCGTGTCAAAGCTACTTGTACCCTGCCATCAAGTTGCTGGCATCCACGGCTGGGTTAGGACCCACAACCGTGAGATCAGTAGGCGAACACGTTACCAACTGAGCTTTTACTGAATAAGAACTGTCCAAACATCACTATAATGTTTCCCCCAAAATAAGATAATGTCCGTATTTTCACACCTATCTGTTGTACTCTGCAGAAGGGACCCGTTGCTGAGGCATGAGGGGAGATGGCTTGGCATAGGATGGACTTGAGCATTTCCATAAAGGGCAAAGCAAAGCCGAGGGTCCTCAGGAGGAGGGACAGAGACATCGGGACTAGTTGAGGAGCCTGGTGGCAGCACAAATTGTTCTTTGCCTTCCATGAAGCTTTTGTTATTCAGCGTTGTTTGGAAAAAGGGTGCTACTCCATTACTTCCCAGGTAGCTGGCAGGTAGACTGGCCACTGAGCTGCTAACACCAACACAAAGTCATGGAGAGTTGCTGTGCAAAGGCAAAGAGGTAGGCCTTGGCCAATGCAAATACAGTAGAACCTCGTCAATTCGGATCGCACAGGACCGACGAAAATGTCAGAATTATCCAAATGTCGAATTATCGAACAGGCAACAAAATAGGAGGTGAATTTGTGTTATCAATGTACCTTTGTTGTGAAAAGAACTGCGAGAGTGTGGTTTGCTTTGTACCAGAGATCTGAGCCTTTAAAACAACTTTTCTGATAATCCGTGGATAAGTCCGCGGATTTACGGAATTCCGCTGATAAGTCCGTGGTTTTCTTTGAACCCTTTGAACCGCGCAAACCAGCCTTCTGATGCTTTGAAGGCTTCGATGCCCAATCTTGCCCCAAAGTTCTCGGCTTGGGTGCAGATAAGGGGTCCACCCAGAGGTAGCTGTTCATCGCGTGAGCTCGTAATCCAATGAAGAACAGCGTCTTCCAATTGTCATTCATTGTCAGCTATGTCAAAAGAGCATGCAGGTAGCACAAAGTCTGACTGAAGCACGTGGTTTAAAACGAGATTTTGCTTCAAGATGGCGCCTGGCATCACCAACGGCATGGACTTGTGCAGACGTTTGCTGGGACCGCGCAGCTCATCCGAATTACCTGAATTTCCGAATTAATGGGGGTCGAATTATCGAGGTTTTACTGTACTATCAATTCCAGTGTCTCTAAGAAAGTTCAGTAAGAACAATCCACATAACAAGGAATTTATAAATAGAATATCATGCTTTCCTTAGTGGAAAGGTTTAGTACCTTAAAAAATCTGACCAACAGTTACTGCAAAACTGGTAGCGAAAAGCTGTTTATCAGTATAATAACACAACTGGTTAATGGCTACTGTGCAGCCCTCATTATGGGTATGTCATTATCGGTATGGGTGTGACATGGCTATGACATAGCCATAGGTAGTAGCATCACCACCACCTATAGTATGCCTTGTTTATGTCTTGTACGTCCCTATTTATCCGAGCTTCGCTTATCCAGGGGCAGAGTGTTATGGGGCAGAGTGTTACACTGCCGATATTTGCCTCATTCAGGAACCTTAGAAAAGCGAAACTGTAACTGTGTCCGTGAAACAGTGCGACATCGTCATCAGTTCACGCAAATCGCAAGCAATCGGTAGGCAAGGCAGGTTTTTCATCGCACTGAGCCTTTCTTGCCTGACTTTCAGCCCGACTTTCAGCCCGACTTTCAGCCCGACTTTCAGCCCGACTTTCAGCCCGACTTTCAGCCCGACTTTCAGCCCGACTTTCGCCTTTCATCACTGAGCCTCACGTTCCCCTACATGAAATTGAAACACCCATGTCTGAGGGTGCATTTTAATTTTGCTGAGGGGCAGTTCAGAAAACGTTACACCACTGTTGGGAAATGCAAACACATTAAATCCAAAGAATTATCAGTAACCAAAAAGGGAAACCTGAGGCACTCCTCCGATCTTGTATGCAGAACGTATTCTATGAGTACCTTATGCAGAGCAGTATTCTATGCATACAACAATGCTGTCAACAGAAGCTAAAGAAATTCTGCACCAATTGAGCTCAAGTGAAAACAACATACTGCAAATCCTACCTGAAGAACTCTGCCAATTCAAGGTGCATCCCCTCAGATTCTCCATTCTTTTCTACACAAGCTATATGAACAAGGAAAATGTGAGGTTAAGCTCTTTCCAACATCTTGAAAAGAGGTACACATCTAAATGCAGTTAAGACTCCATTTATTTATGACCAAAGTTGCTCTGAAATTGTTCGTAAATCGAGGAGCTCACAAATCGAGCTTTATGTACATTGGTAAAAACTACGTCTTTTGAAAATACAGGAATTATAGCAGCATATTCAGCACAGTAGCTATCACTGTCTCCGTCCAAGTTTTTTGTTTTTGAATTTAGCCTTGCATTCCAGATAGTCTTGTAGTATTCTCGTAATGTTGAGTTTTTATTACTTTTATTACAAGAACACTTAAGAGACTGTTGGGAAAGCAAACCAAAAATTTTAAAAAGTTTCTATCAAGGAAAAGGAATGGAGGAATACTATACAATGAAGCAAAAATGGCAAAGGTTTTGGGAAGAAACTGTATCAGTAAGCCATCAGTAAACAGTTCAGAAATAGTGAGTAACTTTCTCGATAAACAAAGGAAGTGTAGAAGATTTTGTACACGTGCCTTCCGGAAGGATCTGCAATGGGAGACACAATATGCTAGGGGAATATTTAAGGAATACATGTTCAAATAATCTGTCTTGGTTGAAGTTCAGTATGTGTGTTACATCTATTGTGTGTTATTTGACCCAGCTCTGGGGGGTTTCAGCAATTTAAAAGAATACATCAACCTGCCCAAATCATTATATTGTTTCACAGTGTAATCCCTTCATGAATCATGATTAAAAAAAAAAAAACTTGGGTATTCGACGTTCGTTCCCAGAAACGTGTTCACGGTTTGGAAATTGAGGGAGCATAAAACCAGGGAGTTACACAAGGAACTTGTCTCATCCCTTGAAGTGCTGTTCATAAAACGCGGGAATTCCTAAATTGAGGGTTCGCAATTCGAAAATTGACTGTTTGTAGCTATTTTGACTGTTTGTATAAGCTCAAACAATTACATGCATCAGCAATGGTAAATTGCATACTTTCATTTATGATAACCGAACTATGGGATGGTATGCAAGAACAAAACTGAAACAATAAAGAAACAAGCTGAGCGTCACACAATATAGAGCTATTTTCCATCTATCGTGACTCAAACCGTGCACTCACACGAGCGACATTCCCCAGAATACTCCAGCAGAAGATGCATAAAACGACATGGCTTTCTGCTGCCACGTCAGCGCGAGCGCCCAACGTTATGTCTTTTCATGCTCTTCCAACCATGGGGAATATCCTGTGGCTCAGCCACAAGACATTCCATGGCAGCCGACAAGAAGAAAAGTGTTGTGTGCTATGTGTGCAGCAGAGCCATTTATAGGGAGAGTTTGGCCATTCTTTGATCTTTTGCTGCCTCATGGGTGGAGCCTAGTTTGACGTCAGAGTCATCGTTGCACCGCCCAAAAAGCCTGAATCCGAGCGGAATCCGCTTATCAGCCGTCTAGTCCGCGCCGTATTGATGCTGTCCTCCAGCTAGTCCACAGCTTCGTGGTCGCGCTGAATGTAATCTACAGGAATAACCGGCTTATGACCCACTCGCGCCAGTGATAAGGGGGGCTTTGTTGCCGAACTGAAAGAGTTCAAGTATGAAAGGCTTTCGAAGCAAGAAGTTCGCACGTGTCTTCTCTCCGTGGATTGTAAACAACGGTCAGCATCAATATGGCGTCGGCGACCAGCTGACGACGGGACAACAATAGACCACGACGAGGGAGGTCGTTCAGCCGTAACGTCGCATGACGCGCTTTAAGTTAGGCTCCTCCTAATGGCCAAACTCTCCCTATAAACGGCTCTGGTGTGCAGTACCCCACTCCTGGTATTTCTGCACCGTGCAAATGCTCGACACAAGACGTGGCAGAACTTCCGGGAAGTCGTTCGCTTTTTCTTCCACTGTAATATTTTGTGGGGATGTTGCTCATGTGAGCACACAGTAAGAGCATCTTAAAGGGGCACTAGAGTGCAAAAATTTTGCCTTGTGGAATAAAAAATGCAATTACCTCGACAGCAATACAAAAGGAACGGGATTCTTCTGTCATATCGTTCATGATTTAAGCGCAAAGGAAACTGCATTTTATGCTTTAATGTACCATGCTCTTAACTTCCAAGGATAAAGAAAACAACTCATTTGATACTTTTCCTATTCCTGGTGTGAGCAACTATGGTGTTCCTTGGCACCTGTACATAGGCAACATCACAATGCAAAGGTGATTTTTTTATATTCGTTCTTAGGCTGTTATTAGAATTTTACGAGACTTTGCAGAGTGGAGTTGAACTTGGTAGATAGATATAGCCATATGTAAAGTCATGGTTATCAATGCTACAAAGAAGCAAGCCACTTTTGTTTATAGTAATTGTATTAATAACTTTGCCGCATGCTTTTAACGTACATTTTCTTAATTTTTTTGGTAGGGTGGGGGTGGAGTATTCCGTAAGAATTGTTCTGTTGCATTGCATCCATATGCAGCACCGCCATCTCCTCACCCCAATAAATTTCCCCAAATTTCCCCTTCTTTTTACCACTTGTCCTATTTAAAAAAAAAAAAGGAAATAATACTCTCTCCTAGACCATGTGATAGCTTCACCTCTCTCCCCAAATGTTAAAGGCATAACTATGGCAAATGACACCATGCCTCCTTAACTTACAAATTCCCCATGTGCTGATATATCAGCATTAGTGAGCTAGTGTTCATTCCAGTAAAAGCCAAAGAGTAATATTTGAAACAGGACATTATAGTGAATGTCAATTCTTGTGATGAAGCTGGTTACCTACCACTCTACAAGTTGAACCTTGCACTGCCTTTGAACAAAGTAACAAAACTTGGGACGGCAAATCCTACTTTGCAGGCCCTAGGGTCACTGAATATCTATTAAGCAACTCTAGGAGGCCTGCTCATGTAAGGTGGCCAAGTGTTCGCATAGGCCTCTACTGAGCTTCAATACTGGGAACGACAATGTGACTCAGGAAGAGCACAGCAACAAGATGTGCACTGAATAAACGTTTATTATACACCGTCCTTCAACCAAAACACACACGACAAAAACATACTCTGTGTATCAAGATTTTGTCAAGAATTGATAAAAGTTGACTGCAATTTTTTGTCAACGTGCTCACTTTTACTATTGGGAACCCCATGACAGTACTATACAATTTCATAATCATTGAGCTTTTCTTTCAAAGTTACACCACCCACAGAGATTCCTACGTGCAGACGAGAATAGAGGTGGGATTTTTTCACTATTGAAGTTGTTGGCATGTGAACTGCTTTCATGCAGGCTCATGCTTAACCTCCCTTTCACCATTTTCTACCACAGATCTGCAAGAAATCATTGCAAGAAAGATAATTTCTCACCAGGTAACCGTGGAATGTTCTTGCCTCTGCTCAAAGGGTCTGCAGCACTCAGTTGGGACAGCTGACAAGTGCATGAGTGCGGCAAAATAAAACACACAGATGTATTAAAAATAAAAAATAAAAAAAGTCAATACAAGTAGTAAGACTTTGTGATACTCCCTGTCAGTGCAATGAGACATATGCATAGTATGACACTTTTCAAACCCACATACCACAGGTGCTGAACGATGAAAGAAAAACTAGACAACAGGGCTTTGAAATAGAACTTGGAATGGAATTTTCAAATGGGGGGAAATTAATAAAAATTGACAGAATGGCATAAATGCAGGCTAGCTGGTGCTTGGGTGCAAATTGCTTTTGGGTGCTACACCGTATGTTGGAGGAAGTAATACACACTAAAAATTCATACAAAAATTGTCATTGAATTTTTGGCATTGAATAGAGAAATCGTAAAAACAGTAAACCCGCTGCCCACTTAACATTTCTAGTGGCCTATACCGCCTGCCAAAAGCCTCATGTGTATGCAGATTTGCTATGTCTAAAGGGCTCATACCTAAAGGGCTACAAATTAGATACAACCATTCAGCCTTATTCATCGCATCACACTCATGAGTGAGCTAAATAGCTTCCAGATCTTCTTAAGAAACTTAAATCAGGATGTGCCACTCGCACCCCCTTTAAACAGACGAAGATGTTTCTGTCCTCAAGTTTCTTGTCTCTAGGAGAGCTAAGAAACTAACTGCATTAAGAATAGGAGAGCTAAGAAACTAACTGCATTAAGAATAGCAGAGCAAAGTGGGACAACTCCATTTTCATTGATACCGATGTGTGGATAACATTTTCAATATTTTAAGCCAATCCAGGTCACACCAGGCCTTACCCAAAAATGTAGTGTTTGATTTTTCAAGTGTGCCACTTGAGGAAGCTGAACACAGTGTACTGTCAAAAGGCCTAAGCATTGTTCCGACTCAAAATATGCTCAATGAATTTTAAACAATCTCAAAACTTGAGGAGAAGAATGCACCTCCATACATTTTTTTATGGCAGACCTTCCACCAAAAGGTCTCCATTTCGTAGCCAGTTGGAATGGACACCTGATCCTACAAAGACCAGCCCCATAATTTAGAGTCATATCAAGGGCGTGTATAATGACTAGGGCTAGGAAATTTAGGCACTAAGAATGACGGAAATAGGCAGGCACTTAGGCCCATAAAACCATCAAAATAGGCAACAAAATGCAAAAATAAGCACGTTAATTTGTTAAGCTCTTTGGCTATGTTAGTGTTTCAGAATGCTCCATCCAGAAAAAACATGCGCATTTAAAGGCTACGGTACAGTACAAGCTTTGACTTACGGTACATTAATGCTTAGGCAGCCTAGAACCAAGCTATATTGAATAATATAATTCTCCGACCTCTATGATCTTGTAAGGCCAAGAAATCTTTCCATCAAATATACATGAACCCTTCTAACAAACCAAGGTACTGAAGGAAACCAAACGCAAAACAAGAGCAGAAGGCGCAAATATGCAGAAACAAAAAGCAAAATGCAGCATTCATCATGAGCCTGAAAGGTGCCCTCGCACTTTCACCCCTAAAAAACAGCCCAAAAAAGGCTGTTATGGCATCTAAAAATGCTAAAAAAGGCCACAATTCAATAGAGCCAGTAAAAAGGCAGGCAACCCTGCAAATGTCGCATTTAGACATTTCTAGGCATTCATAGGCAAATGCCTAAAATTCCGGGCCCTAATAATGTCATTAAGACCTGAAATATAGCTGACCTACTCAATCAATATCCTGAAATCTGTCAGCAGCACAAAAAGCTGCCCTCGACCGTATAAGATCACGTACTGACGTAACTGTTTGGCTCATATGTTACGAACACTAATGACTTTCTCGCAAGAAAATTGTGAACAGCACCATTCCAATCTTGACAACGTCATACTCGCTACCATGGATGTTATTTCCCTTTACACCAATATACCCCACGAGGATGACTCCATCCCTTCAAATCATTCCAGAATGACTACTTGAGAATTTCAGAATGACTATCTTCATAACTCTTCCCATCGCTTTGTTAGCAAAAATCTCAAGATTTATTTTTATTCCCAAACATCTGCAGACCATTTCATCAATGTCACGACTCATTCATTTGATTTGACAGATCTATATCAGTTATTGTTTCTGATAATATATACTAGTACATATATAGCATAGTATAGTACAGTACAGTGTTTAGTTTCTCTCAAGGGTCTTGCATTGCACTCTACATCTTAGTGTTTTCTTCTTTGTTATCTTCATCCTTTTGCGGTGTTTACTTTTGCTTCAGTTCACAGATACGCGATTCATCTCTTCACAATGGCTTTACACACTGCATATACGAAATGTTGTAACGGTAATTTTTTCAGCTTGAGAAGTGCGGCCTCATGCATGAAAGCTTGTGATTAAATTATTTATTGGTGCATCATCCTTCTTCATGTTTTTCAGTCAAAACTTTTTACGATATTTATTTTGCTGCATTTTTACAATTTTGAAGCACAAAATGCATGTCAGTTGTTCCAGTGCTAGTAAATATGCCTTCTCAAGTGAAGTGTCAGCAATGCCCCAACAGCTCAAGAAAATTGCAAAATAGCGCATTGATGATGTAGAGAAAAGAGCAATTTTTAATTTTTCACAATCGACAAACAAATCTGGAAGCTGAGAACATCATTGACGAAACTTTTCACTGCCATGCCAGCAGGCTTTTCACTTTAGCTTTGGAAACCCTGTACATGTGACCTTACATTTCCACTTTACGATATGCAATATTACCTTGGCATAGAGGGCCTGAATTTCTTCAAACGTACGAGTGACCTCATCTAGCCGTCCGTCCAGCCAGTGAATTCTCAGCCATACAGACTTCTTGGGCCGGGTTTCGGTCATCACATCTATGGTGGAGATTCCAGCTACATGGCCAAACATGCCGATTAATTGCCTGCCCACCAGTCAGTATCTTGTATCAACCAAGTAGGCAAGAATCTAAATACCACAAGTGGTTTCACTTACATAGGCCACCGCTACACAAAAACAGTCATTTGTTTCTGAAGACTGTCAAGTTATCAACCTCATGCGCCTGATTACGTGACACCATGGTGTCGGTTCAAATCTTCATTCTGTGCCTTTTACTCAATGTCCCTCTAGGAGGAGTATAAGACTAACAAACATTTGCTAATCGCACAAAAAGACATCTAGAAAGAGGAAAACAGCAACAAAAGAAGCGCATACTAGCTTTCTTGTTCTGCCTCATTACTTATCAGATAACACATGTGTATGTTAGTCATCATTCATTCATGTGTGCAGTGACAGATGGTTAAGTGATTTGATGCAGCCATTTACATTTAATACAAGGTAATTCACACAAAGTGCGCAGTGTAATAGTGTGCTCCTTGAAGATCTTGTTACAGTATTTTACAGATATTGTGTGATGCAGCAATAAAACTGAAACACAATATGAAGGGCATCCCATGCAGACAAAGAATGCTGTAATCTGCTTCATATTCTCCACATTCATACATGAAATTCCACATGGCACAACACAACAACCCTCAACATGGATCAGTTTTGGATTCATCCTTACGTTGCCACCTATGGGCTCACAGCACGAACACAATACAAATGAAGGAAACAATGGCATTGTTTGGTTTGAATAGACTGATCAAATGCATTGCATGAGATTTAGTTTGCAGCTCTACTCCTTTGTCACAACACATGGGAAAAAAAAGCAGTAAGACAACTCAGTGTTTGATGCTCCTTGTGCGCAAACTTTAAGTCAAATGAGATAAGGTAAAGTAAAGCATATTTCATTTCAAATCATTATTACAAAATGCCAATTAGGATTCACCAACAATTTGTACATGCTTTTGGTAGAAATGAGTATGTACTGATAATTACTAGAAGAAGAGTTTCGAGTATCCATCCAAGTATGCTTAAAATTCAGTACAAATTCGTTTTGTTGCACAGCTCTTAAATGCAGACTGCCCAGAATGCCTACATAGATAATGCAGACAAATAAACTTGTGGCAGTATCGCAATTTTCAGCTGATAGCACACTTCGCAGACAACACCCACCTACAAATCCTCAATTTTAAAAATAAAAGTTCCGCGTAAAACACGCACAAGCTCGGCTATTTGGCTTCCCTCGCGAAAGACTACATGTTTAGGCAACTTGCACCCTACTAGCAATATGCTGGCGTCCTCAGCAGAGTTCACACCTGCAACCTATGACCAAAAGCTTGCCTCCGGAAGAGAAAATACCACGTGTAATGCATGCAGGAGGGGACCAGAGGCCAAATTCCGCTGTATAACATGCACGCCATACACCTGTACGTATTACGGTATATGGCAGCCTCCACATAAGGTCCACACAGGTAAGGAAGCAAAGGCAAGGACACTGTAGAGATAGAGGGTATGAAGGCGTATTTTTCAGAGTGCATTGTTTGGTTAAGATGTCATTCGGAACTCTGCCTCAGGTTGGATCCTTGGAATTATGGAAGGATGCATGCTGATTGTTTTCGTCATGTGTCTATGTACAGTGTTCCCATGCTGCACAGTTGCTATTTCAGCAGCGAAAATGATGATATACACCTTATACAGGGTGGGTGCTATAAAAGGTCAGTCACATTTTCGCGCGTGACGCTATACCTACCTGACAGACAGACTTCCGCTGCCACACAGTGAATAATTTATGCGAGAGACACCTAAAAAAAAATCGTGGTTACCAGCCACTGTGTAACTAAATAAATACGGCTATGCAAACTTTCGTCTTCATGTATTTCCTATGCGCTATACCAATGGACGGAGACGAAAGTTTGCGTGGTCATATATATTTTATTACACAGTGCTTGGCAACCACAATTTTTTCGTAGGTTTCTCTGGCATAAATTCTTTGCCCTGAGGCAGAGGAAGTCTGTGCGTCAAGGAGGTATCACGTCTTGCACGAAAATGTGACTGACCTTTTAGAGCACCCACCCTGTACATTTCACATTGCCACTGAAACATTTAGGAACAGATGAGAAGTGTGCAAGCGAACTGGTGGGCATTTAAATGAAGGCAACATTTCCTTGAGTTTGAGGAATTCTGCATGGTTTCTATAGTTTTCTTAATTCCTCAAACTCAAGGAAATGTTACCTTCATTGAAACATTTCACTCAAAAGCATTACCGTCCTGTGTCATGAAGGAATGCAGATTGTAACAGGTGCACACGATCAGGTCATAAATGTGCAACTGCAACAGCAATCACACCATGACATGCATAACACTGCTTCTAAACAATGACAACATAACCAGCAAAGTACTTTTTGGCATGTTTTTCAGTCTGTCTGGAATTATTACCCAGGCTATTTTTTTTTTTAATTCCGTGTTAGCGCCGCGAAGCAACTGTGGCTATGAGCTGCGTATAGACGTGGACAGATGAAGAGAGGACAGCAAGAAGGAGTGGGGGACAGGGGGGTTAGTATGCGTCCTGGGCCGACTTCAAGGGGAACTGTGCCGACATTCGTCTGGAAAGTCTTCGGAAAACCCAGGGGAAACCTCAGACAGCACAGCCGGTGACAGGATTCGAACCCGTGTCACCTCCCAGTCTCGGCGTGGAAGGCGATCACTCTAACCACTATGCCACGGGAGCTGGTACCCAGGCTATTCCATCAGTTATATCTGTCAATTCAATTGGTCTACAAAACTTTACGCAAAGTAGAGACAAGACTAGAAGAGTGCATGGGAAAGACATGCATACCTATTTGAAGGAACCAACCCCCCAAATCCCTTGGAAGAAAGTTGACCTTCCACACACAACAGGCTGAAAATGTGGACTACTGGTTCCTCAACCTTGAACTGCATCAGGTCAACTTCCTTGGAAAAGGTTTGGGATTTGGAGTGTGTTGGTTAGAGACATGCATATTGGAAGAAGGCAACAAGGCACAAGGACAGACTACACAGAGACAGGGTTAAACTATGTCTGAGGCTATCCCCCCAAATCCATTCCACAGAATTTGACTTTCTGCATACAACAAGCTGAAAACAATGTGTGCTACTGGTCCCTCAACCTTGAACTGAGTTGTTCCTTGGATGGGATTTGGGGGGTTAGCAGCATTAGCTTTGTTCACGGATATCAGGTGTAGAGGTGGTGATGAATGTTATCAACCAATGAAGCTAATATATCATAAGAATGACAGAAGTCTTCAGACTTACATTTTTGAGTTGCTGTAGCATTGGAATGAGCATGTATGCATGGTGCACCTTCACTGGCCACCTGATAAGGAGGCAATAAGGGCACCGGATATGGAGTACATGGCATAATTGGCATAATGTAGCCACCTGGGGATCCCGGGGTTATGTCCTGGGAATGGACCAAGAATTCATCAAATTATAAGGCTATCACATCCAAAACTTTCAGCTGTAGCTAATCTCCTCTGGAACCACTACAGATAGCTCATACTCTCAACATACTGAAAGCAGTCAAGTTCCACCACATGCTAACATAACACCAAACTAACAAACATGATATACTCATTACCAAACTGAAACACGTAGGATGGTACAGAGTGGACCACATGATATCAAAATGTTGTTGCTTTGAGGTGTGCAATATTGAGGAAAAGTTCAATGTAATCAGGGACTCTCTTGAAACAGGCTGCAGATGAATTTTCTATACTAGAACTAGCCACAGTTCACTTGCAGGGCTCCGTGTAGTCACCTACAACAGTTATTACATCTACAGGGGCAGATTTAATTCATAGTAACTGCGTACCTGTCATCCTCTCTAGTGAAAATGCTAAATTGTTTTATGTCGATTACAACTGGTTTGTGAAACAATTACCCGCTCACCAGTTCTGATTTTCACTAGGCTTGGAGAAGGCTTGTAGAGTACTGAGAAAAAGGAGGAAGGAAAATAAATGAAGGGCACATGCTAGGTGCTACATTAGTTTCAGGCAAAGAGCTGGGTCCTCACATGGTTAAACATATCTGCACTGCTTTGCATACAGATTAAGCGTTATTGCAACACTCCATTTTTGCAAAGAAGCTGTTGCCTTGCAGGCATGTACCGCCCTCTTGATAATTACATTCTAATCTGCGGTATCGTGAGACAACTATGACCGTGAGCGACCCGCCCTCTTGCCATAGCCTCCAAGAATCTCCGTCGCATGCGATAGTTATATCTTGGAATTCCAATGAATGAATGAATGAATGGTAAAATGAGGTGCACACAGTCACAGTGAAAACAGCCAAACGAACCAGGTGGTCAAATGCACCCTCCTGAGGGAACGAGCCAAGTACCGGGAGGTGAATGAATAACATCGCTATTATTTTCCAGCTCCTAAAGAGGCGTACGTGTGGGTTTACCCGAAACTCACCTGAGGTTCAAGAGCTCTCTCCAACGTCTCACAGTACTTCACCAATTCAATACGCTCATAGAAAGTAAAGGACGGGTGGCGCATAGCCATAGTGAATAGTAGCAGTAATTCCTGAAGAGTTTGCTCATCGTAGTTAACGGGTCTGCCACTTTTCATCTCTTCCTCAAGGGCCAAGTAAATGGCATGAGAACAGCTGCTGTTAATCAAATGCAACAAGGCCAGTGAAGTAATAAGCTTGCTCCTTGCCACACTGTCCTTCAGATCAGTGCACTTCGACACTTCAGACAAATTATTTGCACGTTGTTCAGCGTCCCTGAAGAAGGTATAGTCCTTGCTAGCCAAATCTTCAAGGCATGTTCCCAGGAAGCGGAGTTCCAAGGGTAAGCACAAGTTAAGTAAGCCACACATTGTGTCTATTCTTACGGATCCGTTCAGCTGCCTAAACCATGTATATATTTCTTCTTTGCACACCATGGCGCATCACCTGCAATTGAAAGTGGCTGCTGTTCCACAAAATACGTTGTTACCAAGCCTCAAGCAGTAAAAGATTCTGGGTTGACGGCCATTAATCGCTCAGTTGACAGCAAACCACCGAGCAGTGATCGTGAGCGCCCACTACCTCTCACCACCACCGTTCCCCACCACTCAACTGTGTCTCTCTATCTCTCTACTCTCTACGCTCTCTACCACCCCCACCTCTACGACTACAGTGCCGCTGGTGCCGCTTAACGGCTCTCGCACAGCACGTGGGCCTGCGAGATTCATGTACGCGTCGTTTGTAGGGTTGAAGAGTTGCGGAGCATTCGCCGCATCATTTCCGACTGCGCCGCGGCACACGGGTGCCCTGGGAGACTGGATTCCGAAACCAGCAGCCTTAACAGTGTAATATTAACAGCCTCAAGGTGCTTTATTATTCCACACAAAAAATTCAAAGTGCAAGCTAAACGGCACTTGAGCGCACACGGAAGAATGAGTTTTTCTCCTTTTCTTTTTTTACCGTCACTATTAACGCTTTTTTAGCTTCGAGCTCTCGAATTTCTGCAAAGTTTTGCAGTATTGCGCAATGTTCTCACGATCTGAAACTGTAAAGTTCGCGTGATTTGGCTATCCCCTGACCATTACTGGTCCGTCCCTCGAAGCACACATTGTTGCCGTGACGTTGAAGCAACATTGCAAATGTTGTCCAACGTGGAGCAAACGTTTTGCAACATTCGTTAATAATATTACCAAAAGTGGACCAACGCTCCAATGTTGCTAGAGAACAGTGCCTGAACGTTCCTGAGTCACCTTCGAGCAACATTGCGCGAACGATGCTGGAGAACATTTGACATTGAGACAAACAGCGTCCCAGCCACTACAGCCACATTCCTTCAGCTCAAATAAAACAAGGAGGGAACGTTTGTGTTATGTTGCTGCAATATTGAGACAGCATCACAACCATATATTCCGTCAACGCAAATTACAATATTGAGGCAATATTTGTGTTATGTTGCTGCAACATATACAGGGTTCGCCAAGATAAACTTCGGGGTTTGTAACGAAGATAAAACAAATAAGAACAGTGTCGGAAAGCTAGAGTAGACGTTAGAGGACGTATTATGCCCCCAAATTTTATGTCCATAATGCCGCCTAGTCTGTTACTCTGCGGATAAATCGTGAAAATTAAAAAACCGCCGCTGCCTAATCGGCTATACCTGTGTTCCAGCTACTTTCCTCAGGTAGCGACACGGCCGAAAGCGGCGTCGCAGAGAACTAGTCCGCATTCAGTTCCACATGTTCGATGTCGTCTGCAACACAGCGCTCGACTGCTTCGCCATCTGACGGAAAGGAGCTGAACCACAGTTTCTGTTTCAGCTCCTTCAGGTAATAATTAACATACATAATATGTTTGGTAATAACTTTCCGTTTATAGCAGCGTGGCGTCGTCATCTCAGATGTGTATTAAACTAAAAGTGAGTAAGCACAAGTAAATGTTAAATTTTAAGTCAGAACTATTTGTGACATCCAATCTGTGTCCAGTTATCCACTAAAATACCTTGCGGGGACATATCTGGGATGACAAAGGAGGGTTAAAATGCATATCTCACGGACGTCCTGTAGATGTAAGTTGGATCCTCACGAATCTCCAGCAGACATCCAAATATCCAGAATGAGATATCACATAGATATTGCCTGGATGTAAATGATTTACTGGGAAGTGGCGCCCATACAGGTACGTACGGGCGGAACATGTAACAATTTCCACTCTCCCGAAATCCCAGTAACATCCTGCATACCGCAAGGCTCTGTTCTCGGACCTCTGCTGTTCCTCATCTATATCAATGACTTACCTAGTTGTCTAACATCAACCGTCCGACTCTTTGCAGACGACTGCGTCATTTATCGTAAAATCGCTTCTCCTAGTCTGGGGAGCGAGGTGCAAGGTTGGTATGCTACGCAGACGCAGACTGGGCAGGTGACATCAGGGACCGTAGATCAACAAGCGGCTACTTCATTAGTCTAAGAGGATAAGCCCTGTTTCGTGGTCCAGCAGGAAGCAGACGTCCGTGGCGCTTTCATCGACAGAGGCTGAATACGTCTCAGAGGTGCATGCATGCCTTACAGAAAGTGCTGTGGCTGCGACAGTTGCTCACCGACTTCGGCCGCAGCATGGACGAGCCTGTTTGCTCGAAGACAACCAGGGTTGCATCAAGCTGTCGGTTAACGAGGGCATTAGCGCGAGGACGAAGCACATCGACGTTCGTCATCATCATCTGCGCGACCTAGTTCACCACAGAGTCATCGACCTCCAGTACGGCCAAACTATAGCGAGATATGGTCACTTACACATGGACATTTTTACGAAGCCACTGTCGCGAGCAAGACTTCAGAACCTTTCAACGCCATCAACGGGGCCGTTCAGGCCTCGTTGATGGCTAGTCGTCGAGGGGGGGGGGGGGAACAAACGACAACATCATTTTGGTACGTGTGCGTCTATGCATGCGCACCCGCCCACGTTTTCTCATTCTCAGTAAACCTGTTGCACCCGCACTGTTCGGCCGTCTGTCATTGCAGATCCAATATAGTCCCATACCATCCCATAGTAATGCATAGAGTAGGCATAGTCACAAAAAGTCAATTTAAGGCTGTAAACAAGGAGATAGTCAAAACAGGTCATAAATCACGTCAGTAGTCCCATACCATCCCATAGTAGTGCATGTAGTAGTCATCATAGTCTTAAAAAGTCCATTTATAGGTGTAAACAAGGAAATAGTCATAGCATGTCATATATGATGCAGGTAGTCCCATATCATCCCATAATAATGGATAGAGTAGTCCTAGTCATAAAAGTCAAATTATAGGCCTAAGGAAGGAAACAGTCAAAACAGGTCATAAACCATGCAGTTAGTCCTATACCATCTTATTGTAGTGCGTAGAGCAGTAATTGTCGCAAAAAGTCAATTTATAGTTATCCCCAAGAACACTCGCGATCCTCAGGACGTCCTCAAAGTGTCATCGCGTCCTCGTCCGTGATGGGATGTCCGGAGGAGATCCGGAGAGAGTCATCATGGGATCTTCCAGTGATAGTCACTTGCGTACATCCTGCGGCCGCCAGCCGGAGGACATATATAGGAGAAGTAAATTAGTTTAATATTGCGATGTGCATTTCTATGCCTGCACCCATTAATTAGTGTTTCGGTTTGTTTGTCATAACCAAGTTCAACCAAATCAGCAGTGATCATTTATAAACTACAAAAATACCACGAAGCGAAAATACAAAAAATACAGTGGTACAAATACAAATTGAATGATTTCAACGGATACTGCATGCACTGAGTTCGATGTGCAACAAAATATAGCTTGCTAGACCTCTCATTGTGATCTTGTTGCCATGAACATCCGTGCAACGTCCCTGATGGGATGCTGCACGGAGCAGTTCCGTGGAAGATACAGAAAAGTGATGGCATAGTACAGCGCGTGCTTGACTTTCGGTGGATGTTTTAAATCATCTAAGTAGGAAACACGGACGTTACCTTGGTTGTATCCTCATCATCCAAGGAATTCGTCACTGGTGCGTTGCTTATACATGAAATTGAATTAAACTTAGGTACCTCACCCTTGGTTTTGACTGTGATGCTAGGAGGACTCTCGCACATGCGGGAGTTTGCACAATATATAGTTTATGTTTTGTCTGCGAAAGGAAATGCCACTGTTGGATATTCCTTTCAAAGTTGGCTGTCTTAGTCTTACACTTAGTGGCATGTGGCCTTTTATATTTTTTGCTTTTTATACCACGGCACCCATTGTCCGTCGTCGAAAAATAATCAAAAATGTGAGACGGAAAATGACAAGCTGGTAGCGGAGGTTGGAAACTGCAAGAGACAGAGTGCGTTTCCACTGTAAACGTCGGCACACTTCTAGAAGTGAGAAATGAAAGCAGATTTACTGGAGGATTTTACATGATCCTATAGTGCTCCTGAGAGTATCCCAGTCTTGTCCCCAGGTGTTGTCCCTAGGACCATCTCTGGAGTCTCATTCTAACACTTTTCTAACAAATTGAGGATCATGCGGGGATATTCCCAGGATAGCACTGCTGTCCCACAATGACATCCTCAGGATGAGTGAGGGATGTCAGCGTGTTCTTGGGGTCGCTTCCGCCATCTTGCGCAGGCAGGACATGTCCGGTTCAGTGACCAAACTGGGCCCTGTCGGGCACGTCGGGTTCAGTGCCCACATCCCTAGGACGTCCGAAAAGACATCCGGTAAGACATCCTTAGGACGTCCAATAGGACATCCGATAGTAAGACATCCGGTAAGACGTCCGATATGACATCCGGTAAGACATCCTTAGGACGTCCGATATGACATCCGGTAAGACATCCTTAGGACGTCCGTGATATGACCTGCATACGGCCATACGGCATATGACCCTGCTGGTCATATCACCTGCACATCTTACTTTAACACGGAGTGGGAGGACCAGTTGATAACTTCCTTAACATCGTCGTCCGGGGTTGACATCCTGGGGACGATCGCAGGACGTTTCTGTGTTGTTGGGGAAACAAGGCAAACAAACAATAACTTTCATCATGCAGGTAGTCCCATGCCATCCAATAGTAGCTGTCGGTTGGGCAGCGCGCCCAACGATGCTGTTTCAGCAGATTGTCTATTTGGCCAGCGCAAGCCAGAGCCCTGTAAGACGCAACCAACGCATCAGCGCGGCCAGAGCGGTGCATGGCATCTGCATCCACAAGGCCACTAGCTGCATCCATCCCGTTTGGAAACCGCGGACGGTGTCATATATGGAATAGACGACTTCAGAAAATCCCAGAATGCTTAGCGCCGCTTTGAACTGTACGTGGGAGCTTATACTAATACGAAAGAAACGGGTGGCCTCCAAACTGTTTCGATTTCTCACCTACCGGTCCATTGTCCACGACGTGTCAAGGTCTGCGAAACCGAAACGTGAAGGATTATTCGTCGTTCCCCCACTCAGTAAGCGCCCAGGATGCAATGCGTGCGCAAGGAGCACTGGGATTGTCTCAAATCGTCTATGTACATGTGCCCTCAGCAGTTGGAGAGAAATGCCTTATCCAATGCAGCTGATGCGATCCGTCGGACATGTGTCGTCGTACGTGTGGTAGAGCAAAAGAGACAAACGTGAAATGATCGAGCAACATCGCGACACCGCTGCGTCATCACCCTGTTCAGGGGTATGCGTTAAATAAAATTATGCATTCCGAATGATTGTGCCGAAAAAGACGGTATACTGCTCTCAACAGACATAAAAAGAGTCCACATTGGCAGTATTGAGATTGACGATACGGATATCAAAGGAAAGTGCAGACAGGAGCTGAACAAGTTCATGTTCGTATATCACCTCAACGTAAGATTCTCTTTTTGGCTACTCGCGGCGCAGCGGGCGGTGTGAGCGGAGGGTGAGAGCAGGCCGTAGTCGAATACGAACGTCGCCATGATGATGGTGGAGTGACGTGATCTTCAATCTGCCCCGATGTTGGACTTTATTCAGAACTCTTTTCTTTTTCGTTGCAGTGAATATAAGACTTTTGGCATTTTCTCGTGTAAATGGAAGAAAGCTTCAAAACAGTTTGAAGCTTTCGTTGTGGCATTCATGGGACTATGAACCTAGATTCGTTGTCTTTTGCTTTGTCTTATATTAGTTACTCTGTGGCAAGCTTGACCAAAAAGAACTTTAGGGCCAGCGTTCAGGAAATCTCTCGCGTGAGTATAATCACAATTCTCAAGAAGTAATTTGCTTTGTGTATCAAGTATTCAGCTAGGTACATGAAGTGATGCGATTGATGTACTGGCCCGCCATGAGTTGTGACGTCACAGGAAAGAGTTATGAGTACTGCTGTACAAGGCTTAGGGCAACGGAGATGATGACTGCAAGAACAAAAACCTACGTGAAATTATTACAAGTTTGGCTGCTTACAGGGTGTGTTTGTGGGCGCTCCGGTGGGCGCATTGTGGTTCAGCGGAAGCTGTCTACAACCTCCTTTGTTCCTCTTGTAGCCACCAATTTCTGTACTTTCTAACGGCATACATCTTTATTTATGGATATGTTTTATACATACCGTTGAATCGTACTGTACTAGTTACAAACGTGGGCTGTTTTTGAGGATCTATAAGACATACGTGAGACACAACCGATATTGCGAGAATGGTCTTGCATAATGAAGCATGCTCCCTGGTGAAATATTTGTACGTCACATGAACATTGTGTAAAGTGCAACAAGCACACCGAAAAAAATCAAGTATACATTTCGTGGTAAACGGTTTGGTAGCAGGGTGGTGTGTAGAAGCCTGTTATTTAACATTACTGTATGATGATAAGCCTGCGTACACAAAAGCTCTTTGAAATAAAACATTATTTTGAAAGTGTTGACCCGGCACCGTGGGGGAGATGTTAGGTATGACCGCCTAGCACACCAAGACTGAGAAGTGACCAGGTTTCATATCCTGGTGTCGGGTGTTCTTCCTGTGTTTTTTAGGTGCAGTGGCACAGTTCCTTATGAACTGTGTCCAGAATGCACTATCGCTCCAGAACACCATGCTGCTGTACAGGGAGGTAAGCTCCTCCGTAATGAAAAGGCACATCCACCAACCAGTAGTGTGTTATGTCAATCTCCATTCCTAAAATGCAATACCAGTGTCTTATCCAGATAGCAGGGTTAGGAGTGGCTTTGCTTGCATGAGGATGGCTGCCGTGTAAACGTATCGGCATAATTTTCAAGCGTTCACCGATGTAAGGAAAGGCTTATGACTCTGTCTTCTCTTAGGGGTCATGCTGCTGGCATTACGGGGGTTCTGTGTGTATTTCATAGAGATCTCCTTTATTTCAGCTCGTAGCCCTCCACGGGTTGGAAGCGGAGCGGCACCTGTTACGTTGTCTTTTCTCGCATGTGGATTTCAGTGGGGATGGTAAAAGCAGTGGAAAAGACTTCCATCAGGTATGGCCGTGACACATACCAGTGGCATATGTATACAGAGTTAGAGACAGTGGAAAAAAGCCTTCGTGTACATCCTTACATGTATTGTTAGTATTTGTACCTTGTTGTGTTGATTTATCTATGACAAGAAAAAAAGTGAAGGATGCGGTCTACAATGATATTAATATGTATAAGCTTTCGTGTGGTGGACCACACTTCATTAGGTTTCAGAAAACTTCAGTGTCATTGTTTTGAGTGTTCTACAGCCGTCTTTGACCCTATACCTGCTCTGTGGGTGTCATGCTAAGACATAATTGTATTTTCCAAAAATGTTAAGCAAGCAGGAACGTTGATGAATCTATTACATGTTGAAATGTATATTTGACAACCCTGAAATGCCAAAATGTTTCCATATATCATTTTGTCAAATGGCAAGTGTGGTGCCGCGTTGTTGCCAATTTGGCAAACATGATTATGCGTATAACACTTGTGTTATTTTAAATTTGTCAGAGTCTAAAGCAAAGTAATGCAATTTGTCAGGTGTGCCACTTGGCAGTCTTAAGTTTGTACACAAATGCTGGAATGTTGTTCAGACCAGTGCTCAATATCTCAAGAGCACATTTGTGTTTGATACTTCCAGTCCAGAATGCTTAACAAACTAGTGCTGAACTTGGAGAATCTGAGAGGATAGTTGGAGTTTATGTATTTTTGGCTGCCACAGAAGCCTCATATGCCCAGTTTTCATGTACATGCACTTTCACTTTGTTTCTGCTCTCTATTTTTGTGTGCCAAGTCAGCAAATTTCAACAATAACGTGCAAGGGTAATGGGGATCTGCTGTACTGCTAAATAGTTCCCAGAAATAATTATTTGAAGCAATAGATGCATCCCAATTATTATTAGAGGAGTTAACATACAACTTTAAAGCCTTAGAACAGACAATTTTTCATTAAACAGCCCAATTTATTGCCATTTTTTTTAAAGGAAAGCAACACAAGGAAATTTAAATATCTACAAATTGTAGATATGATGTCAGAAATAAGGTTTATGACAGGATTTAGCCATTCATGCAGTGATATCAGACCTGGGCTTGCAACATTATTTTAACAAATTCAGGTCTGAAGAAGGAAAATACTATGTCAAGGTTTTAATTTAAATGATGCAGTTCATATGGAAACTGCAAACCGCTGCTTTTGAAGCATAAAAGTATGTGTTTTTGTAGTGTCTTTCTTGTAGAGCAAGAAGCATATTGCGCATGTAATTATGATATACTGATTTTATAAGAGCATTTATAAATTGTTTTGCTCAGTTGGGTTAAGTACGTCTTGTGAGCAATCCACTTGTGGTGACGGACATGTGAGCAAGGGCATTCTCATGAATTTTGCTAACACATCTCGTTTACAGATAATCATTTTCGGCTTTCTGGCAAATACTGAATGCTATGCTCAACGATCTTTTGATGGTCAGACATCAGTCAGTGCAGAATGATTTTTCGCATACACGCCAGGGCACCCTCGCTCACGCACTCACATCGTGAAATGTGACACACATTGCATGTGCGTTGTGTAGTATTTTTTGTGTGCTCGCACTCGGGCTTTCTAGTATGGAGTTTATGCTCCATTTATGCCATTTTGTCATTTGCCTAACTGTGAGATATGTGCAACATATCTTTTGTTGTTATAAAGTCATTGCAGTCATTAGAGAGATCTGCAGTGGTAAGGCCTCGACACAGTGGTATTCACGTGGATATTTGCTGTGTATGCCACATTATGTGTTGGTCATATTATTTGTTGGCCAAAGTGAAGTGGTGCCATTTGCTAGTCGTTTGTTTACAAATAATATAATTCCACATCACGTGCTCTGTCCAACATAATCTGTTATCCTCATATTCATAGTTGTGTTGCATACAGGCTCGCCATGCAAACTTTCTTCGCATTTAATAGTCAATCAAATAGTTGATGTAACAGCATCGCATGCATTCAGTGCCTTCATAGCATGCGGACACTGAAAGGCACGCAAGCTCTGTTAGCTACATGTGATGTCAGATAGTTCTTAAAGCAGAAGGCAATCCTGCCATGCATAGTTTCTCCATAGCTGTGTCGAACTTTAGTCTTCCATCTTTCCAGTTTTAACTGCATAATTTGAGGGGTACTGGTCACAAAGTGCCATGCCATAAAATCACAACCCCAGTTTTGTGATTTTGTGACAAGGCCTCCGGAATTGAATAACATTGAACTGAAACATACATTTACAAACCATGTACAAAAATTGTTTCCCAAATGATAAAAGTTTGTGACAAAAAGTGTGCTTGAGCGTAGTGCATGATATGGGCTTCACCGGTATTCGTGTGACCTACTGGCGTGGCATAGCACTTCGTGGCATCAAGTCCTTCTGTTCCAGGTCTAAACATTTTTTAAGCATTGTTCACTAGTTATTGTCAGGTTGTGCACTAGTTATTGAAAATTTGCCATGTGTATCTGGAGTAACTTCCCTAACCCTAGTTTGAGCAAGGCTGTTTTTCCTTTCATAAGGCCATCCTGCTGCCTTTTGCAGCTCTAATTATTGACATTTTGCGTAACTGACATGGCTCGTTTTTTAATTGTACATGTGCCACGATGGCATTGCAAGAGGGAAAATCTGCCTGGGTTGCTCAGAGTTGACTGACACTCGAATAAATTGTGAAAGTGACATTTCATCCTGGCACTTTTTCAGACACAGTACCTAATACACGAGTTTGCATCTGTTGTCAGCAAGCCGAACTTCGTCTCCATCTTGTGCTTTGCAATAGAGAACCCTCTTCACCATCAGAAGGTGCGTTCCTCTTTATTGTTACATGAGGTGTCTTTAATTAGTGATGCCGCAAAGTTTTCATGAACCTGAGGTTCGCAGTCGAACCTGCTGGTTTACGAGATTTGACGAACCTTTGAATTTCTAGTCAGATTTACAAAGGTTCGCAGACTTGGCCATTTCTACTGAAAAGTTAAAATTGCTGTTACTGATATATAGCTTTTAAATTTAAAATATCTGTGGCTGTTCCAGAATAGTTTGAAATTGAATGTGATGAATATACACAATGCACAGGAAAACACAAACATTGCTTAATCATGACTAAGGTTTCACCATCCATTCTGGTTCCATGTCATAGGAAGGTTTCAGTGTGCATCTTCTCAATGATGTGCTGGGAATAGACTATAAAACGCGCTCCTGGCATTTATCCTACAGAGTCTACGTGCATCTGGGCAACTGCTGGTTCAGATCAGTCGTGTGCTTCGGCTTAGCCGTGTACAGGAGGTTGTTCTAGGAGTGGCCCTGCTTCATTCCTCGCAAGCTGACCTGCGACTGTGTGCCACACAGTTTGTGCGTCACAAACTTCCTGAATTGCTGCGCTCCTACACTGATTCAGGTGTGTTCAGAACTACCATATGCAGACTGCAAATGTGTTTGTAATCTAGACAGCTGTTGCTGTTTTCTCGATACAGTGCCTTATACTAATGTCCGTGCTGTTCTTAATGGTCTGCGAAGCCTCAAAAATGTCTTAATTGTTCATTTAGGAGCTTCGGTTTCAATTGTTATCATTTGTCTCGGTCCGCATATCTCTTGTCATGATCTTTGTTATAATCATAGCTTAAGTTTCTTATTGCATTACATCCATGCACACAAAAACTACACACAACTACTGCACAAAAACCAAAGCGAAAAACTACTATATTGTTAAAGGAGGAGCTCACAGCTCACATATATTTTCAAAATGCTGTGAAATGTTAAACAAAAATCTCGTTTCTATGAGAGAAATGATTGTAGTGTATCTGTATGCTCTTGGGTCCTTTGGGTCTTAAGAAACCCTTTTCTGCCTTACCGAGATCACATTCGAGATATGTGAGGTCCACGCCATTACATACCCAATCACCAATTAGCAGAGGACAAATATACTATGGCAGAAGGTCAGCACATTTTTTTGTTTGACAAGTGAAGAATACATGACTATCTCAGGAGTATACATAAATGACATAGTATCAATTAAGAAAAGTAGAAACAGTGTCAGACCAATTATTGAATCTTGTGGAATGCTTCGCTTAATTTCATGTACGCTAGAATTATAACCATGCAGCCTGACGTACTTCAACCTGTGAGGATGGTAACGAGTGAATAGGCTGTTCCGTGAATGCCATAGGGCCTTTACTTTTCAACAAGGATTTCATGTCAACTACAATCAAATGCTTTCCTCATAGCTAAGAAAACTGCAATCGTAAACAGCTGGTTCTTGATGTTTTATATGATTCTGTCCCTAGACTTGATTAAAGATTGACTGGGATTGATTTATTGGGTAAAGACGATTGGGTTGACTATTTGAAGCTGGAAGAAAGAAATAGCTGCGCTACTTTAGAAATATAGATGTTTAGACTGGTGAGTTGCGCTCAAGTGCTACATTAACCTTGCTGTAACAAAAGAGAAGCGGGAGACGTCCGTAAGGGGTGGATGAAGCAAGGTTTAATGTCTGCCACAAGAGAACATAAGCTGATGAAGATGGCAATGGGTAGTGCCCGCAATGTTCCTCTTCCTTTTCTTTACACTTGCGTATGCAGGTTTAATGCAGCAGGTGGCGTAGCCAGAAAGAGGGTTCCAGAGCCGTATATTAAAAGGGAGTCTGGCCATTGGGAGGAGTCACAGAAAGAGGCTCGACCTGTCAATCACAGTTTCGCTCCTCTGATTGGTTTGCTTTTTACCAAGGGGGTCGCCATGACACCATACTGCCACCCAAAATGGCGACGAAAACAAACACAGTGAAGCGGGGATTTTGTGACAAAAAATTTTCAGACTAACCTGATTTTACGCTGCCAAATGTACATCCTAATATAAATTTCTCGGAAATCAGTTTCAACTTATGCTCATCCATCGATATCCAACTGAAAATAATACGTTTTGTCGCCGGTGTTAGGCCTAGTGAACACGGCAATCACAACGAAATCATAACAAAAACGGCGCTGTGCTGTACAATCTTATATTTAACAGCCGGATTTCATGGATATAAACATTCTTGCCTCTTATATTCCAACTGTTCATGTAGATTTGTTTAAAAATCATACCGACAACAGAACGTGTCCCAGCAGGTGGTTCTGCCGGCAGCGGTACAACGACAGAAGCAGACGACAATTCCCGACGTGCCTTACGCTCCCTAGGTGGCGCTTATCAAATTTGCACCAACAATTCACTACTTTTGCAGATTGCGAGTGGTATCCATTTCAATCCCATCCAATCCACTTGCCACCCAAAATGGCGCTGCCCATGTTGGATAGGGGGAAAATAGTGAAAATAGGCTGATTGATAGCGCCCCATATTTCAAGACTTCGTTGGTCGGAAAGCTGAAAAAGTGGGTGGAGCTTCAGGTATAGGCATGACCCATTAATGGCCAGACTCCCTTTTAATATACGGCTCTGGAGGGTTCTACCCCCTCTCCCAGAAACAGTACCTTTGGTAGTGCATTTAGGAGAGGGAAAACAAGCATGATATCCTCTCCCCCATGCATTCCGTAGAACCCCTCCTGAAATATTTTTCTTGCTAAGCTACTAAGTGCAGTTGTGGCCATTACTTTAACAAGGTTGCCATATATTTTATTTCACAATGTATGAGACTGCTATAAATGGTTTGCGCTGTACTGAAATGGTCCCTGTATCATATGTTGCCCTAATTGAAAATTTCAAATGCAGATTGAATATGATTACCTGACATTCGTGTCTCAATAAGAAATACGTGTGCCGTTTCGTTGAGTGCGTCCCTAGACTTTTCCTCTTGAAAAGATATGATACAATATGCAAATAAATGTTGAAAACCACATATCTGTCCTTCAAGTGATACCAGCTAGCAGTCATTTGATCGTGGTTCTTAGAAGCTATAGAAAAAATAGAAAATTGATTGTTACATGCATAAGATTAGAAAAAAGATATACTCCATGCTTTCTGGTCAGTATCACTTTTTTTTAATGATTGAAGACATGATATATTTGCAACAATGGAGGAGAAATATAAGATTACCAAATGTGATTAGCAATCTACTACAGAAAATATTTTGTTGCTAAACATAGCAGCAACATAGTTGCAGTGACATCTGTCATACATGACATAGTGCGATTTTAATGACAGCCTGTTCAACGCTATGAAGCTGTGAAGACCATCAGGAACCCTTATCTGCCGACTGCGAAGCTTTATTGTTTAAGAGGGGATACCAGCTCCAAAGGCCCCATGTATTTTCTATGGAACACGTTTCGTCCTTAATCTCGGTTAATATTCGACGGATTTTCACCCGGTTTGTTTTGTACGATAGCTTGTCCAATGCTGCATTTGAGCTTCTTTGCCGATTTTTGATTTTCGCTCTTGACATTTTTCTAGGCGTTGCGAAAGCACGGGAAAAATTGAATGCAAATTTGAAGCGCTCTTGTTAAAAACTAAGAAGAAAAATGAAATATCCGTATTGAAACTCGGATGCAGAATTCTTTCCAGAGTATTTTGATACCATACTCATTGAAATCCGCTCACCCGTTATCGAGATTAAGGGCAAAATGCAGAGGTACCTAGAGCCGTAGGAGATGGTCCTGTCTTCCCCCTGCATGGTAGCGCCATGCCGTGGATTAGAAGGGAGAAGTACCACTCCGCGTAAGGAAGCCCCCGTATTCCAAACCCCTATCCTTCCTTCTCGTGGTGTGAGTCAGAAGGGATCAGAAGCCCATTGTAGGAGGCCCACTTGGTACCTCAAAAAGCGGATTAACTGATGGCCAAGGTGGCCAACCGGCCCTTGGTAGGCTTTCCGAAGTGAAAACGGGTAGCAGCCTTTTGGTCGGGGACGTCTCCATCAACGAAGGAAACGAAAAGGTGCTCACATGTTATATTATCAATTTCGCTTTTGGTAGTGGAAAAGACACAATAAAGCAGATCAAAAATTGAAAACACAAAACGTTATTCAGAGATTCCCGTAAAGATTCCAATAATCCGTGCGTTGACAGGAATACTTGTTCAATAAAAAACGATAGATGCATGACATGTCACACTGCCTCATAACAGAGATTCATGTCCACTTTTATCAAATGATTTCTTGTTATCTCTCGTCGGAAAGCTGTATGCGAACGTTTAACGAGTATTTATACAAATTAGAAGCGTATGTGTATGGCTCAAGATGAAAGTTTCGATGAAGGCTAAAGCATAAAAAGTTCAAGATCAAGGTAGAACGGCAACAGAAGGTGGTTTTGTGACAAATTTACAAAGAGTGTCACGTCAGGAAACGTATCACATGATTCTATAAGAAACAAAAAAAAAGGACAAGGAACGACGAAGTGAAAGTCAACGTGGATGAAGGGTGGAGCGTAATGGAAACGGAAATAAAGAATGGTGCAACGTGAAGCTTATCCGAGTTTGTGTGAAGTCACGTGATTTCCTAGTTTTGCAAACAAATTCCTCTTCTGCCAAAGAAATCCTTTTATTACCCCACTCGTGAAGAAAAATAAAAAAAAGGGGGAAGAAAAAGAGGACACACAATATATGCTTTTGTATCTCATTGTTGCTTCCTCGCGTCTATCGCCATATTCAAATCTGACGCCGGTGTTCCATTGTATGTTTTTCTGCTCCATCGCCATTCAAGTTGGGAGCCGGAAAAAATGTCCCCGGAAAAAACGTCCCCGTCAAGAATGTCCCCAGAAAAAATGTCCCCTGTGGAAAGGTTACCGTGAGTTCCCGAAAGAAACAAAATAAGGGTGTTGAGGTTAGGATCGCATGGTATTTAGACGACAGTTTGTTGCACCATGTTTACTGAGCATCCTGTCATTGTTAATGCTTATTCTGTGCTGTGAAATGAGGGTCAACGTATTTCCAAGCAATAAGCTGAAGGTCCCCGGAAGAAGTATCCCCTGTGGAGAGGTTACCCAGAGTTTCCTCAAAATTGTTCACAACTACCGTCTAAGGATTCATTTGCTGTTGCATTTACATGGTGATACTCACACAAGTCTGCTTTAATTCATCAAGAAGCAATAGGAATACCGCCGAGAAAGCGTGTAAAGCTGACGACAATGAATCTGCAAATGCGGCATTGGAATCTTTGTATGCAATAAACACCGGGAGAGAAGAGTCTTGAGCAATTTCTTCGCGGCATTGGACGGACGATATGGTTAACGTCAGCCGAACACATGTGGATCATGAAGTGCGTGCATAACTATAGAATTGCAGACAAAAATAAAGAAATATAATGGGCGACATTTCCTTCTGCTCGCCTCACCATTGTTTCGTGTGACAATGATATCCTTTGTAACTTACTCTATTCCACCCGCAGTTGTAGGTATGTAGTTGAATTTTAAATACTTTCTTTGGTATTATCAAATCAAAGTCGGTGCATTGTTTTGCGCTATAATCCTTCCTGAGGGGCTTGGAACGTTGACATTTTTTTCCAGAACATTTTTTCGGGGACATTTTTGAGCATAATAAACATCTGAGCATAATAAATAATAAGCTTTACTTCGGTGTGTCTTCTATGCCTTTGTGCAAATTCAAACACAAAGAATGTTTTTCCTTTTGGACGTAGGAGAACGCTGGAATACACAGACACTGTGCACATGACGTCACACGAGAGGATTTCTTTTCTGTGGGGTCTTTTAGTGCACACTGCTTCTCGCCTATTCTAATTGAAGTGTGCGTGAACAATAAAAAAATCGATCAAACGACCGCTGCCGTTTCGATCAAACGGCGTTCGACCAAATGTCCCACGTTCGATCAAGCAACCTTCCACCAAACGGTGTCCAATCAAATGTCCCGGAACCTGAAAACACCGCAGATGATTTTCTATCGACGCACCTTTTGTTTTCGCTGCTGCTAAATTATCGAAATAAGTACGGTACTCTCTCTAAATGGCGAGATTAAGCTTTAGATCTTTTCACGAATCACTTTTCGAACGAACGCGTCGAACGATTCGACCAAGTGGCGTTCGATCAAACGTCTTCAATCAAACAGCGTTCGACCATATTGGCGGACCACCCGCTAGCCGTGTTAGCCACCACGTGCCGATTTCTGATTGTCGCTAAAATGTAGTTCCTGAAGGTGTTCTTTCATGGGGTAGACGCTCGGAGACCATCGCATGCGAAATTCATGTTATTTTTTATTTAATTGGCGAGAGTATGCAAATGAACGTTACACGGCATATCTTGTAGCCGGTGCATCACTAATAGCAACCCAAAAGAAATTATTTCGCCAGCATGAACAGTTTTCGAGTCGTTCAGCCGGGAGATCTTAGTGAGGAGCATGGTGTAAGTCAAAAGCAGCAAGGCAATACACAAGTCGTACAGAGTGCGAACCAAGGAAGAAACCACAGACCCATTTGTCCCACAAAGCTGTATTCCCTTCAAGAACCCCTCTTTTCTTAGGAGATTAGCCGTACATTCTTGTCGATCCGAACAAATGCAACAAGGTCACGCGTATTGTTTGAACTTCATGCCCCAGCGGGGTATTGCGCACTTCCTGAACAACGGTACTGGTTACGGCACCTAGCGCCTCTAGCGCCATCTGGTGGCTGTCTAGACCCCGGCGCCATCTCGTGCCGAGAGTCGGCGAAACGGAGCGGCTGGTATCCCCTCTTAATGTACTCTAGGGGACAGGGAAGTCTAAAATCAGCACTCCGTGGTTTATCGCATCTCAAATCTTCAGGTGTTGCAAGCCTATTTCTTTCGAGTAATAAACATGTGCAGCACATGGTCCACCTTCAAATACAATATTGGCACGACACTTTCAAGCGCAACAGAGGTCATATGGGATGGCGAAGTACTGACAGGCGATTTTAGCTAACCGTGTCCCCAACAGTACCACAGTAGTCCTCCCAGCATTGTACCTGCAGAATTGTGTGAATTTGATTTCATCATCAACACTTTCTCCGGTACCACATGTTCTGCCACAACAATGGCCACATCTGCTATGACCTCCATTGAGTGACAACCAACAAGTAATCGTTGAAGAGCACATCCCATGAGCAAAGCTTGTGTTTCACACAATGCTTGGTAATTTCATTATCAGTAGACTGCAGATATACAAGAAATGAAGCTGTAAATTAATCTCTGGTTACTGGTCACTAGCACATCCGATGTGAAGATGTAACAAGAGCTTGTAATCCTGCATACTACAAGTTGTGAACAATAGGATTTTTTTTTTGCTAAGAACCATGTAGATTGTGAATGACTTTTGCAAACTCTTTATGCCGACCAAGCCCGAGAAGTGTTTGGTAGGATACTATAGCCACGGACTGTGGTTGAAAAGAAGTGGACCACATTTGATAGAGAAGTTTTGGTATGCGAGGTATGCCCATGAGGGATCACTATAACTATACTCCAACATTATGGGAAGCAATCAATCAAGCCTTTATTTTTATCTAAGGTGCATGTTAACAGCATGTAGCCTAGTAAATAGTGCACCAGCAGCACTGGATATATTAAGCTAGTAATCAATGATATAAGATAATAAACACACAAAAACAAAATATAATAAATATATTTAATTATTGAATTCAGTAAAGGTATGGCAGTTCCATGGAAAAAATATTGACTATCATGTATTTGACTCTAAGCTAGATGACGGTAAATGGTCTACACTGTATTTTTCTAAGGATTCATTGTTTGGCATATCCAAGCTGGAACGGCAAAGCCTTGGAACCAAATAGTAAAGTAGTAAAATTCGAGTAGATGAATGCTTTTGAAGCATGGTAGTACAAGCAGGAAATTGCAATGAATCTTCAAAACAAAACAAATTGTCCTCGCTAGATTTCTTGAATTAATAAAATTAACGAAGCACTATGCTAGGTGGCTGCTACAGTCTACAATGCAAGATTACATTTAGGAACAACACTGAAGTCTCTCTGGTGCACATGAATACTTTTCAGGTGTGGCTAATTTTAGGGGGTGCACTTTATACATCTGTATACGTTACACACTGGAAAGTTCAGTTGCTTGTGCTAACCTGGTATAGAATATGAATACAGTAGAATCTCGATGATACGAATCTCATGGGGTCGCGGAAAAAATTCGCGAATATAATCCGAAATTCGTATCAAACGAATTAAACCAAGGCAAGAAAATAGACAGTGACTGTTCATTTTCCGTTACTGTCAATGAAAGAGGTCGGTTGTAACGATTTTGTGTCTCCGTTTTTGGCCAGTGCAGCCCAAATACGCGAGATGATTCAAAAGACGTAGCACATGCTTTTCACCCGCGAGTTGCGCAACAGTGGTCTAAAGCGAGCTTCTCCTAAAGCAAGCAGGCGTTAGGTGAAGCCGACTTGCGGAATGGTGACGCGTAATGTTGCCAGAAGTTGTCCTGATATGTTCCCTCCACGTGTTCTGGGGTTCTGGTCGCTCTTTTCCGCCAGTGCGATGTCACACAGCTTCCCGGTTTATTGTTGCGAGGGGGGTAAAAAGGTCAAAACAGAGATAAGGTGATAAGGTTCCGGGCTGTTCAATCCCTCTGATCTTATCTCCACCACCACCAAAAAGAAAGTCATTGCTTGCATTGCGCTACATGATGTAAGGGAGCTCGTGGTGAGGATCGCCCTCCCTTTTCGAAAGACGCCCCAAGCAGCAAAATGTACTGAAAGTCGAGTGCAATAGGGGTGGACGGGTAGGTGGAAGGCCTTGAACAGACTGGTGAAACTAAAGAACATTGATAAGACACATACCGTCCACCCCTATTGCACTCGACTTTCAGTACATTGTGCTGCTTGGGGCGGCAGCATGACTCGCGTCATGGGGGAACGACCTCTGTCGCATCCTCGGCTCATTCGTATCATCCGTAAAGGCAAGATAACGCGCTCGTATCATCTGAACTCTAATACATGGGAGGAACAGGCATTCCGGCCGTACCGGAAAACAATTCGTATCATCCCGAAATTTGTATCATCCGTGATCGTATCATAGAGATTCTACTGTAGTACTGCAGGACAATAATCAATTTAAAATGTTCACTCTCTCATGACACCCTGCATATGAATTTGCACACTGATTATTATAGCAGCGAAGCTCACGAAGTGTAATGACTTATTTAAAAAGAAACTGGGGAAAAAAAGGAGTGGGAATCTGCCTTACATCAAGTAATACCAATTTCTATTATAAAACATGTTCTGAATTTTGTGCAACCCTCAGTTCAGGCACCAAAGCTTCAGTGAAACTGTGTAGAGCTACAGAATTTTTAAAATTGCAAACATTGGCATTTTTGAAAACTGTAGCTTTAAAGCTGAAAGTGTGATGCTCTTAAGAATGCCCACCCTTGCACGGTGCCACACTTACCAAGAATACTTGTTAACAGTCGAACAGTTATACCTAAGAAAAGTGGGATTCATGCTCAACATGATGCCTTGGTGAATAATAGCTACATCTTTTGGTCAAAGTTCACAATAAGCCTGTCATGTGGGGAAATCTGTGCCTTGATTTTCTTCCAGCTATCTGGACCTCAACGATTTTGTTGACACATCTGTATTTGTGTATCGAGTTAAACTACATCAGATATCAAAACTGTCTGGATATCGCTCTTATGAAATGTGGACAATAATGTTGCTACATGTACAACAAAAACGTTTTCACACGTCCAGATACATCATCTACTCTTGAAGGAGGGCTGCAGGACTGTGCTCCGGAAGTTCTTCACTTACTGCTAGTGCATTTGCTACATAAGAACACTGAGCAGTTTGGCATTGGCAGTGAGCAGAGGGAAGCCTTCTTTACGAACCTTCGTAAAGGTATGTACCAATATCTTTGACGCCATACTGAAAGAAGGAAGCTCAGATGTGGCATAGTTGAACCAAGATGTTGAACCAAATGCAAAGAGAAGCAAAACTAATAGCACTTGAATTACATATAATTCTAAATTAACCCCTGTATTCCCAACCAACCCTGAGGGCTCCCTATGTAAGCACTAACCCTGAGGGAGGAGAATTTCGTTTCCTAAAGCGCCCGTATCTGGATGGGGTGCCCCAAGGGTGCGCGCCAACCAAGTGAGCTCGCGAGCTCTTTGTACGCTCCCTGAGTGACGTTCGCCTCAAAACAAACATGGAGGACATGGGTGATTTCATGCATGGATCGCGTCGAGCGATTATAGTGTTACCCTCACGGCGTTATTGCCATACTGCCGGTGCGACAAATTCAGGACTGGGAAACCCACCATGAGCGGTACGACGAAAGTGAATTAAAAAAGATACTGCTTATCGAAGTCGTCTGTGCATGAACGCTACCGAATACTAGACATCAAGAGAGGCATGGACAATCGTGGCTTCCCTTGTCGGCCCATCTAGTGATTGTTACAATCTTGCCGTATTTGTACAACACACACACATAAAGAGACGATGATGAGATGGGTACAGATCATATCTGCAGTATCCAACAGTTGTACAACACCGGAACACAATATTGACATGAAGTTCGAAAGCCAAACGAAAGCAGAACAGGATATGCCAAAGTAGCAGACGACAGCCGGCGGAAGCGGAAATTAAGTGCAGTCCTGTGCATGCGCTTCTGCTTCATTCTACGAGGAATCGGGCCGAATCCCCTTCGAGCCTCCTGACGCCCTGCCCTTCGGTGAGGGCTCGCACGTTTACGTTCGAGAAACGCATGCTCCCTTGAGGGGATGTTCGCCCTTAAGGGACCCTGTGCTGCGGGCGCGCTGAGGGCGAAGTTGCGGGTGGTTTGGGAATACGGCCCTAAGTCTTCATGGTGAAGCATTTTTCAACGCACACATTCTCGGTTTTTGTCACAATAGTTGTACAGGGTGCGTACCATAAAACATAATTTGTTTTTACTAGAGGTGTGCGAATATTTGAAAATTTGATATTCAAAGTTTTCGAGTATTCGTAAAAGTTGTAATATTTGAGTTTTTTTGAATATCATAGCAGCTTACTACAAAGCTGTTATGGGTTGCGTGCTGGAATTTGCATGTTGCGGTAACGATGACGAACATGAATAGTAGAACAGCTGCAAAGCGATGTGCGGAGCTTTCAAGGTACACTAGTCTGCAAATGCATCGCTACACATTCGGAAACCGAAACCGAAAATGGTACACACTTGTGTGCAGCCGCCATTAAAGTCCGCCCCAGCCAAACGGGAAACCGCGGTATGCTCCATGCGTCGTCAGCACAGTCGCGGCTTTAGTGGATTGCCAACGAACCCTGAACATTCGTGTGAGCTCTACAGTTCTGTGCAATTCCGGTGCCTCAAACGCGTTTTTTTTTTTCTTTTCTTTTTTTTCGGTTTCGATTTGTGGTAGTCAACGATATATAATGGAATCATGGTCGTGTGCGATGACAGCGATAATCAAGGCGTGGGATGTGACGACACGTCCACATCGGCGCTGTGTGACCGCATGTTAAAAGTGACAACTAGGACAGCAATAACGCTACAAAGTCATTTGAAACTCCACTAACTGTTGTGACAGATGATAGCAAGACCCATATGGCCCGACCCGCGTGGAGTGATTTTGCTCGTGACTCGAGCGCATCTACGTCGTTGCAACAAAGTTTTGAGGCGTGCGCGGATTTTGGCTGTGAAATGAAAGAAGCGCTGAACACGAATGATCGTAGTTTTACTGTGCTAATGAATGCGGCTGTCCCAAACTATGCATTACTGGAGCGCTGGTCTCGCGTGACGTCACGCGTAAGGGCACAGTGAAACCGTGCAGTTTCTCGACTACTCAACAACTGCAGAAGGCATCATCAGTGCAAGAAGAGAGCACTTGCTACCATCGTTTTCCTTCTGAGATGTGCTAATCAGTAAACCATCCCACATTCTGAACATGTCATTGCCCTTTACTTCCATTCTGTCTGTTGCACTTACAATGCCAACACAAGTGTTCACTGTCCATGAAAAATTTTGAAGTGCAAGTTGTTTTTACGGTTTTCATCTTGCCTCATGAGAATAGCACATTGTGTCACTGTAAAAATAATTTGACTGTACATGTGCATTGGCATGTATGCCTTATGCTAAGCCAATACATTAATACATATTCCTTATATTCCTCCTGGGACATTTTTCTAAGGACTAGCAGAAGACATGCTAGTTTTCGGGACTTAATTGTTGCTCTTAGAAGCCTTTATCTTACGACGTGGTATTCGATATTCGATTTGATATTCGAAGGACGATTTTTCAGATATTCGTATTCCATTCGTATTCGAAAATTTCAATATTTGCACACCTCTAGTTACTTACCTTGATTTGTTTACGTAGTTCATGATGGTTGTATGCCACAAGCAGCATTTCGCAGGCAAGTGCATCTTGAAATAATTATGCAGAATATGTGTAATTAGAAGCAGACCAAATTTCTGTCTGCGTGTATCCTTATTGCCAATACTGCAAACAGTAGCTATGGCAGACTCGAATGGATTTCGAAGGGAGCTGCTGCTGGGAGTAGAAAAACAAAACACAAAGCCTCCAATGCATGAGGACATTAAAAGAAAGATAACTGCTTTATTTTAATCTTTCACTAAGCGCTCCCCCATTTACGAAGAGCCCAACAATACAGAATAATCGACAGATACTGGTAGCAACACGAACAGATGTAAGCAGTGTATCTAATACACTGCGTGACACTATCCTCATGCAAGGCGTGTTTAATCAACAAAGCATTTCACGATGTAAACTTTCCATGTTCTAGTGCATCTGTCCAGCATGCAGAGTTGCTTACTTTCTCCTTATATGCGGGCAGATGCAGCATCTCATATCTGCTTACAATGCAAGAAATGAGCAATACATAAAATTCTCACAAATTTTACTAACACCTTTATGCGAGCATGCATGAGAAAGCTCCTGCAGCATGTTGTGGCAAGCACTTTTCTACATAGGCTGTGCAGCTGTGGCTCACATGTTCAGTTTGTCATTGTCGTAAGAAAGCGAAGTCAGTCAGTGTCCCTGACAGTTATAAACTGAGAAAACACATCTCTTACCGTGGATCAGGAGCACGAGGTCAGCACGCAGAAACTGTGCAAGAGTGGCATAAGCAGCGCTCTGTTCACTGGTCACTGCTTGCCTACTGGAGTGCATAAAGATAATGGCCAGGTGACCTGAATGGCGTTCTGTTTCAGCAAATCGGTTGTCACACTAGCATGGCAGATATTCATGAGTTGCTCCTTATTACCCTGTGCTTGTTGGTTGATATGGCTTCCTGGTAGTCTTAGTTAAGTGGATTAAGACGCCGTCCTTCCGATATTCTGAAGCCGTTCTTGTGAACTTTGTGCAATGAGAAAAGTCACACTGCTTTGGGTGCATTGACTTGCTCGACTGCAGATTTTCCGAGAGATCGAGTTCCTGTGGTCCTTGCTCCACTTCTCTACAGTGAAGACATAGACGGGCTCATGGAAAGAGGAAGGATGGAACCATCGTCAAACGTGTCCAAAGCGGTATGTCACTTTAGAATGTATCCTGTCTGTTGATGATTTGCTTGTGAAAGAATGCTTTGATTGCTCCATTTTGTTGCTTCGTGGTTAGCATGCTTTCTTCTGCCCTGTGCTATGTTGTATTTTTCATTGAGGAAAATCTGCTGTGCAGAATATGTTGACGTTTGTCAATCCTACACATCTTTGGCTTGGAAAACGCGTCTTTACTCAGTGAGCGTCAGTAAGAAGGTTGACCAAGTGGTCTTCACTTTAGTGAAATTAAATACTGAAGTGTGAAAGGTATTGCAGCTCATAACTTCCTGGATGCTTGTTTTGCAGATGGATGTTTCTCTCGTTGATCTGATTCAAGAGATGGGATACAGTTTTACAGGAAGGTGAGGTGGAGAAATTTACTGTTCAAAGCAGCCAGATGATGAACGGTGGAAACAGAAAGTACTGTTCTGTAATGTAGTTATGATCACCGTGTCTAATGGCCCCCCTTTCATTTGGGTTTTGTACTATGGAACAAAATTTGGACAAAAGCAGCTTTGAATTACAGCGGAGTTGATGTTTTTGCACATCATTTTTATAGTCAACTGCAGCACATCTGGTGTTCATAAAGGCATTAACTTTATTAGATGCTTTAATGATAACTGTACTTAAGCGCATACGTTAATTATAGTGGCATGCTCTGCAAAACAAACAAGCATAATTTTAGGTAATGCCTTAGGTGAGTCAGATAGTGATACAGTTGCTCATGCAGTGCTTGGAAGAGCTATGGAGCTGGTTTCATGCCTATGAGAGCAGCTTGCTTGTCATCATTGCATATCAGTTATTTATAAAATGGTGTTGCACCTGGGCTTAAGTCCTAGTATTTGTCTTTAATGTGGTTCTGTGTTTTCTTTTAAATTAGCGTGGAAGACTGCTGTCAGAACCTGGTGCAAATGGGCTTATGTGAGCCAGGTGCTGCCATTGTTGCTCGCACTCTAGCCATGATGGCATCCACGCACAGTGGCTTGTCAGAGCCCCTGCAAGGCTTGGGGCCCTCTCCTTGGGCAACGCCTGTAGGCAGTGGAGGAGATAAGGAATCCTCAGGTTCAGTCCAGTCAGCAAATGTGGCCAACACATGGAATGTTGATGTTTTCGTGCAAGCTGTGCACGACTTGGTGAGTGCTACCATAGCTACCATTTCAAATTTAGGGGATTCAAAAGAAAAAGAATGCCTTTCCAAACAAAATTTGAGCTTTGGGAGATGAACCGTTGTGTTTAGAACTGCTGTAAGTAACTGCAGTTTACCTTGTTTTGAGATAATGTAGCACAGAAATCTGGATTATAAGGGAAATATTGCAACTGAACAAAGAAGCACTGAAGCAAAAGACAAGCCCTACAAAGTTTAGGTACTGCAGTATCATTCATGAATATTTTCATAAATCACCTCTCCAAAAATTTCCCACTCTTTCAGTACTCTATCCACTTTGGATGAGCATGACATTGCAGGCAGATTAAACGTCTACTTCTAACCTATCCATCTGCATTCCAATATAATGATTTTGCTCCCTAAATGTTCTAGTCCTATACCAAATCATCCAGATGTGTAGTTCTGCCTCCTCGTTTCGGTGTCTAATAATTGTGCAGACATTCCCAAGCCCTCACAGGATTCTACTGTTTTCTTTTTACTCACCTATTAAGCCCAATAAGTTTGCACCATTTACACATGGTTAGCATGGTACACATGGTATGTTACATGTAATTGTTCTCTAAAGTGCTTGCTTGGCGCGTGCAGGCAAACAAAATAAATCAAGACTTTGCTTAGCTGCATTTGTGTGTCCTTGCAGTCCATCTGGGAGAACTGATATAAGGATGGTTTCCTTGCTGCAAGGTTTTCAAGCATATAGTATTTGTTGAGTTGCTTATTGCACAGAGTGACCAAATGATTCAATATTATTGTGCTGTTGAGCTACTTGAACAATATGATTAAGGCATCCTTGTTCTTTTGTATTACTTTGTATCGCATTAATAGCGAGTTTTAGCAGATCGGAATGTGTTCACGGTAGCGGTTCCGCAAATATCGCTCTATTCCTTTAAAGTGATTGGCATCACGCTGCTGATTTCTGATTGGACAGCTTACTTTTTTGTATCACTTTTGTAGACCGCCTTGCCATCTGCTAAAACTCTCTAATACCAATGCTTTTTTGGGCTCTCATCACAATCATTGCCTTGCATGCACTGTGAGGCAACATTAAAGGGCAGTTATGAGGGTATGAGTGAATGTGTTCAGTTATAGTAAGAGAAGCAAGAGAGCAAATCTTGGTATTATATGAAATCCCATCTTTTAGGTACCGGACCTGAACTGGAAAGATGTTGTGGGGGAGCTGGATTTTGTTGGGTTCTCAGTAAAGGAGCGTGGTGGCCTGAAGTTGCTATGGCATGCCCTAACCAGGGGCCTGTCCCTGTCTCATGAATCCTTTCCTTCAGACCGTCTCTATCGAATCTGGAGAAATACAGAGTCTCAGGTTTGCATTTTTGTTCCTACAGCTTGCTTAGTGCCTTAGTGCTTTTATTCTTTCTTATAAAAAATGAACACTGCTCTTGTGCACGTTTTATGTATGACATTGCTGTATGGTCTTGTCAACCATGTGTATTTTTCTATGTTTCTGATATTCCTCTTGCTCTTTCACATAGGTGTAATGTTCTGCTGTGTTGTTTCTTTTTGTACAGTTATCCCTTCTACACCAAATTCTCAAGAACTCTGATATTGTTTGCTTGACGGACTATAAATATCGTCCTGTACAAGTGGACATCCTCAAAGCACTACCCGAGGATGACAACAGAGACATTGCCAACTGGTGAGCATCTTTGTTTGGATAAGTACAGTATTTTCATTGGAGAATTCCTGACTTATGTCATATAAGCTGATCCCTAGCCCAAATTGGGGATTGTGCCATGTGGTATAACTTCTATGACTATGGCCAATACAGTATAAAATGTGAAGCTTGATAGCTTTCTTTTCGTCAGGCATGCATATTGATTGTGAGTGTGGTGGATAACACATGCCACCTGTGGGAGTGTTCCTTGATGAGCTCTGACTGGTTCTCCTCAATGCTGCGTGTCAACTGCATGCCCCTCGTGCATGTGCATCGCATAGTTTGGGACTTTGGGTGTAGAATTTTCTCCTTGATTCTTGTATTCCGTCGTGGGTGTACTCATCTACGTCAAACTGAAGAAGAGCTTACTGGGGCTGCAGGAAATATCTTGTGCAACACTGCATCTTCGATGACCCCAACAGCTGTCTGGCAGGCATCTAAGTTTGCGAGGAAGTCTTCTATGGACTTTACCATGATCCCTGTAGCCCAGTAATTCAAAACTAGCAAGTTCAGGTATAGCAACGTGCCTGAGGACTGCTGAGCTGTAGTCATACCAGAAGCAGCTTGAGTAGAGATGTTACATCCCTTGAAATGCACGGAAGCATATCAGAATGCTCCCTCTTCTGGTATATATTGCTAGGCAGCAGTTTTCAAAACCTTGCGAAGTCCAAGATCACGGCATGCGTTGAGCAATTGTTAACTCACACCTGCGGATAGACCGGCTGAAGATAGCTGCAAGCAAGATAAACATGAGGGAGAGACATTTGGCAGGTTTGTGCTAGGCCTCGGTGCATGTGTTGGTAGCGTGTCCTCCTACTGATCCCAAGGTTGAGGTTGCGGGTTCGATCTTGGCCGATGGCGCCTGCAATTTAGTGGCAGGGTGCAAGTTGCTTAGACATGTAATCTTTTGCAAGGGATGTTAAATGCAGTGCGCTGAGCTTTCTGTGCAGATCCCCCAGGTAGGTGACATTAATCCACAGACCAACCACTGTGGCCTTGCTCTTGCTGAATAGATGTCTTGCGACATAAAGCCATAAATTCTTAGGTTTGGGCTACCCTGAAGTGTGGTCTCTGACAACAGAACACAGTTATTGAGTCATGCCCCCACCACATCAATGCACAAGAATGGCATAACACACTTGCGAACAGCGCTACATCGAGCTCAGCTCAGTTCAGAGTTAGCTGAGATGGACATGCAAATGCTGAAACAAAGTTTATGCTAGAAAAATCATGGACTCAGTGGACCTGGATGGTGAACTTCCTGCATCACTAGAAGCATGCTCTGGTGCAGATGTGAAGTCCTCAGCCACGTCCTCTCTTGACAGGGTCATACCATTCTGGGTGTCCACAGCGGGGAACATGGCCAACCAAGAACTTGCTCTACAGACTGGTGTGGATTCAAACCATAGTTAGAGAGAAAACTTGAGGCATCTTTTTAATATTTCACCACTGAAAATTGATTCATACGTGATGTGTGCAGCATAATTAGGGCCATGTATTTAGGGTTTTATGTTCTTTGAAAATCTGGGGAGGGGGGTAAAAATCTGGTTTTATTTCAGGAATCATAAAACAGGGTAAAATCGGGCGATATCAAGTGAAAAAGTACATTTTCAGGTGGAAAATAAAAAAAGGGCGCTTTTCGCATTTTTGATGAACACAAGATGCAGAACAGCCATGTTGAATGTGCAGTGCATATCATTCAGCAGTGTCTGTATCGCTGGCTGAATTGGCACTTTGCCAAGTTAGTTTTCAGGGTTTTTCGGGTTTTGCCTCAAGTGACAATGATGCAAATCAGAAGGTAAAAGCAGGCTTTACTGGATTAAAACTGGAGCATGAAACACGGACGAAGAAACACACGAGATGACATTTGCTCCATGCGTAGAGCCTGAAGTTTTCGGTAAATATTTTTCTAAATTCGGGGGGTTAAAAATTGGATAAATAAATGTGTGCTCTAAATTCATGCGAATTCAGGTGAAAAACTTCCAGTATGCTAAATTCAGGGAGAAATCTGGCTCTGTTACTCAAACTAACTGTACTGCTTTGGTACAAACGGTGATGCAACTATATTTGCTGCCAAACAAGTTAGTGTCCATTCCCACACCTCAGTCTCAGTAAAGGCAATTGGCTGGGTAAAAATCGGGTTTCACCCTAAAGAGGCAACCTTCAATTCGGGGTGCAAACTCTGGGAAGAATCGGGTTAAACCCTAAAACTTCAGGCTCTACTATGAGCTAGTGTAGCTGCTAGGAGCAAGTGTCGTCTCGTATGTTTCTTCGTCCGTGTTTCATGCTCCAGTTCTAATTCAGTCATGTACCAACAGGCCCATTTTAGTTTTACTGGGTTTAACTCTGAAACACAGGGCCCTAAGTATAATGTTGTTCGAATTGCAACCGAGGTTACACCTGTGCACAGAAGCTCTTGGTGCAAGAACCACTTTAAAATGCACGTTCTTCTACTGGTTTTGTGTACCAAAAGTTTTTTTTTTCTCTTTTGGACAGTATCATTTTCTTGGGCTTGAGGAGGTTCAGGAAATTCCAGTGCTCCTTGCACACACATTGCATCCTGGGTGCTTATTGTCAAGGGGGAGGGAGAATAGTTATTCATGTTTCGGCCTTGTGGACTATGGGACGAGAGAGGGGAAATTGAAACAGTTTGAGGACCTTCTCCTCCTTTCTGATGACAAAGCTATGCTAAACTCTCTCGTCTTTTTAAAGGTTTTCAAATTTCATATGTCAATGATCTCACATTCTCGTGTCTGAAGGTTGTGCTGTTTTCGTATTAGACAGTTAGTTGCTGTGTTTCAGGAAATCATTGGACCTGATTGAGACCTTGCTCGGTCTGTCAGAGCTGGTTCAGTACTCACCTGTTCAAGATTTGTTCAAGTTTCCTGTTCAGCATTGCCCAGACCTGCTGATGCTTGGACTTCTACAAGTAACGGTATGTCTCTCGTGTTCATTCTTAGTTTTGGTTAGTAAATTTTATATACGACTAGAAATGTTGTACTCCTTAAAGGAGCGAGGAAAGGAGAAGCAAAAATGGAAAAGACCATTATTTTTTTCACCGTCTTTTTTGTTTATCTTTGTATCTATGCCTTTCTAAGCACTGTCTGGTTCTTCATTTACTGGCCTACCCTGACTACATCCATGTCAATGGTGCTCTGCCAGGGTAAGACAGTGGTTCTAGCTATGTACATGTACAACAGGTCATGACCCCTTTAAAGTACAGAAGATGGCTTGCCTTTGAAAAAAGCAGTCATGCTTACGTCATACCGAGGCAGAGTCTTCGGGGGACAGAGCAAACTGTACAGAGCAACCACGTTTTTTACATCCGATTTTTTAGTGACAAAAGTACGCAGGTCAGACTGATGAAACCATTGCTGGAGTCTAGTGCCATCACTTGGCTAGCTCCAGAAATAGTGCATTAAAAAAAAGGCATCGTGGCGGTTGTCAAGTGTGACTATGCAAGGGCAGCTTGTCATTAAGGCCGGGGGAAGTTGTCTCATATGCATTCTTTTGTTACGTTTTTGGTGGGCACGTACCAATACATCGCATATTTGCAGTGCACAGGAAAAATAAACTAAACGGGAAGGAGAGAACCTATCATCTTAACACTTGCATGTTTTGCAAAGTACAGAACAGTCTTAGCTGTACAATTTACTGCACGAATCCTGTGCACTGAACAAATAAGTCTCTTGGCTCACTGCCTGCTGTAAGGCCTACAGCAATGAATACAAAACCAGTCTTGCCGCACACTTGTCAAGCACATCTGTGTTAGTTCAGAAGCGTCACACAAAGAAATGAATTTCCTGTTCTTGTTCGGGACATTTGAAGGGGGAGAAACTTTTTCTTCCAGTCCAATCATAAGTTGACATTGTCCAAGGTGTCCTTTAATCCAGCTGTATTTAAATGAAACTACAAAAAATTTCTTTGAAACCTCATAAACACTACGCTCTAGTGGATGCAGCTTGTAAAAGCAGTGGGAGAGGGGAATGACAGCACGAGCGTCCCGTTTTCATGCCGAGTCTATCGGGACGTAAAGCCATTTATAGTTGTGTACAGGTAAAAGGTGAACGAAAGTATTGCACGATCCCTGAGGTGTATGAGAAAAGCCAATGAAACGGTTTGTTGCGAGCATAGTTTGTGGTATCAATCGTTCTGCCAGTTCAGATAACGTGACAACATATTAAAAAGTCTAAAGCCCCCAGATCTTACCAATCTGCCCAGACCTTAACCCTTTTTAATGTGTGACAACATGACCCTCCAGAAATGGGTTAATGGATCCCCTCATAACCCTCAGTGCCTTCACCATGCCCGTGGGCTCAACTGTCCAACTTTCTGGCTGAAAACCTGCAAAAACATTTTTCTTTTAGAGCTCTTGTATACGCCCTGCTAAATCTGAAAATTGGCAGAACGGAAAATTTTGCTTTCTGGCCACTGAAACATGTTGTGTGCTCTGTACTCGCAGCCAAGCTTTCCATGATGGTGACAGTTTCTTCAGTTTGTGGTTGCTGGTGCCGCTTCGCTTCGTTCTCTTTAAACGGGCAGTGTGACAACTTACCCATGTGACATCTCATCCCGGTCTCTCCTACAGCCTAATTTGCCTTCGCAATCATCACACAGTACATCTGGATGTGTGAAATGAGAATGAGATCCATGACAGGTGATGACACTTTGCTGCAGCAATGGTTCCTGTGTGTTCATATCTCGACTATAAAATTACCCTTGCCTCGTTCAGACTTGTACAGTAGCTTGAGTAGAGTATTTAAGTTACGTATCTTAAAGGGACTATGAAATTTCCTGAACCCCCCATAATTTTTTGCTGGAAACGGTTCTTCCTCTCGAGAAACAAACATGCTAGAAATTTTTCCAGGTAAAATTGCTCCATTCTATAAAAAGTGTGCGGTTGAAGTTTCTCCTCCGCATTCCTCCTCTCTCGCGTCGATTCCCCTATGCCTCGACCAACTGTACGTGTTGCCAGATGTCACTTTTAACGTCACCGGTGTTGCACAATGCCAAGCAATACCCACTGAAAGGAATGTGGTGCCTCTCGCACCAAGGTCGCACTCACGTCTTTCCAGTACTGAGGCATTTTGCTTCTCTTCGTTGCCGGCGTTCGGGTAGCATGCAGTAATGAACTGCTTTTTGTGTGTGAATTGTTTGCTGCACTGGCGCTGGCAGGTATAACATGCGAGTTGTGCTTAGTGGCCGAATGTAACAGTCTTCTGCTCAGCAGCCGAGCGCATCAAGCAACACAAGTTCCCACCTCTGCGGCAATGAGGTTTTTGCTGCCGAGATGCACGGGCCTCTAGCGATTCGCCGTGATGTTGTATCGCCGTCACCGATGGAAAGTGTCTGGTGGTTTCCTGGCGTTGCATATTATATTTACGTGTTGGCAATTGGACACCAAAGCAAGTGCGTTGTGAAGTGCGGCTCTGACCTTTGCAACCTGTCCCTCTTTGCTGCTCGATTTGTTTGTACGCATTATAAATGTAGAAGACTGGGTGGCCTAATGTTTTGTTTGGCCTTGTTTCAACTGGCGTTCTTCAAAGCAGCTTCGCACTTTCAAGCGATACTGATTTACTCTGCATTTCGTGGTCTAGAGACGCGACGGACTGGCCTCATTTCCTTGGACTCCAAAGGACTTCCAAAGGACTCATTGTTTGCCTACGAACATGTTTGTGTGTCACAAGAATTTGTATGATTTAAATGACACTGAGCTTGGTATCCAGCACGTTGAAGAGATTCCGTGTCCCCTTCATAATCGCTAGCATGGAAATGTTCGCCACAAACACAAGCAGTAGATGGCACTGCACCATCTTTCCATTCCGTCGGTCCGATTGCTTCATGCCATAAAAAACTGTCAATCTCGTCACTGGGAATCACATGACATTGGATACCCTGTGAACTGATGTGAATTAGGGCAACATAGTTTCGGCACGTCGGCGAAAAGCGCACAATGGTAGGTCACGAATAGACGATGATACAAACCAGGAAACCGCTGCACCAAGCAAACAAATTGATTGAACCGCCTGTCCCAGGGTCGCTGAAAGTTTAGTGAGCCTAAGCATCTTCATGATCTGTGCACAAGCCGACTGGAACTGGCAAGAAACATGGGACTTCAGACCGACAGTCGGGCGCCAACGAGCAGCAACCGAGATTATACCCAAGACCAAGCTGGTTAAACATTTAGAAAGAATACTATCATCCATACTGCCAAAGTAACGTGGAAAAATCTGACTCTCAACCACACTCACAGACACCACAGCGAAACGCATGTAATGGCTTTGCTTTGCTTTGCTTTGCCTTGCCTTGCCTTGCATTACTAGACGACGTGACCCGGCACGGAAGCTGACGTCATGAAGATTTCTACTCCTGATAGACACAAATGCAGGGCCTGATGGCGGGATCATGACACGTTACAATGACATGTCTCTCGCTGCAACAACAACAAGCTGCTCGCTGATTCTCCGCTCAGTAGCTGGCCATAGTGCGGCGCCAGCTGTACTCCCTTCGCTGCTCCATTTAAATTCGCTACCAAGAAAACCACTTGCATGGCGAAGGTAAAATTTCAGTTCTAGACTCAGAAAAATGTTCTCTCTGATGAAAATGAGAAAAAAATCATTTCATAGTCCCTTTAAATACTTTTGCGAGAAACTTTCTATCTTGCAAATACTTTCAAAAGTCAGTATTTAGTAATATAACTTAAAGGGTGACTCCGGGACAATTCGAAATTCTTATAGTGACTGTGACTGTGTAAAGTTCAGTACATTCTTCAGAAATGAGAAACAAAGTTGGTTTGGCGGTCGGAGACTCGTTAATTGCCAAAACAGCTGGCAAGCGTATATGGAAACTGAAACCAAAACTCTTGAGGGCTCCCTCTCCGGCCTCCTGTACCCTGCGTGACGTCACAGGTAGCCTCGTGCGAGCTGTCGGCTGTTTATTTAGTTTCGGCACTCGCTTCATTATTTCTTCATGCGACAAGGATGACCTGCTTCCTCGATTTCGTTGTAAAGTACTCACCACCGGTAGAGCAGAACCTACAGAAAGGCGCACACAAAGAATATCTGTAAGGTTAAGCACAGTGCTGCTGGACCGCTTTTCCATGGAGGAGCGCCGAATCACTCCAAGGGAAATATTTGTTTACTACCTAATTATCTGTGGCACCTGGGGATGAGAAATTGTGTCCACTGAAATATCATCCGGTATGGCTTGATCTCGCACTGTTACTTCAACATGTTTTTGGTGCGGAGTCTCCCTTTAAATACTTTTTTCTGTAACTTCTACTTATTTTCCAAGTTAGTTTGAAGATACTTCTCTGTGTGTAACACGGAGGTTGAGTGAAAGATGCGCTTTGGCTGTACATATGCTTTAGCGTCTGAGATATTTGGGACATCCACGTCCGTCTTGGGTAGGGGTAGCATGCAGCGCCTCGGGTTTGGGAGCATGCATGAGGCGATGTGTTGTTCTGAGGGGTATGCCGGTAAACCATTGAGATCACTACCAGGCAGGATAGAAGACCTGTGCCAAAAGCCATAGCGAGCGAGGACACATAAAATATTAATAACTCTCTATTAGATTAAAGCAACAACGAGGAGAAAAATGACAGTAAATTCAATTCAATGACAATAATGTTTGGATAGTAATTTTGAAAAGCAGAAGTTACTGCAAGCTAATAAAACTTTTTGGTAATGCAGTTTTCAACTTCATGCTCTTCATATTTCTTTGATAACGAATTCTAACTGTGACGTCAAAGTATCTGGAAAGTAATGAGTACTTTTATGAGGATTTAATACTCTATCTCAAATACTTTTCAAGATCAGGTATGTGGTACCCAGTTACTTTTTTTGCCCGGAACTGAGTAACTGAACTTAAATACTTTTTGTGAGTACCTTGTACAAGCCTGGCCTCGTTTTATAAGAACATTCAACTGTCACTAAGGCTTGCTGGAATTTTGGATGATATATTGCTCACAAGCTGGTAGTTGTATGAGAAAAAAACTGTTGAAATAATGTGCCATGAAATATTTCCCTCTTCACGGTTTGGTTGAAGCCCTGGTGCAATAATGCCACCTGCCATATGGCAATCATCTATGAACTTCAACACGAAACTTTGTGCAGTTATTTGCATAGTGCCTCTTTTTAATTTTGTGAATCATTAAGTGTGAAATGAATAAATGTAAGCCTCATGCAAAATTTTCTTACTATTATATTATCTCTCATACTGCTATTATCTGACTATTATTTCTTGGCCTTGGTCATCAAGTTAAAGGCACTGTTAAAATAAAAAGTCTGATATATCAAAAATCAGATATAGGCAGTTCTGTTCCTCCTCACTTTGTGCAGCTTTATATTTGACACGTTTTATTGTATCTGTACTCTTGGTCATTCTGTGATCTCGAACATAAAAGTGTTCTATTTTCATAGAGACCAATGCAAATGCTTCGCCAGGAGCTTCTCACAACCTTAGTCTTCGTGTTTCTTGGCAACCACCCGAACTCAGCCATAGTATTACAAGCTGCATGGAATGTACAGGTATGCTGATTCTGAGTTCAATGTGATGTCAGGGTACTCCCCTGCCGAGTACCAATGTGTCTGTAACCATGAAAGAAAGAAAGTGCTATCAAGACAGCACGACTGCATGTGCCACTCCAACCAATTTTTGCACACTTCATGATTGCAGGTCAGAGGAATGAATGCATACAGAGCTAGAGCTCCACTTACAACACCCAAGTGAACAATGCAGATGGCTTGTAGGCATCTTTCCTCGCGAAAATATGTTTTACTCTTGTCACTGTACAATCAAATCACCCTGGAGCAAGGATTAAGCAGACCCGAATGCTTTTAATTTTCTATTTATCAGGGTTCCCCTCGTGCCCATATTCTTTCTTGTTGTTTCAGTTCGTACAGGTACCCTGTTTCACATGGGGTGGCTAGGGGAGAGAGGGATTTTTGGCATGATAATGAGAGAGACAGAGAAAAAAAGAATAGTTTTGAATATTTGTTGAATAATATTGAATAATCGTGCAAATATTGAACAGCCCAAGCAATAAAGAATTTTAATCAACTCAAAAAGCACGCTTTCCCGTTTTAATGTGGGTTAGGGTAATCTTATCTTGCATATCAGAGGCACATACCTTGACAAAATTTGATGGCCACAAATAAAAAGCATACGGTGTTGCTCTTGATGTGACTGTGCACATTTAGGAGTTTTAAACATAATTTTTGTATACTATACATTTGTACCAGATACCCTATGAAGGCCTTTTTGTGCCTTCAACTTTTTTAGATAGTCTCACAATAACACAGAGCGACATAAGTATTATATATGAATAATAAGAATATATAATATGCATTATATTATATATATCATAAGAATAATAATATAATATAATATGTATTATATTATATATATCATAAGAATAATATATATATAAGGACGCTTTTGATTTTCTGTTTCATAATACCTAAAGGTATATTTGTTCAGCATGCATTGCAACAAGTGCTTTTACATTCAAAGGGATATTCATCTCCGATGCATTGTAATGAGTCGTGTTTTACTAATGTCTTTGCTTGGTGCCCCCGCAGCAGATGTGAGCAGAAATAGTTCACATGGTGCACATTCACACCTATAGTGACTTCTATTTTTTGTAAATATTTTACTTGGTGGTGGTACTGTATTTAGTAGATTTGCTGGATACATAGTCTTTCATTGTAAGGGCAATGTTATAGTTCAGCAGTTCAGTTGTAGGGGAGGTGGACTGTTACGCTGTATGTAATATGGCGTAAGTTTTGTAATAAGTGAATGCAGAATTGATGGTGTGGCAATTGTTTACAGACTCATGGCAATGTTATTCGTCCTCTGATGATGCATGCAATGGCTGATTGGTACCTTCGTGGAGGGGAATGTGAGCAAGTCCGCCTTTCACGCATCTTGGACGTGGCACAGGATCTCAAGGCCCTCTCAATGCTCCTCAATGGGAATTCATTTCCTCTTGTCATCGACCTTGCCTGCCTGGCCTCTCGAAGAGAGTATCTCAAGCTGGACAAGTGGCTCAACGACAAGATCTACGAGCACAAAGTAAAGAACATCCTAAATTGGCTGTTGCGTGCAATAATAAATTTCTGGCATGTTTCAGGAGCCATTCATACTTGCATGTGTGAATTTTCTCAAGCGCCGCTGCCCCCAAATTCTTGGTGGCATAGTGAAGGAAGAGAATCTACCAAAAAGTGCCCAGCTGCCACCAGAAACACTTGCCACTATGCTTTCCTGCCTCCAACAATATGCAGCGTAAGAATATACCTCGATACTGTTGTAACTGTATTATAAGTAACGAAATACAGTAGAAAATATGTGTACTTTACTGTATATCTCAATTCTAATACAGTAGCCGACCGATTTTCCGGACTTGACGGTGACCGGAAAAATGTCCGAATAATACAGCAGTCCGAAAAACACCTTACCTCACTGATGTTTGCAGATTTCCTTTGTTTTTGCAGTACCAAAATGTTATGAATACTCCCTCATGATTCATGGTCTGTATCAATGTTTTTTGCAGCAATGTCAGCCAGGAGCTGTCAGAAACAATACTGACCATGGTGGGCAACTGTAGCATCCTGTTGAACAAACCCCGTCAGCCTCCACCTGGGGTGGTGAAGACCCCCAGGGGACTTGAGCCAGCATTTTCTGCTGCATCCATCAACCCAACCCCAAACGCTGTAGGTTCCAGAAATCTGTATTGTGCATGGCCACACCATTTAATTTTGTTTGTGGGATAGATGCATTAAGGGAATCGACAGAAAATTCTTCATATCTTGCTCGACTTTGATGAAAATGGCAACAGTTGTTGGTACTGCTTCTACAGTGAACCTACCAAAATATCACAGTGATACTGTAAGAAATTGTCCTGCTTAAAATATGTTTCAAAAGTGAGTACAACAAATGAAGCGAACATAGACAAAGCAATTGCTAAGATATGAGCTCCAGGAGCAGAAGAGAGAGCCAGAAAAGCTGTTTTGTAAACTGTCGATACCCCAACGGTTTTCATGTTACATTTGTTTTTCTACATGTTGCAACATCACGTTGCACAGCTTTTGGTGTTCTTTCCAACAAAGCTGTCCTTGGCCATCTATCTTTTAGCCTGAACCTTGGGACAAATATGCAACGCATGCATCACTGAGTGACAGCTGCCATTGAATAACCCAACTAAAATAGCTGATTGGAATACATTGTGGTGCCAAGGTGCTGTTAATCTTGAGGCATTTGAAATGTGTGCTGTAACTGAAACAATGCTTGGAAATCAGTCTAATGATTTGTTGTTTAATATGAGTATCCACCAAAAACTTTGGTTTTGGTTCACAGCAGCCACCTCAGATGGATGTGTTGAGCAACATCAGCAGCTCAATGGCCAACCTGTCCCTTGGGCCATGTTCTGGAGGAGCAGGCACCGGGGTGGGTGCGGGAGCTGCTCCCAGTGTGTTTGGGAGCTCATTTCCTACACCTGGGTCACCAGCTAAGCTATTCGGTGCTCCAAATGCTGTCGGGACAGCTCCTGCCGTCAGTGCTGGTCCTTCGGTCCCCACCTCCTCTGGCTTCTCAAGTGTTGCTGTTCCGACACTGGGAGCACAGCTGCAAGGCCAATTTGGTTCCCAGCTTGGTGAGTGTCGTTTTACTTCATGGCTTGTGTATCGTTCTAAATATTAAGTGTATGTAAAAGCTGAACCAAGGTTGTCCTGTTCACGCCATATTTATAGCTCGACAGCATATAGAATTCATTTAATCAAACTTCACATAGAAAGAACGTGTTTTCGTTTTTCTTCTCTCTCTCTCTCTCTCTGACACAACCTTCCTGGATGGTGCAGTTATGAGAAATCAAACACAGGACCTTTCAGTGTGATAGTGAGTCTTGCTCCAGAACTCCAGTGCGATGAGAGAGATACTCCATAGACGTCACCATTGCGCATGAGCATTGCACGCAACACACGAGTGAACCTGCGCATGAACATGCTTTTGTTGGCTTTGTCTCTTTGCTTTGTGCCCAGCTGCTGGCGAGTCACGCTTCAGGAATATGCAGATTTTCTTCATTTCCCTGAACATTACAAATGCTCCTAAGCTGTTCAACCACTCTCTTCATTGAACAATAAGTATGTAACCCACGGAAATTTAAGGCCAGTTCCCACGTCGCAACGATATTTTCCGTGACCCGAGCAGGATAGCGCTGTGTGCTCGCTTGTATGTGAGAACGGCAAGTGGAAAAACAGTGCTAGGTTTCTAGCGCTATTTTCTTGTGCTCTAGAACGAAGCGCTCTACAGTAAAACCTGCGTGCAATGACATACCCCGTAGAACGATCGTCTTTACTTTTACTGTCAAAATATCCATTGTCTCTAAGAGAATGGACCCACGCATAACGATAAAGTTCGCCGTTCTGAGTACTCGTACAGTGATGCCTTCTGCGGACCTTTTTCACATACGCATCGTATCTTCAACGAGATGGCGTCTCTCCAGCGAACAGGGACCACGCTCCACACGCGCCAAATCTAGTGAAGATGGAGATAACCCTCTCCGGCGCCTCACACCCTCGCACGTTTTTAGTACAGAAGTCCTACACGGGAATTGAAGGTTCCCTTCGGAGATGGTCAGTCGAAGTCTGGTGACCTGCTGTTCACAACATTTCTGCTCCCGCTTCCTGCTTTGACGCATTATCGGTGCCTCGGTCACCAATAGCGTCCCAGCCAAAGAAACTGAGCGCAATAGACTTGGATGTTAACTTAGCGATCATCGAGGATCATCTCCGCGGAAGGGTGGCATCCATCGTGCGAAAGCACGGCATATCGCAGTCGACAGGGCAAATACGAAGCGCAAAATCAGCCTAGAGCGTGCATACGAATAAGTTGAAGACGCATGCGTAAGCGCACTTCACGCTGTAGACGTTCTCAAGAATTTTATCGTAGAGCGCGTGCTGCCTGGTCATTACGTTGCCCACCTCAGCGCAGTTGAATGTGACGTTGTGCATAGTATCTACAACGGCAACCAAAAGCAATCAAAGCTAATGAACTAGAGTCAAACCTCGTTACAGCGAAACGCAATAGAGCAAAATAATTTGATTCCCCGGCAGAGTGCCATAGTTAAGTTTGTGCCTCGTTAATTCGAAGTCGTCTGGACCGCGGAAAAAAATTCGAATTAAGTGGGCGTTTGAATTAAGCGAACCTAGGCACATGGTGAAGGAAAATATATTTATTTGCCGAAGAACTCGCTTATCTTCGTTTGCCACTTTCCGAGAATGACATCGCACGTCAAAGTTCGTTCAAGATGGGCTACAAAGTCCATCATATCGCTGTGCGCACGCTGTTGGCTTAACAAACTTCCGAAAACGAGGGCGCACGTGCAGATTCCTCGCAGCTGCTGTCGTCACTCTGTTCATTTGTGTGAGCCGTGTTCAGAATGATGTGCCCAGTGAGACTTGTGGCACAGGTCTGTTCTGTGCCTTTTATCCTGGCGTACTCTTCAAAAGACGGGAAGCCCTCCTTGGAGCTTGCATCACAGGCATGAGCTTACAGCATGTTGCAGATCTTGCGGCTGCGATGATTGCCACTTTTTTTTGTTTGTTGTCAGCGTCTTGTACTTCACCCGCGGGCTGGCTCCACAGCCCACAGGCAAGAAGTAGACTTCGAAGTGGATCTCAACAAGAGCACGAAACGAAACCAAGCGAAAACGCGTTCGCATAATCTGTAATGGCAGCACAGCTAGGACACTGGCTGGCAAGGCAGCGCTAGAAGCAAGGAGGTTGCTCCGCGGGATTGACGGCTATGAAAGTGAACGATGAAAGATGAAAGTCACTGAAAAGGTTAGCCAGCTGTAGGACTCGAACCCACATCTTCTGGATTGCCGGATGGATTTCTTTCATGAAAGTGAAGTCAGCAAGGGAGCAAGGACGTGGTTTTTATGGCAGATCATCGTTGCATGGGTTGAAAGCCGACGGATGATGATGAAATTCGGCAGGAAACTTACGAATTAAGCTGGATACGGGCCAGTTTTCTTCAAATTATGCAGTCAGATTGCAACGCGCGAAGACGGGACCGCAGCAATCCTTCCAATTAACCGGAATTTTGAATTAAGCGAGATCGAAGTGGGTAGGTTCTACTGTATTTTAACTCCCTCTACAACGAAATACATACTGTCTAGCTGCCGTCTTGATACAGCGAAAGAACGAGATAAGGTTTATGACCCCAAAGCTGACTTCAGGGTCACGAAAACGAAGGGCGCAAGCAGCGTCCTGTTCCCGCATGGCGGCATACGTAACGAAATCAGCCAGATGATTTTCTTGACGGGGACAAACATGTTGTAGCAACGAAGAGCCTTACAGATGACGCACTGCCACAGACGTACTTAAAAGGTTTGCGGAATCTCAACACGATATGGAGGAAATTGCGGAGGCTTTGGCAGCGTACGAACAATGCGTAAGGCCCTCTGTTTTCTGCTGCGGCAAATTCAAAATTCCGCGGCACTGACTTGTAAATTCCGTGATTTTCCGCGGCGAGCAACAGCTGCATGAAATGGGAGACACTTTATTTCCTTGGATATTGTGGGAACAAAAAATATGTTATAAAATTACAGATTCAAAGCACTGTTGTGGCTCAGCATTACATACATGATATTTGTGTTCTCATCTGATGCGGTCTGTCGCCCGAAATCATTTTATACCTGCTGAAAGATCTTTCAGCATCTACAGAGTTCATAGGAACTTTATAGGAAGGAGTTTACAATACATGCCCTGGGGAAGTTACATTTTTAGTGCACCCCTTTTTGTTCTTGGGCTGTAGCCATTATTTAAAAGTCTTAACTTCTTGAAGGCAACCTCCCAGATATCAAATCAAAATCCCCCACTGCTACTGCTAAACCGCATACGGGAGGGACGCCGCCCCTTCCTCAGGTGAAGTATACACAATAAACTTGGGCTAATGTTATTCTAATTTGTCTGTTATTCTGTTTTGTGCCGCAGCATAAACAATTTCATAAAGCAGGCTTCAGTTGGCTGCAGGGAAGCGTCAGGTGAAGCCCACTTTCGGGAGGTGTCGTTCGTATTCGGCGAATAATCAAATTATCCGGAAACCCGAATATTGGGTATTTGGATTTGCGGATCGGATACTTCGAGTGATTGATATTCGATTCGAATTTGAGAACTCTAATATCCACACACCCTTAAAAATAAAGTATTCCGTGAAACTCTGTGCCTAACGAAGGATTCCGCGATTAATTCCGAATTCCGCGAAATTTCGCGGAATCACGGAATCGCGGAAAACGAAGGGCCTTAACAATGCGTGACACCGCATCTTCTAGGCACGACGCAGACGTGAATAACCGGCTGTTTCACGCAAGAATAAAATGCGTAGGTGCTGTTTGACGCTGTATTTGTAGTTGTTGTCATTTTTCACGAAAAACTTTTCCGCATCCTAGTGGGAGTTGTCGACGCTTATGTACAGCGCGCGCCCTTGCGAAGGTCACGATTCGTGACCTTCAATTTGATACAGCAAAATGTTTGATATGACAAAAGAAATTGCAGTCCCCGTTTGTTTCGTTATATTGAGGTTTGACTGTATTTTCAATAAAATATTGGTGTTTCCACCCTCTTTCATAGCATCCATCGTTAGCGTTGCTTACGGGATAACGCGCAACGCGACTTCCATAGGATGGCGCTGGCCTAGGTCAGCCCTCGTGTAGCGATATCCCTCGCATAATGATTAAATTAGCAATAACGTCCTATATCGTTATATGCAGGTTTCATTGTATGTGGGAACTGGCCTTGAGACGTGGAAAATATAGCACTGTTTTATAGTGCTGTATAGCAAATCGCCATATGTGGGAACTGGCCTTTAGTATGCAAAATTGGGACAGGTCTCATAATGACAATGTGGAAGTCAATCTATTAGATGTTCACTTTTTAATGGTTACACGGTGGAGAGTGTACCTTGAATTATAAGAACCTTTGTGCAGTGTGTATTGTGCACTGCACTGCACACTACAAGAAGGGGGTGACTGAAGAAATGTGGTGGTGAAATCCTAGACACTGATTAGGAGATGCTTGCCGAGGGCTGGGATATGTGTTGTGCAAGAACTTTACATAATACAGTGCGATAGAGGGGTAATCGTTTCATATACTGGTGAAGCATGATACCCACCGCACATAAGACAGGGATGAAGTAAAGAAAGGCAGGACAGTTCGCTGTCTTTCTTTACTTCGTTCCTGTCTTATGTGCGCTGTGTATCATGCTTAAGCCCCTCCGGTTTTCCACGATTCCGCGAAATATCGCGGTGGAAATATCGCGGAATTCTTCGTTTGGCACGGAATTTCATGGAATCCCTTATTTTTATCCGAGTTCTCAAATTCAAATCAAATATCAGTCACTCGAAGTATTTAATTTGTGAATCGAATACCCAATATTCGGATTTCCGAATATCCGACTATTCGCAGAACATGAAGGACACCTCCCGAAAGTGGGCTTCACCTGATGCTTCCCTGCATCAGGCCTGCTTTACGAAATTGCCCATGCTGCTGGACCAACACAGACAGATTGTAGTTTAGCTTAAGATAACGTTAGCCCAAGTTTATTGTGCATACTCCGCCTGAGGAAGGGGCGGCGTCCCTCCCATGCACACTTTAGCGGTGGCAGTGGGGGATTTTGATTTGTTGCTTGGGAGTTTGCCTTTAAAGACAAATAATGCCTACAGCCCGGAAACAAAAAGTGTGTCCTAAAGATGTAACTTCCAGAGGTATGTTTGTAAGCTCCTTCCTATAATCTTCCTATAAATTCTGTAGATGCCGAAAGATCTTTCAGTAGGTATAAAATGATTCCAGGCAACAGACAGCATTCTTTGTCAGAGGAGAACACAAGATATCATGTATGTAATGCTGAGTCACAACAGTGCTTTGAAACTGTAATTTCATAAAATATTTTTTGTTCCCACATTATCCAAGAAAATAAAGTGTTGCCCATTTCAAGCAGCCGTTGACTGCTTGCCGCGGAAAATCGCGGAATTTACAAGTCAGTGCCGCAGAATTTTGAATTTGCAGCAGCAGAAAGCCAGGGGCCTTAATAATGCTTCACGAACTTTACATAAATCTTAGGTGGAGACAATGATCTTGAAGTTTGCTTCATGGAAGAAACTATACGTGATACATTGGCACGTCAAGTGAAGGAAGTGAAAATAAAGAGACTAGAACCAACATCCAGCACCATCCGTGGAAGCGTAATGTTGTCTCAGTGTGCCCTGCTGATGTGCTGTCACAGATTATGGACATGAACCAATTGGCAGCCTAGGCCAAGCTACTTTGGCAAGCTACTTTACCAAGTTGCAAGACTAAAGAGGGAATACAACTTTATTTAACATGGCCTCTGATGGCAGTATTCATGATTGAAGACTTATCACTATATTGTTCTTCTGTCGACTACCTCTTTCTACATATTTTTTCCGCTGCTTTTGCTTTCTCACAAAATTTGGTTGGCCTAAGAGATTCAGACATAATCCAGAAGTGGCGCTAGAGAGTTTTATTTATTTTTTTTAGTTAGTTTTAAACAACTTGGTATTTTGCACAACAATTATCTTCGCATAACATTTGCATGTCTGTAGCTATTGCTGTTGTGAAGGTCCCAAGATTGTGTCGATCCCTGTACATGCCACGAGGATGTATACTCGTGCATGCCACTTGCATGGAAACACTGTAAGGAGAAATAAAGTACTGCATATGAGAAGGACTGAAGGCATATATTGTGCTATCAGCTTCCATAAGGTTACTCAATTAAAATGAAATTCAAGGATTCTTGTTGCGCCTACGCTGCACAATGCACTCTGTCAAGCTGTAACGACGTTTGTGAAGACCCACCATGGGTGAAGATGCGAGGTGCTACCTTGTATCGCCTGTTCAGTACTGTAGAGCAGTTCGTGAAGACTTTCCTTGTATTTCACTTAAGAATGCTGAACACTGAAGGATGATACCCCTCATGGTGTAGGAAGGAATTTGGTGTATTCTCAAATTTAACCATCTCCAATTTGACAAGTTGATTTTGATCTTGTGGGGAGATTGAAATAATTGTGCTTTAAGTAGACTGCAAAAACAAATTACATTCACTCTCTCTTTGTAGAATTGATGCAAGTAAGTTTTTGAAGCACTATGGAACTTGTGGTGCTGGTGTTCATGAGTTCCTATTATGCTGCACATTTCTTGTAAAGTAGGCAAGGGAAAGTACAGCGCGATACTTTTCTTATGCCTTGCTTCTTCTTTCTGGGGCTATAAACAACATCGGGGTGTCTAACTGTATAGTGATAACTTTTCCATTGGCGTGCACCAGTGTTCTTTGGACACCATCACCAAATCCTTCCTTGACTCAAATTCAAATTGACTGTTCTTTGTACATTCCAGATGTGGCAAGCATTTTGCCAGAGATGAACCAGCCAGTTTCGAAGGAGATTGAGGATGAGGCAAACAGTTACTTCCAGCGGATATACAACCATCCTCCACATCCCACGCTTTCTATTGCTGAGGTGCTGGACATGCTGAAACGTTTCCAGGAATCCCCCATCAAATCTGAACGGGTAAACTAGATGGAAACTACTGTGACAGTTATGTGCAGAGTGTTAACTTTTGTTGCAGGATGTTTTCAACTGCATGATCAAGAACCTGTTTGAGGAGTACAGGTTCTTCCCACAGTACCCTGAGAAGGAACTAATCATCACAGCTCAGTTGTTTGGTGGTATTATTGAGCAGTCGCTTGTCACGTGAGTGTCACTAATTAAACAATATCAAGACGCTGCTATACTTGAAAGGAATTTCTTCATTTCAGTTACATGGCCCTTGGTCTGGCACTTCGCTACGTCCTGGATGCTCTGAGGAAGCCTTATGGCACAAAAATGTACTATTTTGGCACAACTGCATTAGACAGATTTAAAACCAGGTGAGCCATAATTTCTTAAAGGTCTTTATTTCACACATTAGTGAGGGTAAGTCAATTTGCACTTGAGCTTCTATACAAGGTCAAGAATGTTAATTATTGAAGATTTGCTAAATCTTTCCATCACCAGGGGAATGATTCCTAGATTTAGCCATGTGCTGCATCATTACAAGTACATACCTGCCAACTCTCGCAGTTTATCTGGGAGACTCCCGGATTTATACTGTTTTGTACGGTTCTACGATCAAGAAACAAACCTCCCGGAAAATGCAGTTTCTCCCTGTATCTATTGAAACGCCAGCTTTTGGTCTGGCCACATAGACATAACCTTCAGTCATCAATCCTATCACCGCTCTTCTTAGATTCGAGAAAATGTGATACTATTAGTGTGTTGGCTTACCACAAGGCGTACATGCTTATCTGCACATGTGCAGTCAAATTATTTTTAACATGAAACAATGTGTTGTTCTTGTGACACAAACTGAAAACCGTAAAAACAATTTGCATTTTGAAAATCATTTATGGACACTGAACACCTGCATTAGTATTGCAAGTGCTGGTGAAACAGACGGAATGGAAGTACAGAGCAATGACATGTGCAGAATGTGGGATGGTTTACTGATGAGCACATCTCGGCTCACAGGTTATCAAAAGAACAAATGTGGCATGTTCTTTCTTGCACTGGCAATGCCTTCCGCATTTGTTGTGCCGGTGGGAAACTGTACGGTTTCACTGCGCTTTCACGTGTGAGGTGCAACCTAACAGTAATGCATAGTTCGGAACAGCGTCATTCATTAGCGCTGTAGAATCGCGATCCTCGGCTGTGCCGTACAGCTGTGCTTATCACACAGGATCGTTTCTGCGACGTTCATGTTCAGCACTGCTTTCATTTCATCTAAAGCCATATATGTCCTTTCTATCATATGTAACAACAGTGAGTGCAGTATCAAATGATTCTGCAGCATTATCGCTGTCCTAGTTGGTATTTTTAACATAGCGGTCGCACAACGCTGGGGTTGCGGAAACTATGTCGAAGTATCGTCACATTCCCCTCTTTGATTATCGCTGTCATGGCATGTGTCCATGATTTGGTTATTTTTCGCTGATAACTGGTTCAAGCTTCGAAGTACAGCAATGCGAAAGGTCACTATCACAAATCAAAACTGAAAACACGCGTTCAAGATGTGGGTTCTGGCTGCGCATGCAGTATCATGGTAAACAGCGGTATTCAGCTCACCACCAACAAAATTCCGATATACAGTCAAACCTCGTTACAACGAAACGTATAAAACTAAATTAGTCACCGAACTGTAAGCCTCGCACTAATGTTCAGAGTTCGTTGGAATCCACTAAAGCCGACTGTGCTAACGATGCATGGAGCATAGCGTGGTTTCGCTGAAGCGGACATTAATGGTGGCTGCAAACAACTGTGTATTGGTTTCGGTTAGCGAACGTGTAGCGACGCATTCACAGATGAACGTAACAACTTCGAAAGCTGAACGTAACAACTTCGAAAGCTCTGCGCGTTGCTTTGCAGCTGTTCTAGTATTCATTCATTCATGTACATTGGTGTTACCGCAACGTACATATTCAAGCGTGCAACCCGCAACATCTTGGTAGTAAGCTGCTATGGTATTCGAAAATAAAATCGAATATTCAAACTTTTTTGAATATCAAATTTTCGAATCTGAATCGAATATTGCAAGTATTTGATTCGTATTCATAAATTTCAATTGTTTGCACACCTCTACCTTTTATGGGATTTCCACTGGTGCACAACCTCCGTGTGGGCCAGCCGACAACCGTGTGGGCCACCTGCTCCGTGTTCCTCTGTCTTCCCTGCTTGACACATTGCAAAGCAGAACGCGTATGCTCGAACCACCGCAATTATCGGTGAAATGGCAAACTACGCACAAGAGCACATGATAGGCACGTTGAAGCAGAAAGGTGTTGTTTGCACACCTCTACCTTTTATGGGATTTCCACTGGTGCACAACCTCCGTGTGGGCCAGCCGACAACCGTGTGGGCCACCTGCTCCGTGTTCCTCTGTCTTCCCTGCTTGACACATTGCAAAGCAGAACGCGTATGCTCGAACCACCGCAATTATCGGTGAAATGGCAAACTACGCACAAGAGCACATGATAGGCACGTTGAAGCAGAAAGGTGTTCGCAGTCGTTGTTGACGGCAGTAACGACAGCAAGATACAGCTGTATCTGATCGTTGTGATGTCTTATGTGAAAGAATCAGACCTGGTTGAGAGCCGACTGCTTTGTTTAAGCTCTCTGAGAGGTCCAGATGGGCCTTTGAAGTTCAGACGCATTGCCAAGGTAATACTTGGTACTATATCCATACCACACTGCAATGCTAAGTGTGAGCGACAGTTCAGCATCGTGAAGAAAACAGGAACACTGTCTCGTGCCTCCATATCTGACAAAACTCTTCTGCATGTTCTTGGCAACTGCTGGGGCAAAGCCTCTAGTGTTGTATGCGTCAACAAAAGCCTAGCAACGTTGCCCTTCTCTTCTATAAAATATCAAGTCTATTTCTCTACAAACGTACCCCCTCCCCCCTCATGTTTTAAAACCGCCCTCATTCAGTTTTCCCATATAATTTATAATTGCACTGGTGTGAAAAATACAAAGTTGTTTCTCTTTTAGTTGCAAGTTATCAAATGTAAGTTGTGCTGAGGTTAAGGATACTGTCATTTCTTCTTTCTTGGAACATTGTAACTTGTATGTTTATGAGCCACTCAAATGTGGCCTCGTCTTTAGCTTTCAAGCCATTTAAATCCGAAGATATTACTTGGAGACAAAACCTCCAGAAGGTTTGTTCCGGCCTTAACCACCCAGATAAACCTTTTGCAAAATTCGACTGTACAGTCATTATTCCAGCATGAGCAGTATTCGTAACATTCGTAACATCATTCATAGCATGCTAGCAATTGTGGGAGAAACTGAAACAAAATTGAAACTACAGGAATACAAAAATGCAGCACAGGTACTATTGTAGAAATTGTGTAATTTGACATGACCAACGCTCAGTGATAGTGGACACAATGGTACAGTGAAAGTGAAGACAATGGTACAGTGCAATCCCGTTAATTCGAACCCAAAGGGGACCAAAGATTTGTTAGAATAAAGTGGAGTTCAAACTGAAAGGAGCCTCTCTGAATGAGGGCTTGTTGCGTTGGCAGCACATGCTAGCTGTGTCTGAGACGTGTTGTGGCTCGCTAGGACTTGCCGCATGTATGGAAGTATAAGAGGCTGGTTCTTACCAGAATATTTATTGACAGACAAAAATCAAAACAGCTGAGGCTAGAAAATAATCTTATACGTGCCTGCGTTCGTTTTTTCAGCCGCGACTATAAACGCTGTTTGCAATCTTGAGCCCAACCCAATCGCGAACCCTGAGGACGTAAATATCGCCAACACAATTCAAGAAAATATCAAAATTGTTGCCTTTTTCTTGGCTGTGTAGTCAACAGGAAGGGTCTTGACTTCCTTAAACCGGCAAGGATTGCTTGCTTTGCCGATTGACGAGCAACAGCATCGTTCCGTGCCGGTCGCGTTTGCGCACACCATTACAGTGATTCAGTCCTTTCTCCTCTGGTAGAAGTATCACTTTCCTGAGAAATGGACTGATAAGTAAACTTAACATTAACCCTTTAACTGGCACATTTAAATGATTGTGCCAAATAATTTTTTATGGCAATTTTTCACTCCCTGTGGTCCATTCAACACTGAGTAAAAAAACATCTGTTTATGCAATTTTCGAGAAAATCAGCAGGTTGACAATTTTGTTGAGCTGCCAGGTTAGGGTAGCAACACAATATGCATCGGTAACAGTTTCTTCCTTATTTCCTCTTGTGAAAAGTTAAGAAGCAGTTCTTGCCACTCTTGAGGCACAAGAATACTTCGCATTTAGAGCACTTGAAGCCAGACACTCCTGTAGGACAGTGCACAACGACCTCTGGATTGCGAGGATTCCGGCATTTCCT